>NC_086234.1:25515000-26136250 GCF_036321145.2 Pelmatolapia mariae | reverse complement strand
ATTTATCTCAGGATGGCTAAAACATACCCTCTTAGATGAACCTTGGCTAGATGTAGAACAAGCACTTTGCAATAATCTAGAGATTTCAGATCTACCATTTATCAGCTCAAACATTCAACGACATGAATGCTTCAAAAGCGTCAACATTAGCTCCTCTCTGACAGCATGGTGGGAGTTTCTGAAGTTGACAGAGTCTTCATTAATCCCATGCAAACGTAAACCTATCTGGAACAACCCTGACATATTACAAAACAATAATATGATAAACTTTTCAGATTGGAGTGGTAAAGGAATCAAATATTTAGAACATATACTAGAAGGAACAGAATTTATTTCATTTGACAGACTAGTTACACAATATGGGATCAACAAGAAAAGATTTTTAGAATATCAACAAATTAAATCCATAGTAAAAAAGAAATTTAAACCGGGTCAAGTTGAACTACAAACACCACCAAGTGTGGTTCAATTTCTTACTCTTAAAACCCCCAAATTACTATCCAAAATATACAGAATGCTTTCTAAAATAGATGAATCAATATCACTTCCTATTGCAAAATGGGAAGCGGATTTATCAGTTAACTTAGACCAAAACTTCTGGTCTCAGATTTGCTTAAAAACCTTTCATCTAATTAGAAATCCCAGTCTTCAATTAATTCAATACAAAATACTACATAGAGTGCACTATACAGGTCATCGGATGTTCAAGATGGGCTTTACGTCTACCAACAACTGCTCACACTGCCAAACCAATTCACTGGACAATTATATCCACGCTCTTTGGTTCTGTCCACCAGTTCAGAAGTTTTGGCGTGAGATATGTGAAGACTTATCGAAGTGTCTGAAATGTAACATTCCAACTTCTCCTTTAGTGTGTTTGTTGGGCAGCTTAGATAATGTCACTTCAGAAAAGAATATAGCCCACATGGTTTTCACTGCCCTATGCATAGCCAAGAAAACAGTCCTCATGAACTGGAAAAATAAAAATAATCTTAATTCTAACCAGTATAGAAATTATCTATTAGATTACATTAGTCTTGATACAGCCTCTGCCACCACATCAGATCAATTGCTCTGGGCTCCTTTGATCAGCTCCATCACCTAGTGGGGGTGGGGGGTCATAGTTTGGTCCCACCTTTACTGTTGTGATTGGTGTGGGGGTAGGGACAGGCTTAGGGCGTCGGGGGGTTCCCCAGGAGCATCTTCCTTGGGGGGCTCAACCCGGGGTAGCGGTCATGGCCAATTAAGGGCTCTGTTGGCTCTTAGGTGACGGTTTCCTCGTGGCTGCGTGCAGCGGGGCTAGGGGAGGGTCTGTGCTGACGGACGTGGGTTACTGACCTGGTAGCCTGGCTGCCCCTGGGTGGGTCCGGGACGGGCGTGAGGTTCTGGGGGCGCTCCGTCTCTGGGCTGGGGCCCTGGCCGGGCCTCGGGGGCTCGGGTCCTGGTTGGTGTGTTGCTGGGGTTGTGGGCGGGTGGGTATATGGGGGCCCAGTCCTGGCGCAGGGCGCCGCCAGTGCATCGAGCCACCTGGGGGACTTTTAACTGGTGGGGGAGGTTGTCACATCTTGCAGGAGCTTTCCTCTCCTCAGGAATTCTCTCTGCAGGAGGGGGAGATATAGGAGAGGTGGAGGAAGATCTCAGCCTGGGCGTCTATTGTCTTGTGTAGTCTGGAAGATGAGTGGATGATGGGGTGGGTGCAGTTTTCTCTGTAGTGGGGTCGTGTGGGCTGTCCCAGGCTCTGTGGGGCCGGGCGGCGCTGCTGCACTGGGCCCTGGTCCGGATGGGCCTGGGCCCCCTTTCCCTGGCGGGTTGCAGAGCATGGGGGTGCCTAGTGGGGTCAGCGGGGGAGCTGGCCCCAGGGAGGGGTCACTTGCCCCTCCCTTTCTTCCCTCCCCATCTCCAGCTGCCTCCCTCTTCCCGCTCCACCACAATCACCCACACATGCAGGGCCTTGGGGTAGGGGTGTGTCACCAGGGTGCAGAGGAGGCATCCCCCCCCTCTGTCCCCTTCTGGCTGCCTCTGCCTCAATTTTATCTCACAACTTAGACATTCACATTACTCACACTCTCATAACACATACATATAGGATCTTGGGGGTGGGCTCACAACACGGACTCCAAATTACCATCAGGGTGTACACCTCACCCCTGGCGTCGTTGCCCACCTCTCAATTTTAAATACACGTAGACATTGAGGGCTATCAGGAGGGGCTATGCGCTTACCTGCTGCTCTCTGGCAGGTAGCTCCATGCCCTCCTGGGTTTTAATTGCACCTTAGAACACATATACATCAACACTACATATGAGCGGGTAGAGGGAGGTTTGGAGTCTTCTCACACCCCCGGTCTCTGCGGCATGCTGGAGCGGGGGGGCTAGGAGGAGGAGTTGGCCGTCCGACTGGGGTCTGGGGTGTGGGGCCTCCCTGCTGCTGCGGAGTCGGGGCAGTCTGCTTCTCCCCACTGCAGGGAAAAGGGTAACACCACCTGGGTCTGGGTGCAGTTTCCCCCTCCAGGGGCAAGGGTACCTAGACCCGGTTCTTAGAGTACGCTTGGGGAGTGTGATTGTGTGTACAGCGTCTCTTTATGTCTGTCTCCACGTTGGTTGAGTGTGGAGTAATTGCCTATGAGAGCATGAGGGTGGGAATGGATGTTTGTATTTGAGTGTGCCTGTATGTCTGTGTCTATATGTCAGGTTGGGTATCAGACGCCACCTCTCTGGGGACATCTCAGGCCCTCCAAGGTTTGGAGGCCTATCTCCCCCCACCACTTCCCCTGCCGGTGGCGGACGCCCTCAGACATCGATGCGTTGGTGGTTCTTTGTGTCCGGGGGTGGGCGTCCGGGTACACACCGGCTCACTCCTTGGTGGCTGCTTATCGGGGCCTGGAACCTGGGGCTCGCTCGGGCCACTTCGGGGGTGGGGTGCCCTCGGCCTCTCGGCCTGGGGCTCGGTCACTCAGGCACAGCTGGCTGCCGGCGGAGCTCACGGGCACGTCACTGCAACCCCCCCTGGCTTCTGCTCCGCGGCTGCTGAGTGATCCCTCATCTGGGACTCTCCTCAGCTCTTTCTGGGACAGTGGCGCGGCTGCCCCTCTGTTGGTCTTCCTTGGTCTCTTGTGTTCTGGGGGCCTCTGGATGTCTGGAGTTTTGATCTCCTCCATACCTGCTTCATGCCCTGGAGGATGGGACTGTGGCCCCCCACACCCTCTAGCAGATCATTACATTAAGGAACCTTTTAAATACAAGCGCGCTCATGCTCACAGGTGTACACACAGGTGATCACACACACAAACTACACCCTTTTTGGCTCCTACCTCAAAGCACACTGTGCGCTGTCGATCTTACGTGCTGCACAATAATGTTTAATATTAAGTATGTAGTGTTATATTCCCATATATCATTGTGATGTTGTTTATTCTATTACTCTCGTTTTCTTCTGCTTGTTTTCTTTTTTCTTTCTCAACAGGTGATCCAGGTGATCGATATATGTATTTTTTGTCTGCTTATTTTGTTGGTTTTTGTTTTTTGCCCTTTGTCCCCGTCCCTCTTCTCCGCTGTTTTTTTTTTGTTTTGTTTTGTTTTTTCCCCCCTCTTTCTTTCTCCCTTTTCTTTTCCCCTGTCCCAAAAAAAAAAAAAAAAAAAAAAAAAAAAGAGATTCACCCTATAGCTGTCAGCAATCATGCTCCTGTATCTTTAACACTAATGCACAAGAATAATACTACGCCAAGTAAAAACTTCAGATTTAATAGATCACTGCTTAAAGATGAAGACTTTATTAATTATTTTAAAAAAGAATGGACTCTATATTTAGACTATAATGACACTCCCGGAACATCAGCTTCTGTTCTATGGGAAGCAGGGAAAGCTGTGATGAGAGGTTAAATAATTTCTTTCTCGTCACATAAAAAGAAAAAGGAAAACAAAAATATTCAGGAATTAGAAAAAACCATCAAATCACTAGAAGAACCCTACGCGTCCCACCAAGATCAGGAAACATTGAACAAAATACGCAAAATAAAACTAGAATTAAATGAGATAATTGATAAAAAAACAAAATTCTTAGTACAAAGACTACGCTTACAAAATTATGAACATAGCAATAAATCCGGTCAATTTCTAGCAAACCAGCTAAAAATAAATAAAGAAAAATAAAAAAAATAAAAAAACAACTATATGTGCTGTTCAAGACTCATCTGGGAACACAATATATGACCCGAAACAAATAAACAACATTTTCAGAGATTTCTATAAAACGCTGTATTCACCACAAATAAACCCATCTAAAAAGGAAATTGATCAGTTTTTGGACAACATAACTCTTTCAAAATTATTAGAAACTCAAGCAATGGCACTGGATTCACCACTGATGCCAGGTGAACTCCAGGAAGCCCTGATAAGTATGCCCAATAATAAGGCTCCAGGCCCAGACGGCTTTCCTGCAGAATTCTACAAAGAATTCTGGACGATTCTAGCACCAGTTTTTTTATAGAACGTTGTTGGAAATCAAAGAAAATGGCAGATTTCCACCAAATATGAATTCTGCAAACATTAATCTCCTGCTAAAACCAGGCAAAGACCCTGTATATCCCTCAAGCTATCGTCCAATATCCCTTATAAATGTAGACCTTAAAATAATCTGCAAAGCTCTCTCAAAGAGACTAGAGAAAATAACCCCCCTCTTAATTCATCCTGACCAAACTGGTTTCATAAAAGGTCGGCACTCATCAACAAATACACGTAGATTACTTAATTTGATAGACTACTCATACAGTAAAAACCTTGAAACTACAATATTTTCTTTAGATGCAGAAAAAGGCACTCATCAACAAATACACGTAGATTACTTAATTTGATAGACTACTCATACAGTAAAAACCTTGAAACTACAATATTTTCTTTAGATGCAGAAAAAGCATTTGACAGAGTTAACTGGAAATTTGTATTTGCAACTTTACACAAATTTGGTTTTGGAACCTCTTTCATTAACTGGTTAAAAATATTATACAATTCCCCAACAGCTTGTGTCAAAACAAATGACCAGACATCCTCCAGCTTCTGTCTCCTGAGGTGCACCAGGCAGGGATGCCCACTCTCCCCTTCACTGTTTGCAATTTTTATTGAACCACGAGCAGCAGCAATTAGACAGAATTCAGTAATTAAGGGCATAAAATGCAAGAACGTGGAACATAAAATCAGCCTTTATGTGGATGATGTGTTACTTTTTCTCCAGAACTCACAAACCAATATCTCTGGGGTGATTGAATTGATAAACTCTTTTGCAAGAATATCAGATTTCTCAATTAATTGGTCAAAATCTACAGTCCTTCCGATTAATTGCTCCTTCTATAATTCTTCTTCTACACCACTGCAATCGGGAAATATAAAATATTTAGATCTGCAAGCTTGGGAGAAACATTAATACCTAACTAAATTAAACCATATCCCACTTTTAAAGAAAGTAGAAGGCGATCTGGCTAGGTGGAAATGTCTACCCATATCACTCATGGGTAGGGTTGCCGCTATAAAAATGATGGTCTTACCAAAAATAAATTATTTATTCTCAACGATCCCGACTAAACCACCACAAGATTGGTTCAGATCTCTAGATTCATATATGTCCAAATTCCTTTGAAAAGATAAACCACCACGTATAAGCTTAAAAACACTACAAAAGACCAAGGATAAAGGAGGATTAGAACTACCTAACTTTCAGCACTACTTCTTAGCCAACAGGCTTCAGTTTATCTCAGGATGGCTAAAACATACCCTCTTAGATGAACCTTGGCTAGATGTAGAACAAGCACTTTGCAATAATCTAGAGATTTCAGACCTACCATTTATCAGCTCAAACATCCAACGACATGAATGCTTCAAAAGCGTCAACATCAGCTCTTCTCTGACAGCATGGTGGGAGTTTCTAAAATTGACAGCGTCCTCATTAATCCCATGCAAACGTACACCTATCTGGAACAACCCTGACATATTACAAAACAATAATATGATAAACCTTCCAGATTGGAGTGGTAAAGGAATCAAATACTTAGAACATATATTAGAAGGAACAGAATTTATTCCATTTGACAGACTAGTTACACAATATGGGATCAACAAGAAAAGATTTTTAGAATATCAACAAATTAAATCATAGTAAAAAAGAAATTTAAACCGGGTCAAGTTGAACTACAAACACCACCAAGTGTGGTACAATTTGTTACTCTTAAAACCCCAAAATTACTTTCCAAAATATACAGAATGCTTTCTAAAACAGATGAATCAATATCACTTCCTATTGCAAAATGGGAAGCGGATTTATCAGTTAACTTAGATCAAAACTTCTGGTCTCAGATATGCTTAAAAACCTTTCATTTAATTAGAAATCCCAGTCTTCAATTAATTCAATACAAAATACTACATAGAGTGCACTATACAGGTCATCGGATGTTCAAGATGGGCTTTATGTCTACCAACAACTGCTCACACTGCCAAACCAATTCACCGGACAATTATATCCACGCTCTTTGGTTCTGTCCACCAGCTCAGAAGTTTTGGCGCGAGATATGTGAAGACTTATCGAAGTGTCTGAAATGTAACATTCCAACTTCCCCTTTAGTGTGTTTGTTGGGCAGCTTGCCCAGCCCTGGCGCAGGGTGCCGCCGGTGCATCGAGCCACCTGGGGGGCTCTTCAACTGGTGGGGGAGGCTGTTACATCTTGCAGGAGGTCTCCTCTCTTCAGGAACTCACTCTGCAGGAGGGGGAGATATAGGAGAGGTGGAGGAAGATCTCAGCCTGGGCGTCTATTGTCTTGTGTAGTCTGGAAGATGAGTGGATGACGGGGTGGGTGCAGTTTTCTCTGTGGTGGGGTCGGGTGGGCTGTCCCGGGCTCTGTGGGGCCGGGCTGCGCTGCTGCACTGGGCCCCGGTCCAGATGGGCCTGGGCCCCCTTTCCCTGGCGGGTTGCAGAGTATGGGGGTGCCTAGTGGGGTCAGCAGTGGAGCTGGCCCCAGGGAGGGGTCACTTGCCCCTCCCTTCCTTCCCTCCCCATCTCCAGCTGCCTCCCTCTTCCCGCTCCACCACAATCACCCACACATGCAGGGCCTTGGGGTAAAGGTGTGTCACCAGGGTGCAGGGGAGGCATCCCCCCCCTCTGTCCCCTTCTGGCTGCCTGTGCCTCAATTTTATCTCACAACTTTGACATTCGCATTACTCACACTCTCATAACACATACATATAGGATCTTGGGGGTGGGCACGCTACACGTAATCCAAAAGACCATCAGGGTGTACAGCCTCACCCCTGGCGTCGTTGCCCACCTCTCAATTTTAAATACATGTAGACATTGAGGGCTAGCAGGAGGGGCTATGCGCTTACCTGCTGCTCTCTGGCCTCCATGCCCTCCTGGGTTTTAAATGCACCTTAGAACACACATGCATCAACACTACATATGAGCGGGCGGAGGGAGGTTTGGAGTCTTCACACACCCCCGTTCTCTGCGGCCTGCTGGAGCGGGGGGGCTAGGAGGAGGAGTTGGCCGTCCGATTGGGGTCTGGAATGTGGGGCCTCCCTGCTGCTGTGGAGTCGGGGCGGTCTGCTTCTCCCCACCGCAGGGAAAAGGGTAACACCACCTGGGTCTGGGTGCAGTTTCCCCCTCCAGGGGCAAGGGTACCTAGACCTGGGGCTTAGAGTACGCTTGGGGAGTGTGATTGTGTGTACAGTGTCTCTTTATGTCTGTCTCCACGTTGGGTGAGTGTTGAGTAATTGCATATGAGAGCATGAGGGTGGGAATGGATGTTTGTATCTGTGTGTGCCTGTATGTCTGTGTCTATATGTCAGGTTGGGTATCAAACGCCACCTCTCTAGGGACATCTCAGGCCCTCCAAGGTATGGAGGTCTATCTCCCCCCACCACTTCCCCTGCCAGTGGCAGACACCCTCAGACATCGGTGCGTTGGTGGTTCTTTGTGTCCGGGTGATCCAGGTGATTGATATATGTATTTTTTGTCTGCTTATTTTGTTGGTTTTTGTTTTTTGCCCTTTATCACCGTCCCTCTTCCCCACTGTTTTTCTTTCCCTCTTTCTTTCTCCCCTTTCTTTTCCCCAGTCAAGTCTGTCCCGTATTTAGCAAGTGAAAATAAAATAAAATAAAGAATAAAAGGTGAATCAAATAGACCATTACGGCAAGGCTGGGATGGTCCATTTGGTAAAGTAAATCCGTTGGGCATCTTTCTTCGCCTTTAGACAATAATTCTGATGGCAGAAGAGCCAAACGGGACAGGCAAAAAAAAAAAAAAAAGGAATAATAATCGTAGCATCAGCACAAGGACTCAAAAATGTCAGCAAGTTCCTGAAGCGAGATTGATGAAATTACGGGAATGAATGTACAATGATGTGGAAAAACTTGACGGACAAATATGTTTGCCCCTAAAAAAATCTGACCACAACACATAGTGGGGACCCAGGAGGGAAAAATTCCCAGCATTCCCACAAGCACCCACATAAATCTCCAAAAGTTGAATCTGTTCATCTGGACGTAGCGTTTTGTGGGAGAAACGTTTCGTCACTCATCCAAGTGACTTCTTCAGTCTCAGCTGACTGCAGGTTTCCCCAATCTTATAAACAGTACATTTGCATAATGACTGAAACCAGCCCACTGAAGGAACAATGGGCTGTGAGGTCAGTTCCTTAATCATAATTATGCAAATTCTCATGACCATTGATCAACAACCACTGAGAATTTGCTTAGCAACAGACTCTGGACAAATTCAGTTTCAGTTCAATTTATATAGCAGCAAACCATAACAATAGTTCCCTCAAGGCAACTTTTACTGCAAGTTTAACACCGTACAATAATAGACAATAACAGACTCCAACAATCAAACAGCACCTCATGAGCAAGCCCTTTCAATTCAATTCAATTCAATTTTATTTATACAGCGCCAAATCACAACAAAAGTCACCTCAAGGCGCTTTATATTGTACAGTAGATAGCACAATAATAAATACAGAGAAAAACCCAACAATCATATGACCCCCTATGAGCAAGCACTTTGGTGACACTGGGAAGGAAAAACTCCCTTTTAACAGGAAGAAACCTCCAGCAGAACCTCAGGGAGGGGCGGCCATCTGCTGCGACCGGTTGGGGTGAGAGAAGGAAAACAGGATGAAAGACATGCTGTGGAAGAGAGACAGAGATTAATAACAGATATGATTCGATGCAGAGAGGTCTATTAACACATAGTGAGTGAGAAAGGTGACTGGAAAGGAAAAACTCATCATCATGGGACTCCCCGGCAGCCTACGTCTATTGCAGCATAACTAAGGGAGGATTCAGGGTCACCTGGTCCAGCCCTAACTATATGCTTTAGCAAAAAGGAAAGTTTTAAGCCTAATCTTGAAAGTAGAAATAGTGTCTGTCTCCTGAATCCAAACTGGAAGCTGGTTCCACAGAAGAGGGGCCTGAAAACTGAAGGCTCTCCCTCCCATTCTACTTTTAAATACTCTAGGAACAGCAAGTAGGCCTGCAGAGCGAGAGCGAAGTGCTCTAATAGGGTGATATGGTACTACAAGGTCATTAAGATAAGAAGGGGCCTGATTATTTAAGACCTTGTATGTGAGGAGCAGGATTTTGAATTCAATTCTGGATTTATCAGGAGGCAAATGAAGGGAAGCCAAAACAGGAGAAATATGCTCTCTCTTTCTAGTCCCTGTCAGGACTCTTGTAGTCCAGCCTGGAAGTAATAAATGCATGAACTAGTTTTTCAGCGTCACTCTGAGACAGGATATTTCTAATTTTAGAGATGTTGCGCAAATGGAAGAAAGCAGTCTTACATATTTGTTTAATATGTGCGTTGAAGGACATGTCCTGGTCAAAAATGACTCCAAGGTTCCTCACAGCGTTACTGGAGGCCAAGGTAATGCCATCCAGAGTAAGAATCTGGTTAGATACCATATTTCTAAGATTTTCAGGGCCGAGTACAATAACCTCAGTTTTATCTGAATTAAGAAGCAGAAAGTTAGCGGCCATCCAGGTCTTTATGTCTTTAAGACATTCCTGCAGTTTGACTAATTGGTGTGTGTTACCTGGCTTCATGGATAGATAGAGCTGCGTGTCATCTGCATAGCAGTGAAAATGTATGCTATGTCTTCTAATGATGCTGCCTAGGGGAAGCATGTATAATGTAAATAGAATTGGTCCTAGCACTGAACCCCGTGGAACACCATAATTGACCTTAGTGTGTGAAGAGGACTCTTCATTTACTTGAACAAATTGGAGTCTATTAGATAGATATGATACAAACCACTGCAGCACAGTACCTGTAATACCTACAGCATGTTCTAATCGCTCTAATAGGATATTATGATCAACAGTATCAAACGCAGCACTAAGGTCTAGCAGGACAAGCACAGAGATGAGTCCACTGTCAGAGGCCATAAGAAGATCATTTGTAACCTTCACTAAAGCTGTTTCTGTGCTGTGATGAGCTCTGAAACCTGACTGAAACTCTTGAAATAAGCCATTCCTCTGCAGATGATCTGTTAGCTGTTTGACAACTACTCTTTCAAGGATTTTTGATATGAAAGGAAGGTTGGAGATTGGCCTATAATTAGCTAAGACAGCTGGGTCTAGAGATGGCTTTTTAAGTAAAGGTTTAACTACAGCCACCTTGAAGGCCTGTGGTACATAGCCGATTATTAGAGATAGGTTGATCATATTTAAGATTGAAGAATTAATTAATGGCAGGACTTCTTTGAGCAGTTTTGTAGGAATGGGGTCTAAAAGACACGTTGATGGTTTGGAGGAATTAATTATTGAAGTTAACTCAGAAAGATCAATTGGAGAAAAAGAGTCTAACTTAACATCAATGGTACTAAAAGTAGCTGTAGACGATATTACATCTGTGGGATGATTATTGGTAATTTTTTCTCTAATGATAAAAATTTTATTTGTGAAGAAGTTCATGAAGTCATTACTAGTTAACGTTAAAGGGATTGTTGGCTCAGTAGAGCTCTGACTTTTTGTCAGCCTGGCTACAGTGCTGAAGAGAAACCTGGGGTTGTTCTTATTTTCTTCAATCAGTGACGAATAGTAAGATGTTCTGGCTTTGCGGAGGGCTTTCTTATAAAGCCGCAAACTATTTCTCCAGGCTAAATGATGATCCTCTAAATTTGTGACATGCCATTTCCTCTCCAGCTTACGAGTTATCTGCTTTAGGCTACGTGTTTGAGAATTATACCACGGAGTCAGGTACTTCGGATTTGAGGCCTTAGTTTTCACAGGAGCTACAGTATCCAGAGTCGTACGTAGTGAGGAGGTAAAATTATTAACAAGATAATCGACCTCTGTTGGAGTAGCGTTCAGATAGCTGCTCTGCTCTATGTTGGTACAGGGCATTGAAGATGATAACAGTGGGTGGATTATATTCTTAAACTTAGTTACAGCACTTTCAGAAAGACATCTACTTTGATAAAGTCTACTCTCCACTGCTGTGTAATCAATCATTGTAAATGTAAATGTTATCAGGAAATGATCAGACAGCAGAGGGTTTTCAGGAAACACTGTTAAATGTTCAGTTTCTATGCCATATGTTAAAACAAGATCTAGAGTGTGATTAAAGTGGTGGGTGGGTTCTTTTACATTTTGAGAGAAGCCAATTGAGTCTAATAACAGATTAAATGCAATGTTGAGGCTGTCATTTTTAGCATCTACATGGATGTTAAAATCACCCACAATAATTATTTTATCTGAGCTGAGCACTAAATCAGATAAAAAGTCTGAGAAATCAGAGAGAAACTCTGTGTAAGGCCCAGGTGGACGATAGATGATAACAAATAAGAATGGTTTCTGAGTTTTACAGCTGGGGTGGACGAGGCTAAGCATCAGGCTTTCAAATGAATTAAAAGTCTGTCTTGGTCTTTCGTTGATTAATAGGCTGGTGTGAAAAATTGCTGCCACACCGCCCCCTCGGCCTGTGCTTCGAGATTTCTGGTAGTTAGAATGACTCGGGGGTGTTGATTCATTTAAACTAACATAATCATCCGGCTGCAACCAGGTTTCTGTAAGGCAGAGTAAATCGATTTGTTGATCAATTATTAAGCCATGTACTAACAGAGACTTGGAGGAGAGAGACCTAATATTTAATAATCCACATTTCACTGTTTTACTCTTTGGTTCAGATGTGGATTCTGTATTGTTCTTTCTTTGTGATTTTTTTATGTTTAAGTTGTTTATTGCTGGTTTTTAGTTTGTTTTTTGTCTGTTTGGGAGCTGACACAGTCTCAAAGGAGATGGGTTTTTGGGGGGGTAGCAGGAGGAGAGAAGCTGCAGAGAAGTGTGTAAGACTGCAACTCTGCTTCCTGGTCCCAACTCTGGATAGTCATATTTTGGGGGGTTTAATAAATTGGTCCATATTTCTAGAAATGAGAGCTGCTCCATCCAAAGTGGGATGGATGCCGTCTCTCCTAACAAGACCAGGTTTCCTCCAGAAGGTTTGCCAATTATCTATGAAGCCCACATCGTTTCTGGGACACCACTCAGACAGCCAGCAATTTAAGGAGAACATGCGGCTAAACATGTCACTCCTGGTCTGATTGGGGAGGGGACCAGAGAAAACTACAGAGTCCCACATTGTTTTGGCAAAGTTACACACCGATTCAATATTGATTTTAGTGACCTCCGATTGGCGTAACCGGGTGTCATTACTGCCGACGTGAATTATGATCTTACTGTATTTACGTTTACCCTTAGCCAGCAGTTTTAAATTTCCATCAATGTCGCCTGCTCTGGCCCCTGGAAGACAATTGACTATGGTTGCCGGTGTCTCTAGCTTCACATGTCTGAGAACAGAATCACCAATTACCAGAGTTTGACCCCCGGCGGGTGTGTCGCAGAGTGGGGAAAAACGGTTAGACACATGAACAGGTTGGTGGTGTACCTGGGGCTTCTGTTTAAGACTATGCTTTCTCCTCACCGTCACCCAGCCGCCCTCTTTCCCCAGCTGCTTGGGGTCTGCCGGGGAACAGCTAGCGGGGCCTACGCTATCTTCGGCTGCACCAGCTGCAGGGGCCTGGCTAGCTACGGGTGAATGAAGGGTGCGAAGCCGAGTCTCCAATTCAGTAATCCTGGCCTCCAGAGCTGCAAATATGCTACATTTGTTACAGGTATCATTACTGCTAAAGGAGGCCGAGGAGTAACTAAACATCTGACACAATGAGCAGGAAAGTGCAGGAGGGACAGGTGAAGTAGCCATGGTGCTAACGAGTCGGCTACGAGCTAAGCTAAGCTAGCGAAACAGTACAGAGACAGTGAGTGAATACTTTGGCTATAAATTAGGTAGTGAGCACTAGGGCTGCCACGATTAGTCGACTAGTCACGATTACGTCGACTATCAAAATCGTCGACGACTGATTTAATAGTCGACGCGTCGTTTGAAGCTTTGTAAGATCACAAAAGACGCAGGAATAAGTAGTAGGATTTAAGAGTGTAATAACGGACTGAAACAGGAGATGGCAGCACTGCATGTACAAGGATGCCAGCTGCCGTTAAACCCCGAAGAAGAAGAAGTAGCTCTGTCCCAGAATTCATAGCGCAGCCCTGCACAGTTTCCAAAAATGGCGGCAGCTAGTTAGTTTTAATATTACTCTTATTATTCTTTCTGGGTCACAAAATAAACGTTTAACATATTTTCAGGGGAGAATGTAACTGTGTAAACCTCAAATATCTGCTCAGTTTATCACATATTTTCAAAAGCGCTCCGACATTTTCGGAGATGTCTGTTAACCACTAGCTCGATAGCTAGCCAGGGGCAAGGCTCACTAGAGCCCGTGAGAACACCGGACTCCCGGCAAATCGTTTTCAAACCCACCGCCGTCTTTCGCTACTCAGGTTAAACATACATAAGTCACTAGATAACTTAAAAATGTTATTGTTTGGCTTTTTTTTAGTATTTTATTTGTTCCTGAGTAAATCGGTTTGGCTGAGATTAAAGTTATAGTTTTTACACAGCTGAATAAACGTCAAGCAGACAACTGATTATCAGAAGTGTGAGATGCTCGAGAATATACTCCGGTGTCCTGTTATATTTTAAATAGCAAGGAGTTTATTAAACTTCACCGAAACAATCTGCAAATTTCATTAAAATTTAATAAACTATCATCTTGTCTTTATTTTTAGTTAGCACATACTTTAAACACTTAAAGCTGTAAGCTAATGATAGTTATATAAGAGCAGATGCATGCTGGTGCAATAAGCTGTACGTTTTACGTCCAATGGATGCATGATCTGATTAGTCGACTAATCGCAAAAATAATCGGTGACTAGTCGACTATCAAAATAATCGTTTGTGGCAGCCCTAGTGAGCACACAGAAAGGGTGATTCAGATGAAGCACGTTAAGATTATACTATGAAAAGCGGATGTATCAAAAGATTTAAATTAAATTGCTAAGCAGAAAAGCTACTCAGAAACACCACTGTGTTTGAGCAGGAACAGGGAGTGATACTCTACCACAAAGTGAGCGAACACCAAGTGACAGCGCCACCACTCTGGTTGGCAAGCGGTGGGAAGGAAAAACTCCCCTTTAACAGAAAAAAGCCTCTGGGACACTCAGGGAGGGGCAGCCATAATATAATAAGGATAAAAAATAGGATAAAAGACAGAGTGGAAGAGAGCCAGAGATGAATAATAACTAATGATTAAACACAGACTGCTCTATAAACACATAGTGAGTGAAAAAGAAACACACAGTGCTTCTTGATGTCCCCAGCAGGGGGAGCTTCAGTGTCACCAGATCCAGCCCTAAATATATGCTTTAGCAAAAAGGAAAGTTTTAAACCTTTTTTTGAAGATCGAGAGAGGGTGCCTGTCTCCTGAATCAAAAGTGGGACCTGGTTCCACGGAAGAGGGATCTAACTTCCCTCATTTTTTAATTAAATAAAATCTGTTTGTGCTCTAATTTGTGACCATTTCGTTGTTTGAACAATTATTCAGTAAAATACTGAAATCATAAAGGGATGGCACAGCTGATCTTCTGCTCAGTCCTACAATGATTTCTGTTTCAATTTTACACAACTCAACAATCCTAAAGTATTTCCACAGCCAATGGCAAATTTTTTTTGGGGGGGGGGGATGGAAAAATATATGAATTGCTTATAATTGTATTATTATAAGATAAAGCAATAAATTGAAAGAAAAGCTGCTCTAACTCTAACTCAGTTAAGTTTGTGTACTGTTGGCTAATACAAAGTCTTAACAGTGGAAAACTTATTTTACAATGGGGCACCAAGAAATCGCTAATGTTTTAAAATTTTAGATTGAAACAAATCAAACACTTTAAGTCTTCTACACTTCTGACAACACTCACTGCATTTTTGGGAAATGGAAACCACATCAGTGTCACCCTGAAACGCAAGCAGGATGTGTCATCAGGGATACATATGCATAGGTTACAACATACTCCAATCCAAGGTGTTATGAACTCAAACCCTCCCATACATTACACTGTAATAACTGGTGTGACACAGAATGAGGGGCTAATTGGACAACTGTAGAGACTGTTCACAGTCTTTATGGATGTAAAGATCCATTCATAAAGACTGTAAAGAAAGGTTTGCGTTTGATTTATCTTCATGTTAGATTGTCAAAAATCGCACACCGTTACTGAAGTGAGCTGCTTGGTTGATGAATATCCCCATTTTAAAAGAGCGAGTGCAGGGTGATGTTCTGCTTAATTTATAAAGAAAGTAGAATTTCAAACTGTCTCCATCTGAATTCCAGAAGGTCAACAGCGCGCGTCCTTTCGCAGTGGGACATTATTTATAATTCGACAGCTAAACAGAAACAACAATGAAATGTTGAGTTTATGTAGCACTACACATGCGAGTTTGTTCATTGTTTATCATTTTTGACTATGCTAACCTAAACTTAAAGAATCTGTGAATGAAAATTAAGTTCAAGTTATGCAGTCAAAAAGCACATATGGGAGTATATCTTAATATTTAAACTGTGGAAATATTTGACTAAAAAGAAAACCTCAGGAAAGGTTGGAATACCAGTTCTTTGCAAAGTAGCAAAAGGACTGTTTACTGCAGGACAAAGCACAGTAGTTTTCCTCTGACTTTAAGTGGAGCAGAGGAAAGATTTTGCCAGTGTGAGTAAACGAAAACAGAAAAAATTAAGTCATTAAATAGTTACATATTTACAAAGATTGCAAACTGTTAATGTGTCCAGGAACATTTGAAACAAGAAAAGAAAAGCGGTGGAAACTATGGGGGGGAAAGAGGCATTCCATAATCGTTACTTATGATTAGTTTTAGTAAATTCTTTCCCTATGCACCCACGTGAAAGAGCAAAAGAGTTCATGTTCTGACAAAGAAAGAATTTTACAGATAAAGATTTCCCTCTAAACTCCACCCTGCACTTAGTTATTAGAAAAAAGGATTTGCAGTAGTGATTCAAACAACTACAAACAATTATGGAACAATCTTGCGTTCAGTTACTGCCAGCTTTTACAGCATGACCTTTCAAAGGCTGTCTGTTCAGAACCACACAAGAAAACCCTGCCTAAACCATTTTACTGGTTTATGAGCCAGAATGACTTCATAATGTTTGCTTAGTTAAGGTTTGTAGCTTGCTACTGAAGATTAAATAGCAAGCTAAAGAAGCAGATCATTTTGGGTCTGCTAATTCTTTCTTGACAGTACCATCTTTTCTGTGAGGCTGAGCAATCCCACTGCTGTGAAAGCAAACATGATAATCAGTATGACACCATTAACCGTCACTGGTTTTATCTTCTCATACATTTTGTGTTTTACTCTGTGTCTTTATGGTCACTTCACAGCCTGTCATGGCAGATGACTGAGTCCGGTTCTGCAAGATGTATTTTCATGCTGAAATAGAGTTCTTCCTTCCCACTCTCTCCAAGGGCTTTTTCATAAGGGATATTCTGATTGTTGCTGTTTTCTGTCTTATACTGAATGATCTTTACCTTATAATCTAAAGTGCCTTCAGATGACTGGTGATGTAAAATTGCATTGAACTGAATTATGATTTACACCACTTTATCATTGATGTCCCATACACTGCTAGCTTGTACCTTCTTTCTAACAATATTGTACATGTAGTAACATTTAGCAAACATGACTTAGGCAAGATTTTAGGGCTTTAATCTGGCACAATGAACACTTTAACAGACAACAGGATGTATGATCTGAGCTACAGAGGGTAGCATAACTCCTTGCGACGCTTCGGAGCATTTGACCAGAAAAACACACAGCACAGGAAAACTTCCATACTTGTGCAGACCTGTGTGTGGATGCAAAAGTATTATATGTAAAGTTGCATTGCACCCAAATGTAAAAACTGTTTCATATTGAATAAAGGCATAAATCTACTTAACCTCCTAGGACCTGACATCACATTTTGGGTTATTTAGATCAAAATACTCAGTTTTGCTCTACAAGGGCCTGATATCCACTTACGAGGACATTATACTGCTACTGTTCTATCAAAATTTTAAACAAATATCCTCATATGTGGCTCTTATTTTTCTTAAAAACAAAATTAAGGTTAAAAAAAAAATCTGGTAATTCTTTGTTTTTACATTCATCAGGCCCCAATGTGACCAAATATCAAAGAGAAATTAAAAATGCATGCCGTGGAAGAGTTCAGGTCTTAGGAGGTTAAGTAATGGAACAAATGTTTGAGCATTAGAATATACTTTAATTATGCAGAATATATGCACTATATTACTAGATCATAATTTTTGAATGTTTATATCACATGCTTTTAATTACTTGTGCATGAGGGGGTAGCTTTATCTGTAACAATATAGCTTTTTTATCACATTTTATGCTTTAAAATCTGCAGAATAAGCAACTTAAGAGTTAATATAAATGGTATTGAGTTAAAAGTACATCATTTGAAAGTTTGGAAGCAGAAAACAAAATGGCATAGAATAAACAAATACATGTTACATTTTACTGGTCCTATCGTCACTCTCATTCAGTGACATTGGATATTATAAGTTTCACAGTTCTCTAGCCTAGTGGAAAATTATTTCGCGGGCTCTTTCAACATCACCACTGAAGTGCGCCGACCCTGACAACCCCCTCACTCCACCAGGGTTTCACTTAAACAGAGCTGATTTTGGTTTTGCACCAATCAGAATGCTGTTACCAGTTTTATGTTGATAACTACAAAATTACCTCATGAATACATATCAACAAACCATTTAATGCTCTACTTTGTTTCTCTAATTCTATGATGAAATGACTTTCATTTAGTCTTTTAATCCCAAACAAATTTATATTTGACATCTTTCATTTTGTCTTTGTAAACAGCATCAAAGCATTCTGCTTCTGCCTCTGTTAGCTGATTCTTCCAGTCTCCAGCAATTCCTGAAACACAACACACAGAGAAGAGTTAAACCTAAATTAAAGGAACTGTTGTGTCCATTATTTTAGACTTTAAATCTAAAATTCTGTTACAGTTTTTCTCAGTTCCTTACGTACTATTACCAGGCTTATAAGCTAAAAATCGAAACCCTATCTCAGGTGATCATTTAGAAAGTTGTTGGTTCATTTCTAAAACCTAGGTAGCACGTCCAGGTGCAAACACAGAGTCAAAACTATTTGCGCACCAATTAGAACCTTTAAAAGTCTGATAAAAGAGCGCTGGGTCAGTGATGCAAAGGAGGAACACAATAATCCAAGGTACTCCAACATTTTCCTGCCTGCATACTTTCATTTTAAAACCTATGTCCACATTCACCTCCTCCCAGAGTCCTGTTTAGACATGCCAGTCGAGGCTATAGGGGGGGTAAATAAGAGATATAACTCATGCTATTTCACCATACAGTACAGCTTCAAAACCAACATAATTCGGGGGGGGTTTGACGGGGTGGGGGGGGGGGGGGGGGGTTTGACGGGGTGGGGGTGGGGGGGGGGGTGCGGTAACCATTCTCAGTAGTATTACAAAAACACACCTTTCCTGAAGAATTCAGACTTGCTCTGGTCCATCAATTCTTTAGGAGCAGCCGAGTAGTTTGACATGCTGTTTTTCTTCATGTTCTTGAACAAGCATCGGTCTGCTATCTTCTCTATTACTTCAGTATCCAGAGATTTCTCCATGAACTGAGCGATTCTGGTCACAGAGTCCTTCAGGTCCTGCACCGTGCAGACAAACACCGTTCAGCTCATGTTCTTACCACGACTCTCAGTGTACGACTCTTTTTTTCATGTTTAAATTATTTGGAAGGCATTTGCAGTTCTTCTCACCTTTAAAAGTTCTTCATAGGAGATGTACATGATGGACTCTTTATCTTTAGCATTGAGCCAACCCTTTACATGGTCAAACCAGGAACCAAATATAACTAAAAGAAAAAGAAAAGATTCCCTTTGAGTTATTATGAATACAATAGCAAACGTCTCTGCACTAATGGTTCAACTTCAGCAATCCTTAATCCTCTTGTTACCAGTTGTAAAATACAACTGAATAAAAGGCTAAATGTCACCTGCTGTTCTAATACAGAGTAAATGAAGATTGTATGTTCCATAAGTGTAACAAGAACAACCTTCTCCATCTAGGAACTTCTGGAGGAATTCGCTCTGTGGGCCTGGTTTCACCAGGAACGAAGTTGACCCGAAATAGTGAAAAGCAGACGTAAACACATCTTTGGGGTTCCTCATGACATAGATGACCTGGAGTAATGACAAATCATTACTTCACTTTAAACATTCAACATTTAAGTTTGTAGCTTTATGACCAAATAAAACTACAATGTATGTTTTACACAGACAAAGCACTTTGAGTTCATAACCTGTCCTTCACATGCAATCACAGACCTTCTCACTGGTGATTTTTTTTGTATGGTTGCTTACTTTGCCATGCCAGACACTTGGACACAGGCACAGCAGAATACAAACCCTGTATTTCTTATAGGAACTACTAAGTAATAGCCTGAGGTCTCATAAGAAGCTGTCAGTGGTGAGTAATGAAAAATCCCCTGTTCTTGCTGTTGTGTCTTTTAAATTGTGTTGTAATGTTCTTTCAGCTACTTCATTTTCTTTCCACATCAGTTCTCTGTGTGGAGGAAACCTGACTAAGACTTTCACATTTTTCTCCGACAAGTTGTATACTCAGTGTTTTATCTTCTTTCAGGCTAATATTAGGGGCTGTTGGTTACATGTCTTATATTTTACAAGTATTCTTATGTTGGTTGCCTGTGCTACATTCATATTTTAAACCACTCAATTTAGATTATGCCTGGATGAATCACAGCATAACTATGCCAATTATTTATTATTGAGGAGGAGAAGCTGCTACTCTATAGCAGGAATTAAAGAGACCCATAAAACATCCCCTTTCACATTTAAATGAACAGCTTTAATGACCCACGAACCAAACTATGTGGCAGACCTACCTTTGGTTTAACTTCAAAGAAGGATGGCGGCATCATGCTGTAGTGGAAGTGAGTTGTAAACATGCGTGGAGACGGCCTCTTTTCAAGGTTGAGGGTGCGGGCTCGATTCTCCTCCAGCCATGGAACACGGTCCCAGTTGTGAAGAGTCTCTACGGAGGCCGGATCCCCTCCGCTGATGATCAGAGGGAGAATCTCCTGCATCCATGTCGTACCTACAAAAAAGAAACAATCTCATGTTTTGATTTAGCTTTTATTTGGGCCTCCCAATATTAGAGCTATTAAAGTGTCATTGTACACCAACTTCCTAAAATACAGTGTCAATTTTGATTAAGCATGCCTCACTGTCCCCTTGGTAACAACTTCAAGTTGTTATTTTGAAGCCTCTATTTCAATAAACAGAAAGAAACCATGGCTGTCACTGTCACGTCTACGCTGGCAGACGTGGAGTGGAGAGAGTGTGAGGACCTAAACGCAAGCATTGGAGAGAGAACAGAATTTGAACTGAAAGTGAGCCTTTATTACAGCAGAGCAGAGTACAAACAAAAGCAAAATGTGACAATGACTAAACTAGTAAAACCTGAAAAAGAAGTACAAAGAAACTAAAGACCTGAGCACCTGAGATGTGGAACATGGAAACCTGGAGCATGTAAAACAAAAGCAATGGCAAAATGTGAAGCAAAAAAACCCAAAAAACAAACAAACCCACAGAGTGGGTTCACAAGACACGACAAGTCTACTCAGGAGGTCAACCGCAAGACAGTTCAGGGGGTCAAATGCATGGGAAGTGGCGGCGGCGGAGACGAAGTAGGTCAGGAGGCCGACTGGGAGGGAAGTGGCGGCAGGTCTGGAGTCCACCTTTCTAGGCTATTAATTGTGAGTCTTCGCCGTCAAAGTGGCTGGTGTTGACATGACTTGGTGGATGGACGTGGACGGGCAGGTGTTAGGAATAAAATGAGTGCAATGAGCACACATTGCGATGTGCTCATTAAAGAGTTGGCACTCAGTTTTGAGGGTCAAATCTTCACTCAGCGCTTTGACTGAATTGAATTATCTTGATTAACATGTAGAGTGCAGAGGGTTTTTGCAACACGCTTACACATCATACTGGGCTGAGGGTGTCCGAACAGAATTTCCCAAACTTAAATAATAAATAGAATCAGTAGCATGCTATTAATAATCAAGGCAAGTCAGGGAGGCGTCTTCTGTTATTCCAGGAAGAGGAGCAGATACGAGGTGAAGTCAGACGTGGACGGAAAGAGGAGAAGATCCGGCAGGGAGACAGCAGGACTGAAGAAGACAGTCATAATAATACATTTTATTGTTGTGGTATAAACTGTATGGCGCGACTTGAGGCAGGCAATGGCTGAGCGGACTCAGCGGACCCCTGCAAGCCTCCAGCTGAAACAGGAGGCTGCAGGGGCTTGGCTGAGGCGAAACAGGGCCAGCAGGGGCAGAAACCTCTGGCTGAAGCAGAGCTATCTGGAGCTGTGCAGGGCACACAGCTGGCTCAGGATGCAGCAGCTGGGGCTGCGCAGCCCATGCAATCTGATCGGGATGGCTGGCTGGATGAACTCGCCTAGCTCCCAGCTGACGGAGGTGGAGAAGAAGGCTGCACTGCCTCCAGGAGTGCAGAGCCAGCTGAGGTCACAGACTCAGCCTCTGGGGGGAGTTTCAGTTTCTGAGGAGCCCTATTCCACAGTCACAGTCTCAGAATAAACAATCTTTGGAATTATTATTCCAGACCAGGGAGGAGCGGGAGTAACACAGTTCTTTAAGTCCTTAGAGCAGATGATTCTGTCTCTGAAAACACAGACTTTAAATTTCCAGGCTCAGGAGAAACGTAATCAAAGGTCGGAGAAAGTCCACTACCAAGAGGAAGCTGGAAACCAGGCTTTGTAGCCGGCTAGCTACAATCTTTATGACCATCACGGTATTCCTTATTGGACCTCTCCAGCCACTGATGGCACAGTAAATCCACTGTGTGAATTAAGTCCTCCCGGAGCTCCTCACAAGGAGCGAGTGTTGGGTCCATGTTGTGGCTAGATTGTTCTGACACTTCTACGCTGGCAGAGTGTGGAAGGGAGAGAGTGAGAGGACCCAAACGCAAGCATTGGAGATGGAACAGAACTTGAACTGAAAGTGAGCCTTTATTATGGCGGAGCAGAATACAAACAAAGCCAAAGGTGAGAATGACTAAACTAGCGAAACCTAAACTGGGAGAAACCTAAAAAACAAGTACAAAGAAACCTGAGACATGGAAACCTGGAGCATGGGGAAACACGAGACGTAGAAACACAAGGGGAGATGCGCAGATAATCCAGCAGCAAACAGAGGAAGACAAATGGCTTAAATACACAAAGGGATAACGAGGGAATGAGACACGGGAGGACAGCACAGCTGGGAGTACTCAAACATAACGAGACAGGGAGGAAGCAAACCTAAACACACTAAGCACTACACAAGGAACTATCAAAATTCTACAGTAAACATTAGGCACAGACTAAGACGCGGATTTGACTCTGAGACCAGGAGATATGACTGACTAGGGAGAAGGAGGGAACATAGTCTGGACACAGGAGCTGCATGAACATAGAGAAAAGGGTGAGTAGATATGAAATGTGGAATACAGCAAAGGCATACAAGCAGAACCTAAATCCTAGAAACTACAGAAAATAACTAAGAAACAAGAAATACAAAGACTATGACATGAATAACACTAAATCAAAGAATATTCAAAAACCAGAAAACGCAAACCCTGCGTCCCCAGACTCAGTACCGTGACAATAACCAAGGTTTAGAAATTAGTGAGTTCCAGAATCTTTCACCTTAATGTACTAGACCAGATATATGTTTCACTTGTTTGCCTTACCTTGTGATTGTGCATAGTATGTTCAGGACAGTCTGTGGGCATTTTATGTTCTACTCACGAGTCTGTTACTGAAGGGTCTTTTGACCGATCTTTCTGTACAAAGCGAGCTTAATGCAGTATTCAAATATTTACTATAGGCCCACAGTTGTCAGCAGAAACTCGCTCACCTCATTTCGTGACACTGGCAAACCTGAGTGAAGTTGGCCGCCCACACATTCTTCAAATTTAAAAAAGTTGATGTCAAACATTTGTGCTGATTTGTGCTGCAAAAAGTTTCGTTTGTGCTGCTCAGATCTGTCTTGCCATTCTAGCAAAACTGAATGCTGGCTTGACAATGAACCAGTTGTACACAGTTCCCTAAATATGCATTCTTCTCTTGTAATAATGAGAAAGCTTAAACTAAAACACAATAAGCCATCCATTTTTCTTCAGTTAGCACTGTATTTATTTAACTTTTTAAATTTTATCCAAGCTAAAGTCCCTGTCTAAGACAGAGCTGATCTATGGGGATCTAGTCCACTTCCTGTCCGTCCTTTTAAATCCATCCATCGCCCGCTGATTGTTTTTGGTATTCACAAATAGTTTGTAGAGAATATGTCCAAACTCTAATAAAACTTCACTTGTATTCCTCCGTTTTTGCAAGTAAAAAACACCATTCTGGTAGTGAATATCACATTTTAAGTTGTAAATACACTGATTCTCATATAGATTCTCTACTCTCCCAGAGTATTCAAAGCACTCCATACAACATACTACACTCGCCAATTCTCACAAGCACTCTAACTACATTCACACTGATGGATGCATCAGAGAGCAACTGGTTAGTTAGTAGGGGTTAATATCTTGCCTATGGATACTTGATATGCAGACTGGAGGAGCCAGGGATCAAACCACCAACCTTCTGATAATTAGGTGACCTGCTCTACTTACTGAGCTACAGCTACCCCCAGCTGCTGGTAGAAATGCTCTGCTGTCTGTGGCTTTATGACTAAAAATCAACCGGATGTGGTGACATGATTCATTGTGCTAAAAGGGCAAGTAGCATGTAAAGTCATATATCTATTGTCACAGCACCTTTAATAAAAACATAAAGAAAAGTGCCAGAAGACATTCTTGAGCCTTAATACTACGCAGCACATTCATATAAGGTATACAGGGTCAGTCTCTTTGGAAAAACCAGCATTGTTCCAAAAAGTGATTCTGTGATTTTTTTTTTTTATGTTATTGCTCATCTTGATAAATAGAATGTACTGAAAATATTTTACAAGGGGTTTGTATATAAAATGAAGAAAGGATGCAGGTATAATGCACTAATACAGGTACAGTTGCTCTGTGCAACTATACCTGTATTAGAATCAGTCCAGTCCTTTTTGCTCACTTAAAATCTCTTTAAAGACCTGTCATTTCATATTTGTCGCACTTCTGCTGCTCTCTCGATAATATCAAAGTCACTATGCTAAGAAAGGCCTGCAGCTGCTAGCTTGTAACAGGACTGTTTAAAAACTAGTGTTGTGCCAAAAAAGTGACTTCCAGTATTTCCCAGAAAATGATTGTTATAAAAGAATTTCTTCTAATCTGTAAAACATATTGTAACCCGAATCAGATTTGTGGGTTGTGCTGCTGAATAAGGTTGAAGGTGTAATTTCCCTCCCTGCCACTAGGAGGCGAGTATGCCTTGAGATGACTTTCTGTTAGCTAACATTTCCTTTTGTGAAAGCCATTACTGTGCCCCCCCCCCCGACTGGCCACTCCAGGTGCCACCCCGAAGCTAAAACAAGAAAATTCAATGAAATATGAACTGTACGATTATGGGTTCACAGTGAAGCTCAGATATCTGAGTGTATGTGAATGCAGCATGGGCTTCTGCACTATGAGCATCATGTTAGCAAAGGAAGGAGAGCCAAGCACGAAAGACAGCACCGCAGAAAACAATTTTTCGGCGAAAGATTAACAAGTTAACATAGCTGGACTGGCCATCGGGCATACCGGGCATTTGCCCGGTGGGCTGATGACTTATTTATTTATTTATTTTTGTAACGGCATGAACAATGAAAGGTGGTGGGTTGGCCAGATGCTGGCCGATGTGTAAAAATAACTTAGTTGTTTGGTGGTGGCTATGGCGGAGCTTCCACAGAGGCCAGCAGGTGGATGAGGGAAGGGGAGGCAGGAGGAGGAGAGACCCAAGGTGGCCACCGGTCCGAGTATCAGGTGAACTGAACTTCAGGTAAGAAGTTATGACCTGCAGTCTATCTGGGTCAGATATAAACCAAGTTTAGGGGTAGTTTATTTTCGTTGTGCTGACTTTTTACAGTCAGTTACGATAACTCGTACTGCGTGCTAGCTAGCATGATGGAGTTTCTACACAGGTGGGTGCTATGATTTTACTGATAGTGAACTTTATTTTATTCATAAGGTTAGTTAGTAGAGATGCCAACGGCTCCTTAAAAAATGGAATGGTCCCTCATTCAGAGAAAATATTACACGTTTGGTATTGAGCTGAGAAGGGACGCAGTTTGTCCCGTACTTCAGCTATAATGAAAAAAAAGACACAAAGCTGGAGTTATTCTGTCGTTACGCTGCACAGCTGCCTCTTCTCCTCTCATCCTCTCCCCTCCCTCTCCTGTTCCTACTTCAATCGTGAAACTGATCAATGATCAGCTGATCGGCTTTTCTCTCTTGTTTGTTTATCGCCCACTTTGCGCCAGAAAGAGGAAACCAGCGGACGTCGCGTTAAACAACAGCAGCACGTTTAAGCTTGGTCAGCTGTTGTTAGAATTTATTTAATATTAATTTCTAGTATCAGCTGATGTTTGCTGGAGCCACAGCTGTAAAAGCTGCTGGTCATGATGTCGGTTTGGATATGTGGTGAGAGGGAAACATGCAGATGAAACCAGGAGATGTCCTTACTGAATCATCAGAGCTGAACAGGTGATGGAGAAACAGGTTTACCTTTTAAGTGACATGGATGAGTTGAAGGGAAGTTATGAACTGTTTCTGAGAGACAAATAACACCAGGATCCTTTTCTAAGTAGCTGACAGCTGGTAACTGTGCAGGGGCGGGTCTAGCAAAGTTATGCCAGGGGGCCAGGTAGAGCATTAACAGGGAGAGGGGGCACAAAGAAATAATTTTCTTTCTTATTCTCATTTAAAATATCTAGCTTTTATTAAATAATTATCTGAATCTTGCGAACAAAGTTTTTATCTGATGTAAAATGTATAGAAATCATACATATACCAAAAAGACAGTGTACATCACTGTCACAACAGCGTTTGTTTTCATTCAAAGGCTATATGGCTTTAATACCTGGTGGGCCGGTCTGTAGTCAAAATGCCCAATTTTTTGTCCCAGTCCAGCCCTGCAGGTTATTACTGGTGGTGTCACCATGCCAACTGACTGTATTTCATCATCAGCCAGTGTTGTTCTTTATACATCAATATTACCAAAGTTAACCATAAGGCAGCATAGAAAGTATTTACTTGCTTTCAGGTTTCATTCTAATGTTAGTCTTTTCATTTGTTTCCCCACTTTTTTCCTGTTTCAAAATCAAAGTTTGTAAGAAGATTATCTTCTTTTTTTAATAGGCAGATAAAGTTTTGCATTGGTATTGGCTAATTTGCTAATTGTATGTTAAAAATGTTCGTATTTTAATATTCAAAAATGTTTTTGCCCAAAACATATGTGCACTATATGTCAGTAAAAATACTATGCAAATATTGCTGTCCTTGAATGCTGAATAAACACTGACAAAGCACTGATTGTATCTCTTGTACTTTATCAACGCAGTATCTAAAAACTTTGCACCGTAGTGCAAATCTCATTCTAGTTAAAATCTCATTCTAATAAGAGTTAAAAGTGCATTCGATTATTAGGTTTATAGGGTTATTGAATTATGGTTAACGGTTGGTAGGATCTTTTTTTAACATTATCTGCCAATTACATCTGCCACCCTTCTCCAAATCTGTGCCCCTACCTGGCCCCCCCAACAAAAATTTTCTAGACACGCCACTGGGCAACCGCCAAATTAGCTGAAAGATCCCGGTAAGGAAAGCTAAAATAAAAGTTAAATTCGCAATTTATCTTCACATACTAGTAGTTAATAGATGGCTATTAATTAGGATCTGAAATCTGTGAGATACGGCCGTGGGAAGCTGCGTCAGCCGGGCGAGCTATCTCACCACGAGCTCCGGTAAGGGATGCCACATGAATGTTAGCGCCATAAAGACATGTCGTTGACTGCTGTTAATCTATTTCCTGTTTAAAAACAACCAGTCGGAGTTGTGATATTTATGTTTAAAGTACTGTAACGTCACTGATTTGCAGATGTTTAATTTTAAGTGCTGAAGAATATATCAAAATGTGCCCACCTAACCGCTAGTATTAAGCTACTGCTTAGCGATTTCTGTGTATTTCTGTGTGTTCTAACATTACTGTGCTCTACCACACCCACCCACACACGCAGGGCTTGGGGTGCAGATATGTCACCAGGGTGCAGGGGAGGCACTCCCCCTCTGTCCCCTTCTGGCCACCTGTGCCTCAATTTTATTCTGCAACCTAGACATCCACATTACTCACACTCTCACATAACACATACATATAGGGCCTTGGGGGTGGGCACGTTTTACAGCATCCAGAGGATGGTCGGTGTATTCCAACCCACCTCTGGCGCTGGTGCCCTACCCTCAATTTTAATGCATATAGACACTGAGGGTTTTCAGTGTCTATATGCATTAAGGGACCTGGGATATAGAGTATGTTTGGGGAGTGTGAATGTCTGTGCAGTGTCTACTTGTGTCTGTCTACACGTTGGGTAAGTGCCGAGTATTTGGTTGTGTATATGGGGGTAGGAATGCACATTTGAGTCTGCGTGCGCCTGTTCGTCTGTGTCTATATGTCAGGTTGGGCCTTAGACTCGACCTCTCTGGGAACATCTCAGGCCCTCCAAAGTACGGAGGCCTATCTCCCCTCACCACACTCCCTGCCGGTGGCTGATACCCTCAGATGTTGGTGTGCTGGTGGTTCTTGTCGACTGGTGCTGGGTGCTCAGGTATGTACCGGCTCACTCCTGGTGGCCAATTGGCGGGGCCTGGCGCCTGTGGCCCAGCTGGGCCCTTTCCGGGGCGTGGGGGGCCCTCAGACCTCTGGTCTCTGGGCCTGAAGCTCAGTCCTCTCTGGCGCGGCTGGCTGCCGGCAGAGCCCGCGGGCACGCCACTGCAACCCCCTCTGGCCTGTGCGCTGTGGCTGCTGGGTGACCTCTCGTTTAGGGCTCTACTCAGCTCTTCCCAGGAGGGTGGCACGGTTCCCCCCCTTTGGTGGTCCTCCTTGGGTCCTCGTACTCTGGGGCCTCTGGATGTCTGGGGCCTGGATCTCCTCCATTCCTGCTTCACGCCCTGGGGGACGGGGCTTTGGCTCCCCACACTCCCTAGCAGATCGTTACATGGAGAAACCTTTGGAATACAAGCATGCTTATCCACACAGGTGTACACACGGGTGTTCACAGACACAAACTACACCTTTCTTGGCTGCTACCTCAAAGCACATTGTGCGCTGTCTATCTTGCGTGCTGCACAATAACATTTAATATTTAGTATCTACTGTTATCTACTGCTAGCTAGTTTATTGTGATGGTGCTGTATTTATTATGTTGCTCTTTTTTGTTTGTTTGTTTTCTCTTCTGTTTTTTTTTCTCCATACAGGTGATCCAGGTGTTTTGTTTGTTTTCTCTTTCTTTCTTCTCCCCTTTCTCACCATCTCTTCTCCCCTCTATTTTTCTTTCTCTCCCTCTCTTTCTTTCATTCTTTCTCCCTGTCCTATCCCCCAGTCATGTGTGTCCCGACTGTAACAACCGAAAATAGAATAAATACATATTTATAATAAAGGTCAGTCAAATGAACCAATATGGCAAGGCCATGATGATCCACTTGGTAAAGTAAATCCGCTTGGCATCTCTCTTGGCCTTAAGACAACAATTCTGATGGCTAAAGATCCAAACGGGACAGGGAAAAAAAAAAAAGTTAATTCATTTGATAAAGATGCAAAAAGTTCATAAAATGTGATTATAAAATGTGAGGGATCTCATTACTCTGTTGAAGTATTAATGTTTTAAGAAGTTGATATATTTTTCTGAGAAATAATTCAAGTTGAAATATCTTAAAAAGAAGAACAGTTAAAAGCGAGCTGTTAAAAGGATAAATATGTGAGAGTGAATCTTATTTATTCTTAAAAGGGTAAATATAAGGTATATTTTCTGTTGCATTAAAACCTTGTGTGATGTAACTCAAGTTATTTCATGATGGTTGAGACATTGTATAACTAAAATAATTTGTTATACCTGAGCAATACTTGACTGAACGATGAGTGATGGAAGAAGCATAGATAAAATAGTAATGTATGCACTGTGCACTGTGTGCATAGATTGTTTTTTGACCAGGACTAGATCATTCGAGATCTGAACCCTGTGGGTTCAGTGGCGAGCCAATCCCAAGAGAGTGACTGTAGACGGACCAGAGTAAGGTGTGGCCAGCCGTGGGATTCATCTTCAGCAAACCTCAGGACTATAACTACATTCCTTGACACAGATAAGACTAACACTTTAAAAATCTACCCGGGTAGTGTTAGAACCAGTGGACCGACACACACACACACACACACACACACACACACACACACAAGGAACTCTAATTTCTCTTTCCAAAGAGAAGTGGACTGAGAAGCTCTTTAATTGAAACTCTTTGGTGAATTTCCTTAAAGAGGATGTTTGGTTTTGATTTTATTTTTGAGCCCTTTAATGTGCATTTGTGCACTGTAGGAAGCCGGCTTTACACAGGCAGGGTTTGTAAACTTTACAACTTTCAATACAGTTTCTATCCAAATCACATCTTATCTATCATTGTGTGGTTCCTTCTCTGCTGATCCTTTCAAGGCTCCATAGTCTTACCTAGAACTTTCTGATACTGGTCCAAAGTTGTCTAGACGACAATTTAATGCGTATCTCATATTATTTAATTGTAATACCTGTTACAGTATGCCAAACACATCTCTCATGAATGAAATCCAGTCATTTTGAGCTAGAAGGAGCATTCCTATCACGAGGCAGATTCTTCATTTATCCAGCGTTCACTGACATCATTTATTTATTTATTTATTTATTTATTTATTTATTTATTTATTTATAAGAGATCTTGCCAACAGGGCAGCAGAAATTACAAATACAACACTACAGTTCTATAGAGATATTTTAAGTGGACTAAAATGACTGGACTAGTTATACAATAACACAGAGTCATAAATATACTCATGAAACAGGTAATTTATGTGTTTTATAACCCTCATACATTGCTTCTATAGACTGTAGTCAACACAAAGACATTAGGCATAAATACACACGGAAACATCGGCAATAACTTAGTGGCAGACGGTCACTGGTGATCCAGAGAAATGAGGTTCTCAGGTTTGGGGTGAATTGCATAAATATTTAGACGCCGGGCATCTCTTACCTGTTTCTACCGGAAACTCAACGGACAGTCGGGGATGAGAGCTTTCCAAAAAGGTTCCCACATTTAAAATAAACCCCACAATGAAATTTAATGCTAAATACATACCATTAAAATGGTCGCATAAAATGAAGAGCAATCCTTGTTTTAAACGACGTAACGCCAGGACGATTATATAGTGTAATTGCTGCTAATAATAAGAAAACGACAGGTTGAAAAATCCTCTTCCAGCCCACTAAAACAAACCCCTCTTTAGCATAAAAGAAACCATTTGCCGTCGAACTGCAATCACTCACCAGACTTGGGGTACGTTACAATAAGGATGTCATCCGGACGAAAAGTAAACTCCTCGTAGTACCTGAGGCTCTCGGGCGGATGGAGACTTGAAGGCACATAGACGCCTTTGTGCAGCGTGTATAACTCTGTCTCAGTCATGCTTCAACAAGCAGAAGCAGCTCACTGAAAACAGCTCTGAGAGCTTCGAGCTGAAAAACTGTTGGACTTTGTCTCAACTTAACGCACTATCACTGTTTTTGTAGCTCGAGGCTGTAGCGCCACTCCCGCTTCTTCTGTGGTCTCGCGCTCGCTTCTGTTTGCGTCACTTTCCAACAAGTGTGCGATTCTTCGTCAAAGCTCAAGTATTCATGACCAAGTAATCATTGAACGATTCGTGTAAAATTCAAGGACTTAGTAATACACAATATATTATTTATTTATTTTTTCATTGTTTGTTGGGATAATAGAGCTGTTATTAGAGCTGTTAATAGAGCTTATATTGTAATATTCACAATTATAAGTCAGAGAGCCGAAAATAAAACACTGCCACGCAAGCTAAGATCCAAAACTTTATTTCACAGCTGGCACTTTAAAACGAGGATTACAAACAAAGGCTGAAGGGAGGCCACCTATGGAGGGAGGGCAAAAAAACAGCACACTTCAAATGGATCTATACAACCGAATGTAAATGAATGGCACTGCAAACAGTGAAAACCATTCTTTAAAAACCAAAACTAGGTTGGAGCTCCGATTACACCTCCCAGCCTGAACTTGGATCATCTCTCCCCGTCTACGTTCTCTCCGACAATAAAACAACGATACTGATCTTACAGAAACACCAGACCTCCCTTGGGATCTGATCTGGTCTGTGTTTCAGTGTTTTTTATGTGTAATGTCGTTACTTATATTTGTAAAAAGACTTTAGTGTACATGATTTGCAAAGGGCTTATATATAAAAATAAAAAATTACATGTTTTTTAAATATGTTTGTGTTATTGTACCTAACCAATCCCGTCCTTTTTGGCCACTTAAAATATCTTTATAGATCTATTGTTATATTTCTGCTATCCTTTGGCGGGATTGGTCTTAAAAATACATTTTTAATGTCAATCAGATGTTGTATGGGTTAAATAACGGATATATTAAAGTCACTCTGTCAAAAAACTGATTGTGGCTTCTACCTTGTGACAGGAATGTTGTTTGTGGTTCAAGATAACTTGATATCATTCATGAGGGATACATTTAATGTATGTTTCACATATGCATATACATAGGCCTAAAAGTTATTTATAGCAGTTTAACTTCAATCAATGACTTTTTGGCGCTACAATGGCAACTAAAGTCTGCAATGACTTATAGGTGGCATCTTATTCCCAGCCCTATACTAAGTAAGGAAGGGAACTAGCCTCCCCTCGTCACACTAGAACACCAATCCCCTTTCTATCTATCTTCATCGCCGGCAGCACCCCTCATCTATGAATGCAAAACTACCATGTCTGTCAAATGCGTTTGTTAGGGTTTGTGAGGTCAAAACCTCACAAAACCAAAAGAAATTAGCAACTAGGGCTAAAGAGTCAAACTAACATACTGACAACACCCAAGAATATGCATAGCCCCGCATTTTCTGCTCTTCACTCCCATTACTATACTCTTGCAAATCAGATTCCCCCTTAGTAATACAGAACCAAATTGATTTAGGTATAATGGAATGTGATTCCCCTGTAATAACCAATACAAACCCACCTAATTTACCATCGATGCATTCAGAACTTTCTTTAGCACTTTCCGAGCTTCTGACAGATACCAAAAGGGTTGGGATGGACAGGCATTGGGCCCTGTGCACACCTCCTTTAGTTTCCTGGAAATAAGGGCAATTTCACCATATGTGTGGACTACAGCCACACTACCAACACCCTTCTCCTGTTACTGGAACTAGCAGGCTGAGGGAGAAGAGTGGGAATAACTGTGGGAATAGAAGCAAAATGCATGGGCTCCAATTTCAGGCACTGAACCGCTCTCTGCCAGGATTTAACTTCTTGCCTCAGTCCTTCCACTACACCAAATAAAACTTCCAGCTGCTCATCCCTCTTTGACTTTTGTTCTACAACCCCCACACATTATTATCCTGAGCCAAGTGGCCATTTCGCAAACCTCTAATAAGTTCCAATTCTGCAGTCAAATTTATTGCAGCCACTAATGTTGCTGGTTTAGCACTGCTAAGAGTAAAATGCAAAATCCTACATCCCACATGTGTAATAAAATGATCCCTCTCTACATACCAGCCTATGTGAGGTAATGCCAAATCCCTGGACTGTTTCATTATGTAACTTCCTCCATGTAGAATAATTCACACAGTTCCAATCTTCACTTTCACAAGGATCCAAACACCTCCCCATAGCATCTTTCAGGAGAGTATAATTAGTTTTAGATTAACCGGACAAACCACTATAAACTTCATGAGCTTGTTCCAATTTTAACTTCATCATCTCATCCCAACCATTTACCTCCACTGCCATCTCAAACTGTTCCGCCCTTCCTCAGTCTCCAGCATAAAAACTCTCTAGGGCATACAGTTGTTACTTGAAATACTTTGGGAGAGTACTTAATCAAGACCGAAGCAACGGGGTGCAGCAAATCATTGTCATCCTCTGACATCTTCACAGTGAATATCCCATACGTTAATGCAACATCTGCATGCATGTCCATTTCATGTTTCAGAGTTAAAATGTGAAATTGACACGGTGGATGCGATGGACTTGGCATGTCTATTATACGTTTTGCTGTGATATATATCCTACAGGAGTTTCTATAAAATGTTTTTGTTCACAGTAAAAAATATTTCAAATTGTTGCTTAACACTCGAAGAACATTCCCGAATGATGACTACACACGCATTCCTATTGGTGGAAAACACTGAGCTGAACAGATCTGTTTCGTTTGTGTGTTTGCCTGTCTTAATACGTGTGCCTGCACTGTAAAAACTGTGACTAGAGGTTACTTAAAAAACCTATGGCAACAAAGTGACACTTAATTTACTTAAGTAGATTTTAATTTCAAGCGATTTATGTAAAATTTATATAAAATGTTAATTAAATTTCAACAAAAAACAAAAATAGATATTAATAACATTCACTTGTAAATATGTGTTGGATTTAGGGACAAAATCTCAAATTGAAGGTTAAAATTGCCTAATTGTAACAAAAAATTGATTCATTTGAAATGAATCTCTGAGTAAAATTACTTTGAATTTACTAACAATCTGGCAAAGGTTTAGTAAAAAATGACTAAAATATGCATTACAAAGAAATGAAAACTTTTTGTTTTTAAGTAAAACTCAAATTGGATTCAATAATTTTCCAATTAAACTTTATAAATAATGACTGAATAGTAAGAGAAAATCAAATTAATTTAACTTCTTTTCTGAGTAAAATGAATCAATTTCACAAAGAGAACATTCAAACAGTAATTGTTTTTATTGTGGAATATAAAACGTATACAAAATTTATAATATAACATTTTTCTGATTAATTTAGATTGTATGCACTGAAATTCTTCACTAGTGCTTGGAATAATAATATAATATTATAATAATAATAATATAATAGGAAGAATAGGCCATAATTGAAAATACAGTTTCAGCCAACTTCTCGAGAATGTCAGTCTTTACTTTGGAGGTGGGCAGAAGATTTCCATTCTTTTTATACTCCTCAGTGGCTCTGTCCAGTTACATTTCAGTTTCGTATGCTGACTGTGGAATGGGGAACAGCTTCGGCCAGGGCTCACAACGTTCTGTGAAGTTCTGCCTTTTGAGAATAATGGTGTCCTGAGAAGTGGTTGCAGCAGAGTCTGCATTGGATACAACTGGATTGGATGATGAGTCATAGTCAGCTGACAGTTGATCAGAGGGGCTGCCGAAAACTGGCAGGATGACCAGGGTGATGCCAACAACCTTCACAGTGTCTTTGTCTTTTATCTGGTCACTTCTGCGAATAGTGAAGTAGTCCTGAAATTTTGGTTTAAAATACTGAAGACTGAAGTCATTTGAAATCCCAAAGGTATCCTTCACAACACTTTGCAGCTCCTCTACTGTTGGTGGGATCCCTGATGGAAGAACCAACTTCTCGATTTGGTCATCAGTGATTACATGGAGCTCTATCTCGTTCAACCTAGAATAAAATGTAAATGGGCAGAGTTAACTTATATTAAGCAGGGTCAACTTAGTCATTTTCTTCTGCTTCAATTTCAAAACTAGTAGTTTAATTCAATACAATCATCCATAGACCCTATTTTCTGTACCGATTTGGTGATAGATCATGACATGAAATAACACTATTTATGTATTTATATACTGTATATATCTTCCTATATTTGAAAAGACGTCCTTTTAATCAACACAATATCATCTCTGTATCCAAACACCATTGGGTGTTAAACATAGAAATGATGAAAGACTTATGTCAGATTAAACACATATTACTATATTATTTCCTGAATGTACCTTTGTCTTGAAGATCGTTCTACAGAAACATAAACATCGTGACTGAGCATGGGTCTCACTGATACACCGACCAAGTTTAACTGGAAACTCGCGTCATCCTTCTATGTGAGCTATGCCTGCACTAAAGTCACAGGGCTCCGGCAGCATGAAAATGAAAACCAGTTATGTTGCTGGACTGAGCCACTTTAGCTTAATTACCACAACTGAAAAACACTGCGTGGAGACAGTGACAAAATCCTGCACAAATGATTTTAACTACATCACTCACCACTGAGTGCAAAACTTTTTCATAAAATTTTAAAAGTAAATGAGGGAGGTTACAGCCCATCGAAATACATCATTGATATATTTTTTTAATGTGGTAAAACATGTGGTTAGTCAAAGCTCTGAAGTAACACAGCCGGGAAGGCTTGGAAAGTGACCTTATGCTAACAGTCCACTTCGTGCCATTTTGCGTAAAAATACAATACTGTCATTACAGTGGTCATTATTAATCTAATTTTGACGTATCATACTGTTTAGAACTTTTACTCAAAACTGCTATACGTTATTGTTTAAAACGTGTCGTATATTCGTACAAATTAAGATAAGCTTACCTCGGACAAAATGGAGATCATCCACTTCTGAAGCGTGTGTCCTGCACGTGGCACAACTGACTACGGACGGAAGTGTAGAATGATTGAAATGAAAATGCTTTCATTAGTTAAATCTATTAGATTTCTTAATTTTTCATGGTACTCATACATTTTTGTTAAATCTGCTCAACAAACTATTGCTTAATTTACCCCAAACAAAATTGTGTAAATTTAAATGACTGAACATCTCAAAAATGTTTAATTTTGCTTAGATTTAATTAAAACAACACATACATGTTTTTACTGAGTAATAGTTACTATTACTTTCCTATTAGATACTAATTAACCCAAATCACAGTTTTTACAGTGAATGTATTTACATTGATGTTGCTGTGCATAGTATAGACAGGATATAGCATGTGGCCATTTTATTTGTTTATTTATTTACTTTACTGATAGGTACTTTGACTTATACTTTATTGGGTATTCAAATATTTACTAAAGGTATTCAGTAGTCATGAGAAGGTCCTCAGTTTTAGGTCAAAGTACCCTGTGCCCATATACCTCATTTCAGGGTTACTGGCAACTGTGTTCACCCTTGTCCTTTGCTCTTTTCAGCTTCATCCGTGCCTTCTTTATTAAATTTCCATCTCTTCAAGTGCTCTCTGAAATTCCATTAATTCCCTCTTTGCACAGATGAATACATATACAGTGTTAGGGATGTCGCTGATGAACTAAACAGAAGCATTTGTTTTACAGTAGCCACAGCATTCCATACATTTCTCTTGCAGTGCACTGACAGAAAACTTTTCAGTAGAGCGCACAGCCCTATCTGATCCGGTGGGGGGATGCCTGATCTGGCATCCCCCCACCGGCTCTCCTCTCTCCTGTCTTGTCTCAGTTGACTTACTTCTGTCTATCACCTTTTCTATCCCTTTGAAGAAGTGAGGCTCCTTAAATATTAAAGGGTAAGTATTAATTTTCATTTTGAACTGATAGAAGAAAATAAATTGTAGTTAACTAAATAGAAGAAAGTAGAAGAGAAATAACAATCTAACGTAAATCAGTGACACACTCTTGGGCCTGATCAACTTTGGCAGGGCCTTCCTGGATGAGGGTGTCTAGTGATAATGGCTGAAACACCCAATGAATCCAAGGTCCACTACTGATGATGTGTCCCAAATTTAATATTATAATAAGTGCTGTCAGCGTTAATATGACATTAACGGCATAACTGCATTAACATGGCAAATCTCTGTTAGCGAGTTAGCGCAGATCGCCCCGTGTGTGGGGCTGCGTGGCGCTAATGTGGACCGTGTGTCAAAATGACAGATGCTACACTGGTTTACAAAGGAATTCCAAATTTACGTTTAATTTTGTAATTCTTATGTTTTGCGTGACTAGCAATCTCCGTACAGGAATTCAGAATGTATTCTCCTGGATAAGACTTTTGATAATCTACAACCATTTTTTATTAAACTATGTGAGGTCAAAAGTATTGCTTGGCGACTGTCAACATGTTCTCAAAATGAGTACTTTTTTTCTTCTAGCAAACAAGATGCAGGTTGTAAGGAAAAGTGAGGGGTAAAAATCGCCCTCCTCCAACAAGACAAGCTCCAAGTAAATGACGTACAGAGTGAGACTTTGTGTTGCTTACAAGGGATCAAGATAGCTGTCTCTATGAGACTGGCTCTGTGGGAGGTTTCCTCCTGTTAAAAGGAAGTTTTTCCTTCCCACTGTCACCAAGTGCTTTGTCAAAGGGAGTCATTTGATTGTTGGGGTTTTCTCTGTACAATTACAGGGTCTCTAAATTACAAATAAAGTGTCATGAGGTGACTGCTGTTGTGATTTGTAGGTAGTACAAAGTAGTAGGACATATGCATCCTTTGGCCATAAGGATGCATATTCCATTATACCTAAATCAATGTCCTACTAAACAACTAATGTTATTTCATATTTCCAGCTTGTGGTGTGTTCACTCAAACACCAGTTCTGTAAGCTCTGATATTTTTGGACACTTTTATTTGGGGTGGCTGTAGCTCATTTAGCAGAGCAGGTCAGCTGCTAATCAGAAGGTCAGTGGTTTGATCCCAGGCTGCCTGCTGGCTGCATGCCAAATATCCTTGGGCAAGATACTAACCTCATGTTTGCCTACTGGTGGTGGTCAGAGGGCCTGGTGGCGCCAGTGTCCGGCAGCCTCGCCTCTGTCAGTGCGCCCCAGGGCAGCTGTGGCTACAACGTAGCTCGCCATCACCAGTGTGTGAATGGGTGGATGACTGAATGTGGTGTAAAGCGCTTTGGGGTCCTTAGGGACTAAGTAAAGTGCTATACAAATGCAGGCCGTTTACCATTTATTTTTATTGTTCCAACTTACAAATTGTATGCTATTATAGTGACAAAGTTAGGACATAGAGTGGAAATGTAATGGGAAATTTGTGTTTCAACTCGTCAAACCTCTGTGTACTAGTGGTATGGAATTGTGACTTTCTTGTACAAAGAATGAGTATGCAAACATGAAACATGCTGCAAACATGCTGTGGCCAAGGTCATGGCACACTATATGTGTCCTCATTATCAGGCTGGTGCCTACATGACTGTGGAGACTGAGCTATCTATAGCTGGATAGACAAATTTTGTATTCCCACACAGACTCTTCTCTTCCTTTGATAAGTCAGACCACCGTTGTGTCTTCCACACACTTCATGTTGGAGTTGCTCTGGTGGATGATGATGCAACGTGTATGTACAGAGTGTACAGTAGGTGACTCGGCACAAATCATGTTGGGAGCTGATGTTGTTGGGAATGTTGGGAAGACTCTCTGTGGGCAGTCGCTGAGAAAGTCCTTAATCCAGAGGCAGATGGAGTGTGGGAAGCAAATTTTGTTGCCAGTCTGTTAGGAATAATTGTTTTAAATGGCGAGTTAAAGTCAATGAAAATAAGCCTGGCATAACTCTCCTTCAGTTCCAGATGGGTCAGGGTTGTGTAGAGTGCTGTGGCTATGGGATCCCCTGTCAACTGGTTATCCCTTGTAATGGAAAGTTTTAGCTCGGAATGTCAATTAACCTCAAGTCTTTTGTTTATGAAGTCGTGCTTTGCCTCGTGTTCTACATGTCAACAGTATAACCTCCTTATAACTTTTGCCCTTAAAGAGACCAGGATGTAATGCAGAACACGTCATAACATAACCTGATTAACATGTTATCTGCTGACTGTGAGGGGCAATGAGCAGAGCAAGCTCCTGGCACACAACCCCCTACTGTTTCATAGATAATGCAAAAGTGGCATAGTGTGCTATGAGTGCGTCATGATACCAGAGCTTATGTGAGATGTTTGTGTGATGCTATAAAAGAGGCGCATGACTATGCAACCATCGTGTTGGCTGTTTGCTCTCCCATCCACATGGTAACAAAAGTATTGATTGCAACTGACTGTGTCTGCAGACTTTGTTAACAGAAAATTCCACAACACCCACACAGGCAAACCAGTGTGGGTAAAATGTGGGTGGAATTCTTTAAATGATGTGTGATGTTACAAGTTTCTCAACTATAACATAACTAGCAAAGCAGCAACGTGTAACTGGACTGGTTCTTATATAGCGCTTTTCTACCGTATCCTGGCACTCAAAGCATTTTACACAACTTGTACATTCACCCATTCGCACAAGCATGTTTTTCTACTGTTTCTAAGTGCTTCCTACCTAACATCCACACACATTCATACTCCGATGGATGCATCGGAGAGCAACATGGGGTTAGTATCTTGCCTAGGGATACTTTGCATGCAGACTGGACCAGACTGGGATCAAACCACCAACCTTCCAGTTAGTAGGTGACCTGTTCTACCAATTTTATCCAATTCAGGGTATCAGTTGGGCTGGAGCCTATCCCCACTGTGGCCATGTAGCCAATTACCAAAGGGATAACAGAGAGACAACCCTCCACACTAACATTCATACCTTTAGCCAATTTGGAGTTACCACTTAAACTAATGTCATGTCTTTGGATTACACAGTTGGAGTACACAGAAATGAGGGAATCTTGTAAATTTGATTTTGACTTGCTTTGAGGTGATGGCTCAAAATGTTTAATTACAATGAGGGCTCTCGGATCTCTGGGACCAGGACTCGGTCTGCTCTGGCTGGCCGGCTGCCGGCGGAGCCTGCATGGTCATCGCTGAAGGCCCACTGTGGCTGTTGGGTGACCCCTGTCTGGGGCTTTCCTCAGTTCTTTTCTAGGTGCCCCTGTGGTGGTCCCCCTTTGGGCTCTTGTCTGCTTCATGTCCGGGGGGGGGGGGGGACTATGGAGAAACCTTTTGAACCTTTTGAATACAAACACGCTCACAAACACAGCTGTGCCCACGGTTACTCACAGACACACACTGTCTGGGTTGGCTGCTGCCTCTAAACATATCGTGCATTATTAGTACTGTGTGCTGCTCAGTAACATGCAGTATTTATTATTTACTATTACTTATGCATATGTTGGTTGTTGCTATGATTTCAGCGTCTTTTCTCTCTCTATCCCTCTTCTCCTCTATTTTTCTTTTCCCTCTCCTTCTGTAAACTCACTTCCCAGCTTCTCTTTCCTTCTTTCTCTTTCCCGTCTCTTGGTCCTGTCCATTCTCATTTAAAATTTAAAAAAAAAAGTATATATAAACATGTGAAGGAGAAATTTCCAATTATGATTGAAGAAAAATAAACAACTTTCTCTTAAGTTGAGTTTGATCTTTCTTTTTACAAGTTATTGATATGCAGCCATAGACAATATAAAAAATAGACAGTCTGAAAAAGTGAAGGCACTGCAGAAGTGGCTTTTAATCTGCATATTTTATTTTAAAAAAGGGGTTTTCTGCTTTTGTTTTTTTCTCCACTTTTGCTGCAGTGATATAATCCTAACTGTTTATAGACACATTAGCCAGTCAGAAACCTACAAACATTAGCACAATTTGTCATCAAAAAGGTGTACAACTTTGACATTGCATGACAAAATCTTTGTTTTTCTTGTCCATATATAAATGCAAAAAAAAGAATGTCTGAAAATCTAAACACTGACATGTGAATGAAGGGCCAAGACATATACAATTAGAAAAAACCTTTGTTTCCAAAGTATTCAGGACTTGTTCATGGTAAAAAATCCAGACCATCCAGTAACATAATGTTGTAGATGGTCTCATTTCAGATGTTCTCTTGACTGAAGTTTTGTCCATTTTCAAAGCCTTCTCTTTAACATGTACAAAAAGAACAACTGAATCCACATCCTACATCTTCACTGAGTTGATATGTTTATATGTGCTTTATTGTCATAAGTAGCAAATGATCATATGTCAACAAGCCTCACTTCACTAACCCTCCAAACATTGCTGGAATTGAGATTTCTGTCTTCATTTACCTTTACAGTTGTTGCAGTGGGCTACATGTTAATTTTTTGTTCGTTGTGTTTTTAAAAATATATTTGAATCAGAGTATGGTATATCAACTATCAACATGTAAACTATCTAGCTAACTTACTTCTGGTTACGACCTCATAAATCGTCTTTGTCATGGATGTCTGAATGTTAAATGTTATTGCAAAACCGGGGAGAACAGCCACAGTTTTTACTCCCAGTAGTGCCTCAGTGCTCGTTTGCTTCTTTTGAAGTGAAGAAATACTTGGATCCAGAAATGTCTAATGATGCCAGACTAAACAAGGGAGTGGAACTTTGATAACACTGTGAAAAATGTTCCTTGTGTGTTATTGCATCAGCTTTCTTATTCCTGGGGTGACGGTGTTGTATTTGGAGAGAGCATGGAGAGAAAAGGTCTTGTCTTCTACCAATGGAAATGATAACACTAATGTAACCTTGACCACACACAAAAAAGGACTATGATGCCACTGTGATGTAAATTTAAAAAGCTGCAAAACATCTAAAACCTGATAGAAGATTGAAGATTTTCTTTAAATTGTCCATATCCTTTAACTTGAAAATTCCAAAAGCTCTCAGAATCATCTTTAAGTGCTGATGGTTGTCACAAGTCTCTCAGCAAATGTAGCGTCAGCACTCATTCTGTATAATCTTAGCCATCCAGTTTGATCTGGACACGAGTAACCTCAGTCTGGCCCCTGATGACTGGATCAGCTCCCTCCTGCTGAAAGAGGGAAAGATATGAAAACAAAGTAGGTCATGCCAAATTCTTAAAATATGAGATATGATAGATTTCTTACTTTTGGTAGTCCAGTCCAAGAAGGCTGATTCCATTAACAGCCAAGATCCTGTCTCCTGGTAACAGCTTCTCACACCGGGCAGCTGGAGAGTCTGGGACCACTGCACGAATAAAGATGCCCTTCGCCTTCAAAGAAGTGTCCTGAAACATGAGGTGTCGAGTTCTCGATTAAACCAAAGATTTCACAGTTTCTGACTGTGAGGTTTTAAAAATGGTCCTTATTTTTACCTGCATTATATTTTTTATATATAAATGGCATGAAGTAATATAATTCATGCCACAATACATAATAATATATAGTTATTATGTATTATACATATATTTTTAGTGTTACACATCTGCTGTTAACAACTCAAGTACAGTTGTCACACAGTGGAACTTTGTATTTATCTTTTATATTGGTTTTATTTTGATTTTAGTGTTTATTTGCGAGTGTAGTTTTTATTGCATGATTTTATTATAATGTTTAAATTGCATGGTTTTTAGTGTTTTATTTGACATTGTTTTAATCCACTGTGGATTGGCCAGGACAACTAGCTGATAGGGACGGACTCCGGTGCAAAATGCGAGGTGGGCTGGGATATGACGGGCCCAGTGAAGGGACGAGAGGGGGACAGGAGGCTCCTCCTCGTCATTCTGGGACGAGGCTGGCGTGGACCCCGCTCTGGAGAAGGAATTTCTGGCCTGCTGGTATATACACATCAGGGGATTTTAGTGCATGTAGAAAATGGTATTTTTAAGGGTTTTAGAATTGTTTTATCTAGTCTCCGTGGGAATTTTAGCATATGGAGAACATTTTATTGTATACTTTTTTCTTAGTATTTGGGTTGTTTTATTTCTACTGTCTGCTTCGGGAAATAAACTGTTGTTGATCAGACCTGCTTCATCTTTGTGCCCTTGGTATCTGACTCCCTTCTCACCCTTGTATTTAAGGAATCGTTCGTATGACATTCTGGCGCATCAGCTTTAGTGTCTGCGTTACACAGTACTGTACTCTGCTTCAAAGAAGCCAAACTTTAAGTGTTTTTGAGTAATAGCTGTTCAGACTTTCAGAAGTTCTTTCAAAGTTTTTCAGAGGATATTGGGTACATTTTCACTCATTTTCATACTTAGCAAAGAGTCATTTTAAATTGTATTTTTAGGCACTTCATTATTAGGTTGGTTGGTGGCTCAATGCTTACTCAAAACGTATTTCTTTTCATTGTAATAGCTGTAAAGGTTTACAGCTATGTTAGCAGAGATAAGATAAGATAAACCTTTATTAGTCTCACAGCTCGGAAATTAGTTGTGTCACAGCAGAAAGTGGACTGTGCAAAGTAACAGCAGCAAAAAAGAAAAATAATGGAATAGAATAAGATAAGAGAATAACATTTTTTATTGTGTTTTACCATTTTTTATTTAAATGGTAAAACACAGTTTTTTAAATAATTATAATGTTGCAAATGTTTAAACAAGTTTAACATATTACTAATAAAAAGAAAAACAAAACATGAAGCTGATTATTAACTCAGACAAAATGATAATCAGTAGCATGTTTGCTAGCTATTTGTCCTTATCCAGCAACAACGGCTAAATTCAATCCTTTTTATTCACAAGATTTTTTTCCTGTGTTGGAAAATACAAATATTTAAGCAGTGAAAATTGAATTCTAAGACGAGACGGAGGTAAGTGACGGAAGTGACGGGGTAAGGTAAGCGACCCATGTTGTAGGTGACGTCAGACGCCGGAGATTTGACGGGAAAAAAAAACGAATGGTAGCCTAGAATTTAACAAAGTTTCTTTTATCTTCAGTACTGCCAAATAAACTAACCAACTGTCATATAACTAACAACATCTGTCCTATCATCTCTAACACCCTGGAGGACAACGAGGAGAGTTTAGACGCTCTCCAAGAATACATCGACCGGTGCTTCGAAGACTTAGTAATGAAGAAGGCCCAGAGCATGTCTTCCCAGGCCAAAACTGAGACGCCGTCATCTAAAAGATATCGCCCGGCAGACTCCCCCGGCACAACATCGCCTGCCGGCAAAGATATCGTCGACATCCTGGAGTCAATCGATAAGCGATTGTCCAGTTTTGATGCGAGGCTGTCCCTGGTAGAGATTTTACACCGGGAATTTCAATCTCTAAAAGAATCCCTGGAGTTCAGCCAGAAGCAGGTGGAAACACTTGCTGCAGAAAACGCCACGCTACGGGACTCGGTCAAATCTCTAACCGAAAATGTGACCCAATTAAACATAGAAAATAAAAAAATAAAAGAGACCGTTATGGATTTACAAGCCCGTAGCATGAGAGATAATCTTGTGTTTTCTGGCATTCCAGAGTCTGCCGGAGAGGACCCGGAAACGACCGTGAGAAGCTTCATTAAAATCCACCTGAAGCTGCCGGAGGACACGGTGAAAAACATAGGGTTTGAAAGAGTGCATCGCATCGGGGCTCCGAAGACAGGAAGCGGGAGACCGCGTCCTATTGTGGCCAAATTCGGCCACTTTAAGCAGAAGGAGCAGGTGAAGAGTCGCGGCAGAGAGCTGAAAGGAACGGACTTCAGCGTGAACGACCAGTTCCCCAGAGAGATCCTGGAACGACGCAGGGTCCTGTTCCCAGTCCGACGTAGTTTTATTCAGAAAGGCTCCCGGGCTGTCATCGCCGTGGACCGGCTCTACGTGGACGGACAGCTCTACCGCGACCCCGGCATCACTCCATGGCTGTATTGACGGCACACCAGATAAGAATCCGCTACGCTATTCTCTTCACTCACACTCTCTTGTATTAACTTTTGCTTAACTATGTAATATCAGTTTGCTAATTTAGTATAACGTCACCGTCACTCTCCGCCAATGCTTTAATTGGAATGTTTCCGTTTTTATTTCTTTTTCCCCTTTTTCTCTCTCTTGTCGCTCACCTTGCTGTTTGGTTTCCTTGCTTCTCTTTTCTTTCACTATGTCGATCACCTGTTTCCCTATCCATCCACAAACGACACTGTCTATTTCTACATGCTCACTCTGCACGATCACGCACACACATGCGTTTAAAGGCAACACATTTACAACAGCCACACAGTGCACACAGATATAGGACACACACGCACACATTTGCTCATTTTAGTTATTATGCACACACATAGTCAGACCTATGGAGCTTCTCGCTGCGCATTTTCTTCGCTTTATTTACAAAAAAAAAAAAAAAAATGATGTGTTTCCATTTTCCTCACCCGTCTAAGCAAGACACACAGCGTATGTCATTAGCCACAAACACACAACTATGGGCACGCTAAGGTTTGTCTCATGGAATGTGCATGGAGCTGGCTCTAGGGAAAAAAGGTTAAAAATATTTAACCAACTTAAAAAACTACAGGCAGACGTTTTATTACAAGAAACCCACATGCCTGTCACAGGTTTGAATAAACTTAAAACACCTGAGTTTCCTAATGTGTTCTCAACCTGTTATAATTCTAGACAAAGAGGAGTAGCAATTCTAATACATAAAAATATTAATTTCACAGTACTCGATACAGTTATAGATCCAGAGGGCAGATTCCTAATAGTCAAACTATCTATACTTAACCAAAAGCTATGTATTGTAAGTATATATGGTCCGAATGTTGATGACCCCTCATTCTTCCACGGTTTTTTTAGTACACTCTCTGAACACCTAGATTGCACAATTGTTCTTGGGGGAGACCTCAACCTGGGACTAAATGAAGAAATGGATAGGCTCAATACAGCAGGAACTCAGCGTAATTGGCAGTCCACAAATATAATCAAACAGTATATGAGCGACTTTGGTCTTTGCGATGCATGGCGCTCCCTCCACCCCAACAGTAAGGAATATTCTTTCTTCTCACATGTTCATCACTCCTACTCTCGTCTGGATTATTTTTTGGTCAGCAGCTCACTGCTGAGGGACATTTCAGACACTGAGATTCATCCTATAGCTGTCAGCGATCATGCTCCTGTATCTTTAACACTAATGCACAAGAATAATACCACGCCAAGTAAAAACTGGAGATTTAATACATCGCTGCTCAAAGATGAAGAGTTTATCAAATACTTTAAAAAAGAATGGACTTCATATTTAGACCTTAATGACATTCCTGGAACATCAGCATCTGTCCTCTGGGAAGCAGGGAAAGCCGTGATGAGAGGTAAAATAATCTCTTTCTCATCACATAAGAAGAAAGAAGAAAACAAAAATATTCAAGAACTAGAAAAAAACATTAAATCCTTAGAAAAAGCTTATGTATCACACCAAGATCAAGAAATATTAAACAACATTTGCAAAACAAAACTAGAATTAAATGAAATTATTAATAAAAAGACTAAATTCTTAGTACAAAGACTTCGCCTGCAAAATTATGAACACGGTAACAAATCCGGACAATTTCTTGCTAACCAGTTAAAAATCAATAAAGAAAAAACAACTATATGTGCTGTTAAAGATTTATCTGGGAATACAATATATGATCTTAAAAAAATAAACAAAATTTTTAGGGATTTCTATGAAACTTTATATACACCACAAATAAACCCATCTAAAAACGAAATTGATCAGTTTTTGGACAACATAACTCTTCCAAAATTATTAGACACTCAAGCAATGGCACTGGATTCGCCACTGACGCCAGGTGAACTCCAGGAAGCCCTGATAAGTATGCCCAATAATAAGGCTCCAGGTCCAGACGGCTTTCCTGCAGAATTCTACAAAGAATTCTGGACGATTCTAGCACCAGTTTTTTACAGAACGTTGTTGGAAATCAAAGAAAAGGGCAGACTCCCATCAAATATGAATTCTGCAAACATTAATCTCCTGCTAAAACCAGGCAAAGACCCTGTATATCCCCCAAGCTATCGTCCAATATCCCTTATAAATGTAGACCTTAAAATAATCTGCAAAGCTTTCTCAAAGAGATTAGAGAAAATAACCCCCCTCTTAATTCATCCTGACCAAACTGGTTTCATAAAAGGTAGGCACTCATCAACAAATACACGTAGATTACTTAATTTAACAGACTACTCATGCAGTAAAAACATTGAAACCATAATATTGTCTCTTGATGCAGAAAAAGCGTTTGACAGAGTTAACTGGAAATTTCTATTTGCAACTTTACACAAATTTGGTTTTGGAACCTCTTTCATAAACTGGTTAAAAATATTATATAATTCCCCAACAGCTTGTGTCAGAACAAATGACCAAACATCCTCCAGCTTCTGTCTCCTGAGGGGCACCAGGCAGGGATGCCCACTCTCCCCTTCACTGTTTGCAATTTTTATTGAGCCACTAGCAGCAGCAATTAGACAGGCTACAACAATTAAGGGCATAAAATGTAAGAATGTAGAACATAAAATCAGCCTTTATGCGGATGATGTGTTACTTTTTCTCCAGAACTCACAAACCAATATCTCTGGGGTGATTGCATTGATAAATTCTTTCTCAAGAGTCTCAGATTATTCAATTAACTGGTCAAAATCTACAGTTCTTCCGATTAATTGCTCCTTCCATAATTCTTCTCCTACACCACTGCAATCTGGAAATATAAGATATTTAGGTATTAATGTCTCTCCTAAGCTCTCAGAATTAACTAAAATAAACCACATCCCGCTTTTAAAGACAGTAGAAAGCGATCTGGCTAGATGGAAATCTCTACCCATATCACTCATGGGAAGGGTCGCCGCTATAAAAATGATGGTCTTGCCAAAAATAAACTATTTGTTTTCAATGATCCCAAATAAGCCATCACAAGATTGGTTCAGATCTCTAGACTCATGTATTTCTAAATTCCTTTGGCAAGACAAACCCCCACGTATCAGCTTAAAAACATTACAAAGGACCAAGGATAAAGGAGGATTAGATCTGCCTAATTTTAATCACTATTTTTTAGCCAACAGGCTTCAGTTCATCTCTAGATGGTTTAAACACACCCTCTTAGATGAGCCCTGGCTAGATGTAGAACAGGCACTATGTAATAATCTAGAAATTTCAGACCTACTATTTATCAGCTCAAACATCAAAAGACATGAATGCTTTAAAAGCATCAACATCAGCTCTTCTCTGACAGCATGGTGGGAGTTTCTAAAAATGACAGTCCTCATTAATCCCATGCAAACGTACACCTATCTGGAATAACCCTGACATATTACAAAACAATAATATGATTAATTTTCCAGAATGGAGTTGTAAAGGAATTAAATACTTAGAACATATATTAGAGGGAACAGAATTTATTCCATTTGACAGACTAGTTACACAATATGGGATCAACAAGAAAAGATTTTTTAGAATATCAACAAATTAAATCCATAGTAAAAAAGAAATTTTACCTCAGTCAAGCTGAATTACAAACACCACCAAGTGCGGTACACTTTCTTACTCTTAAATCCCCCAAATTATTGTCTAAAATATATAGAACACTTTCTAAAATAGATGAATCAATATCCCTTCCTATTGCAAAGTGGGAAGCAGATTTATCAGTAAGCTTAGACCAAAACTTCTGGTCTCAGATATGCTTAAAAACCTTTAAATTGATTAAAAATCCCAGTCTGCAATTAATACAATACAAATTACTACATAGAGTACACTATACTGGTCATCGGATGTTCAAGATGGGCTTTACATCTTCCAACAACTGCTCACACTGTCAAGGCAATACACCAGACAATTACATCCACGCTCTTTGGTTCTGTCCACCAGAAGTTTTGGCGTGAGATATGTGAAGACTTATCAAAGTGTCTGAAATGTAACATTCCAGCCTCCCCTTTAGTATGCTTGTTGGGAAAATTGGATGATGTCACTACAGAAACTAATACAGTCCACATGGTTTTCACTGCCCTATGCATCGCCAAGAAAACGGTCCTCATTAACTGGAAAAATAAAAATAATCTTAATTCTAATCAATATAAAAACCATCTAATAGATCACATTAGTCTTGATACAGCCTCTGCCACCACATTAGATCAATCCCTCTGGGCTCCTTTGATCGGCTTCATCACCTAGTGGGGGTGGGGGGTCATGGTTTGGTCCTGCCTTCGCTATTGTGGTTGATGTGGAGGTTGGGACGGGCTTAGGGCGCCAGGAGAACCCCTAGAGACGTTATCCCTGGAGGGCTCAACCCGGGGGGTTGTGGTCATAACCTGGTTAGTGGCTCTGGTCGCTCTTAGAGGGTGTTCTCCTCGTGGCTGCGTGCAGCGGGGCTGGGGGATGGTCTGTACTGGCGGACGTAGGTTACTGGCCTGGTAGCCTGGCTGCCCCTGAGTGGATCCGGGGCAGGCGTGGGGGCTTGGGGTTCGGGGGTGCTTCGTCTCCGTGATGGGGCTCTGGCTGGGCCTTGGGGGCTTCGGTCCTCGTCGGTGTGTCGCCGAGGTTGTGGGCGGGTGGGTGCAAGGGGGCTCAGCCCTGGCGCAGGGGGCCTCTGGTGCATCGGCCTAACTGGGGGGCTCTTCAACTGGCAGGGAGGTTGTTCCATCCTTGCAGAAGTCCACTCTGCAGGTGGGGGAGAGACATAGGAGAGGTGGAGAATAAACCTAACCTGGGTGTCTGTTGTCTTGTGTAGTCTGGAGATGATTGAATGTTGGGGTGGGTACAGTTTCCTCTGCGGTGGGGTGGGGTGGGCTGCCCCAGGTCCTGTGGGGCTTGGCGGTGCTGCTGCCGTAGGCCCCGGTCTGGATGGGCCTGGGCTCCCTTGCCTTGGTGGGTACCAGAGGACGGGGGTGCCTACTGGGGTCAGCGGGGGAGCTGGCCCTAAGGAGGAGCATCTTGCCCCTCCCTTCTTTTCCTCCCCATCCCCGGCTGCCTCCCTCTTCCCGCTCCACCACACCCACCCACACAGGTAGGGCCTTGGGGTGCGGGTGTGTCACCAGGGTGCAGGGGAGGCATTCCCCCCCCCCTCTGTCCCCTTCTGGCCACCTGTGCCTCAATTTTATTCCACAACTTAGACATCCACATTATTCACACTCTCATAACACACACATATATATAGGGCCTTGAGGATGACCACGTTAACGGCGTCCAGTGGACGGTCTGTGTATTCAACCCTACCTCTGGCGCCGGTGCCCACCTCTCAATTTTAAATCCATGTAGACATTGAGGGTTCTCGGGAGGGGCCGTGCTAACACCTGCTGCTCTCTGGCAGCAGCACCATGCCCTCCCTTGTTTTAAATGCACTTTAGAACAACACGCAGCAACACTACACATGAGCGGGAGGAGGGAGGTATGGGGTCTTCACACACCCCCGTTCTCTACTAGCCATCGGGGCGGGGGTCTGGGAGCAGGTGTTGGCTGTCCGATTGGCCTCCCTGCTGCCGTGGAGCCTGGGGCGGTCTGCTTGCCTCCACCCCGGTGGAAAGGGTCACATCTCTTGGGTCTGGGTGCCTTTTCCCCCTCTGGGGGCGAGGGTACCTGGACCCGGGGTATAGAGTATGTTTGGGGAGTATGATTGTGTGTACATGTCCATGTATGTCTATCCCTACGTTGGATGAGTGCTGAGTGTTTGTATATGTGTGCATGAGGGTGGGAATGCATGTTTGTGTCTGTGTATGCCTGTTTGTCTGTGTCTATATGTCAGGTCAGGTCTTAGACTCCACCTCTCTGGGAACACCCAGGCCCTCCAAAGTGTGGAGGCCTATCTCCCCTCACCACACTCCCTGCCGGTAACTGATGCCCTCAGGGGTCGGTGCATTGGTGGTTCTTGGTGTCCGGGGCTGGGCGCTCAGGTATACACCAGCTCACTCCCGGTGGCTACTTGGCGGGGCCTGGTGCCTGTCGCTCGGTCAGGCCTCTTCCGGTGCAAAGGGGGCCCTCAGGTCTCCGGCCTCGGGGCCTGCGACTCGGTTCACTCTGGCACAGCTGGCTGCCGGCAGAGCCGGCGGGCACGCCGGTGCAGCCCCCTCTGGCTTCTGCTCCATGGCTACTGGGTGACCCCTCGTCTGGGGATCTCCTCAGCCCTTCCCAGGAGGGTGGCACGGATGCCCCTCCGGTGGTTCTCCTTGGGCTCTCGCACTCTGGGGCCTCTGGATGTCTGGAGCCTGGATCTCCTCCATGCCTGCTTCATGCCCTGGGGGACGGGGCTATGGCCCTCCACACCCTCTAGCAGACCGTTACATGGGGAAACCTTTTGTATACAAGCGCGCTGATCCACACAGGTTTGCACACGGGTGTTCACTGTTCGTAGACTAAACTACACCTTTCTTAGCTGCTACTTTAAAGCACATTGTGCGCTGTCTGTCCTGCGTGCTGCACAACCACATTCAATATTTAGTTTTTACTGCTGTTCACACTTAGCTAGATTAACGTGATGGTGTTGTGTTTAGTATGTTGCTTTGTTTGTTTGTTTTTTTGCTTGTTTTCTCTTCTTTTTCTCTCAACAGGTGATCCAGGAGATTTTTTTTTCTCTTTGTCTTTGTAAGTGCCCTTTCTCACTGTCCCTTTTCCCTTCTGTTTTTCTTTTCCTTCCTCTCTTTCTTTCTCCCTTTCCTATCCCCCAGTCATGTCTGTCCCATCTGTAACAACTGAAAATAAAATAAATAATAACAACAAAGTTTGATCAAATGGACCAATACGGCAATGCCATGATGATCCATTTGGCAAAATAAATCCATTTGGTATCCTTGTTGGTCTTCAGACAACAATTCTGACGGCTAAAGAACCAAATGGGACAGACAAGAAAAAAAAAAAGAAAAAAAGAAAAAAAAAGAAAATTGAATTCTATTCTCTCTTTCTGAACCTTTTATTATTATATATTTTTTAAAATCAAAATGTTTCTCTTTCCACTTCCAAAAACATAAAAATGTTATTTATCTCTTTTTATTATAATGACCGCTGTGACGGAGTATTGGGCCACAAGATACATCGTCTTTATTGCACAATGGCATAACCATCAATAACCTAGCATCTGTTCTTTACCAGCATTTTGTACAAAGCTTGACCAGACACAGCTTACTCCATACTCCTCACCACACTCACTCTGTATCCTAAAAAAGAGAAATCACTTCCTTCCTTGTTGCTAAAACCAATTCTGATGTACGATTTCAGTAACTCAGAGGGTATAGCAGCTGTGGCACAACTGTAATCTCCACATTTCGACTTTTTTCTCGAAATAGATCTTCAACTTTACTCTTGGAATTTCATCGTTGGAGTTGGCCGTCCGACTGGGGTCTGGAATATGGGGCCTCCCTGCTGCTGCGGAGTCGGGGCGGTCTGCTTCTCCCCACTGCAGGGAAAAGGGTAACACCACCTGGGTCTGGGTGCAGTTTCCCCCTCCAGGGGCAAGGGTACCTAGACCTGGTTCTTAGAGTACGCTTGGGGAGTGTGATTGTGTGTACAGTGTCTCTTTATGTCTGTCTCCACGTTGGTTGAGTGTGGAGTAATTGCCTATGAGAGCATGAGGGTGGGAATGGATGTTTGTATCTGTGTGTGCCTGTATGTCTGTGTCTATATGTCAGGTTGGGTATCAGACGCCACCTCTCTAGGGACATCTCAGGCCCTCCAAGGTTTGGAGGCCTATCTCCCCCCACCACTTCCCCTGCCGGTGGCGGACGCCCTCAGACATCGGTGCGTTGGTGGTTCTTTGTGTCCGGGGATGGGCGTCCAGGTACACACCGGCTCACTCCTTGGTGGCTGCTTATCGGGGCCTGGAACCTGGGGCTCACTCGGGCCACTTCGGGGGTGGGGTGCCCTTGGCCTCTCGGCCTGGGGCTCGGTCACTCAGGCACAGCTGGCTGACGGCGGAGCTCACGGGCACGTCACTGCAACCCCCCCTGGCTTCTGCTCCGCGGCTGCTGAGTGACCCCTCATCTGGGACTCTCCTCAGCTCTTTCTGGGATAGTGGCGCGGCTGCCCCTCTGTTGGTCTTCCTTGGTCTCTTGTGTTCTGGGGGCCTCTGGATGTCTGGAGTTTTGATCTCCTCCATACCTGCTTCATGCCCTGGAGGACGGGGCAGTGGCCCCCCACACCCTCTAGCAGATCATTACATGAAGGAACCTTTTAAAAACAAGCGCGCTCATGCTCACAGGTGTGCACACGGGTACTCACACACACAAACTACACCCTTTTTGGCTCCTACCTCAAAGCACACTGTGCGCTGTCGATCTTACGTGCTGCACAATAAGGTTTAATATTTAGTATTTACTGTCATATTCCCATATATCATTGTGATGTTGTTTATTACTCTCGTTTTCTTCTGCTTGTTTTCTTTTTTCTTTCTCAACAGGTGATCCAGGTGATTGATATATGTATTTTTTGTCTGCTTATTCTGTTGGTTTTTGTTTTTTGCCCTTTTTCCCCCGTCCCTCTTCTCAGCTGTCTTTCTTTCCCTCTTTCTTTCTCCCCTTTCTTTCCCCCAGTCAAGTCTGTCCCGTATTCAGCAAGTGAAAATAAAATAAACAATAAAAGGTAAATCAAATGGACCATTACGGCAAGGCTGGGATGGTCCATTTGGTAAAGTAAATCCGTTGGGCATCTTTCTTCGCCTTTAGACAATAATTCTGATGGCAAAAGAGCCAAATGGGACAGGCAAAAAAAAAAGAAAAAAAAAAAGAAGTCATATGTTGTTCTCTCAGCAAATGTCATGTGGACTGACAGAAAAGATTCTCCTGGTGCTGCAGAGGTTTCTCAAAAATAGTGCTCTTATGCTTTTTCTTTTAAATATAGAGTGAAAACTGTTACATAGGTATGTTTTTATACCTTCTGTAATAAGAACCACGTGAGGAGGACCTAAATGTGGGTCAAATTTTCAGGTGATAATCATAATTAAGAATGGACTAAATAAATAAATAAAAACACTTCAAAAATCATAAGGAAATAAACACATGAGTATGTCAGCATCATGACATCATCGAAATGTGTGCAGTGTTTCCCATTAAGAACATACCAAGCAGACAGTTAGACCCAAATGTTTCAGTTCGATTTCATAACACATTTATTACTTGATAGCCAGACTGCCAGGTTAAAGTACCATTCTTATGTTCTGCTTGGTCTTTCACAATAAAATGCAGAGAAAATGTTGGTAGAAATCCAACAAGAAAAAATAGACTTAGACGGTATTTACTGCTTATAGTCCTTTTCAGCAAGCAATAAACAATCGGGTTGTAATTTAAAAGTTTTCAGAATCTGCTTCTAAATGTTAAACATTTCTCATGGAGATTTATTGCCACGCTGTCCAGCAGAGTCAACAAGCATGAAGAACAACCAAAAACAAACCACTGACAGTGTTTATGCCAACAGCAGGCCTTGCACACACTTTTCCAAATCTGCACGTTGTTCATCAGTGTTATACAATTGTGGAGGTTTGTTTTGATTCTGATGTTTCTAATCAGCTGCTGAGATTAGTCATCAGAATAAGTCCTTGAATCATTGGGAAAACATATTACTGGAGGAAATAAGGGGTGAGTTTCAATGACAGGCTGCAAACTGTACTTGGTGATTGAATGGATGAGAAGCAGAGACACTTCACCGCTTAGGGAAGTTAATTCTAGGATGTGAAGCCAAAGGACTAAACAGAAAAAGGATCAAAAATCCAAAATGTTTTCAGTTTCCTGGCTGAGTTGTCTCATTTATTTCCGATGAAGCTGCCTTTGCACTGCAGCATTTCCTTTGCAACTTCTGCTAAGATTTATCCTCAAAGGTCACTGTGCAGGGTTACAATTTCTACCACAGTGACAGTGGGTCCAAAATGAAAGGCCAAGGTTTTGCTCAACAGCCCATGCTGAGAGTATAAGTGCAGTCCGTGTACTCCCATGGAGCATATGGATTGGACAGGCAGCCAGATTTGACAGGGGGCATTTGCCTTATTTCACGTTACTCCTTCTTTAATAAATAAGGATATAAATGATGAATAACAGAAATAAAAGAAAGAAAGGTGAAGTTACTTAAGAGAGGATATGAACTAAGGTGCAGAGTAAAGAATAAATAAATAAAATGAATTGTTAATATAATATGTAACCTAAACAGTGGCCCAGCTTTATAGGCTACACAACAAATTCATGTAATAACAACCTAGTTTAAAACACATCATATATGCACAGTATGGTCATAGGAAAATGTAGAAAGAGTTTGCAATTTTGATTGAGATCATGTTTTAAAGCCAGCCTCACATGCTGATGATGACCAGTTATTACAGTAGTTCTAAAGGGACAAATGAAATGTGCTTCCCAAAATCGGACTTGCATAGACAGATGCTCTCTAAAATCAGTGCAATCCTTAGTCAAGCTGGTGACAGCAATGGCTACATGCTCACTAACCAAATTGTGTTAAGTTTTTTCATTAACAAATTGTATCATTTTAATCACAGTTGTAAAAGTTAGTCAGACCGTATCGTGATGCTGCTGAAAACATTAGCAAACAGTTGTTTGCTGTCTTAACTCAGAGACTGTCCTCTATGCTATAGCTGCATTACATGTTCACTCCCTAACCATAAATTAGCAACAATCAATAGGCTTTATGTAAAATGGATATTACTTAACTGTTAATAAGATTTTAAAAAACAAACCCAGAGAAGTTCTTCTACTAAGCACTTTAGAATTTCACAGCTAAAAGTTTTCATTTTGCTAACTACAAGCTACCTTTTAAATGTAGTCGTGTCGTTCTTATCAACCTTGATCCTCGTGACAGCAGAGCCTGTCTCACTATATTTAGATTCCTAAAATTCTACGAGGGACAAATTAGCTCTGTGTTAATTGTCAGAAAAAAGAAAAGAAAAGAAAAAAAAGAAAAAGAAAAAAAAAAGGAATTTCATCGTTGCAGAGAGCTGTATGTGTGCCACCTTTCATAATTGTTTCCAGTTTTCCAGTGGTCGCCAAAAATAAAAATGAAAAAAAAATAATCCCCAGCAGCCATAAACTGGTAGCTGTGCCATAGACTCTGCTAGCCCTGTGACAAACTGTCTACAGGTTAAATTCTCGTTAACTTACCCTTGTGTCTATTAGAGCAAGACCAATCCCTCTTTCACCTCGCTCCAGCTCCAGGCTAAAAACCTCTTCATCTGCTTCTTCTTCATCTCCCTGCTCCTCCTCTTCTTCTTTTAGTTCTACGAGTGTTTTCATATTGCTGCAATCGGACTTTAAGCGGTCTACTTTGAGAGCAGCTAAGCACTGATACACTAATCCACCTGGAGAGTAAAACAAATGATATGTTCAGTTTTATTAAAAAAAAAAAAAAAGACGCAGAGAAGAAACTAGGAATAGAAATGCTTTTCTATACCTTCATCATGTGCATCTGCACCAGAGAGCCAGGGAAGTGTCTCATCATCAGACTTCACCCATTTGTCTTGGTCTTCCTTCACCTGATCAGTTCGACCTACTATGAGGGGACTGTTAGGTGGGGTAAGGAGGCAGGAGGGGTCCAGGACTGACCTCCTCGACTCGCTGGTCTCAGTCTCTCTTGTCTGCAGCTCTAGATTTCTTAGCTTTTGGGACAAAATATTGGCACCAGAGGAGCTGAACTCATCCAGGTAGCTGGTGAAGAGAGGAAAGGGTGATGGTGTTGACGGTGATGATGGTGATGGCGGTGAAGGTGGTAAGGGAGCAAAGGTACTTGAAGGGGACTGGTGATTTTGGTCACTAGGCTCCAATAAGTTCAAATCAGCTTGTAATGTATTCAAAGTTTCTAGACTGCTGTTTTGAAGATTAGCCACATTAGTCAGGTTAGCCTCCATTTGAACCTCATCACCCTGCTGGACAAATAACATTAGAACAGCATGAATAGATACACCAATGAGCAGAAAAATAGCCACCATAGTATAGTTCATTGTAACATGATGTAAACGGTAAAAAGGGTGTCACCAGATTTATTTTTTATTGCATTATTGTCTGATGAAGAACTTGTGACTGTGAAATGTGCAACAAATATGCTTGCAGTGTTTGAGCGGTTGATTTTTCACTTTTAATGGTCACTTTCAGGCCTAACATCTGCCCTTGCTCTGGTATAGATATGTGATTAGCTTTCTAGTCTAAGCAGCTTGGAAAGAAAAAACGTCTGGACTTCTTTAAGTTGCTTGAAGACATTTCACCTCTCATCCGAGAAGCTTCTTCAGTTCTAAGGTCGAATGGTGGAGAGACCCAGATTTAAACCCTGTGGGAGTGTCCCCTGTAGAGGGTCAACGAACCCCCTAATGATCCTCTACCTAATCACAGGGGCCAAGGTGTGAAAACGGGTGTAGGTCACAATCAGCCAAGGTTTCGGGTGAACTCACTGTGAAGCCTAGCCCCACCCTATCATGTGATTTCCTGAGGTCAGAAGACCCAGGATTTGAGTGGGCGTTAAGGCGTCTGGGATCTCAAAACTGGATTATAGATGGCAGACAGTTGGTGTTGTAAGCTGCCGCCTCTGTTCAAAGATGGTTGCTCACAGTGGACATAGATGGCTTCTTTCACTCCTCTTTCAAACCATCTGTCTTCTCTGTCCAAAATGTGAACATTGGTGTCCTCGAAGGAGTGACCTTTGTCCTTTAGATGTCTTTAGAGTCTTGTCCTGTCGAGATGGCTCTTCTATGTTGTGTCATGTGTTTATGTTTGGTCTCTCCAATGTAGAGGTCTGAGCATTCCTGAGTATTCTTCGCACATACACTACATTGTTAAGTTTGTGTTTAGGAGTTCTGTCTTTGGGATGAACCAGTTTTTGTCTGGGTCTGAAGTATACTGGGCGGTCCTATTTGGAGAAGACTCTCCTGAGTTTTTCTGATAAACCTGCTACATAGGGGATGACAATGTTGTTGCGTTTGTCTTTCTGATCCTCCCTAGTTGTTATCTGGTCATCTTTTCGGTGCCTCTTTGCTGACTTGATGAAAGCCCAATTAGGATAACCACATGTTTTAAAACTCAGGAGAGTTTTTCTTTCCAAGCTCCTTAGACTACGATAACCTGGATGACTGACAACCTTCACAGATGATTAACTTTCTAGTCTTTCATACATGGAAATCATCTACAGATGTTTTAACGTTTAAACGGGCCCAGGCTAGCTGGACTACTTCCAATCTCTATGCTAACTGACTGTTACTCTCAGTGACTTAGTGTATAGCTATTAAATACTGGAATTTGAATATTAAAGACAAGCTGAAAGCTGAACAAGAAGTTTTTCTTGAAAAAGGACTGAGTGGTACTAGACTTTTTTTGTTGTTTTTCAGTTGAAAGCGACATTTTTTTAAATAACATTCTTCATTTGAAACCGATAATGTGGCTACCTGTTGAACATCACTTCTATGTGCAATCTGTTTTTAGCTCTAGTTTGAATTTGTACTTGCTAAATACCCCATTATATATTCTAGTTACTGGAAAGAAACACTCAGTAGAGCTAAGAAACCGGTCAGATCGACTAAGAACTGCTGAACTTTATTAATTAGCAGTTATTACTCCTAATTAGCAAGTGTCATCAGACTAACACTACAGACTAAGAAGGTAAACGCAGTAAGAATCAACATGGTTGGTTTTACACTGTTTGCTTAGTGGTGCTAGCGCTTAAGCTAAAGCTAATGCTGCTATAGCCTCACAAGGCCGCTAGCATGGCGAGAAAGTTTTCTGATATATATGTTTTTTCAGCAAAGGTTTCCAATCTGACTTTATGTGCAAACTTTATACTTTTATGCTTTATATAAAATATTATTTCTTTTTCTAATTTTCTTACCTTGTGGTCTTCAGCAGTTGAGAGATTTAAGGTGGAAATAAACTCTTTGAGCTTGTCCAGTTCTCTCCTCAGGGCTGAATCTGTTACTGCTCTTCTCAGTTGAAGCTGGTAGCCCACGTCTGGCAGCACCAGTGGATGGTGGGTGTCAAAGCTCTCAAGAATGTCAGCTAAGCAAGAAGACGGAGTGTATTAAAATGAAAAAAATGAAAGGTAAGATTATTGTGTTCACAGTACACTCACTTCTTCTTGTTCCTGCACCGAAGGAGTCCAGGTGTGTCTACAAGGCGATGCTGGGCTATATAGACTCAAAAGATGGTTCAGCTGGGCTGGACTCAGGGCAGGATAGTCTAAGCGAAGAGAAACCCAAGTTTTCTGTGTACACACACACACACACACACACACACACACACACACACACACAGTGCATTAGAATGATTCTTCTACTACATTTTCATCTGTTAAGTTAAATAAAAACTTTCTTAAGAAAAAGAAAAGCGCTATATAGGAAGCTCTACAAGTCAGTTGTCTTTTTTTAATACAGTTACAGCTGCTCAACGGAAAGGTTTGTATGCTGTTGTGAAAAGCAGCCATTTAAAGGTGAGTACCTAAAAACTGGGACCAACGACCTTAAGCCAGTGTCCCTCAAACCTGACAGGGGTGACCCTGATGTCTCGGTCAGCTTGAGCTTATGAACTACCCACATTCATCCACAGGTTTAAACAGAACTAGGCAATTTATCAACTGCACACAGACTGTTGAATCAGGGTTTAGTATACTCCCCAAGGACACTTCAATATATAGACAGGAATGACCTTCCAAATATCAGACCACCCACTCTACCTCCTGAGCAGCAGTTGAGCTGTCTGTCCATCAAGAAAGACTTTGGTCTGAAATGCTTTCGGTAGGGGAACGTGATTTTCACAACAAACAAATCTTCAGCAACTGTGGGATGCTATCACATCGCTATGGACCAAAATTTCTAAGAAATGTTTCCAGCACTTTGTTGAATTCATTCATGTTTAAATATGACGTTAAGCAAACACAGGGCAAGCAAGTAGATGCCTTTAGGCTAAGTGCAGTACGCCAATTAAATACTGGAACGAGAAACATCATCAAACCATCCATCCATCCCTTCTCTTTCACTTATCTGGGCCGGGCAACAGCCTAAGCAGAGGAGCCCAGACCTCCCTCCCTCTAGCCACCTCCTGTAGCTCATTTCCAGGGAAACACAGAGGCATTCCCAGGCCAGCTGAGACATATCATAATTCCATGGTGTCCTGGGTCTGCCCAGGGCCTACTGCCGGTAGGACATTTCCAGAACACCTCACCAAGGAGGTGCCCAAGAAGCATGTTAACCCGAACCACCTCAACTGGTTCATTTTGATGTGGAGGAGTAACATCTCTACTCTAAGCCCCTTCTGGATGCGTGTGCTCCTCACCCTATCTCTAAGGGAGATGCCAGCCACCCTTCAGAGATAGCTCATTTCTGACGCTTGCATCTCATGGGTCCTACCCCGAGCTTGTGACTAAAGGTGAGAGTAGGGACGTAGAACGACCAGTAAATCGAGAACTTGTACGCCCAGCTCTCTTTTCACCTCGATGGACCAGTACAGCACTACAGCCGCAGCACTCCAATCCTTCTGTTAATCTCCCTCTCCCCTCAGTCGTGAACAAGAGCCCGAGATACTTAAACTCATCCACTTGGGGCAGCAACGTGTCCCTGACCGAGAGTGGGCACTCCACCCTTTTCCAGCTGAGGACCATGGCTTTAGACCTGGATGTGCTGATTTTCATTCCTACCGTTTCACACATGGCTGCAAGGCACTCCAGTGCGAGCTGGAGGCCGCCACCTGTTGGCCACCAGCCAACAGAACCACATCATCTGCGAAAAGCAGAGACGAGGTTCTGAGACCACCAAAGGCTGTAATGTTCGATCACACGACCGGCAAGGGAATACGCTTGAGAATGGTGTATCTTTTTATTCTTCAGAGGCGGACGCATCTTTCACCCTCTCCCTCCCTTATCTGCTCTGCTGCTGCTTCTATGTCTTTGTCTAGTCTCGTCTAACTCTAACCCTCAAAGAGTTTCTCAGTCTTGTTCTCTAAAACCTAAAGAATTATGGATTTGATCAACTGGTCCCGTAACGGAATTGGGAGAGCCCGATTGTCCTGCGGAGACGTTTGCTGCTGGATACTCGATGGTCAGTTGCGTCGTGTGTCTGGCGACACCCTTGATGGAGGACATTGAACGACATCTACCAATTCTGAACCACGATAACAGAGTTCTGGCTGATTGGACCTGGCTTATCGAAGAACAAGAAGCGGCTACAGCTTTTCAAAATCCCATAAGGCTGGCCGACATGATAGACAATGGGCTGGGCTGTGAGTAAGACTGTGTTATTGAACGCAATATGGATAACATCTTGGAGAAGAAGAACGGGAATTGAGAGAATTGGTGACCAGTGATGGACATTAGACCAACTGTAAAAACTGGATGCAGTTGTTCGCACTAAACCCAAACATTCACCATCTTCACTCATGCGGCTATCCCACTGGCGCCAGCTGAAGGCCTGCCAAGGTTGAAGTTGACTGGAACAACAAAAATTCTCCATGATAACAGGACTGTTGTCAGAACTCTTTGTCCCTCCTTCAAGGCCACCTGGGTCCACTGGAGACTGTTGACCTTTGCTTAACCGGCGTGGTGACACTTTCTCTCAGCTGAACACGGGATACACACACACACACGCACACGCAGGAAACATGTACACTGATACCGATATGCACTATCACCCTCGCTCCCTCGAACCCAACGCCTCCTCCCATGCTTACCTCCCATCCGATGTGGACAGCAGATCAGCTGGAGGCGCAATCGAAGATTGCAGCGGTCCCAGATCCAGCTGTACACACTGGAATACTCTCCCATGTTGCTTGTCTGTGTTTTATTGTGTTATGGTGTGTTGATATCTGTGCATTCCTGGATTATCCTTTTGTGTTACACATTTCGATGTTTTTTTTCCCTTGCTACCTAGCCTGACCTGTTTCCCCAATGTGATGTTTGTGTATTGTATGTACGGTCGGCAAGGTCTGTCATCTCGGTTGTGGGCAACTGCAACTGACAAATAAAGGCTATCTCATCTTTCATCATCTCATCTCTCAAATTCTGTCCATAAAAATTATGAACAGAAAAAAAATTAGTATTCTCATTTTCCTTCCAATTTCTTAGTAAGAGTTTCCCCTGCAGCTGGCCACGAGACACACGAGATTTAGAGGGAGGATTAGGATTCTACATTTTCAGCTTCTGAATCGATTGATTTATTACTGAAATGAGAGTCAACATCAGGTACTGTATACTGTAATGCAAACTATTTGAAGAAATAACACAATAACATTTTCAAGGTAGACTGTCATGCTGTCTACATCATAGCTCCCCTTTCCCGTTCTGAGAAACTCTTTGCTATTTGTGTGTCTGGAGATTATTAACAGCTGAATAATTATAACTCTGCAGGATGCGGGTTTGTGTGTGTGTGTTTTTACCTGCAGTAAATTCTTTCTAGGCGTTGCCAGCAGATTGACAGCCGATGAGAGAGTGTGTGTGTGCTCCAAGGCTAATTCTCCCAGTCCGGCTGCATGGGCCCAGTCAAGGAGCAGGTCAAGATTGGCTCGTATTCGCACACCTCTGGACCACTGATAGAACCCTGGCTCAGATCCTGTGTGCACAACAGTATTAAACACATTTATGTACTAATGTATAATGTACAGTAAGTTTAGATATTAGTCTCCCAACTATATATGCACAGCTAAGAATTGGGGCATCCTCCTAATGAGCTGAAGATGGTGTCCTGGGAGATCTCCTCCCAGATCTGGACTTGGGCATCACTGAGCCCCTGGACAGTGTGAGATGCAACATGGTGGAGGTCATTTTGTAGTTCTTGCAGTGCTCCTGCTGTTCCTCCTTCCACAAAGGAGCAGGTATCGGTCCTGCTGATAGTTTAAGGACCTTTGACATCCCTTTCAACCTCTCCCAATTTTTATTATTTTTTTTTTGGGGGGGGGGGGGGGGGGTTATTTAGAAGGTTTAATGAGCTTCTTATATGATTTTTTTTAAATGTTTTTTTAAACTCTTGTATTAATTACTTACACACATGGTTATATTTTAGCCAATATGATAACTGAAAATGTAGAAATCTCAACTTATCTTTATGTTGGTAAAAACCTGCTGTAGCCTATTGATTTATGGTTATTACAGCTGGGTGTGTTTAGATCTTTCATTTGTTTGTTGAATTATAAGAAACAGACGACTGCTATGTCCTTTAACCTATCTTTATTGCATATTGTTAATTTCCCACAGTAGAAGCACTTAGGTTTAAGTAGGCACCTTCATACTTCAGAAGAAATATAAAGGAGACAAATGAACAAGTTCTGCAGCCACTGCTAAATCTCTTGATGGCCACTAGAGGGCAGGGCAGTTACAGCTAAATGTAACTTCAATTTTACCCAGTACCAAGGGCGTAGGTTTGGCATGGACGGAAGGGACATGTCCCCACCAATATTCAGCGATTATTGAATTGTCCCCACCAATAATTTGATCTCTTCGAGTAAAGAAAATCAAACCCGATAGAAAGAAGAAAAAAAAACGATCTGTCAACGTCTCATTCACCCAGCGGTGTGGAAAGAGTTAAATTACGTTCTCTCCTACATCATGTGACAAATATGGCCAATGTGATTGGCTGTGCCTTTCAGGGAGCTCTGTTTAGTTTTAGCAGCGGCAAGCCTGCGCTGGGAGGAGGAGAGGATGGCAGCACAAAGGAAGAACCTGGATATAAGTATTTTTTCAATGAAACCTGTAAGTCACTTAAAGCCAAATTAACTCATAAAATGTGTCCGTCATAATAATGTTACAGGCTATGATAGGCTTTGGCCCACATCAGTCTAAAATTGTATGTAACCATAAATAACGTGTTTTGGAAACTAACTGCACAACAGGCAGCACTGTTAGTTCTCTCAGTCTCAGAGCAGCATTTCTAATTTTGATTGAAACTGTCAGAGAAAACGGCAGCCTCGAGCAAGCCAGGATATTCGTTTACAGAGGCTGTTAAAATTATATGTCTAACATTAAAATGCTGGTGACACAATAATTTCATCCTAATGGCACTGACATATTCATAGGGTTAATTTTTGAGACAAAATGTCATGAGGAGGTAGTCATGATTTTGCAAATATTCCACCTTGTAGTACAGTTTGCACAAATTGTTTTAAAAATGCACTCACCCTACAAACATTACTGATGCGTCAAGATCTGCACAAATTGACAGAAACACTGAAGCAGCTACACATTTTATTCGTATTGTCATGTATGTCCTATTTGTCAGGTGACAGAAGAACCAACACAAAGCTCAGAGAGTAACGGTGATACAAGATCACAGGTGAAATTGGATGATGACTTGTTGGTTCATTACTGTATTTGAAGCACATGTGTGACTGCATGTATTTGGAGTGTCTCGCTGTTATTTATCAGGTGACAGAGTCAGCTCTGCTATGTTGTAGCTCAGACAGAGGGGAAGAGGCGAGGTCACAGGTGACTGACTGATGTTTTGGGGCTATAGATTAACTAGTATTTATTATCATGACAACTGTTAGGCGGCTGATGTAAATTGATTCATTAGTGTATATTTGACAAAGAATCTGAATTGACATGTCTCACTTTTTATATGGCATGAATCAATGTGTTATTTTATCAGGTGGCAATATGTCCTAGTGCAGTCAGAGGGGAGGAGCCAGGGCCAAAGGTGAGGCACATCAAGCACAGAATAATAATTTTTAATCTGAGGATAAAACGCATGTACTGAGGCTGAAAGAAGCTTCAGTGCTCTCAGAAGACTAAAAACATGGCTAAGGTTAACAATGACTCAAATGAGATTAAACAATGCTGCTGTATGCCATGTTCACCAGGAGAGACTGGACAGTATAGATGTAAAACAAATATGCCAGCAGTTTATCTCAGTTAACGAGAGGAGAAGACATGTGTTTGGCTGCTTCACATAGTGGACATTGAGTTGTTGTGTGGGACACCAGTAGTCCATGTCTGTTGCTGTAACAGTAGTTCATGTTTAGAATAAAAAATCCCAGCTCACTGATTTGATACGGGCAATCGTGTGCCTAAACTGTTGCATAATTTTGCTGAGAGATCTTTTACTTTGTGGTAATCTTAGATGAGTAGTTTTATGGACAAAAACCACGAGGTCATTCAGTGTTCCCTTAGTGCCAAAATATAACAGATGTTGGTGTACTATAACTGAAGTAATGTTGTTAAGTCCTTAAAGTCATATTCTTTTATTGTCATGACTGTATTTGAAGCTATTTTTATTTTTGTATGATACCTGATTTATATGGAATATGGCTGCAGTAAACTAAAGCCTAAAATTCTTAGTCAGTCATTTGTTTAATAGTAATTTAACATTATATAATTCACATATAAAACTATGAATTGTGATTTTAAATGGTTTAAAAGCATGTAGAATAGCATATCTACATATGCTATTCTACATGCTTTTAAACCATTTAAAATCACAATTCATAGTTGTGTATATTTCTCTTCATTTTATTAAGAAGCAAAAACAAAAAGGGAAAAAAAAAGAAACAGGGCAGGGTTCGGTGGTTGAATCATCCGTCCCCACCAATGCCAAAACCAAATCTACGCCCTTGCCCAGTACACAAACTTTCAGGCCTTAAGAACTTAATTATGAGCCAAGAGATATACGGGAAAAGATGCCAAACACGCTGTAGGTTTAAGCCATACATGATGCATCACAATCTCTGTGCCAGTATAGAAGAAAAGATGAAGTGCAAAGAAATTCATGACAAATGTGACTCAGTGTAAATGTTATTACAAAGTTGGGGCAGAACATTCACACGGTTTTCCCATTTAATAGTAACAATCTGATCTTCTTGTGACTGATGAGGATAATTCACTAGTAGACGAAAGACTGAGAAGTAGTCATGGCATAAACTGTGAAGACCTGAAAAAGTGAAATGATTCTGCTGACCTATAAAATTATCCACCTCACTTTTTACTACTTGTCAGCTGAGACTATCAGGAAAGATGACGCTCGAACCAGCAAAAATGTGTTGACAGAGCTTGAAGGCAACTATGCCAAACTACTAAAAGATTTTGAGATTTGGATAAAAAGTGAAAGCTACTGAGATTTCTGTAAGGTCATTTAATGCATGTCAAGAAAAAAATGTTCCAGACTTTAACACTCTACATGTATAAAGGCTAATTTACACTATGGAGCCCTGCTTTTAAAAGCTGTCATATGTTTAACACTGTCTGTGAGGCTGGATTTAAGAAATAAGCCTTAATAGTTTTTAGAACATGTTTAGCGCCATCTTGTGCCAGTACAGAACATAACGTCACCGGGTTGGTTGGTTGCAGCTCATAGACATTTTTAAGTTTATGTTAACTAACTAGTGACAGAACCAATAACCCAGTGAAAATCAAGGAGAAAAGGCAGTCTAAGGGGGGTTACTTTTGTGCTGCCTTTGTCTACAACAATGAGTTTTATTCTAAGCAACCAAAGATATAGTGTCCACTTTCAGTCTCTGTCTCTTAAGCAGTAAGTGGATTTCCTTGTTTAGCTACCTGTACTGAAATGGGAAAATCCACCTGCTAGCTATAACGTTTGGGGGCCAAGCACTTTATAAATGAGGACTGTGTGGAGGAAAGCCTGCTTGAGTTACCAGACTGAAAAGCTGGTGTCCGAAACCAAGCAATCAGCTGGCAAAGCAGAGGTCCGCAAGTTGCGATATTTTATGCAGTAAATTTGTCTTTCTTTTCCAAGCACAGCCAAACAGTTTACAACATAACAGGTTACTACATGTGCATCACACCACAAACCAAATTGTGCTTCTTACCGAAGCACAATCGGGGACTTTGACATCCATCAGCATGGATGTTATGTTAATGCTAAACTGGTGTGATGTCTGTGGTGTGACGTGCTTGTAGTAAACAGTTTTTTCGTAAAACATAGTTTTTGGTCTGTGTCGGTTGGAATAATTGGTTCCCTGAAAGCAGAGACTTTGCAGAGTAAATAAATAAAAACATAATGACATACTCTGATTGCCAAGAGTTAGTGTTAGGCTTGGGATTGTCACCAGTGATGACTTACTGGAGATTTATGCTTGAATGGGAATTCTACGCCATAGCTATGTTGTAGTTAGATAGTGCTCTACTGTTAACACACCTTACTGATGACTAAGGTGTGTTCATTTTGACCTTGTTTTTAATATCTCTGCAAAGTAATTTGTGACCTGTTTTTGTCTAAAAAAAAAAAAAAAAAGTACTCTGTAAGTAAACTTTACTTACTTACATAATTATTAACTACAAACCCCTGTGAAACACTGCAGGCAGCTTACGGCGTAATTGGACGTGCACTTCTCTATAAATTTAGCAACAAGTTGCGTTAAGGCAACCCGCAGCGACTGTGATTGGCCTGTTCAGTATCATCGATTCGACCTATGCTACTGTTTCACTGCAGATTTTGAATTTATCAGTGCAAGGCTAACAATCATTGTCAATAAAAGGAATAATAATCCTTTTATTGGCTTTTCCCAGTCATTCTGCTAAGCTCAACTAAGGAGGACGGAAGTGACGGACAAGGTAAGCGACTTATGTTGTAACTGACGTCAGACGCCGGAGATTTTGGCGGAAAATTAAAGCGAATGGTAGTTTAGAATTGAACAAATTCCTTTAAGCTTCAGTATTACCAAATACACTTTGTATATACTTTTTCTAAATCATGTCCAACATCCTGGAGAACAACGGGGAGAGTTTAGAGGTTCTCCAAGATTACATCGATCAGTGCTTCCAGGATCTCGTGATGAAGAAGGCCCAGAGTGCAGCTTCCCCGGCCAAACCTGAGACGCCGTCGTCGAAAAGACTTCGCCCGGCAGATTCCCCCGGCACAACATCGCCAGCCGGCAAAGATATTGCCGACATACTGGAGTCAATCGACAAGCGATTGTCCTGTTTCGACGCAAGGCTGTCCTTGGTGGAGATTCTTCACCGGGAATTTAAATCCTTGCGAGAGTCCCTGGAGTTCAGCCAGCAGCAGGTGGAAACGCTCGCTGCTGAAAATGCCACGCTAAGGGAGTCGGTGAAATGTCTCACAGACAATGTTTCCCAGCTCAATAGAGAAAATAAAAAAAATAAAAGAAACAGTTATTGATCTACAAGCTCGTGGCATGCGTGATAATCTTGTATTTTCTGGTATTCCAGAAGACGCGGAGACTATGGTAAAAAGCTTCATCAAAACCCACCTGAAGCTGCCGGAGGACACGGTGAAGAACATCGCCTTTGATAGGGTGCATCGCCTCGGCCCCATGCGGGCTGCGACCGGGAGACCACGTCCTATTGTGGCCAAATTCGGCCACTTCAAACAAAAGGAAAGGGTGAAAAGTCGCGGCAGGGAATTAAAAGGAACGGACTTCAGCGTGAACGACCAGTTCCCCAAAGAGATCCTGGAACGACGCAGGGTCCTCTTCCCAATCCGACGGGGCTTCATCCAGAAGGGCCCCCGTGCTGTCATCGCTGTTGACCGGCTCTACGTGGATGGACAGCTTTACCGCGACCCCGGCATCACTCCGTGGCTGTATTAACTTCACACCAGATAAGAATCCGCTACACCCTTTCCCTATCCACTCACACTAACTCGCATTAACATCTGTTTAACTTACCAGTATCAAATCGCATCTTAAGTGTGATGTGATATAGCAGAATTAACTCCGTCACTCTCCGTCAATGGTTTGATTGGAATGTTTCCGTTTTTTTTTCTCTTCTTCTCGTTTTTTGTTCTCTTTTTTCCCCCTCTTGTTTTTATGCTGCTCACCCTTGTCCTTGGTTTCTTTCTTTCTTTTTTCTTTCTTTCACTGCTTCGATCACCTGCTTCCACACTCATCCACAAACAACATCCTTTATTTGGACACATACGCACAGCACGATCACGCACAGCCATGCGCTCAACGGCAGCACATTTACATCAGACAGCGCACACAGTCGTATAGGATACACACACTTAAACCAAGCGTACTCATATTAGTAAATATGCACACACATATTCAGACTCAGGGAGCATCTCACCACACATTTTTTCTCTCTCCCCCTCTTTTTATTTACGAACAAGTGATGTATTCTCTCCACCTGTCTAAGCGACACACACAGCGCACACCCCTAGTTATACACAGACATCTATGGGTGCACTAAGATTCGTTACATGGAATGTAAATGGAGCAGGCTCCAGAGAAAAGAGGTTAAAAATATTTAACCAACTCAAAAAACTACAGGCAGATGTTGTCCTTTTACAAGAGACCCACAGACCTCTTAGAGGTTCGAATGAACTTAAAACACCTGAGTTTCCTAATGTGTTCTCAGCTTGTTATAATTCTAGACAAAGGGGAGTAGCAATTTTAATCCATAAAAAAATTAATTTCACAGTACTCGATACAGTTATAGATCCAGAGGGCAGATTCTTAATCATTAAACTATCTATACTTGATAAAAAGTTATGTATTGTAAGTGTATATGGTCCAAATGTTGATGATCCCTCATTCTTTCACGGTTTTTTCAGTGCACTCTCCGAACACTTAGATGGCACACTTGTTCTTGGAGGCGACCTCAACCTTGGACTAAATGAAGAAATGGATAGGCTCAATACAGCAGGAACTCAGCGTAATTGGCAGTCCATAAATATAATCAAACAGTATATGAGCGACTTTGGTCTTTGCGATGCATGGCGCTCCCTTCACCCCACCAGTAAGGAATATACTTTTTTCTCACATGTCCATCACTCCTATTCTCGTCTGGATTATTTTTTGGTCAGCAGCTCACTGCTGAGGGACATTTCAGACACTGAGATTCACCCTATAGCTGTCAGCGATCATGCTCCTGTATCTTTAACACTAATGCACAAGAATAATACTACGCCTAGTAAAAACTGGAGATTTAATACATCACTGCTTAAAGATGAAGACTTTATTAAATATTTTAAAAAAGAGTGGACTTCATATTTAGACTTTAATGACACTCCCGGAACATCAGCTTCTGTTCTATGGGAAGCAGGGAAAGCTGTGATGAGAGGTAAAATAATTTCTTTCTCATCACATAAAAAGAAAAAAGAAAACAAAAATATCCAGGAATTAGAAAAAACCATCAAATCACTAGAAGAAGCCTATGCATCCGACCAAGATCAGGAAACATTGAACAAAATACGCAAAACAAAACTAGAATTAAATGAGATAATTGATAAAAAAACAAAATTCTTAGTACAAAGACTACGCTTACAAAATTATGAACATGGTAATAAATCCGGTCAATTTCTAGCAAACCAGCTAAAAATAAATAAAGAAAAAACAACTCTATGTGCTGTTCAAGACTCATCTGGGAATACAGTATATGACCCGAAACAAATAAACAACATCTTCAGGGATTTCTATAAAACGTTGTATTCACCACAAATAAACCCATCTAAAAAGGAAATTGATCAGTTTTTAGACAACATAACTCTCCCAAAATTATTAGACTCTCAAGCAATGGCATTGGATTCGCCACTGACACCAGGTGAACTCCAGGAAGCCCTGATAAGTATGCCCAATAATAAGGCTCCAGGTCCAGACGGCTTTCCTGCAGAATTCTACAAAGAATTCTGGACGATTTTAGCCCCAATTTTTTACAGAACGCTGTTGGAAATCAAAGAAAATGGCAGACTCCCATCAAATATGAATTCTGCAAACATTAATCTCCTGCTAAAACCAGGCAAAGACCCTGTATATCCCTCAAGCTATCGTCCAATATCCCTTATAAATGTAGACCTTAAAATAATCTGAAAAGCTCTCTCGAAGAGACTAGAGAAAATAACCCCCCTCTTAATTCATCCTGACCAAACTGGTTTCATAAAAGGTAGGCACTCATCAACAAATACACGTAGATTACTTAATTTGATAGACTACTCATACAGTAAAAACCTTGAAACTACAATATTTTCTTTAGATGCAGAAAAAGCGTTTGACAGAGTTAACTGGAAATTTCTATTTGCAACTTTACACAAATTTGGTTTTGGATCTTCTTTCATCAGCTGGTTAAAAATATTATATAATTCCCCAACAGCTTGTGTCAGAACAAATGACCAGACATCCTCCAGCTTCTGTCTCCTGAGGGGCACCAGGCAGGGATGCCCACTCTCCCCTTCACTGTTTGCAATTTTTATTGAGCCACTAGCAGCAGCAATTAGACAGAATTCAGTAATTAAGGGCATAAAATGCAAGAACGTGGAACATAAAATCAGCCTTTATGCGGATGATGTGCTACTCTTTCTCCAAAATTCACAAACCAATATCTCTGGGGTGATTGAATTGATAAACTCTTTTGCAAGAATATCAGATTACTCAATTAACTGGTCAAAATCTACAGTCCTTCCGATTAATTGCTCCTTCCATAATTCCTCTTCTACTCTTCTACTGCAATCGGGAAATATAAAATATTTAGGTATTAATGTTTCTCCCAAGCTTGCAGATCTAACTAAATTAAACTATATCCCACTTTTAAAGAAAGTAGAAGGCGATCTGGCTAGGTGGAAATGTCTACCCATATCACTCATGGGAAGGGTTGCCGCTATAAAAATGATGGTCTTACCAAAAATAAATTATTTATTCTCAATGATCCCAACTAAACCGCCACAAGATTGGTTCAGATCTCTAGATTCATATATGTCCAAATTCCTTTGGAAAAATAAGCCCCCACGTATAAGCTTAAAAACACTACAAAAGACCAAGGATAAAGGAGGATTAGAACTACCTAACTTTCAGCACTACTTCTTAGCCAACAGGCTCCAATTTATCTCAGGATGGCTAAAACATACCCTCTTAGATGAACCTTGGCTAGATGTAGAACAAGCACTTTGCAATAATCTAGAGATTTCAGATCTACCATTTATCAGCTCAAACATTCAACGACATGAATGCTTCAAAAGCGTCAACATTAGCTCCTCTCTGACAGCATGGTGGGAGTTTCTGAAGTTGACAGAGTCTTCATTAATCCCATGCAAACGTAAACCTATCTGGAACAACCCTGACATATTACAAAACAATAATATGATAAACTTTTCAGATTGGAGTGGTAAAGGAATCAAATATTTAGAACATATACTAGAAGGAACAGAATTTATTTCATTTGACAGACTAGTTACACAATATGGGATCAACAAGAAAAGATTTTTAGAATATCAACAAATTAAATCCATAGTAAAAAAGAAATTTAAACCGGGTCAAGTTGAACTACAAACACCACCAAGTGTGGTTCAATTTCTTACTCTTAAAACCCCCAAATTACTATCCAAAATATACAGAATGCTTTCTAAAATAGATGAATCAATATCACTTCCTATTGCAAAATGGGAAGCGGATTTATCAGTTAACTTAGACCAAAACTTCTGGTCTCAGATTTGCTTAAAAACCTTTCATCTAATTAGAAATCCCAGTCTTCAATTAATTCAATACAAAATACTACATAGAGTGCACTATACAGGTCATCGGATGTTCAAGATGGGCTTTACGTCTACCAACAACTGCTCACACTGCCAAACCAATTCACTGGACAATTATATCCACGCTCTTTGGTTCTGTCCACCAGTTCAGAAGTTTTGGCGTGAGATATGTGAAGACTTATCGAAGTGTCTGAAATGTAACATTCCAACTTCTCCTTTAGTGTGTTTGTTGGGCAGCTTAGATAATGTCACTTCAGAAAAGAATATAGCCCACATGGTTTTCACTGCCCTATGCATAGCCAAGAAAACAGTCCTCATGAACTGGAAAAATAAAAATAATCTTAATTCTAACCAGTATAGAAATTATCTATTAGATTACATTAGTCTTGATACAGCCTCTGCCACCACATCAGATCAATTGCTCTGGGCTCCTTTGATCAGCTCCATCACCTAGTGGGGGTGGGGGGTCATAGTTTGGTCCCACCTTTACTGTTGTGATTGGTGTGGGGGTAGGGACAGGCTTAGGGCGTCGGGGGGTTCCCCAGGAGCATCTTCCTTGGGGGGCTCAACCCGGGGTAGCGGTCATGGCCAATTAAGGGCTCTGTTGGCTCTTAGGTGACGGTTTCCTCGTGGCTGCGTGCAGCGGGGCTAGGGGAGGGTCTGTGCTGACGGACGTGGGTTACTGACCTGGTAGCCTGGCTGCCCCTGGGTGGGTCCGGGACGGGCGTGAGGTTCTGGGGGCGCTCCGTCTCTGGGCTGGGGCCCTGGCCGGGCCTCGGGGGCTCGGGTCCTGGTTGGTGTGTTGCTGGGGTTGTGGGCGGGTGGGTATATGGGGGCCCAGTCCTGGCGCAGGGCGCCGCCAGTGCATCGAGCCACCTGGGGGACTTTTAACTGGTGGGGGAGGTTGTCACATCTTGCAGGAGCTTTCCTCTCCTCAGGAATTCTCTCTGCAGGAGGGGGAGATATAGGAGAGGTGGAGGAAGATCTCAGCCTGGGCGTCTATTGTCTTGTGTAGTCTGGAAGATGAGTGGATGATGGGGTGGGTGCAGTTTTCTCTGTAGTGGGGTCGTGTGGGCTGTCCCAGGCTCTGTGGGGCCGGGCGGCGCTGCTGCACTGGGCCCTGGTCCGGATGGGCCTGGGCCCCCTTTCCCTGGCGGGTTGCAGAGCATGGGGGTGCCTAGTGGGGTCAGCGGGGGAGCTGGCCCCAGGGAGGGGTCACTTGCCCCTCCCTTTCTTCCCTCCCCATCTCCAGCTGCCTCCCTCTTCCCGCTCCACCACAATCACCCACACATGCAGGGCCTTGGGGTAGGGGTGTGTCACCAGGGTGCAGAGGAGGCATCCCCCCCCTCTGTCCCCTTCTGGCTGCCTCTGCCTCAATTTTATCTCACAACTTAGACATTCACATTACTCACACTCTCATAACACATACATATAGGATCTTGGGGGTGGGCTCACAACACGGACTCCAAATTACCATCAGGGTGTACACCTCACCCCTGGCGTCGTTGCCCACCTCTCAATTTTAAATACACGTAGACATTGAGGGCTATCAGGAGGGGCTATGCGCTTACCTGCTGCTCTCTGGCAGGTAGCTCCATGCCCTCCTGGGTTTTAATTGCACCTTAGAACACATATACATCAACACTACATATGAGCGGGTAGAGGGAGGTTTGGAGTCTTCTCACACCCCCGGTCTCTGCGGCATGCTGGAGCGGGGGGGCTAGGAGGAGGAGTTGGCCGTCCGACTGGGGTCTGGGGTGTGGGGCCTCCCTGCTGCTGCGGAGTCGGGGCAGTCTGCTTCTCCCCACTGCAGGGAAAAGGGTAACACCACCTGGGTCTGGGTGCAGTTTCCCCCTCCAGGGGCAAGGGTACCTAGACCCGGTTCTTAGAGTACGCTTGGGGAGTGTGATTGTGTGTACAGCGTCTCTTTATGTCTGTCTCCACGTTGGTTGAGTGTGGAGTAATTGCCTATGAGAGCATGAGGGTGGGAATGGATGTTTGTATTTGAGTGTGCCTGTATGTCTGTGTCTATATGTCAGGTTGGGTATCAGACGCCACCTCTCTGGGGACATCTCAGGCCCTCCAAGGTTTGGAGGCCTATCTCCCCCCACCACTTCCCCTGCCGGTGGCGGACGCCCTCAGACATCGATGCGTTGGTGGTTCTTTGTGTCCGGGGGTGGGCGTCCGGGTACACACCGGCTCACTCCTTGGTGGCTGCTTATCGGGGCCTGGAACCTGGGGCTCGCTCGGGCCACTTCGGGGGTGGGGTGCCCTCGGCCTCTCGGCCTGGGGCTCGGTCACTCAGGCACAGCTGGCTGCCGGCGGAGCTCACGGGCACGTCACTGCAACCCCCCCTGGCTTCTGCTCCGCGGCTGCTGAGTGATCCCTCATCTGGGACTCTCCTCAGCTCTTTCTGGGACAGTGGCGCGGCTGCCCCTCTGTTGGTCTTCCTTGGTCTCTTGTGTTCTGGGGGCCTCTGGATGTCTGGAGTTTTGATCTCCTCCATACCTGCTTCATGCCCTGGAGGATGGGACTGTGGCCCCCCACACCCTCTAGCAGATCATTACATTAAGGAACCTTTTAAATACAAGCGCGCTCATGCTCACAGGTGTACACACAGGTGATCACACACACAAACTACACCCTTTTTGGCTCCTACCTCAAAGCACACTGTGCGCTGTCGATCTTACGTGCTGCACAATAATGTTTAATATTAAGTATGTAGTGTTATATTCCCATATATCATTGTGATGTTGTTTATTCTATTACTCTCGTTTTCTTCTGCTTGTTTTCTTTTTTCTTTCTCAACAGGTGATCCAGGTGATCGATATATGTATTTTTTGTCTGCTTATTTTGTTGGTTTTTGTTTTTTGCCCTTTGTCCCCGTCCCTCTTCTCCGCTGTTTTTTTTTTTGTTTTGTTTTGTTTTTTCCCCCCTCTTTCTTTCTCCCTTTTCTTTTCCCCTGTCCCAAAAAAAAAAAAAAAAAAAAAAAAAAAAGAGATTCACCCTATAGCTGTCAGCAATCATGCTCCTGTATCTTTAACACTAATGCACAAGAATAATACTACGCCAAGTAAAAACTTCAGATTTAATAGATCACTGCTTAAAGATGAAGACTTTATTAATTATTTTAAAAAAGAATGGACTCTATATTTAGACTATAATGACACTCCCGGAACATCAGCTTCTGTTCTATGGGAAGCAGGGAAAGCTGTGATGAGAGGTTAAATAATTTCTTTCTCGTCACATAAAAAGAAAAAGGAAAACAAAAATATTCAGGAATTAGAAAAAACCATCAAATCACTAGAAGAACCCTACGCGTCCCACCAAGATCAGGAAACATTGAACAAAATACGCAAAATAAAACTAGAATTAAATGAGATAATTGATAAAAAAACAAAATTCTTAGTACAAAGACTACGCTTACAAAATTATGAACATAGCAATAAATCCGGTCAATTTCTAGCAAACCAGCTAAAAATAAATAAAGAAAAATAAAAAAAATAAAAAAACAACTATATGTGCTGTTCAAGACTCATCTGGGAACACAATATATGACCCGAAACAAATAAACAACATTTTCAGAGATTTCTATAAAACGCTGTATTCACCACAAATAAACCCATCTAAAAAGGAAATTGATCAGTTTTTGGACAACATAACTCTTTCAAAATTATTAGAAACTCAAGCAATGGCACTGGATTCACCACTGATGCCAGGTGAACTCCAGGAAGCCCTGATAAGTATGCCCAATAATAAGGCTCCAGGCCCAGACGGCTTTCCTGCAGAATTCTACAAAGAATTCTGGACGATTCTAGCACCAGTTTTTTTATAGAACGTTGTTGGAAATCAAAGAAAATGGCAGATTTCCACCAAATATGAATTCTGCAAACATTAATCTCCTGCTAAAACCAGGCAAAGACCCTGTATATCCCTCAAGCTATCGTCCAATATCCCTTATAAATGTAGACCTTAAAATAATCTGCAAAGCTCTCTCAAAGAGACTAGAGAAAATAACCCCCCTCTTAATTCATCCTGACCAAACTGGTTTCATAAAAGGTCGGCACTCATCAACAAATACACGTAGATTACTTAATTTGATAGACTACTCATACAGTAAAAACCTTGAAACTACAATATTTTCTTTAGATGCAGAAAAAGGCACTCATCAACAAATACACGTAGATTACTTAATTTGATAGACTACTCATACAGTAAAAACCTTGAAACTACAATATTTTCTTTAGATGCAGAAAAAGCATTTGACAGAGTTAACTGGAAATTTGTATTTGCAACTTTACACAAATTTGGTTTTGGAACCTCTTTCATTAACTGGTTAAAAATATTATACAATTCCCCAACAGCTTGTGTCAAAACAAATGACCAGACATCCTCCAGCTTCTGTCTCCTGAGGTGCACCAGGCAGGGATGCCCACTCTCCCCTTCACTGTTTGCAATTTTTATTGAACCACGAGCAGCAGCAATTAGACAGAATTCAGTAATTAAGGGCATAAAATGCAAGAACGTGGAACATAAAATCAGCCTTTATGTGGATGATGTGTTACTTTTTCTCCAGAACTCACAAACCAATATCTCTGGGGTGATTGAATTGATAAACTCTTTTGCAAGAATATCAGATTTCTCAATTAATTGGTCAAAATCTACAGTCCTTCCGATTAATTGCTCCTTCTATAATTCTTCTTCTACACCACTGCAATCGGGAAATATAAAATATTTAGATCTGCAAGCTTGGGAGAAACATTAATACCTAACTAAATTAAACCATATCCCACTTTTAAAGAAAGTAGAAGGCGATCTGGCTAGGTGGAAATGTCTACCCATATCACTCATGGGTAGGGTTGCCGCTATAAAAATGATGGTCTTACCAAAAATAAATTATTTATTCTCAACGATCCCGACTAAACCACCACAAGATTGGTTCAGATCTCTAGATTCATATATGTCCAAATTCCTTTGAAAAGATAAACCACCACGTATAAGCTTAAAAACACTACAAAAGACCAAGGATAAAGGAGGATTAGAACTACCTAACTTTCAGCACTACTTCTTAGCCAACAGGCTTCAGTTTATCTCAGGATGGCTAAAACATACCCTCTTAGATGAACCTTGGCTAGATGTAGAACAAGCACTTTGCAATAATCTAGAGATTTCAGACCTACCATTTATCAGCTCAAACATCCAACGACATGAATGCTTCAAAAGCGTCAACATCAGCTCTTCTCTGACAGCATGGTGGGAGTTTCTAAAATTGACAGCGTCCTCATTAATCCCATGCAAACGTACACCTATCTGGAACAACCCTGACATATTACAAAACAATAATATGATAAACCTTCCAGATTGGAGTGGTAAAGGAATCAAATACTTAGAACATATATTAGAAGGAACAGAATTTATTCCATTTGACAGACTAGTTACACAATATGGGATCAACAAGAAAAGATTTTTAGAATATCAACAAATTAAATCATAGTAAAAAAGAAATTTAAACCGGGTCAAGTTGAACTACAAACACCACCAAGTGTGGTACAATTTGTGACTCTTAAAACCCCAAAATTACTTTCCAAAATATACAGAATGCTTTCTAAAACAGATGAATCAATATCACTTCCTATTGCAAAATGGGAAGCGGATTTATCAGTTAACTTAGATCAAAACTTCTGGTCTCAGATATGCTTAAAAACCTTTCATTTAATTAGAAATCCCAGTCTTCAATTAATTCAATACAAAATACTACATAGAGTGCACTATACAGGTCATCGGATGTTCAAGATGGGCTTTATGTCTACCAACAACTGCTCACACTGCCAAACCAATTCACCGGACAATTATATCCACGCTCTTTGGTTCTGTCCACCAGCTCAGAAGTTTTGGCGCGAGATATGTGAAGACTTATCGAAGTGTCTGAAATGTAACATTCCAACTTCCCCTTTAGTGTGTTTGTTGGGCAGCTTGCCCAGCCCTGGCGCAGGGTGCCGCCGGTGCATCGAGCCACCTGGGGGGCTCTTCAACTGGTGGGGGAGGCTGTTACATCTTGCAGGAGGTCTCCTCTCTTCAGGAACTCACTCTGCAGGAGGGGGAGATATAGGAGAGGTGGAGGAAGATCTCAGCCTGGGCGTCTATTGTCTTGTGTAGTCTGGAAGATGAGTGGATGACGGGGTGGGTGCAGTTTTCTCTGTGGTGGGGTCGGGTGGGCTGTCCCGGGCTCTGTGGGGCCGGGCTGCGCTGCTGCACTGGGCCCCGGTCCAGATGGGCCTGGGCCCCCTTTCCCTGGCGGGTTGCAGAGTATGGGGGTGCCTAGTGGGGTCAGCAGTGGAGCTGGCCCCAGGGAGGGGTCACTTGCCCCTCCCTTCCTTCCCTCCCCATCTCCAGCTGCCTCCCTCTTCCCGCTCCACCACAATCACCCACACATGCAGGGCCTTGGGGTAAAGGTGTGTCACCAGGGTGCAGGGGAGGCATCCCCCCCCTCTGTCCCCTTCTGGCTGCCTGTGCCTCAATTTTATCTCACAACTTTGACATTCGCATTACTCACACTCTCATAACACATACATATAGGATCTTGGGGGTGGGCACGCTACACGTAATCCAAAAGACCATCAGGGTGTACAGCCTCACCCCTGGCGTCGTTGCCCACCTCTCAATTTTAAATACATGTAGACATTGAGGGCTAGCAGGAGGGGCTATGCGCTTACCTGCTGCTCTCTGGCCTCCATGCCCTCCTGGGTTTTAAATGCACCTTAGAACACACATGCATCAACACTACATATGAGCGGGCGGAGGGAGGTTTGGAGTCTTCACACACCCCCGTTCTCTGCGGCCTGCTGGAGCGGGGGGGCTAGGAGGAGGAGTTGGCCGTCCGATTGGGGTCTGGAATGTGGGGCCTCCCTGCTGCTGTGGAGTCGGGGCGGTCTGCTTCTCCCCACCGCAGGGAAAAGGGTAACACCACCTGGGTCTGGGTGCAGTTTCCCCCTCCAGGGGCAAGGGTACCTAGACCTGGGGCTTAGAGTACGCTTGGGGAGTGTGATTGTGTGTACAGTGTCTCTTTATGTCTGTCTCCACGTTGGTTGAGTGTTGAGTAATTGCATATGAGAGCATGAGGGTGGGAATGGATGTTTGTATCTGTGTGTGCCTGTATGTCTGTGTCTATATGTCAGGTTGGGTATCAAACGCCACCTCTCTAGGGACATCTCAGGCCCTCCAAGGTATGGAGGTCTATCTCCCCCCACCACTTCCCCTGCCAGTGGCAGACACCCTCAGACATCGGTGCGTTGGTGGTTCTTTGTGTCCGGGTGATCCAGGTGATTGATATATGTATTTTTTGTCTGCTTATTTTGTTGGTTTTTGTTTTTTGCCCTTTATCACCGTCCCTCTTCCCCACTGTTTTTCTTTCCCTCTTTCTTTCTCCCCTTTCTTTTCCCCAGTCAAGTCTGTCCCGTATTTAGCAAGTGAAAATAAAATAAAATAAAGAATAAAAGGTGAATCAAATAGACCATTACGGCAAGGCTGGGATGGTCCATTTGGTAAAGTAAATCCGTTGGGCATCTTTCTTCGCCTTTAGACAATAATTCTGATGGCAGAAGAGCCAAACGGGACAGGCAAAAAAAAAAAAAAAAGGAATAATAATCGTAGCATCAGCACAAGGACTCAAAAATGTCAGCAAGTTCCTGAAGCGAGATTGATTGAAATTACGGGAATGAATGTACAATGATGTGGAAAAACTTGACGGACAAATATGTTTGCCCCTAAAAAAATCTGACCACAACACATAGTGGGGACCCAGGAGGGAAAAATTCCCAGCATTCCCACAAGCACCCACATAAATCTCCAAAAGTTGAATCTGTTCATCTGGACGTAGCGTTTTGTGGGAGAAACGTTTCGTCACTCATCCAAGTGACTTCTTCAGTCTCAGCTGACTGCAGGTTTCCCCAATCTTATAAACAGTACATTTGCATAATGACTGAAACCAGCCCACTGAAGGAACAATGGGCTGTGAGGTCAGTTCCTTAATCATAATTATGCAAATTCTCATGACCATTGATCAACAACCACTGAGAATTTGCTTAGCAACAGACTCTGGACAAATTCAGTTTCAGTTCAATTTATATAGCAGCAAACCATAACAATAGTTCCCTCAAGGCAACTTTTACTGCAAGTTTAACACCGTACAATAATAGACAATAACAGACTCCAACAATCAAACAGCACCTCATGAGCAAGCCCTTTCAATTCAATTCAATTCAATTTTATTTATACAGCGCCAAATCACAACAAAAGTCACCTCAAGGCGCTTTATATTGTACAGTAGATAGCACAATAATAAATACAGAGAAAAACCCAACAATCATATGACCCCCTATGAGCAAGCACTTTGGTGACACTGGGAAGGAAAAACTCCCTTTTAACAGGAAGAAACCTCCAGCAGAACCTCAGGGAGGGGCGGCCATCTGCTGCGACCGGTTGGGGTGAGAGAAGGAAAACAGGATGAAAGACATGCTGTGGAAGAGAGACAGAGATTAATAACAGATATGATTCGATGCAGAGAGGTCTATTAACACATAGTGAGTGAGAAAGGTGACTGGAAAGGAAAAACTCATCATCATGGGACTCCCCGGCAGCCTACGTCTATTGCAGCATAACTAAGGGAGGATTCAGGGTCACCTGGTCCAGCCCTAACTATATGCTTTAGCAAAAAGGAAAGTTTTAAGCCTAATCTTGAAAGTAGAAATAGTGTCTGTCTCCTGAATCCAAACTGGAAGCTGGTTCCACAGAAGAGGGGCCTGAAAACTGAAGGCTCTCCCTCCCATTCTACTTTTAAATACTCTAGGAACAGCAAGTAGGCCTGCAGAGCGAGAGCGAAGTGCTCTAATAGGGTGATATGGTACTACAAGGTCATTAAGATAAGAAGGGGCCTGATTATTTAAGACCTTGTATGTGAGGAGCAGGATTTTGAATTCAATTCTGGATTTATCAGGAGGCAAATGAAGGGAAGCCAAAACAGGAGAAATATGCTCTCTCTTTCTAGTCCCTGTCAGGACTCTTGTAGTCCAGCCTGGAAGTAATAAATGCATGAACTAGTTTTTCAGCGTCACTCTGAGACAGGATATTTCTAATTTTAGAGATGTTGCGCAAATGGAAGAAAGCAGTCTTACATATTTGTTTAATATGTGCGTTGAAGGACATGTCCTGGTCAAAAATGACTCCAAGGTTCCTCACAGCGTTACTGGAGGCCAAGGTAATGCCATCCAGAGTAAGAATCTGGTTAGATACCATATTTCTAAGATTTTCAGGGCCGAGTACAATAACCTCAGTTTTATCTGAATTAAGAAGCAGAAAGTTAGCGGCCATCCAGGTCTTTATGTCTTTAAGACATTCCTGCAGTTTGACTAATTGGTGTGTGTTACCTGGCTTCATGGATAGATAGAGCTGCGTGTCATCTGCATAGCAGTGAAAATGTATGCTATGTCTTCTAATGATGCTGCCTAGGGGAAGCATGTATAATGTAAATAGAATTGGTCCTAGCACTGAACCCCGTGGAACACCATAAATGACCTTAGTGTGTGAAGAGGACTCTTCATTTACTTGAACAAATTGGAGTCTATTAGATAGATATGATACAAACCACTGCAGCACAGTACCTGTAATACCTACAGCATGTTCTAATCGCTCTAATAGGATATTATGATCAACAGTATCAAACGCAGCACTAAGGTCTAGCAGGACAAGCACAGAGATGAGTCCACTGTCAGAGGCCATAAGAAGATCATTTGTAACCTTCACTAAAGCTGTTTCTGTGCTGTGATGAGCTCTGAAACCTGACTGAAACTCTTGAAATAAGCCATTCCTCTGCAGATGATCTGTTAGCTGTTTGACAACTACTCTTTCAAGGATTTTTGATATGAAAGGAAGGTTGGAGATTGGCCTATAATTAGCTAAGACAGCTGGGTCTAGAGATGGCTTTTTAAGTAAAGGTTTAACTACAGCCACCTTGAAGGCCTGTGGTACATAGCCGATTATTAGAGATAGGTTGATCATATTTAAGATTGAAGAATTAATTAATGGCAGGACTTCTTTGAGCAGTTTTGTAGGAATGGGGTCTAAAAGACACGTTGATGGTTTGGAGGAATTAATTATTGAAGTTAACTCAGAAAGATCAATTGGAGAAAAAGAGTCTAACTTAACATCAATGGTACTAAAAGTAGCTGTAGACGATATTACATCTGTGGGATGATTATTGGTAATTTTTTCTCTAATGATAAAAATTTTATTTGTGAAGAAGTTCATGAAGTCATTACTAGTTAACGTTAAAGGGATTGTTGGCTCAGTAGAGCTCTGACTTTTTGTCAGCCTGGCTACAGTGCTGAAGAGAAACCTGGGGTTGTTCTTATTTTCTTCAATCAGTGACGAATAGTAAGATGTTCTGGCTTTGCGGAGGGCTTTCTTATAAAGCCGCAAACTATTTCTCCAGGCTAAATGATGATCCTCTAAATTTGTGACATGCCATTTCCTCTCCAGCTTACGAGTTATCTGCTTTAGGCTACGTGTTTGAGAATTATACCACGGAGTCAGGTACTTTGGATTTGAGGCCTTAGTTTTCACAGGAGCTACAGTATCCAGAGTCGTACGTAGTGAGGAGGTAAAATTATTAACAAGATAATCGACCTCTGTTGGAGTAGCGTTCAGATAGCTGCTCTGCTCTATGTTGGTACAGGGCATTGAAGATGATAACAGTGGGTGGATTATATTCTTAAACTTAGTTACAGCACTTTCAGAAAGACATCTACTTTGATAAAGTCTACTCTCCACTGCTGTGTAATCAATCATTGTAAATGTAAATGTTATCAGGAAATGATCAGACAGCAGAGGGTTTTCAGGAAACACTGTTAAATGTTCAGTTTCTATGCCATATGTTAAAACAAGATCTAGAGTGTGATTAAAGTGGTGGGTGGGTTCTTTTACATTTTGAGAGAAGCCAATTGAGTCTAATAACAGATTAAATGCAATGTTGAGGCTGTCATTTTTAGCATCTACATGGATGTTAAAATCACCCACAATAATTATTTTATCTGAGCTGAGCACTAAATCAGATAAAAAGTCTGAGAAATCAGAGAGAAACTCTGTGTAAGGCCCAGGTGGACGATAGATGATAACAAATAAGAATGGTTTCTGAGTTTTACAGCTGGGGTGGACGAGGCTAAGCATCAGGCTTTCAAATGAATTAAAAGTCTGTCTTGGTCTTTCGTTGATTAATAGGCTGGTGTGAAAAATTGCTGCCACACCGCCCCCTCGGCCTGTGCTTCGAGATTTCTGGTAGTTAGAATGACTCGGGGGTGTTGATTCATTTAAACTAACATAATCATCCGGCTGCAACCAGGTTTCTGTAAGGCAGAGTAAATCGATTTGTTGATCAATTATTAAGCCATGTACTAACAGAGACTTGGAGGAGAGAGACCTAATATTTAATAATCCACATTTCACTGTTTTACTCTTTGGTTCAGATGTGGATTCTGTATTGTTCTTTCTTTGTGATTTTTTTATGTTTAAGTTGTTTATTGCTGGTTTTTAGTTTGTTTTTTGTCTGTTTGGGAGCTGACACAGTCTCAAAGGAGATGGGTTTTTGGGGGGGTAGCAGGAGGAGAGAAGCTGCAGAGAAGTGTGTAAGACTGCAACTCTGCTTCCTGGTCCCAACTCTGGATAGTCATATTTTGGGGGGTTTAATAAATTGGTCCATATTTCTAGAAATGAGAGCTGCTCCATCCAAAGTGGGATGGATGCCGTCTCTCCTAACAAGACCAGGTTTCCTCCAGAAGGTTTGCCAATTATCTATGAAGCCCACATCGTTTCTGGGACACCACTCAGACAGCCAGCAATTTAAGGAGAACATGCGGCTAAACATGTCACTCCTGGTCTGATTGGGGAGGGGACCAGAGAAAACTACAGAGTCCCACATTGTTTTGGCAAAGTTACACACCGATTCAATATTGATTTTAGTGACCTCCGATTGGCGTAACCGGGTGTCATTACTGCCGACGTGAATTATGATCTTACTGTATTTACGTTTACCCTTAGCCAGCAGTTTTAAATTTCCATCAATGTCGCCTGCTCTGGCCCCTGGAAGACAATTGACTATGGTTGCCGGTGTCTCTAGCTTCACATGTCTGAGAACAGAATCACCAATTACCAGAGTTTGACCCCCGGCGGGTGTGTCGCAGAGTGGGGAAAAACGGTTAGACACATGAACAGGTTGGTGGTGTACCTGGGGCTTCTGTTTAAGACTATGCTTTCTCCTCACCGTCACCCAGCCGCCCTCTTTCCCCAGCTGCTTGGGGTCTGCCGGGGAACAGCTAGCGGGGCCTACGCTATCTTCGGCTGCACCAGCTGCAGGGGCCTGGCTAGCTACGGGTGAATGAAGGGTGCGAAGCCGAGTCTCCAATTCAGTAATCCTGGCCTCCAGAGCTGCAAATATGCTACATTTGTTACAGGTATCATTACTGCTAAAGGAGGCCGAGGAGTAACTAAACATCTGACACAATGAGCAGGAAAGTGCAGGAGGGACAGGTGAAGTAGCCATGGTGCTAACGAGTCGGCTACGAGCTAAGCTAAGCTAGCGAAACAGTACAGAGACAGTGAGTGAATACTTTGGCTATAAATTAGGTAGTGAGCACTAGGGCTGCCACGATTAGTCGACTAGTCACGATTACGTCGACTATCAAAATCGTCGACGACTGATTTAATAGTCGACGCGTCGTTTGAAGCTTTGTAAGATCACAAAAGACGCAGGAATAAGTAGTAGGATTTAAGAGTGTAATAACGGACTGAAACAGGAGATGGCAGCACTGCATGTACAAGGATGCCAGCTGCCGTTAAACCCTGAAGAAGAAGAAGTAGCTCTGTCCCAGAATTCATAGCGCAGCCCTGCACAGTTTCCAAAAATGGCGGCAGCTAGTTAGTTTTAATATTACTCTTATTATTCTTTCTGGGTCACAAAATAAACGTTTAACATATTTTCAGGGGAGAATGTAACTGTGTAAACCTCAAATATCTGCTCAGTTTATCACATATTTTCAAAAGCGCTCCGACATTTTCGGAGATGTCTGTTAACCACTAGCTCGATAGCTAGCCAGGGGCAAGGCTCACTAGAGCCCGTGAGAACACCGGACTCCCGGCAAATCGTTTTCAAACCCACCGCCGTCTTTCGCTACTCAGGTTAAACATACATAAGTCACTAGATAACTTAAAAATGTTATTGTTTGGCTTTTTTTTAGTATTTTATTTGTTCCTGAGTAAATCGGTTTGGCTGAGATTAAAGTTATAGTTTTTACACAGCTGAATAAACGTCAAGCAGACAACTGATTATCAGAAGTGTGAGATGCTCGAGAATATACTCCGGTGTCCTGTTATATTTTAAATAGCAAGGAGTTTATTAAACTTCACCGAAACAATCTGCAAATTTCATTAAAATTTAATAAACTATCATCTTGTCTTTATTTTTAGTTAGCACATACTTTAAACACTTAAAGCTGTAAGCTAATGATAGTTATATAAGAGCAGATGCATGCTGGTGCAATAAGCTGTACGTTTTACGTCCAATGGATGCATGATCTGATTAGTCGACTAATCGCAAAAATAATCGGTGACTAGTCGACTATCAAAATAATCGTTTGTGGCAGCCCTAGTGAGCACACAGAAAGGGTGATTCAGATGAAGCACGTTAAGATTATACTATGAAAAGCGGATGTATCAAAAGATTTAAATTAAATTGCTAAGCAGAAAAGCTACTCAGAAACACCACTGTGTTTGAGCAGGAACAGGGAGTGATACTCTACCACAAAGTGAGCGAACACCAAGTGACAGCGCCACCACTCTGGTTGGCAAGCGGTGGGAAGGAAAAACTCCCCTTTAACAGAAAAAAGCCTCTGGGACACTCAGGGAGGGGCAGCCATAATATAATAAGGATAAAAAATAGGATAAAAGACAGAGTGGAAGAGAGCCAGAGATGAATAATAACTAATGATTAAACACAGACTGCTCTATAAACACATAGTGAGTGAAAAAGAAACACACAGTGCTTCTTGATGTCCCCAGCAGGGGGAGCTTCAGTGTCACCAGATCCAGCCCTAAATATATGCTTTAGCAAAAAGGAAAGTTTTAAACCTTTTTTTGAAGATCGAGAGAGGGTGCCTGTCTCCTGAATCAAAAGTGGGACCTGGTTCCACGGAAGAGGGATCTAACTTCCCTCATTTTTTAATTAAATAAAATCTGTTTGTGCTCTAATTTGTGACCATTTCGTTGTTTGAACAATTATTCAGTAAAATACTGAAATCATAAAGGGATGGCACAGCTGATCTTCTGCTCAGTCCTACAATGATTTCTGTTTCAATTTTACACAACTCAACAATCCTAAAGTATTTCCACAGCCAATGGCAAATTTTTTTTTGGGGGGGGGGATGGAAAAATATATGAATTGCTTATAATTGTATTATTATAAGATAAAGCAATAAATTGAAAGAAAAGCTGCTCTAACTCTAACTCAGTTAAGTTTGTGTACTGTTGGCTAATACAAAGTCTTAACAGTGGAAAACTTATTTTACAATGGGGCACCAAGAAATCGCTAATGTTTTAAAATTTTAGATTGAAACAAATCAAACACTTTAAGTCTTCTACACTTCTGACAACACTCACTGCATTTTTGGGAAATGGAAACCACATCAGTGTCACCCTGAAACGCAAGCAGGATGTGTCATCAGGGATACATATGCATAGGTTACAACATACTCCAATCCAAGGTGTTATGAACTCAAACCCTCCCATACATTACACTGTAATAACTGGTGTGACACAGAATGAGGGGCTAATTGGACAACTGTAGAGACTGTTCACAGTCTTTATGGATGTAAAGATCCATTCATAAAGACTGTAAAGAAAGGTTTGCGTTTGATTTATCTTCATGTTAGATTGTCAAAAATCGCACACCGTTACTGAAGTGAGCTGCTTGGTTGATGAATATCCCCATTTTAAAAGAGCGAGTGCAGGGTGATGTTCTGCTTAATTTATAAAGAAAGTAGAATTTCAAACTGTCTCCATCTGAATTCCAGAAGGTCAACAGCGCGCGTCCTTTCGCAGTGGGACATTATTTATAATTCGACAGCTAAACAGAAACAACAATGAAATGTTGAGTTTATGTAGCACTACACATGCGAGTTTGTTCATTGTTTATCATTTTTGACTATGCTAACCTAAACTTAAAGAATCTGTGAATGAAAATTAAGTTCAAGTTATGCAGTCAAAAAGCACATATGGGAGTATATCTTAATATTTAAACTGTGGAAATATTTGACTAAAAAGAAAACCTCAGGAAAGGTTGGAATACCAGTTCTTTGCAAAGTAGCAAAAGGACTGTTTACTGCAGGACAAAGCACAGTAGTTTTCCTCTGACTTTAAGTGGAGCAGAGGAAAGATTTTGCCAGTGTGAGTAAACGAAAACAGAAAAAATTAAGTCATTAAATAGTTACATATTTACAAAGATTGCAAACTGTTAATGTGTCCAGGAACATTTGAAACAAGAAAAGAAAAGCGGTGGAAACTATGGGGGGGAAAGAGGCATTCCATAATCGTTACTTATGATTAGTTTTAGTAAATTCTTTCCCTATGCACCCACGTGAAAGAGCAAAAGAGTTCATGTTCTGACAAAGAAAGAATTTTACAGATAAAGATTTCCCTCTAAACTCCACCCTGCACTTAGTTATTAGAAAAAAGGATTTGCAGTAGTGATTCAAACAACTACAAACAATTATGGAACAATCTTGCGTTCAGTTACTGCCAGCTTTTACAGCATGACCTTTCAAAGGCTGTCTGTTCAGAACCACACAAGAAAACCCTGCCTAAACCATTTTACTGGTTTATGAGCCAGAATGACTTCATAATGTTTGCTTAGTTAAGGTTTGTAGCTTGCTACTGAAGATTAAATAGCAAGCTAAAGAAGCAGATCATTTTGGGTCTGCTAATTCTTTCTTGACAGTACCATCTTTTCTGTGAGGCTGAGCAATCCCACTGCTGTGAAAGCAAACATGATAATCAGTATGACACCATTAACCGTCACTGGTTTTATCTTCTCATACATTTTGTGTTTTACTCTGTGTCTTTATGGTCACTTCACAGCCTGTCATGGCAGATGACTGAGTCCGGTTCTGCAAGATGTATTTTCATGCTGAAATAGAGTTCTTCCTTCCCACTCTCTCCAAGGGCTTTTTCATAAGGGATATTCTGATTGTTGCTGTTTTCTGTCTTATACTGAATGATCTTTACCTTATAATCTAAAGTGCCTTCAGATGACTGGTGATGTAAAATTGCATTGAACTGAATTATGATTTACACCACTTTATCATTGATGTCCCATACACTGCTAGCTTGTACCTTCTTTCTAACAATATTGTACATGTAGTAACATTTAGCAAACATGACTTAGGCAAGATTTTAGGGCTTTAATCTGGCACAATGAACACTTTAACAGACAACAGGATGTATGATCTGAGCTACAGAGGGTAGCATAACTCCTTGCGACACTTCGGAGCATTTGACCAGAAAAACACACAGCACAGGAAAACTTCCATACTTGTGCAGACCTGTGTGTGGATGCAAAAGTATTATATGTAAAGTTGCATTGCACCCAAATGTAAAAACTGTTTCATATTGAATAAAGGCATAAATCTACTTAACCTCCTAGGACCTGACATCACATTTTGGGTTATTTAGATCAAAATACTCAGTTTTGCTCTACAAGGGCCTGATATCCACTTACGAGGACATTATACTGCTACTGTTCTATCAAAATTTTAAACAAATATCCTCATATGTGGCTCTTATTTTTCTTAAAAACAAAATTAAGGTTAAAAAAAAAATCTGGTAATTCTTTGTTTTTACATTCATCAGGCCCCAATGTGACCAAATATCAAAGAGAAATTAAAAATGCATGCCGTGGAAGAGTTCAGGTCTTAGGAGGTTAAGTAATGGAACAAATGTTTGAGCATTAGAATATACTTTAATTATGCAGAATATATGCACTATATTACTAGATCATAATTTTTGAATGTTTATATCACATGCTTTTAATTACTTGTGCATGAGGGGGTAGCTTTATCTGTAACAATATAGCTTTTTTATCACATTTTATGCTTTAAAATCTGCAGAATAAGCAACTTAAGAGTTAATATAAATGGTATTGAGTTAAAAGTACATCATTTGAAAGTTTGGAAGCAGAAAACAAAATGGCATAGAATAAACAAATACATGTTACATTTTACTGGTCCTATCGTCACTCTCATTCAGTGACATTGGATATTATAAGTTTCACAGTTCTCTAGCCTAGTGGAAAATTATTTCGCGGGCTCTTTCAACATCACCACTGAAGTGCGCCGACCCTGACAACCCCCTCACTCCACCAGGGTTTCACTTAAACAGAGTTGATTTTGGTTTTGCACCAATCAGAATGCTGTTACCAGTTTTATGTTGATAACTACAAAATTACCTCATGAATACATATCAACAAACCATTTAATGCTCTACTTTGTTTCTCTAATTCTATGATGAAATGACTTTCATTTAGTCTTTTAATCCCAAACAAATTTATATTTGACATCTTTCATTTTGTCTTTGTAAACAGCATCAAAGCATTCTGCTTCTGCCTCTGTTAGCTGATTCTTCCAGTCTCCAGCAATTCCTGAAACACAACACACAGAGAAGAGTTAAACCTAAATTAAAGGAACTGTTGTGTCCATTATTTTAGACTTTAAATCTAAAATTCTGTTACAGTTTTTCTCAGTTCCTTACGTACTATTACCAGGCTTATAAGCTAAAAATCGAAACCCTATCTCAGGTGATCATTTAGAAAGTTGTTGGTTCATTTCTAAAACCTAGGTAGCACGTCCAGGTGCAAACACAGAGTCAAAACTATTTGCGCACCAATTAGAACCTTTAAAAGTCTGATAAAAGAGCGCTGGGTCAGTGATGCAAAGGAGGAACACAATAATCCAAGGTACTCCAACATTTTCCTGCCTGCATACTTTCATTTTAAAACCTATGTCCACATTCACCTCCTCCCAGAGTCCTGTTTAGACATGCCAGTCGAGGCTATAGGGGGGGTAAATAAGAGATATAACTCATGCTATTTCACCATACAGTACAGCTTCAAAACCAACATAATTCGGGGGGGGTTTGACGGGGTGGGGGGGGGGTGCGGTAACCATTCTCAGTAGTATTACAAAAACACACCTTTCCTGAAGAATTCAGACTTGCTCTGGTCCATCAATTCTTTAGGAGCAGCCGAGTAGTTTGACATGCTGTTTTTCTTCATGTTCTTGAACAAGCATCGGTCTGCTATCTTCTCTATTACTTCAGTATCCAGAGATTTCTCCATGAACTGAGCGATTCTGGTCACAGAGTCCTTCAGGTCCTGCACCGTGCAGACAAACACCGTTCAGCTCATGTTCTTACCACGACTCTCAGTGTACGACTCTTTTTTTCATGTTTAAATTATTTGGAAGGCATTTGCAGTTCTTCTCACCTTTAAAAGTTCTTCATAGGAGATGTACATGATAGACTCTTTATCTTTAGCATTGAGCCAACCCTTTACATGGTCAAACCAGGAACCAAATATAACTAAAAGAAAAAGAAAAGATTCCCTTTGAGTTATTATGAATACAATAGCAAACGTCTCTGCACTAATGGTTCAACTTCAGCAATCCTTAATCCTCTTGTTACCAGTTGTAAAATACAACTGAATAAAAGGCTAAATGTCACCTGCTGTTCTAATACAGAGTAAATGAAGATTGTATGTTCCATAAGTGTAACAAGAACAACCTTCTCCATCTAGGAACTTCTGGAGGAATTCGCTCTGTGGGCCTGGTTTCACCAGGAACGAAGTTGACCCGAAATAGTGAAAAGCAGACGTAAACACATCTTTGGGGTTCCTCATGACATAGATGACCTGGAGTAATGACAAATCATTACTTCACTTTAAACATTCAACATTTAAGTTTGTAGCTTTATGACCAAATAAAACTACAATGTATGTTTTACACAGACAAAGCACTTTGAGTTCATAACCTGTCCTTCACATGCAATCACAGACCTTCTCACTGGTGATTTTTTTTGTATGGTTGCTTACTTTGCCATGCCAGACACTTGGACACAGGCACAGCAGAATACAAACCCTGTATTTCTTATAGGAACTACTAAGTAATAGCCTGAGGTCTCATAAGAAGCTGTCAGTGGTGAGTAATGAAAAATCCCCTGTTCTTGCTGTTGTGTCTTTTAAATTGTGTTGTAATGTTCTTTCAGCTACTTCATTTTCTTTCCACATCAGTTCTCTGTGTGGAGGAAACCTGACTAAGACTTTCACATTTTTCTCCGACAAGTTGTATACTCAGTGTTTTATCTTCTTTCAGGCTAATATTAGGGGCTGTTGGTTACATGTCTTATATTTTACAAGTATTCTTATGTTGGTTGCCTGTGCTACATTCATATTTTAAACCACTCAATTTAGATTATGCCTGGATGAATCACAGCATAACTATGCCAATTATTTATTATTGAGGAGGAGAAGCTGCTACTCTATAGCAGGAATTAAAGAGACCCATAAAACATCCCCTTTCACATTTAAATGAACAGCTTTAATGACCCACGAACCAAACTATGTGGCAGACCTACCTTTGGTTTAACTTCAAAGAAGGATGGCGGCATCATGCTGTAGTGGAAGTGAGTTGTAAACATGCGTGGAGACGGCCTCTTTTCAAGGTTGAGGGTGCGGGCTCGATTCTCCTCCAGCCATGGAACACGGTCCCAGTTGTGAAGAGTCTCTACGGAGGCCGGATCCCCTCCGCTGATGATCAGAGGGAGAATCTCCTGCATCCATGTCGTACCTACAAAAAAGAAACAATCTCATGTTTTGATTTAGCTTTTATTTGGGCCTCCCAATATTAGAGCTATTAAAGTGTCATTGTACACCAACTTCCTAAAATACAGTGTCAATTTTGATTAAGCATGCCTCACTGTCCCCTTGGTAACAACTTCAAGTTGTTATTTTGAAGCCTCTATTTCAATAAACAGAAAGAAACCATGGCTGTCACTGTCACGTCTACGCTGGCAGACGTGGAGTGGAGAGAGTGTGAGGACCTAAACGCAAGCATTGGAGAGAGAACAGAATTTGAACTGAAAGTGAGCCTTTATTACAGCAGAGCAGAGTACAAACAAAAGCAAAATGTGACAATGACTAAACTAGTAAAACCTGAAAAAGAAGTACAAAGAAACTAAAGACCTGAGCACCTGAGATGTGGAACATGGAAACCTGGAGCATGTAAAACAAAAGCAATGGCAAAATGTGAAGCAAAAAAACCCAAAAAACAAACAAACCCACAGAGTGGGTTCACAAGACACGACAAGTCTACTCAGGAGGTCAACCGCAAGACAGTTCAGGGGGTCAAATGCATGGGAAGTGGCGGCGGCGGAGACGAAGTAGGTCAGGAGGCCGACTGGGAGGGAAGTGGCGGCAGGTCTGGAGTCCACCTTTCTAGGCTATTAATTGTGAGTCTTCGCCGTCAAAGTGGCTGGTGTTGACATGACTTGGTGGATGGACGTGGACGGGCAGGTGTTAGGAATAAAATGAGTGCAATGAGCACACATTGCGATGTGCTCATTAAAGAGTTGGCACTCAGTTTTGAGGGTCAAATCTTCACTCAGCGCTTTGACTGAATTGAATTATCTTGATTAACATGTAGAGTGCAGAGGGTTTTTGCAACACGCTTACACATCATACTGGGCTGAGGGTGTCCGAACAGAATTTCCCAAACTTAAATAATAAATAGAATCAGTAGCATGCTATTAATAATCAAGGCAAGTCAGGGAGGCGTCTTCTGTTATTCCAGGAAGAGGAGCAGATACGAGGTGAAGTCAGACGTGGACGGAAAGAGGAGAAGATCCGGCAGGGAGACAGCAGGACTGAAGAAGACAGTCATAATAATACATTTTATTGTTGTGGTATAAACTGTATGGCGCGACTTGAGGCAGGCAATGGCTGAGCGGACTCAGCGGACCCCTGCAAGCCTCCAGCTGAAACAGGAGGCTGCAGGGGCTTGGCTGAGGCGAAACAGGGCCAGCAGGGGCAGAAACCTCTGGCTGAAGCAGAGCTATCTGGAGCTGTGCAGGGCACACAGCTGGCTCAGGATGCAGCAGCTGGGGCTGCGCAGCCCATGCAATCTGATCGGGATGGCTGGCTGGATGAACTCGCCTAGCTCCCAGCTGACGGAGGTGGAGAAGAAGGCTGCACTGCCTCCAGGAGTGCAGAGCCAGCTGAGGTCACAGACTCAGCCTCTGGGGGGAGTTTCAGTTTCTGAGGAGCCCTATTCCACAGTCACAGTCTCAGAATAAACAATCTTTGGAATTATTATTCCAGACCAGGGAGGAGCGGGAGTAACACAGTTCTTTAAGTCCTTAGAGCAGATGATTCTGTCTCTGAAAACACAGACTTTAAATTTCCAGGCTCAGGAGAAACGTAATCAAAGGTCGGAGAAAGTCCACTACCAAGAGGAAGCTGGAAACCAGGCTTTGTAGCCGGCTAGCTACAATCTTTATGACCATCACGGTATTCCTTATTGGACCTCTCCAGCCACTGATGGCACAGTAAATCCACTGTGTGAATTAAGTCCTCCCGGAGCTCCTCACAAGGAGCGAGTGTTGGGTCCATGTTGTGGCTAGATTGTTCTGACACTTCTACGCTGGCAGAGTGTGGAAGGGAGAGAGTGAGAGGACCCAAACGCAAGCATTGGAGATGGAACAGAACTTGAACTGAAAGTGAGCCTTTATTATGGCGGAGCAGAATACAAACAAAGCCAAAGGTGAGAATGACTAAACTAGCGAAACCTAAACTGGGAGAAACCTAAAAAACAAGTACAAAGAAACCTGAGACATGGAAACCTGGAGCATGGGGAAACACGAGACGTAGAAACACAAGGGGAGATGCGCAGATAATCCGGCAGCAAACAGAGGAAGACAAATGGCTTAAATACACAAAGGGATAACGAGGGAATGAGACACGGGAGGACAGCACAGCTGGGAGTACTCAAACATAACGAGACAGGGAGGAAGCAAACCTAAACACACTAAGCACTACACAAGGAACTATCAAAATTCTACAGTAAACATTAGGCACAGACTAAGACGCGGATTTGACTCTGAGACCAGGAGATATGACTGACTAGGGAGAAGGAGGGAACATAGTCTGGACACAGGAGCTGCATGAACATAGAGAAAAGGGTGAGTAGATATGAAATGTGGAATACAGCAAAGGCATACAAGCAGAACCTAAATCCTAGAAACTACAGAAAATAACTAAGAAACAAGAAATACAAAGACTATGACATGAATAACACTAAATCAAAGAATATTCAAAAACCAGAAAACGCAAACCCTGCGTCCCCAGACTCAGTACCGTGACAATAACCAAGGTTTAGAAATTAGTGAGTTCCAGAATCTTTCACCTTAATGTACTAGACCAGATATATGTTTCACTTGTTTGCCTTACCTTGTGATTGTGCATAGTATGTTCAGGACAGTCTGTGGGCATTTTATGTTCTACTCACGAGTCTGTTACTGAAGGGTCTTTTGACCGATCTTTCTGTACAAAGCGAGCTTAATGCAGTATTCAAATATTTACTATAGGCCCACAGTTGTCAGCAGAAACTCGCTCACCTCATTTCGTGACACTGGCAAACCTGAGTGAAGTTGGCCGCCCACACATTCTTCAAATTTAAAAAAGTTGATGTCAAACATTTGTGCTGATTTGTGCTGCAAAAAGTTTCGTTTGTGCTGCTCAGATCTGTCTTGCCATTCTAGCAAAACTGAATGCTGGCTTGACAATGAACCAGTTGTACACAGTTCCCTAAATATGCATTCTTCTCTTGTAATAATGAGAAAGCTTAAACTAAAACACAATAAGCCATCCATTTTTCTTCAGTTAGCACTGTATTTATTTAACTTTTTAAATTTTATCCAAGCTAAAGTCCCTGTCTAAGACAGAGCTGATCTATGGGGATCTAGTCCACTTCCTGTCCGTCCTTTTAAATCCATCCATCGCCCGCTGATTGTTTTTGGTATTCACAAATAGTTTGTAGAGAATATGTCCAAACTCTAATAAAACTTCACTTGTATTCCTCCGTTTTTGCAAGTAAAAAACACCATTCTGGTAGTGAATATCACATTTTAAGTTGTAAATACACTGATTCTCATATAGATTCTCTACTCTCCCAGAGTATTCAAAGCACTCCATACAACATACTACACTCGCCAATTCTCACAAGCACTCTAACTACATTCACACTGATGGATGCATCAGAGAGCAACTGGTTAGTTAGTAGGGGTTAATATCTTGCCTATGGATACTTGATATGCAGACTGGAGGAGCCAGGGATCAAACCACCAACCTTCTGATAATTAGGTGACCTGCTCTACTTACTGAGCTACAGCTACCCCCAGCTGCTGGTAGAAATGCTCTGCTGTCTGTGGCTTTATGACTAAAAATCAACCGGATGTGGTGACATGATTCATTGTGCTAAAAGGGCAAGTAGCATGTAAAGTCATATATCTATTGTCACAGCACCTTTAATAAAAACATAAAGAAAAGTGCCAGAAGACATTCTTGAGCCTTAATACTACGCAGCACATTCATATAAGGTATACAGGGTCAGTCTCTTTGGAAAAACCAGCATTGTTCCAAAAAGTGATTCTGTGATTTTTTTTTTTTTATGTTATTGCTCATCTTGATAAATAGAATGTACTGAAAATATTTTACAAGGGGTTTGTATATAAAATGAAGAAAGGATGCAGGTATAATGCACTAATACAGGTACAGTTGCTCTGTGCAACTATACCTGTATTAGAATCAGTCCAGTCCTTTTTGCTCACTTAAAATCTCTTTAAAGACCTGTCATTTCATATTTGTCGCACTTCTGCTGCTCTCTCGATAATATCAAAGTCACTATGCTAAGAAAGGCCTGCAGCTGCTAGCTTGTAACAGGACTGTTTAAAAACTAGTGTTGTGCCAAAAAAGTGACTTCCAGTATTTCCCAGAAAATGATTGTTATAAAAGAATTTCTTCTAATCTGTAAAACATATTGTAACCCGAATCAGATTTGTGGGTTGTGCTGCTGAATAAGGTTGAAGGTGTAATTTCCCTCCCTGCCACTAGGAGGCGAGTATGCCTTGAGATGACTTTCTGTTAGCTAACATTTCCTTTTGTGAAAGCCATTACTGTGCCCCCCCCCCGACTGGCCACTCCAGGTGCCACCCCGAAGCTAAAACAAGAAAATTCAATGAAATATGAACTGTACGATTATGGGTTCACAGTGAAGCTCAGATATCTGAGTGTATGTGAATGCAGCATGGGCTTCTGCACTATGAGCATCATGTTAGCAAAGGAAGGAGAGCCAAGCACGAAAGACAGCACCGCAGAAAACAATTTTTCGGCGAAAGATTAACAAGTTAACATAGCTGGACTGGCCATCGGGCATACCGGGCATTTGCCCGGTGGGCTGATGACTTATTTATTTATTTATTTTTGTAACGGCATGAACAATGAAAGGTGGTGGGTTGGCCAGATGCTGGCCGATGTGTAAAAATAACTTAGTTGTTTGGTGGTGGCTATGGCGGAGCTTCCACAGAGGCCAGCAGGTGGATGAGGGAAGGGGAGGCAGGAGGAGGAGAGACCCAAGGCGGCCACCGGTCCGAGTATCAGGTGAACTGAACTTCAGGTAAGAAGTTATGACCTGCAGTCTATCTGGGTCAGATATAAACCAAGTTTAGGGGTAGTTTATTTTCGTTGTGCTGACTTTTTACAGTCAGTTACGATAACTCGTACTGCGTGCTAGCTAGCATGATGGAGTTTCTACACAGGTGGGTGCTATGATTTTACTGATAGTGAACTTTATTTTATTCATAAGGTTAGTTAGTAGAGATGCCAACGGCTCCTTAAAAAATGGAATGGTCCCTCATTCAGAGAAAATATTACACGTTTGGTATTGAGCTGAGAAGGGACGCAGTTTGTCCCGTACTTCAGCTATAATGAAAAAAAAGACACAAAGCTGGAGTTATTCTGTCGTTACGCTGCACAGCTGCCTCTTCTCCTCTCATCCTCTCCCCTCCCTCTCCTGTTCCTACTTCAATCGTGAAACTGATCAATGATCAGCTGATCGGCTTTTCTCTCTTGTTTGTTTATCGCCCACTTTGCGCCAGAAAGAGGAAACCAGCGGACGTCGCGTTAAACAACAGCAGCACGTTTAAGCTTGGTCAGCTGTTGTTAGAATTTATTTAATATTAATTTCTAGTATCAGCTGATGTTTGCTGGAGCCACAGCTGTAAAAGCTGCTGGTCATGATGTCGGTTTGGATATGTGGTGAGAGGGAAACATGCAGATGAAACCAGGAGATGTCCTTACTGAATCATCAGAGCTGAACAGGTGATGGAGAAACAGGTTTACCTTTTAAGTGACATGGATGAGTTGAAGGGAAGTTATGAACTGTTTCTGAGAGACAAATAACACCAGAATCCTTTTCTAAGTAGCTGACAGCTGGTAACTGTGCAGGGGCGGGTCTAGCAAAGTTATGCCAGGGGGCCAGGTAGAGCATTAACAGGGAGAGGGGGCACAAAGAAATAATTTTCTTTCTTATTCTCATTTAAAATATCTAGCTTTTATTAAATAATTATCTGAATCTTGCGAACAAAGTTTTTATCTGATGTAAAATGTATAGAAATCATACATATACCAAAAAGACAGTGTACATCACTGTCACAACAGCGTTTGTTTTCATTCAAAGGCTATATGGCTTTAATACCTGGTGGGCCGGTCTGTAGTCAAAATGCCCAATTTTTTGTCCCAGTCCAGCCCTGCAGGTTATTACTGGTGGTGTCACCATGCCAACTGACTGTATTTCATCATCAGCCAGTGTTGTTCTTTATACATCAATATTACCAAAGTTAACCATAAGGCAGCATAGAAAGTATTTACTTGCTTTCAGGTTTCATTCTAATGTTAGTCTTTTCATTTGTTTCCCCACTTTTTTCCTGTTTCAAAATCAAAGTTTGTAAGAAGATTATCTTCTTTTTTTAATAGGCAGATAAAGTTTTGCATTGGTATTGGCTAATTTGCTAATTGTATGTTAAAAATGTTCGTATTTTAATATTCAAAAATGTTTTTGCCCAAAACATATGTGCACTATATGTCAGTAAAAATACTATGCAAATATTGCTGTCCTTGAATGCTGAATAAACACTGACAAAGCACTGATTGTATCTCTTGTACTTTATCAACGCAGTATCTAAAAACTTTGCACCGTAGTGCAAATCTCATTCTAGTTAAAATCTCATTCTAATAAGAGTTAAAAGTGCATTCGATTATTAGGTTTATAGGGTTATTGAATTATGGTTAACGGTTGGTAGGATCTTTTTTTAACATTATCTGCCAATTACATCTGCCACCCTTCTCCAAATCTGTGCCCCTACCTGGCCCCCCCAACAAAAATTTTCTAGACACGCCACTGGGCAACCGCCAAATTAGCTGAAAGATCCCGGTAAGGAAAGCTAAAATAAAAGTTAAATTCGCAATTTATCTTCACATACTAGTAGTTAATAGATGGCTATTAATTAGGATCTGAAATCTGTGAGATACGGCCGTGGGAAGCTGCGTCAACCGGGCGAGCTATCTCACCACGAGCTCCGGTAAGGGATGCCACATGAATGTTAGCGCCATAAAGACATGTCGTTGACTGCTGTTAATCTATTTCCTGTTTAAAAACAACCAGTCGGAGTTGTGATATTTATGTTTAAAGTACTGTAACGTCACTGATTTGCAGATGTTTAATTTTAAGTGCTGAAGAATATATCAAAATGTGCCCACCTAACCGCTAGTATTAAGCTACTGCTTAGCGATTTCTGTGTATTTCTGTGTGTTCTAACATTACTGTGCTCTACCACACCCACCCACACACGCAGGGCTTGGGGTGCAGATATGTCACCAGGGTGCAGGGGAGGCACTCCCCCTCTGTCCCCTTCTGGCCACCTGTGCCTCAATTTTATTCTGCAACCTAGACATCCACATTACTCACACTCTCACATAACACATACATATAGGGCCTTGGGGGTGGGCACGTTTTACAGCATCCAGAGGATGGTCGGTGTATTCCAACCCACCTCTGGCGCTGGTGCCCTACCCTCAATTTTAATGCATATAGACACTGAGGGTTTTCAGTGTCTATATGCATTAAGGGACCTGGGATATAGAGTATGTTTGGGGAGTGTGAATGTCTGTGCAGTGTCTACTTGTGTCTGTCTACACGTTGGGTAAGTGCCGAGTATTTGGTTGTGTATATGGGGGTAGGAATGCACATTTGAGTCTGCGTGCGCCTGTTCGTCTGTGTCTATATGTCAGGTTGGGCCTTAGACTCGACCTCTCTGGGAACATCTCAGGCCCTCCAAAGTACGGAGGCCTATCTCCCCTCACCACACTCCCTGCCGGTGGCTGATACCCTCAGATGTTGGTGTGCTGGTGGTTCTTGTCGACTGGTGCTGGGTGCTCAGGTATGTACCGGCTCACTCCTGGTGGCCAATTGGCGGGGCCTGGCGCCTGTGGCCCAGCTGGGCCCTTTCCGGGGCGTGGGGGGCCCTCAGACCTCTGGTCTCTGGGCCTGAAGCTCAGTCCTCTCTGGCGCGGCTGGCTGCCGGCAGAGCCCGCGGGCACGCCACTGCAACCCCCTCTGGCCTGTGCGCTGTGGCTGCTGGGTGACCTCTCGTTTAGGGCTCTACTCAGCTCTTCCCAGGAGGGTGGCACGGTTCCCCCCCTTTGGTGGTCCTCCTTGGGTCCTCGTACTCTGGGGCCTCTGGATGTCTGGGGCCTGGATCTCCTCCATTCCTGCTTCACGCCCTGGGGGACGGGGCTTTGGCTCCCCACACTCCCTAGCAGATCGTTACATGGAGAAACCTTTGGAATACAAGCATGCTTATCCACACAGGTGTACACACGGGTGTTCACAGACACAAACTACACCTTTCTTGGCTGCTACCTCAAAGCACATTGTGCGCTGTCTATCTTGCGTGCTGCACAATAACATTTAATATTTAGTATCTACTGTTATCTACTGCTAGCTAGTTTATTGTGATGGTGCTGTATTTATTATGTTGCTCTTTTTTGTTTGTTTGTTTTCTCTTCTGTTTTTTTTTCTCCATACAGGTGATCCAGGTGTTTTGTTTGTTTTCTCTTTCTTTCTTCTCCCCTTTCTCACCATCTCTTCTCCCCTCTATTTTTCTTTCTCTCCCTCTCTTTCTTTCATTCTTTCTCCCTGTCCTATCCCCCAGTCATGTGTGTCCCGACTGTAACAACCGAAAATAGAATAAATACATATTTATAATAAAGGTCAGTCAAATGAACCAATATGGCAAGGCCATGATGATCCACTTGGTAAAGTAAATCCGCTTGGCATCTCTCTTGGCCTTAAGACAACAATTCTGATGGCTAAAGATCCAAACGGGACAGGGAAAAAAAAAAAAGTTAATTCATTTGATAAAGATGCAAAAAGTTCATAAAATGTGATTATAAAATGTGAGGGATCTCATTACTCTGTTGAAGTATTAATGTTTTAAGAAGTTGATATATTTTTCTGAGAAATAATTCAAGTTGAAATATCTTAAAAAGAAGAACAGTTAAAAGCGAGCTGTTAAAAGGATAAATATGTGAGAGTGAATCTTATTTATTCTTAAAAGGGTAAATATAAGGTATATTTTCTGTTGCATTAAAACCTTGTGTGATGTAACTCAAGTTATTTCATGATGGTTGAGACATTGTATAACTAAAATAATTTGTTATACCTGAGCAATACTTGACTGAACGATGAGTGATGGAAGAAGCATAGATAAAATAGTAATGTATGCACTGTGCACTGTGTGCATAGATTGTTTTTTGACCAGGACTAGATCATTCGAGATCTGAACCCTGTGGGTTCAGTGGCGAGCCAATCCCAAGAGAGTGACTGTAGACGGACCAGAGTAAGGTGTGGCCAGCCGTGGGATTCATCTTCAGCAAACCTCAGGACTATAACTACATTCCTTGACACAGATAAGACTAACACTTTAAAAATCTACCCGGGTAGTGTTAGAACCAGTGGACCGAAACACACACACACACACACACACACAAGGAACTCTAATTTCTCTTTCCAAAGAGAAGTGGACTGAGAAGCTCTTTAATTGAAACTCTTTGGTGAATTTCCTTAAAGAGGATGTTTGGTTTTGATTTTATTTTTGAGCCCTTTAATGTGCATTTGTGCACTGTAGGAAGCCGGCTTTACACAGGCAGGGTTTGTAAACTTTACAACTTTCAATACAGTTTCTATCCAAATCACATCTTATCTATCATTGTGTGGTTCCTTCTCTGCTGATCCTTTCAAGGCTCCATAGTCTTACCTAGAACTTTCTGATACTGGTCCAAAGTTGTCTAGACGACAATTTAATGCGTATCTCATATTATTTAATTGTAATACCTGTTACAGTATGCCAAACACATCTCTCATGAATGAAATCCAGTCATTTTGAGCTAGAAGGAGCATTCCTATCACGAGGCAGATTCTTCATTTATCCAGCGTTCACTGACATCATTTATTTATTTATTTATTTATTTATTTATTTATTTATTTATTTATTTATTTATAAGAGATCTTGCCAACAGGGCAGCAGAAATTACAAATACAACACTACAGTTCTATAGAGATATTTTAAGTGGACTAAAATGACTGGACTAGTTATACAATAACACAGAGTCATAAATATACTCATGAAACAGGTAATTTATGTGTTTTATAACCCTCATACATTGCTTCTATAGACTGTAGTCAACACAAAGACATTAGGCATAAATACACACGGAAACATCGGCAATAACTTAGTGGCAGACGGTCACTGGTGATCCAGAGAAATGAGGTTCTCAGGTTTGGGGTGAATTGCATAAATATTTAGACGCCGGGCATCTCTTACCTGTTTCTACCGGAAACTCAACGGACAGTCGGGGATGAGAGCTTTCCAAAAAGGTTCCCACATTTAAAATAAACCCCACAATGAAATTTAATGCTAAATACATACCATTAAAATGGTCGCATAAAATGAAGAGCAATCCTTGTTTTAAACGACGTAACGCCAGGACGATTATATAGTGTAATTGCTGCTAATAATAAGAAAACGACAGGTTGAAAAATCCTCTTCCAGCCCACTAAAACAAACCCCTCTTTAGCATAAAAGAAACCATTTGCCGTCGAACTGCAATCACTCACCAGACTTGGGGTACGTTACAATAAGGATGTCATCCGGACGAAAAGTAAACTCCTCGTAGTACCTGAGGCTCTCGGGCGGATGGAGACTTGAAGGCACATAGACGCCTTTGTGCAGCGTGTATAACTCTGTCTCAGTCATGCTTCAACAAGCAGAAGCAGCTCACTGAAAACAGCTCTGAGAGCTTCGAGCTGAAAAACTGTTGGACTTTGTCTCAACTTAACGCACTATCACTGTTTTTGTAGCTCGAGGCTGTAGCGCCACTCCCGCTTCTTCTGTGGTCTCGCGCTCGCTTCTGTTTGCGTCACTTTCCAACAAGTGTGCGATTCTTCGTCAAAGCTCAAGTATTCATGACCAAGTAATCATTGAACGATTCGTGTAAAATTCAAGGACTTAGTAATACACAATATATTATTTATTTATTTTTTCATTGTTTGTTGGGATAATAGAGCTGTTATTAGAGCTGTTAATAGAGCTTATATTGTAATATTCACAATTATAAGTCAGAGAGCCGAAAATAAAACACTGCCACGCAAGCTAAGATCCAAAACTTTATTTCACAGCTGGCACTTTAAAACGAGGATTACAAACAAAGGCTGAAGGGAGGCCACCTATGGAGGGAGGGCAAAAAAACAGCACACTTCAAATGGATCTATACAACCGAATGTAAATGAATGGCACTGCAAACAGTGAAAACCATTCTTTAAAAACCAAAACTAGGTTGGAGCTCCGATTACACCTCCCAGCCTGAACTTGGATCATCTCTCCCCGTCTACGTTCTCTCCGACAATAAAACAACGATACTGATCTTACAGAAACACCAGACCTCCCTTGGGATCTGATCTGGTCTGTGTTTCAGTGTTTTTTATGTGTAATGTCGTTACTTATATTTGTAAAAAGACTTTAGTGTACATGATTTGCAAAGGGCTTATATATAAAAATAAAAAATTACATGTTTTTTAAATATGTTTGTGTTATTGTACCTAACCAATCCCGTCCTTTTTGGCCACTTAAAATATCTTTATAGATCTATTGTTATATTTCTGCTATCCTTTGGCGGGATTGGTCTTAAAAATACATTTTTAATGTCAATCAGATGTTGTATGGGTTAAATAACGGATATATTAAAGTCACTCTGTCAAAAAACTGATTGTGGCTTCTACCTTGTGACAGGAATGTTGTTTGTGGTTCAAGATAACTTGATATCATTCATGAGGGATACATTTAATGTATGTTTCACATATGCATATACATAGGCCTAAAAGTTATTTATAGCAGTTTAACTTCAATCAATGACTTTTTGGCGCTACAATGGCAACTAAAGTCTGCAATGACTTATAGGTGGCATCTTATTCCCAGCCCTATACTAAGTAAGGAAGGGAACTAGCCTCCCCTCGTCACACTAGAACACCAATCCCCTTTCTATCTATCTTCATCGCCGGCAGCACCCCTCATCTATGAATGCAAAACTACCATGTCTGTCAAATGCGTTTGTTAGGGTTTGTGAGGTCAAAACCTCACAAAACCTAACAAAACCAAAAGAAATTAGCAACTAGGGCTAAAGAGTCAAACTAACATACTGACAACACCCAAGAATATGCATAGCCCCGCATTTTCTGCTCTTCACTCCCATTACTATACTCTTGCAAATCAGATTCCCCCTTAGTAATACAGAACCAAATTGATTTAGGTATAATGGAATGTGATTCCCCTGTAATAACCAATACAAACCCACCTAATTTACCATCGATGCATTCAGAACTTTCTTTAGCACTTTCCGAGCTTCTGACAGATACCAAAAGGGTTGGGATGGACAGGCATTGGGCCCTGTGCACACCTCCTTTAGTTTCCTGGAAATAAGGGCAATTTCACCATATGTGTGGACTACAGCCACACTACCAACACCCTTCTCCTGTTACTGGAACTAGCAGGCTGAGGGAGAAGAGTGGGAATAACTGTGGGAATAGAAGCAAAATGCATGGGCTCCAATTTCAGGCACTGAACCGCTCTCTGCCAGGATTTAACTTCTTGCCTCAGTCCTTCCACTACACCAAATAAAACTTCCAGCTGCTCATCCCTCTTTGACTTTTGTTCTACAACCCCCACACATTATTATCCTGAGCCAAGTGGCCATTTCGCAAACCTCTAATAAGTTCCAATTCTGCAGTCAAATTTATTGCAGCCACTAATGTTGCTGGTTTAGCACTGCTAAGAGTAAAATACAAAATCCTACATCCCACATGTGTAATAAAATGATCCCTCTCTACATACCAGCCTATGTGAGGTAATGCCAAATCCCTGGACTGTTTCATTATGTAACTTCCTCCATGTAGAATAATTCACACAGTTCCAATCTTCACTTTCACAAGGATCCAAACACCTCCCCATAGCATCTTTCAGGAGAGTATAATTAGTTTTAGATTAACCGGACAAACCACTATAAACTTCATGAGCTTGTTCCAATTTTAACTTCATCATCTCATCCCAACCATTTACCTCCACTGCCATCTCAAACTGTTCCGCCCTTCCTCAGTCTCCAGCATAAAAACTCTCTAGGGCATACAGTTGTTACTTGAAATACTTTGGGAGAGTACTTAATCAAGACCGAAGCAACGGGGTGCAGCAAATCATTGTCATCCTCTGACATCTTCACAGTGAATATCCCATACGTTAATGCAACATCTGCATGCATGTCCATTTCATGTTTCAGAGTTAAAATGTGAAATTGACACGGTGGATGCGATGGACTTGGCATGTCTATTATACGTTTTGCTGTGATATATATCCTACAGGAGTTTCTATAAAATGTTTTTGTTCACAGTAAAAAATATTTCAAATTGTTGCTTAACACTCGAAGAACATTCCCGAATGATGACTACACACGCATTCCTATTGGTGGAAAACACTGAGCTGAACAGATCTGTTTCGTTTGTGTGTTTGCCTGTCTTAATACGTGTGCCTGCACTGTAAAAACTGTGACTAGAGGTTACTTAAAAAACCTATGGCAACAAAGTGACACTTAATTTACTTAAGTAGATTTTAATTTCAAGCGATTTATGTAAAATCTATATAAAATGTTAATTAAATTTCAACAAAAAACAAAAATAGATATTAATAACATTCACTTGTAAATATGTGTTGGATTTAGGGACAAAATCTCAAATTGAAGGTTAAAATTGCCTAATTGTAACAAAAAATTGATTCATTTGAAATGAATCTCTGAGTAAAATTACTTTGAATTTACTAACAATCTGGCAAAGGTTTAGTAAAAAATGACTAAAATATGCATTACAAAGAAATGAAAACTTTTTGTTTTTAAGTAAAACTCAAATTGGATTCAATAATTTTCCAATTAAACTTTATAAATAATGACTGAATAGTAAGAGAAAATCAAATTAATTTAACTTCTTTTCTGAGTAAAATGAATCAATTTCACAAAGAGAACATTCAAACAGTAATTGTTTTTATTGTGGAATATAAAACGTATACAAAATTTATAATATAACATTTTTCTGATTAATTTAGATTGTATGCACTGAAATTCTTCACTAGTGCTTGGAATAATAATATAATATTATAATAATAATAATATAATAGGAAGAATAGGCCATAATTGAAAATACAGTTTCAGCCAACTTCTCGAGAATGTCAGTCTTTACTTTGGAGGTGGGCAGAAGATTTCCATTCTTTTTATACTCCTCAGTGGCTCTGTCCAGTTACATTTCAGTTTCGTATGCTGACTGTGGAATGGGGAACAGCTTCGGCCAGGGCTCACAACGTTCTGTGAAGTTCTGCCTTTTGAGAATAATGGTGTCCTGAGAAGTGGTTGCAGCAGAGTCTGCATTGGATACAACTGGATTGGATGATGAGTCATAGTCAGCTGACAGTTGATCAGAGGGGCTGCCGAAAACTGGCAGGATGACCAGGGTGATGCCAACAACCTTCACAGTGTCTTTGTCTTTTATCTGGTCACTTCTGCGAATAGTGAAGTAGTCCTGAAATTTTGGTTTAAAATACTGAAGACTGAAGTCATTTGAAATCCCAAAGGTATCCTTCACAACACTTTGCAGCTCCTCTACTGTTGGTGGGATCCCTGATGGAAGAACCAACTTCTCGATTTGGTCATCAGTGATTACATGGAGCTCTATCTCGTTCAACCTAGAATAAAATGTAAATGGGCAGAGTTAACTTATATTAAGCAGGGTCAACTTAGTCATTTTCTTCTGCTTCAATTTCAAAACTAGTAGTTTAATTCAATACAATCATCCATAGACCCTATTTTCTGTACCGATTTGGTGATAGATCATGACATGAAATAACACTATTTATGTATTTATATACTGTATATATCTTCCTATATTTGAAAAGACGTCCTTTTAATCAACACAATATCATCTCTGTATCCAAACACCATTGGGTGTTAAACATAGAAATGATGAAAGACTTATGTCAGATTAAACACATATTACTATATTATTTCCTGAATGTACCTTTGTCTTGAAGATCGTTCTACAGAAACATAAACATCGTGACTGAGCATGGGTCTCACTGATACACCGACCAAGTTTAACTGGAAACTCGCGTCATCCTTCTATGTGAGCTATGCCTGCACTAAAGTCACAGGGCTCCGGCAGCATGAAAATGAAAACCAGTTATGTTGCTGGACTGAGCCACTTTAGCTTAATTACCACAACTGAAAAACACTGCGTGGAGACAGTGACAAAATCCTGCACAAATGATTTTAACTACATCACTCACCACTGAGTGCAAAACTTTTTCATAAAATTTTAAAAGTAAATGAGGGAGGTTACAGCCCATCGAAATACATCATTGATATATTTTTTTAATGTGGTAAAACATGTGGTTAGTCAAAGCTCTGAAGTAACACAGCCGGGAAGGCTTGGAAAGTGACCTTATGCTAACAGTCCACTTCGTGCCATTTTGCGTAAAAATACAATACTGTCATTACAGTGGTCATTATTAATCTAATTTTGACGTATCATACTGTTTAGAACTTTTACTCAAAACTGCTATACGTTATTGTTTAAAACGTGTCGTATATTCGTACAAATTAAGATAAGCTTACCTCGGACAAAATGGAGATCATCCACTTCTGAAGCGTGTGTCCTGCACGTGGCACAACTGACTACGGACGGAAGTGTAGAATGATTGAAATGAAAATGCTTTCATTAGTTAAATCTATTAGATTTCTTAATTTTTCATGGTACTCATACATTTTTGTTAAATCTGCTCAACAAACTATTGCTTAATTTACCCCAAACAAAATTGTGTAAATTTAAATGACTGAACATCTCAAAAATGTTTAATTTTGCTTAGATTTAATTAAAACAACACATACATGTTTTTACTGAGTAATAGTTACTATTACTTTCCTATTAGATACTAATTAACCCAAATCACAGTTTTTACAGTGAATGTATTTACATTGATGTTGCTGTGCATAGTATAGACAGGATATAGCATGTGGCCATTTTATTTGTTTATTTATTTACTTTACTGATAGGTACTTTGACTTATACTTTATTGGGTATTCAAATATTTACTAAAGGTATTCAGTAGTCATGAGAAGGTCCTCAGTTTTAGGTCAAAGTACCCTGTGCCCATATACCTCATTTCAGGGTTACTGGCAACTGTGTTCACCCTTGTCCTTTGCTCTTTTCAGCTTCATCCGTGCCTTCTTTATTAAATTTCCATCTCTTCAAGTGCTCTCTGAAATTCCATTAATTCCCTCTTTGCACAGATGAATACATATACAGTGTTAGGGATGTCGCTGATGAACTAAACAGAAGCATTTGTTTTACAGTAGCCACAGCATTCCATACATTTCTCTTGCAGTGCACTGACAGAAAACTTTTCAGTAGAGCGCACAGCCCTATCTGATCCGGTGGGGGGATGCCTGATCTGGCATCCCCCCACCGGCTCTCCTCTCTCCTGTCTTGTCTCAGTTGACTTACTTCTGTCTATCACCTTTTCTATCCCTTTGAAGAAGTGAGGCTCCTTAAATATTAAAGGGTAAGTATTAATTTTCATTTTGAACTGATAGAAGAAAATAAATTGTAGTTAACTAAATAGAAGAAAGTAGAAGAGAAATAACAATCTAACGTAAATCAGTGACACACTCTTGGGCCTGATCAACTTTGGCAGGGCCTTCCTGGATGAGGGTGTCTAGTGATAATGGCTGAAACACCCAATGAATCCAAGGTCCACTACTGATGATGTGTCCCAAATTTAATATTATAATAAGTGCTGTCAGCGTTAATATGACATTAACGGCATAACTGCATTAACATGGCAAATCTCTGTTAGCGAGTTAGCGCAGATCGCCCCGTGTGTGGGGCTGCGTGGCGCTAATGTGGACCGTGTGTCAAAATGACAGATGCTACACTGGTTTACAAAGGAATTCCAAATTTACGTTTAATTTTGTAATTCTTATGTTTTGCGTGACTAGCAATCTCCGTACAGGAATTCAGAATGTATTCTCCTGGATAAGACTTTTGATAATCTACAACCATTTTTTATTAAACTATGTGAGGTCAAAAGTATTGCTTGGCGACTGTCAACATGTTCTCAAAATGAGTACTTTTTTTCTTCTAGCAAACAAGATGCAGGTTGTAAGGAAAAGTGAGGGGTAAAAATCGCCCTCCTCCAACAAGACAAGCTCCAAGTAAATGACGTACAGAGTGAGACTTTGTGTTGCTTACAAGGGATCAAGATAGCTGTCTCTATGAGACTGGCTCTGTGGGAGGTTTCCTCCTGTTAAAAGGAAGTTTTTCCTTCCCACTGTCACCAAGTGCTTTGTCAAAGGGAGTCATTTGATTGTTGGGGTTTTCTCTGTACAATTACAGGGTCTCTAAATTACAAATAAAGTGTCATGAGGTGACTGCTGTTGTGATTTGTAGGTAGTACAAAGTAGTAGGACATATGCATCCTTTGGCCATAAGGATGCATATTCCATTATACCTAAATCAATGTCCTACTAAACAACTAATGTTATTTCATATTTCCAGCTTGTGGTGTGTTCACTCAAACACCAGTTCTGTAAGCTCTGATATTTTTGGACACTTTTATTTGGGGTGGCTGTAGCTCATTTAGCAGAGCAGGTCAGCTGCTAATCAGAAGGTCAGTGGTTTGATCCCAGGCTGCCTGCTGGCTGCATGCCAAATATCCTTGGGCAAGATACTAACCTCATGTTTGCCTACTGGTGGTGGTCAGAGGGCCTGGTGGCGCCAGTGTCCGGCAGCCTCGCCTCTGTCAGTGCGCCCCAGGGCAGCTGTGGCTACAACGTAGCTCGCCATCACCAGTGTGTGAATGGGTGGATGACTGAATGTGGTGTAAAGCGCTTTGGGGTCCTTAGGGACTAAGTAAAGTGCTATACAAATGCAGGCCGTTTACCATTTATTTTTATTGTTCCAACTTACAAATTGTATGCTATTATAGTGACAAAGTTAGGACATAGAGTGGAAATGTAATGGGAAATTTGTGTTTCAACTCGTCAAACCTCTGTGTACTAGTGGTATGGAATTGTGACTTTCTTGTACAAAGAATGAGTATGCAAACATGAAACATGCTGCAAACATGCTGTGGCCAAGGTCATGGCACACTATATGTGTCCTCATTATCAGGCTGGTGCCTACATGACTGTGGAGACTGAGCTATCTATAGCTGGATAGACAAATTTTGTATTCCCACACAGACTCTTCTCTTCCTTTGATAAGTCAGACCACCGTTGTGTCTTCCACACACTTCATGTTGGAGTTGCTCTGGTGGATGATGATGCAACGTGTATGTACAGAGTGTACAGTAGGTGACTCGGCACAAATCATGTTGGGAGCTGATGTTGTTGGGAATGTTGGGAAGACTCTCTGTGGGCAGTCGCTGAGAAAGTCCTTAATCCAGAGGCAGATGGAGTGTGGGAAGCAAATTTTGTTGCCAGTCTGTTAGGAATAATTGTTTTAAATGGCGAGTTAAAGTCAATGAAAATAAGCCTGGCATAACTCTCCTTCAGTTCCAGATGGGTCAGGGTTGTGTAGAGTGCTGTGGCTATGGGATCCCCTGTCAACTGGTTATCCCTTGTAATGGAAAGTTTTAGCTCGGAATGTCAATTAACCTCAAGTCTTTTGTTTATGAAGTCGTGCTTTGCCTCGTGTTCTACATGTCAACAGTATAACCTCCTTATAACTTTTGCCCTTAAAGAGACCAGGATGTAATGCAGAACACGTCATAACATAACCTGATTAACATGTTATCTGCTGACTGTGAGGGGCAATGAGCAGAGCAAGCTCCTGGCACACAACCCCCTACTGTTTCATAGATAATGCAAAAGTGGCATAGTGTGCTATGAGTGCGTCATGATACCAGAGCTTATGTGAGATGTTTGTGTGATGCTATAAAAGAGGCGCATGACTATGCAACCATCGTGTTGGCTGTTTGCTCTCCCATCCACATGGTAACAAAAGTATTGATTGCAACTGACTGTGTCTGCAGACTTTGTTAACAGAAAATTCCACAACACCCACACAGGCAAACCAGTGTGGGTAAAATGTGGGTGGAATTCTTTAAATGATGTGTGATGTTACAAGTTTCTCAACTATAACATAACTAGCAAAGCAGCAACGTGTAACTGGACTGGTTCTTATATAGCGCTTTTCTACCGTATCCTGGCACTCAAAGCATTTTACACAACTTGTACATTCACCCATTCGCACAAGCATGTTTTTCTACTGTTTCTAAGTGCTTCCTACCTAACATCCACACACATTCATACTCCGATGGATGCATCGGAGAGCAACATGGGGTTAGTATCTTGCCTAGGGATACTTTGCATGCAGACTGGACCAGACTGGGATCAAACCACCAACCTTCCAGTTAGTAGGTGACCTGTTCTACCAATTTTATCCAATTCAGGGTATCAGTTGGGCTGGAGCCTATCCCCACTGTGGCCATGTAGCCAATTACCAAAGGGATAACAGAGAGACAACCCTCCACACTAACATTCATACCTTTAGCCAATTTGGAGTTACCACTTAAACTAATGTCATGTCTTTGGATTACACAGTTGGAGTACACAGAAATGAGGGAATCTTGTAAATTTGATTTTGACTTGCTTTGAGGTGATGGCTCAAAATGTTTAATTACAATGAGGGCTCTCGGATCTCTGGGACCAGGACTCGGTCTGCTCTGGCTGGCCGGCTGCCGGCGGAGCCTGCATGGTCATCGCTGAAGGCCCACTGTGGCTGTTGGGTGACCCCTGTCTGGGGCTTTCCTCAGTTCTTTTCTAGGTGCCCCTGTGGTGGTCCCCCTTTGGGCTCTTGTCTGCTTCATGTCCGGGGGGGGGGGGGGGACTATGGAGAAACCTTTTGAACCTTTTGAATACAAACACGCTCACAAACACAGCTGTGCCCACGGTTACTCACAGACACACACTGTCTGGGTTGGCTGCTGCCTCTAAACATATCGTGCATTATTAGTACTGTGTGCTGCTCAGTAACATGCAGTATTTATTATTTACTATTACTTATGCATATGTTGGTTGTTGCTATGATTTCAGCGTCTTTTCTCTCTCTATCCCTCTTCTCCTCTATTTTTCTTTTCCCTCTCCTTCTGTAAACTCACTTCCCAGCTTCTCTTTCCTTCTTTCTCTTTCCCGTCTCTTGGTCCTGTCCATTCTCATTTAAAATTTAAAAAAAAAAGTATATATAAACATGTGAAGGAGAAATTTCCAATTATGATTGAAGAAAAATAAACAACTTTCTCTTAAGTTGAGTTTGATCTTTCTTTTTACAAGTTATTGATATGCAGCCATAGACAATACAAAAAATAGACAGTCTGAAAAAGTGAAGGCACTGCAGAAGTGGCTTTTAATCTGCATATTTTATTTTAAAAAAGGGGTTTTCTGCTTTTGTTTTTTTCTCCACTTTTGCTGCAGTGATATAATCCTAACTGTTTATAGACACATTAGCCAGTCAGAAACCTACAAACATTAGCACAATTTGTCATCAAAAAGGTGTACAACTTTGACATTGCATGACAAAATCTTTGTTTTTCTTGTCCATATATAAATGCAAAAAAAAGAATGTCTGAAAATCTAAACACTGACATGTGAATGAAGGGCCAAGACATATACAATTAGAAAAAACCTTTGTTTCCAAAGTATTCAGGACTTGTTCATGGTAAAAAATCCAGACCATCCAGTAACATAATGTTGTAGATGGTCTCATTTCAGATGTTCTCTTGACTGAAGTTTTGTCCATTTTCAAAGCCTTCTCTTTAACATGTACAAAAAGAACAACTGAATCCACATCCTACATCTTCACTGAGTTGATATGTTTATATGTGCTTTATTGTCATAAGTAGCAAATGATCATATGTCAACAAGCCTCACTTCACTAACCCTCCAAACATTGCTGGAATTGAGATTTCTGTCTTCATTTACCTTTACAGTTGTTGCAGTGGGCTACATGTTAATTTTTTGTTCGTTGTGTTTTTAAAAATATATTTGAATCAGAGTATGGTATATCAACTATCAGCATGTAAACTATCTAGCTAACTTACTTCTGGTTACGACCTCATAAATCGTCTTTGTCATGGATGTCTGAATGTTAAATGTTATTGCAAAACCGGGGAGAACAGCCACAGTTTTTACTCCCAGTAGTGCCTCAGTGCTCGTTTGCTTCTTTTGAAGTGAAGAAATACTTGGATCCAGAAATGTCTAATGATGCCAGACTAAACAAGGGAGTGGAACTTTGATAACACTGTGAAAAATGTTCCTTGTGTGTTATTGCATCAGCTTTCTTATTCCTGGGGTGACGGTGTTGTATTTGGAGAGAGCATGGAGAGAAAAGGTCTTGTCTTCTACCAATGGAAATGATAACACTAATGTAACCTTGACCACACACAAAAAAGGACTATGATGCCACTGTGATGTAAATTAAAAAGCTGCAAAACATCTAAAACCTGATAGAAGATTGAAGATTTTCTTTAAATTGTCCATATCCTTTAACTTGAAAATTCCAAAAGCTCTCAGAATCATCTTTAAGTGCTGATGGTTGTCACAAGTCTCTCAGCAAATGTAGCGTCAGCACTCATTCTGTATAATCTTAGCCATCCAGTTTGATCTGGACACGAGTAACCTCAGTCTGGCCCCTGATGACTGGATCAGCTCCCTCCCGCTGAAAGAGGGAAAGATATGAAAACAAAGTAGGTCATGCCAAATTCTTAAAATATGAGATATGATAGATTTCTTACTTTTGGTAGTCCAGTCCAAGAAGGCTGATTCCATTAACAGCCAAGATCCTGTCTCCTGGTAACAGCTTCTCACACCGGGCAGCTGGAGAGTCTGGGACCACTGCACGAATAAAGATGCCCTTCGCCTTCAAAGAAGTGTCCTGAAACATGAGGTGTCGAGTTCTCGATTAAACCAAAGATTTCACAGTTTCTGACTGTGAGGTTTTAAAAATGGTCCTTATTTTTACCTGCATTATATTTTTTATATATAAATGGCATGAAGTAATATAATTCATGCCACAATACATAATAATATATAGTTATTATGTATTATACATATATTTTTAGTGTTACACATCTGCTGTTAACAACTCAAGTACAGTTGTCACACAGTGGAACTTTGTATTTATCTTTTATATTGGTTTTATTTTGATTTTAGTGTTTATTTGCGAGTGTAGTTTTTATTGCATGATTTTATTATAATGTTTAAATTGCATGGTTTTTAGTGTTTTATTTGACATTGTTTTAATCCACTGTGGATTGGCCAGGACAACTAGCTGATAGGGACGGACTCCGGTGCAAAATGCGAGGTGGGCTGGGATATGACGGGCCCAGTGAAGGGACGAGAGGGGGACAGGAGGCTCCTCCTCGTCATTCTGGGACGAGGCTGGCGTGGACCCCGCTCTGGAGAAGGAATTTCTGGCCTGCTGGTATATACACATCAGGGGATTTTAGTGCATGTAGAAAATGGTATTTTTAAGGGTTTTAGAATTGTTTTATCTAGTCTCCGTGGGAATTTTAGCATATGGAGAACATTTTATTGTATACTTTTTTCTTAGTATTTGGGTTGTTTTATTTCTACTGTCTGCTTCGGGAAATAAACTGTTGTTGATCAGACCTGCTTCATCTTTGTGCCCTTGGTATCTGACTCCCTTCTCACCCTTGTATTTAAGGAATCATTCGTATGACATTCTGGCGCATCAGCTTTAGTGTCTGCGTTACACAGTACTGTACTCTGCTTCAAAGAAGCCAAACTTTAAGTGTTTTTGAGTAATAGCTGTTCAGACTTTCAGAAGTTCTTTCAAAGTTTTTCAGAGGATATTGGGTACATTTTCACTCATTTTCATACTTAGCAAAGAGTCATTTTAAATTGTATTTTTAGGCACTTCATTATTAGGTTGGTTGGTGGCTCAATGCTTACTCAAAACGTATTTCTTTTCATTGTAATAGCTGTAAAGGTTTACAGCTATGTTAGCAGAGATAAGATAAGATAAACCTTTATTAGTCTCACAGCTCGGAAATTAGTTGTGTCACAGCAGAAAGTGGACTGTGCAAAGTAACAGCAGCAAAAAAGAAAAATAATGGAATAGAATAAGATAAGAGAATAACATTTTTTATTGTGTTTTACCATTTTTTATTTAAATGGTAAAACACAGTTTTTTAAATAATTATAATGTTGCAAATGTTTAAACAAGTTTAACATATTACTAATAAAAAGAAAAACAAAACATGAAGCTGATTATTAACTCAGACAAAATGATAATCAGTAGCATGTTTGCTAGCTATTTGTCCTTATCCAGCAACAACGGCTAAATTCAATCCTTTTTATTCACAAGATTTTTTTCCTGTGTTGGAAAATACAAATATTTAAGCAGTGAAAATTGAATTCTAAGACGAGACGGAGGTAAGTGACGGAAGTGACGGGGTAAGGTAAGCGACCCATGTTGTAGGTGACGTCAGACGCCGGAGATTTGACGGGAAAAAAAAACGAATGGTAGCCTAGAATTTAACAAAGTTTCTTTTATCTTCAGTACTGCCAAATAAACTAACCAACTGTCATATAACTAACAACATCTGTCCTATCATCTCTAACACCCTGGAGGACAACGAGGAGAGTTTAGACGCTCTCCAAGAATACATCGACCGGTGCTTCGAAGACTTAGTAATGAAGAAGGCCCAGAGCATGTCTTCCCAGGCCAAAACTGAGACGCCGTCATCTAAAAGATATCGCCCGGCAGACTCCCCCGGCACAACATCGCCTGCCGGCAAAGATATCGTCGACATCCTGGAGTCAATCGATAAGCGATTGTCCAGTTTTGATGCGAGGCTGTCCCTGGTAGAGATTTTACACCGGGAATTTCAATCTCTAAAAGAATCCCTGGAGTTCAGCCAGAAGCAGGTGGAAACACTTGCTGCAGAAAACGCCACGCTACGGGACTCGGTCAAATCTCTAACCGAAAATGTGACCCAATTAAACATAGAAAATAAAAAAATAAAAGAGACCGTTATGGATTTACAAGCCCGTAGCATGAGAGATAATCTTGTGTTTTCTGGCATTCCAGAGTCTGCCGGAGAGGACCCGGAAACGACCGTGAGAAGCTTCATTAAAATCCACCTGAAGCTGCCGGAGGACACGGTGAAAAACATAGGGTTTGAAAGAGTGCATCGCATCGGGGCTCCGAAGACAGGAAGCGGGAGACCGCGTCCTATTGTGGCCAAATTCGGCCACTTTAAGCAGAAGGAGCAGGTGAAGAGTCGCGGCAGAGAGCTGAAAGGAACGGACTTCAGCGTGAACGACCAGTTCCCCAGAGAGATCCTGGAACGACGCAGGGTCCTGTTCCCAGTCCGACGTAGTTTTATTCAGAAAGGCTCCCGGGCTGTCATCGCCGTGGACCGGCTCTACGTGGACGGACAGCTCTACCGCGACCCCGGCATCACTCCATGGCTGTATTGACGGCACACCAGATAAGAATCCGCTACGCTATTCTCTTCACTCACACTCTCTTGTATTAACTTTTGCTTAACTATGTAATATCAGTTTGCTAATTTAGTATAACGTCACCGTCACTCTCCGCCAATGCTTTAATTGGAATGTTTCCGTTTTTATTTCTTTTTCCCCTTTTTCTCTCTCTTGTCGCTCACCTTGCTGTTTGGTTTCCTTGCTTCTCTTTTCTTTCACTATGTCGATCACCTGTTTCCCTATCCATCCACAAACGACACTGTCTATTTCTACATGCTCACTCTGCACGATCACGCACACACATGCGTTTAAAGGCAACACATTTACAACAGCCACACAGTGCACACAGATATAGGACACACACGCACACATTTGCTCATTTTAGTTATTATGCACACACGTAGTCAGACCTATGGAGCTTCTCGCTGCGCATTTTCTTCGCTTTATTTACAAAAAAAAAAAAAAAAATGATGTGTTTCCATTTTCCTCACCCGTCTAAGCAAGACACACAGCGTATGTCATTAGCCACAAACACACAACTATGGGCACGCTAAGGTTTGTCTCATGGAATGTGCATGGAGCTGGCTCTAGGGAAAAAAGGTTAAAAATATTTAACCAACTTAAAAAACTACAGGCAGACGTTTTATTACAAGAAACCCACATGCCTGTCACAGGTTTGAATAAACTTAAAACACCTGAGTTTCCTAATGTGTTCTCAACCTGTTATAATTCTAGACAAAGAGGAGTAGCAATTCTAATACATAAAAATATTAATTTCACAGTACTCGATACAGTTATAGATCCAGAGGGCAGATTCCTAATAGTCAAACTATCTATACTTAACCAAAAGCTATGTATTGTAAGTATATATGGTCCGAATGTTGATGACCCCTCATTCTTCCACGGTTTTTTTAGTACACTCTCTGAACACCTAGATTGCACAATTGTTCTTGGGGGAGACCTCAACCTGGGACTAAATGAAGAAATGGATAGGCTCAATACAGCAGGAACTCAGCGTAATTGGCAGTCCACAAATATAATCAAACAGTATATGAGCGACTTTGGTCTTTGCGATGCATGGCGCTCCCTCCACCCCAACAGTAAGGAATATTCTTTCTTCTCACATGTTCATCACTCCTACTCTCGTCTGGATTATTTTTTGGTCAGCAGCTCACTGCTGAGGGACATTTCAGACACTGAGATTCATCCTATAGCTGTCAGCGATCATGCTCCTGTATCTTTAACACTAATGCACAAGAATAATACCACGCCAAGTAAAAACTGGAGATTTAATACATCGCTGCTCAAAGATGAAGAGTTTATCAAATACTTTAAAAAAGAATGGACTTCATATTTAGACCTTAATGACATTCCTGGAACATCAGCATCTGTCCTCTGGGAAGCAGGGAAAGCCGTGATGAGAGGTAAAATAATCTCTTTCTCATCACATAAGAAGAAAGAAGAAAACAAAAATATTCAAGAACTAGAAAAAAACATTAAATCCTTAGAAAAAGCTTATGTATCACACCAAGATCAAGAAATATTAAACAACATTTGCAAAACAAAACTAGAATTAAATGAAATTATTAATAAAAAGACTAAATTCTTAGTACAAAGACTTCGCCTGCAAAATTATGAACACGGTAACAAATCCGGACAATTTCTTGCTAACCAGTTAAAAATCAATAAAGAAAAAACAACTATATGTGCTGTTAAAGATTTATCTGGGAATACAATATATGATCTTAAAAAAATAAACAAAATTTTTAGGGATTTCTATGAAACTTTATATACACCACAAATAAACCCATCTAAAAACGAAATTGATCAGTTTTTGGACAACATAACTCTTCCAAAATTATTAGACACTCAAGCAATGGCACTGGATTCGCCACTGACGCCAGGTGAACTCCAGGAAGCCCTGATAAGTATGCCCAATAATAAGGCTCCAGGTCCAGACGGCTTTCCTGCAGAATTCTACAAAGAATTCTGGACGATTCTAGCACCAGTTTTTTACAGAACGTTGTTGGAAATCAAAGAAAAGGGCAGACTCCCATCAAATATGAATTCTGCAAACATTAATCTCCTGCTAAAACCAGGCAAAGACCCTGTATATCCCCCAAGCTATCGTCCAATATCCCTTATAAATGTAGACCTTAAAATAATCTGCAAAGCTTTCTCAAAGAGATTAGAGAAAATAACCCCCCTCTTAATTCATCCTGACCAAACTGGTTTCATAAAAGGTAGGCACTCATCAACAAATACACGTAGATTACTTAATTTAACAGACTACTCATGCAGTAAAAACATTGAAACCATAATATTGTCTCTTGATGCAGAAAAAGCGTTTGACAGAGTTAACTGGAAATTTCTATTTGCAACTTTACACAAATTTGGTTTTGGAACCTCTTTCATAAACTGGTTAAAAATATTATATAATTCCCCAACAGCTTGTGTCAGAACAAATGACCAAACATCCTCCAGCTTCTGTCTCCTGAGGGGCACCAGGCAGGGATGCCCACTCTCCCCTTCACTGTTTGCAATTTTTATTGAGCCACTAGCAGCAGCAATTAGACAGGCTACAACAATTAAGGGCATAAAATGTAAGAATGTAGAACATAAAATCAGCCTTTATGCGGATGATGTGTTACTTTTTCTCCAGAACTCACAAACCAATATCTCTGGGGTGATTGCATTGATAAATTCTTTCTCAAGAGTCTCAGATTATTCAATTAACTGGTCAAAATCTACAGTTCTTCCGATTAATTGCTCCTTCCATAATTCTTCTCCTACACCACTGCAATCTGGAAATATAAGATATTTAGGTATTAATGTCTCTCCTAAGCTCTCAGAATTAACTAAAATAAACCACATCCCGCTTTTAAAGACAGTAGAAAGCGATCTGGCTAGATGGAAATCTCTACCCATATCACTCATGGGAAGGGTCGCCGCTATAAAAATGATGGTCTTGCCAAAAATAAACTATTTGTTTTCAATGATCCCAAATAAGCCATCACAAGATTGGTTCAGATCTCTAGACTCATGTATTTCTAAATTCCTTTGGCAAGACAAACCCCCACGTATCAGCTTAAAAACATTACAAAGGACCAAGGATAAAGGAGGATTAGATCTGCCTAATTTTAATCACTATTTTTTAGCCAACAGGCTTCAGTTCATCTCTAGATGGTTTAAACACACCCTCTTAGATGAGCCCTGGCTAGATGTAGAACAGGCACTATGTAATAATCTAGAAATTTCAGACCTACTATTTATCAGCTCAAACATCAAAAGACATGAATGCTTTAAAAGCATCAACATCAGCTCTTCTCTGACAGCATGGTGGGAGTTTCTAAAAATGACAGTCCTCATTAATCCCATGCAAACGTACACCTATCTGGAATAACCCTGACATATTACAAAACAATAATATGATTAATTTTCCAGAATGGAGTTGTAAAGGAATTAAATACTTAGAACATATATTAGAGGGAACAGAATTTATTCCATTTGACAGACTAGTTACACAATATGGGATCAACAAGAAAAGATTTTTTAGAATATCAACAAATTAAATCCATAGTAAAAAAGAAATTTTACCTCAGTCAAGCTGAATTACAAACACCACCAAGTGCGGTACACTTTCTTACTCTTAAATCCCCCAAATTATTGTCTAAAATATATAGAACACTTTCTAAAATAGATGAATCAATATCCCTTCCTATTGCAAAGTGGGAAGCAGATTTATCAGTAAGCTTAGACCAAAACTTCTGGTCTCAGATATGCTTAAAAACCTTTAAATTGATTAAAAATCCCAGTCTGCAATTAATACAATACAAATTACTACATAGAGTACACTATACTGGTCATCGGATGTTCAAGATGGGCTTTACATCTTCCAACAACTGCTCACACTGTCAAGGCAATACACCAGACAATTACATCCACGCTCTTTGGTTCTGTCCACCAGAAGTTTTGGCGTGAGATATGTGAAGACTTATCAAAGTGTCTGAAATGTAACATTCCAGCCTCCCCTTTAGTATGCTTGTTGGGAAAATTGGATGATGTCACTACAGAAACTAATACAGTCCACATGGTTTTCACTGCCCTATGCATCGCCAAGAAAACGGTCCTCATTAACTGGAAAAATAAAAATAATCTTAATTCTAATCAATATAAAAACCATCTAATAGATCACATTAGTCTTGATACAGCCTCTGCCACCACATTAGATCAATCCCTCTGGGCTCCTTTGATCGGCTTCATCACCTAGTGGGGGTGGGGGGTCATGGTTTGGTCCTGCCTTCGCTATTGTGGTTGATGTGGAGGTTGGGACGGGCTTAGGGCGCCAGGAGAACCCCTAGAGACGTTATCCCTGGAGGGCTCAACCCGGGGGGTTGTGGTCATAACCTGGTTAGTGGCTCTGGTCGCTCTTAGAGGGTGTTCTCCTCGTGGCTGCGTGCAGCGGGGCTGGGGGATGGTCTGTACTGGCGGACGTAGGTTACTGGCCTGGTAGCCTGGCTGCCCCTGAGTGGATCCGGGGCAGGCGTGGGGGCTTGGGGTTCGGGGGTGCTTCGTCTCCGTGATGGGGCTCTGGCTGGGCCTTGGGGGCTTCGGTCCTCGTCGGTGTGTCGCCGAGGTTGTGGGCGGGTGGGTGCAAGGGGGCTCAGCCCTGGCGCAGGGGGCCTCTGGTGCATCGGCCTAACTGGGGGGCTCTTCAACTGGCAGGGAGGTTGTTCCATCCTTGCAGAAGTCCACTCTGCAGGTGGGGGAGAGACATAGGAGAGGTGGAGAATAAACCTAACCTGGGTGTCTGTTGTCTTGTGTAGTCTGGAGATGATTGAATGTTGGGGTGGGTACAGTTTCCTCTGCGGTGGGGTGGGGTGGGCTGCCCCAGGTCCTGTGGGGCTTGGCGGTGCTGCTGCCGTAGGCCCCGGTCTGGATGGGCCTGGGCTCCCTTGCCTTGGTGGGTACCAGAGGACGGGGGTGCCTACTGGGGTCAGCGGGGGAGCTGGCCCTAAGGAGGAGCATCTTGCCCCTCCCTTCTTTTCCTCCCCATCCCCGGCTGCCTCCCTCTTCCCGCTCCACCACACCCACCCACACAGGTAGGGCCTTGGGGTGCGGGTGTGTCACCAGGGTGCAGGGGAGGCATTCCCCCCCCCCTCTGTCCCCTTCTGGCCACCTGTGCCTCAATTTTATTCCACAACTTAGACATCCACATTATTCACACTCTCATAACACACACATATATATAGGGCCTTGAGGATGACCACGTTAACGGCGTCCAGTGGACGGTCTGTGTATTCAACCCTACCTCTGGCGCCGGTGCCCACCTCTCAATTTTAAATCCATGTAGACATTGAGGGTTCTCGGGAGGGGCCGTGCTAACACCTGCTGCTCTCTGGCAGCAGCACCATGCCCTCCCTTGTTTTAAATGCACTTTAGAACAACACGCAGCAACACTACACATGAGCGGGAGGAGGGAGGTATGGGGTCTTCACACACCCCCGTTCTCTACTAGCCATCGGGGCGGGGGTCTGGGAGCAGGTGTTGGCTGTCCGATTGGCCTCCCTGCTGCCGTGGAGCCTGGGGCGGTCTGCTTGCCTCCACCCCGGTGGAAAGGGTCACATCTCTTGGGTCTGGGTGCCTTTTCCCCCTCTGGGGGCGAGGGTACCTGGACCCGGGGTATAGAGTATGTTTGGGGAGTATGATTGTGTGTACATGTCCATGTATGTCTATCCCTACGTTGGATGAGTGCTGAGTGTTTGTATATGTGTGCATGAGGGTGGGAATGCATGTTTGTGTCTGTGTATGCCTGTTTGTCTGTGTCTATATGTCAGGTCAGGTCTTAGACTCCACCTCTCTGGGAACACCCAGGCCCTCCAAAGTGTGGAGGCCTATCTCCCCTCACCACACTCCCTGCCGGTAACTGATGCCCTCAGGGGTCGGTGCATTGGTGGTTCTTGGTGTCCGGGGCTGGGCGCTCAGGTATACACCAGCTCACTCCCGGTGGCTACTTGGCGGGGCCTGGTGCCTGTCGCTCGGTCAGGCCTCTTCCGGTGCAAAGGGGGCCCTCAGGTCTCCGGCCTCGGGGCCTGCGACTCGGTTCACTCTGGCACAGCTGGCTGCCGGCAGAGCCGGCGGGCACGCCGGTGCAGCCCCCTCTGGCTTCTGCTCCATGGCTACTGGGTGACCCCTCGTCTGGGGATCTCCTCAGCCCTTCCCAGGAGGGTGGCACGGATGCCCCTCCGGTGGTTCTCCTTGGGCTCTCGCACTCTGGGGCCTCTGGATGTCTGGAGCCTGGATCTCCTCCATGCCTGCTTCATGCCCTGGGGGACGGGGCTATGGCCCTCCACACCCTCTAGCAGACCGTTACATGGGGAAACCTTTTGTATACAAGCGCGCTGATCCACACAGGTTTGCACACGGGTGTTCACTGTTCGTAGACTAAACTACACCTTTCTTAGCTGCTACTTTAAAGCACATTGTGCGCTGTCTGTCCTGCGTGCTGCACAACCACATTCAATATTTAGTTTTTACTGCTGTTCACACTTAGCTAGATTAACGTGATGGTGTTGTGTTTAGTATGTTGTTTTGTTTGTTTGTTTTTTTGCTTGTTTTCTCTTCTTTTTCTCTCAACAGGTGATCCAGGAGATTTTTTTTTCTCTTTGTCTTTGTAAGTGCCCTTTCTCACTGTCCCTTTTCCCTTCTGTTTTTCTTTTCCTTCCTCTCTTTCTTTCTCCCTTTCCTATCCCCCAGTCATGTCTGTCCCATCTGTAACAACTGAAAATAAAATAAATAATAACAACAAAGTTTGATCAAATGGACCAATACGGCAATGCCATGATGATCCATTTGGCAAAATAAATCCATTTGGTATCCTTGTTGGTCTTCAGACAACAATTCTGACGGCTAAAGAACCAAATGGGACAGACAAGAAAAAAAAAAAGAAAAAAAGAAAAAAAAAGAAAATTGAATTCTATTCTCTCTTTCTGAACCTTTTATTATTATATATTTTTTAAAATCAAAATGTTTCTCTTTCCACTTCCAAAAACATAAAAATGTTATTTATCTCTTTTTATTATAATGACCGCTGTGACGGAGTATTGGGCCACAAGATACATCGTCTTTATTGCACAATGGCATAACCATCAATAACCTAGCATCTGTTCTTTACCAGCATTTTGTACAAAGCTTGACCAGACACAGCTTACTCCATACTCCTCACCACACTGACTCTGTATCCTAAAAGAGAAATCACTTCCTTCCTTGTTGCTAAAACCAATTCTGATGTACGATTTCAGTAACTTAGAGGGTATAGCAGCTGTGGCACAACTGTAATCTCCACATTTCGACTTTTTTCTCGAAATAGATCTTCAACTTTACTCTTGGAATTTCATCGTTGGAGTTGGCCGTCCGACTGGGGTCTGGAATATGGGGCCTCCCTGCTGCTGCGGAGTCGGGGCGGTCTGCTTCTCCCCACTGCAGGGAAAAGGGTAACACCACCTGGGTCTGGGTGCAGTTTCCCCCTCCAGGGGCAAGGGTACCTAGACCTGGTTCTTAGAGTACGCTTGGGGAGTGTGATTGTGTGTACAGTGTCTCTTTATGTCTGTCTCCACGTTGGTTGAGTGTGGAGTAATTGCCTATGAGAGCATGAGGGTGGGAATGGATGTTTGTATCTGTGTGTGCCTGTATGTCTGTGTCTATATGTCAGGTTGGGTATCAGACGCCACCTCTCTAGGGACATCTCAGGCCCTCCAAGGTTTGGAGGCCTATCTCCCCCCACCACTTCCCCTGCCGGTGGCGGACGCCCTCAGACATCGGTGCGTTGGTGGTTCTTTGTGTCCGGGGATGGGCGTCCAGGTACACACCGGCTCACTCCTTGGTGGCTGCTTATCGGGGCCTGGAACCTGGGGCTCACTCGGGCCACTTCGGGGGTGGGGTGCCCTTGGCCTCTCGGCCTGGGGCTCGGTCACTCAGGCACAGCTGGCTGACGGCGGAGCTCACGGGCACGTCACTGCAACCCCCCCTGGCTTCTGCTCCGCGGCTGCTGAGTGACCCCTCATCTGGGACTCTCCTCAGCTCTTTCTGGGATAGTGGCGCGGCTGCCCCTCTGTTGGTCTTCCTTGGTCTCTTGTGTTCTGGGGGCCTCTGGATGTCTGGAGTTTTGATCTCCTCCATACCTGCTTCATGCCCTGGAGGACGGGGCAGTGGCCCCCCACACCCTCTAGCAGATCATTACATGAAGGAACCTTTTAAAAACAAGCGCGCTCATGCTCACAGGTGTGCACACGGGTACTCACACACACAAACTACACCCTTTTTGGCTCCTACCTCAAAGCACACTGTGCGCTGTCGATCTTACGTGCTGCACAATAAGGTTTAATATTTAGTATTTACTGTCATATTCCCATATATCATTGTGATGTTGTTTATTACTCTCGTTTTCTTCTGCTTGTTTTCTTTTTTCTTTCTCAACAGGTGATCCAGGTGATTGATATATGTATTTTTTGTCTGCTTATTCTGTTGGTTTTTGTTTTTTGCCCTTTTTCCCCCGTCCCTCTTCTCAGCTGTCTTTCTTTCCCTCTTTCTTTCTCCCCTTTCTTTCCCCCAGTCAAGTCTGTCCCGTATTCAGCAAGTGAAAATAAAATAAACAATAAAAGGTAAATCAAATGGACCATTACGGCAAGGCTGGGATGGTCCATTTGGTAAAGTAAATCCGTTGGGCATCTTTCTTCGCCTTTAGACAATAATTCTGATGGCAAAAGAGCCAAATGGGACAGGCAAAAAAAAAAGAAAAAAAAAAAGAAGTCATATGTTGTTCTCTCAGCAAATGTCATGTGGACTGACAGAAAAGATTCTCCTGGTGCTGCAGAGGTTTCTCAAAAATAGTGCTCTTATGCTTTTTCTTTTAAATATAGAGTGAAAACTGTTACATAGGTATGTTTTTATACCTTCTGTAATAAGAACCACGTGAGGAGGACCTAAATGTGGGTCAAATTTTCAGGTGATAATCATAATTAAGAATGGACTAAATAAATAAATAAAAACACTTCAAAAATCATAAGGAAATAAACACATGAGTATGTCAGCATCATGACATCATCGAAATGTGTGCAGTGTTTCCCATTAAGAACATACCAAGCAGACAGTTAGACCCAAATGTTTCAGTTCGATTTCATAACACATTTATTACTTGATAGCCAGACTGCCAGGTTAAAGTACCATTCTTATGTTCTGCTTGGTCTTTCACAATAAAATGCAGAGAAAATGTTGGTAGAAATCCAACAAGAAAAAATAGACTTAGACGGTATTTACTGCTTATAGTCCTTTTCAGCAAGCAATAAACAATCGGGTTGTAATTTAAAAGTTTTCAGAATCTGCTTCTAAATGTTAAACATTTCTCATGGAGATTTATTGCCACGCTGTCCAGCAGAGTCAACAAGCATGAAGAACAACCAAAAACAAACCACTGACAGTGTTTATGCCAACAGCAGGCCTTGCACACACTTTTCCAAATCTGCACGTTGTTCATCAGTGTTATACAATTGTGGAGGTTTGTTTTGATTCTGATGTTTCTAATCAGCTGCTGAGATTAGTCATCAGAATAAGTCCTTGAATCATTGGGAAAACATATTACTGGAGGAAATAAGGGGTGAGTTTCAATGACAGGCTGCAAACTGTACTTGGTGATTGAATGGATGAGAAGCAGAGACACTTCACCGCTTAGGGAAGTTAATTCTAGGATGTGAAGCCAAAGGACTAAACAGAAAAAGGATCAAAAATCCAAAATGTTTTCAGTTTCCTGGCTGAGTTGTCTCATTTATTTCCGATGAAGCTGCCTTTGCACTGCAGCATTTCCTTTGCAACTTCTGCTAAGATTTATCCTCAAAGGTCACTGTGCAGGGTTACAATTTCTACCACAGTGACAGTGGGTCCAAAATGAAAGGCCAAGGTTTTGCTCAACAGCTCATGCTGAGAGTATAAGTGCAGTCCGTGTACTCCCATGGAGCATATGGATTGGACAGGCAGCCAGATTTGACAGGGGGCATTTGCCTTATTTCACGTTACTCCTTCTTTAATAAATAAGGATATAAATGATGAATAACAGAAATAAAAGAAAGAAAGGTGAAGTTACTTAAGAGAGGATATGAACTAAGGTGCAGAGTAAAGAATAAATAAATAAAATGAATTGTTAATATAATATGTAACCTAAACAGTGGCCCAGCTTTATAGGCTACACAACAAATTCATGTAATAACAACCTAGTTTAAAACACATCATATATGCACAGTATGGTCATAGGAAAATGTAGAAAGAGTTTGCAATTTTGATTGAGATCATGTTTTAAAGCCAGCCTCACATGCTGATGATGACCAGTTATTACAGTAGTTCTAAAGGGACAAATGAAATGTGCTTCCCAAAATCGGACTTGCATAGACAGATGCTCTCTAAAATCAGTGCAATCCTTAGTCAAGCTGGTGACAGCAATGGCTACATGCTCACTAACCAAATTGTGTTAAGTTTTTTCATTAACAAATTGTATCATTTTAATCACAGTTGTAAAAGTTAGTCAGACCGTATCGTGATGCTGCTGAAAACATTAGCAAACAGTTGTTTGCTGTCTTAACTCAGAGACTGTCCTCTATGCTATAGCTGCATTACATGTTCACTCCCTAACCATAAATTAGCAACAATCAATAGGCTTTATGTAAAATGGATATTACTTAACTGTTAATAAGATTTTAAAAAACAAACCCAGAGAAGTTCTTCTACTAAGCACTTTAGAATTTCACAGCTAAAAGTTTTCATTTTGCTAACTACAAGCTACCTTTTAAATGTAGTCGTGTCGTTCTTATCAACCTTGATCCTCGTGACAGCAGAGCCTGTCTCACTATATTTAGATTCCTAAAATTCTACGAGGGACAAATTAGCTCTGTGTTAATTGTCAGAAAAAAGAAAAGAAAAGAAAAAAAAGAAAAAGAAAAAAAAAAGGAATTTCATCGTTGCAGAGAGCTGTATGTGTGCCACCTTTCATAATTGTTTCCAGTTTTCCAGTGGTCGCCAAAAATAAAAATGAAAAAAAAATAATCCCCAGCAGCCATAAACTGGTAGCTGTGCCATAGACTCTGCTAGCCCTGTGACAAACTGTCTACAGGTTAAATTCTCGTTAACTTACCCTTGTGTCTATTAGAGCAAGACCAATCCCTCTTTCACCTCGCTCCAGCTCCAGGCTAAAAACCTCTTCATCTGCTTCTTCTTCATCTCCCTGCTCCTCCTCTTCTTCTTTTAGTTCTACGAGTGTTTTCATATTGCTGCAATCGGACTTTAAGCGGTCTACTTTGAGAGCAGCTAAGCACTGATACACTAATCCACCTGGAGAGTAAAACAAATGATATGTTCAGTTTTATTAAAAAAAAAAAAAAAAGACGCAGAGAAGAAACTAGGAATAGAAATGCTTTTCTATACCTTCATCATGTGCATCTGCACCAGAGAGCCAGGGAAGTGTCTCATCATCAGACTTCACCCATTTGTCTTGGTCTTCCTTCACCTGATCAGTTCGACCTACTATGAGGGGACTGTTAGGTGGGGTAAGGAGGCAGGAGGGGTCCAGGACTGACCTCCTCGACTCGCTGGTCTCAGTCTCTCTTGTCTGCAGCTCTAGATTTCTTAGCTTTTGGGACAAAATATTGGCACCAGAGGAGCTGAACTCATCCAGGTAGCTGGTGAAGAGAGGAAAGGGTGATGGTGTTGACGGTGATGATGGTGATGGCGGTGAAGGTGGTAAGGGAGCAAAGGTACTTGAAGGGGACTGGTGATTTTGGTCACTAGGCTCCAATAAGTTCAAATCAGCTTGTAATGTATTCAAAGTTTCTAGACTGCTGTTTTGAAGATTAGCCACATTAGTCAGGTTAGCCTCCATTTGAACCTCATCACCCTGCTGGACAAATAACATTAGAACAGCATGAATAGATACACCAATGAGCAGAAAAATAGCCACCATAGTATAGTTCATTGTAACATGATGTAAACGGTAAAAAGGGTGTCACCAGATTTATTTTTTATTGCATTATTGTCTGATGAAGAACTTGTGACTGTGAAATGTGCAACAAATATGCTTGCAGTGTTTGAGCGGTTGATTTTTCACTTTTAATGGTCACTTTCAGGCCTAACATCTGCCCTTGCTCTGGTATAGATATGTGATTAGCTTTCTAGTCTAAGCAGCTTGGAAAGAAAAAACGTCTGGACTTCTTTAAGTTGCTTGAAGACATTTCACCTCTCATCCGAGAAGCTTCTTCAGTTCTAAGGTCGAATGGTGGAGAGACCCAGATTTAAACCCTGTGGGAGTGTCCCCTGTAGAGGGTCAACGAACCCCCTAATGATCCTCTACCTAATCACAGGGGCCAAGGTGTGAAAACGGGTGTAGGTCACAATCAGCCAAGGTTTCGGGTGAACTCACTGTGAAGCCTAGCCCCACCCTATCATGTGATTTCCTGAGGTCAGAAGACCCAGGATTTGAGTGGGCGTTAAGGCGTCTGGGATCTCAAAACTGGATTATAGATGGCAGACAGTTGGTGTTGTAAGCTGCCGCCTCTGTTCAAAGATGGTTGCTCACAGTGGACATAGATGGCTTCTTTCACTCCTCTTTCAAACCATCTGTCTTCTCTGTCCAAAATGTGAACATTGGTGTCCTCGAAGGAGTGACCTTTGTCCTTTAGATGTCTTTAGAGTCTTGTCCTGTCGAGATGGCTCTTCTATGTTGTGTCATGTGTTTATGTTTGGTCTCTCCAATGTAGAGGTCTGAGCATTCCTGAGTATTCTTCGCACATACACTACATTGTTAAGTTTGTGTTTAGGAGTTCTGTCTTTGGGATGAACCAGTTTTTGTCTGGGTCTGAAGTATACTGGGCGGTCCTATTTGGAGAAGACTCTCCTGAGTTTTTCTGATAAACCTGCTACATAGGGGATGACAATGTTGTTGCGTTTGTCTTTCTGATCCTCCCTAGTTGTTATCTGGTCATCTTTTCGGTGCCTCTTTGCTGACTTGATGAAAGCCCAATTAGGATAACCACATGTTTTAAAACTCAGGAGAGTTTTTCTTTCCAAGCTCCTTAGACTACGATAACCTGGATGACTGACAACCTTCACAGATGATTAACTTTCTAGTCTTTCATACATGGAAATCATCTACAGATGTTTTAACGTTTAAACGGGCCCAGGCTAGCTGGACTACTTCCAATCTCTATGCTAACTGACTGTTACTCTCAGTGACTTAGTGTATAGCTATTAAATACTGGAATTTGAATATTAAAGACAAGCTGAAAGCTGAACAAGAAGTTTTTCTTGAAAAAGGACTGAGTGGTACTAGACTTTTTTTGTTGTTTTTCAGTTGAAAGCGACATTTTTTTAAATAACATTCTTCATTTGAAACCGATAATGTGGCTACCTGTTGAACATCACTTCTATGTGCAATCTGTTTTTAGCTCTAGTTTGAATTTGTACTTGCTAAATACCCCATTATATATTCTAGTTACTGGAAAGAAACACTCAGTAGAGCTAAGAAACCGGTCAGATCGACTAAGAACTGCTGAACTTTATTAATTAGCAGTTATTACTCCTAATTAGCAAGTGTCATCAGACTAACACTACAGACTAAGAAGGTAAACGCAGTAAGAATCAACATGGTTGGTTTTACACTGTTTGCTTAGTGGTGCTAGCGCTTAAGCTAAAGCTAATGCTGCTATAGCCTCACAAGGCCGCTAGCATGGCGAGAAAGTTTTCTGATATATATGTTTTTTCAGCAAAGGTTTCCAATCTGACTTTATGTGCAAACTTTATACTTTTATGCTTTATATAAAATATTATTTCTTTTTCTAATTTTCTTACCTTGTGGTCTTCAGCAGTTGAGAGATTTAAGGTGGAAATAAACTCTTTGAGCTTGTCCAGTTCTCTCCTCAGGGCTGAATCTGTTACTGCTCTTCTCAGTTGAAGCTGGTAGCCCACGTCTGGCAGCACCAGTGGATGGTGGGTGTCAAAGCTCTCAAGAATGTCAGCTAAGCAAGAAGACGGAGTGTATTAAAATGAAAAAAATGAAAGGTAAGATTATTGTGTTCACAGTACACTCACTTCTTCTTGTTCCTGCACCGAAGGAGTCCAGGTGTGTCTACAAGGCGATGCTGGGCTATATAGACTCAAAAGATGGTTCAGCTGGGCTGGACTCAGGGCAGGATAGTCTAAGCGAAGAGAAACCCAAGTTTTCTGTGTACACACACACACACACACACACACACACACACACACACACACACACACACACACAGTGCATTAGAATGATTCTTCTACTACATTTTCATCTGTTAAGTTAAATAAAAACTTTCTTAAGAAAAAGAAAAGCGCTATATAGGAAGCTCTACAAGTCAGTTGTCTTTTTTTAATACAGTTACAGCTGCTCAACGGAAAGGTTTGTATGCTGTTGTGAAAAGCAGCCATTTAAAGGTGAGTACCTAAAAACTGGGACCAACGACCTTAAGCCAGTGTCCCTCAAACCTGACAGGGGTGACCCTGATGTCTCGGTCAGCTTGAGCTTATGAACTACCCACATTCATCCACAGGTTTAAACAGAACTAGGCAATTTATCAACTGCACACAGACTGTTGAATCAGGGTTTAGTATACTCCCCAAGGACACTTCAATATATAGACAGGAATGACCTTCCAAATATCAGACCACCCACTCTACCTCCTGAGCAGCAGTTGAGCTGTCTGTCCATCAAGAAAGACTTTGGTCTGAAATGCTTTCGGTAGGGGAACGTGATTTTCACAACAAACAAATCTTCAGCAACTGTGGGATGCTATCACATCGCTATGGACCAAAATTTCTAAGAAATGTTTCCAGCACTTTGTTGAATTCATTCATGTTTAAATATGACGTTAAGCAAACACAGGGCAAGCAAGTAGATGCCTTTAGGCTAAGTGCAGTACGCCAATTAAATACTGGAACGAGAAACATCATCAAACCATCCATCCATCCCTTCTCTTTCACTTATCTGGGCCGGGCAACAGCCTAAGCAGAGGAGCCCAGACCTCCCTCCCTCTAGCCACCTCCTGTAGCTCATTTCCAGGGAAACACAGAGGCATTCCCAGGCCAGCTGAGACATATCATAATTCCATGGTGTCCTGGGTCTGCCCAGGGCCTACTGCCGGTAGGACATTTCCAGAACACCTCACCAAGGAGGTGCCCAAGAAGCATGTTAACCCGAACCACCTCAACTGGTTCATTTTGATGTGGAGGAGTAACATCTCTACTCTAAGCCCCTTCTGGATGCGTGTGCTCCTCACCCTATCTCTAAGGGAGATGCCAGCCACCCTTCAGAGATAGCTCATTTCTGACGCTTGCATCTCATGGGTCCTACCCCGAGCTTGTGACTAAAGGTGAGAGTAGGGACGTAGAACGACCAGTAAATCGAGAACTTGTACGCCCAGCTCTCTTTTCACCTCGATGGACCAGTACAGCACTACAGCCGCAGCACTCCAATCCTTCTGTTAATCTCCCTCTCCCCTCAGTCGTGAACAAGAGCCCGAGATACTTAAACTCATCCACTTGGGGCAGCAACGTGTCCCTGACCGAGAGTGGGCACTCCACCCTTTTCCAGCTGAGGACCATGGCTTTAGACCTGGATGTGCTGATTTTCATTCCTACCGTTTCACACATGGCTGCAAGGCACTCCAGTGCGAGCTGGAGGCCGCCACCTGTTGGCCACCAGCCAACAGAACCACATCATCTGCGAAAAGCAGAGACGAGGTTCTGAGACCACCAAAGGCTGTAATGTTCGATCACACGACCGGCAAGGGAATACGCTTGAGAATGGTGTATCTTTTTATTCTTTAGAGGCGGACGCATCTTTCACCCTCTCCCTCCCTTATCTGCTCTGCTGCTGCTTCTATGTCTTTGTCTAGTCTCGTCTAACTCTAACCCTCAAAGAGTTTCTCAGTCTTGTTCTCTAAAACCTAAAGAATTATGGATTTGATCAACTGGTCCCGTAACGGAATTGGGAGAGCCCGATTGTCCTGCGGAGACGTTTGCTGCTGGATACTCGATGGTCAGTTGCGTCGTGTGTCTGGCGACACCCTTGATGGAGGACATTGAACGACATCTACCAATTCTGAACCACGATAACAGAGTTCTGGCTGATTGGACCTGGCTTATCGAAGAACAAGAAGCGGCTACAGCTTTTCAAAATCCCATAAGGCTGGCCGACATGATAGACAATGGGCTGGGCTGTGAGTAAGACTGTGTTATTGAACGCAATATGGATAACATCTTGGAGAAGAAGAACGGGAATTGAGAGAATTGGTGACCAGTGATGGACATTAGACCAACTGTAAAAACTGGATGCAGTTGTTCGCACTAAACCCAAACATTCACCATCTTCACTCATGCGGCTATCCCACTGGCGCCAGCTGAAGGCCTGCCAAGGTTGAAGTTGACTGGAACAACAAAAATTCTCCATGATAACAGGACTGTTGTCAGAACTCTTTGTCCCTCCTTCAAGGCCACCTGGGTCCACTGGAGACTGTTGACCTTTGCTTAACCGGCGTGGTGACACTTTCTCTCAGCTGAACACGGGATACACACACACACACGCACACGCAGGAAACATGTACACTGATACCGATATGCACTATCACCCTCGCTCCCTCGAACCCAACGCCTCCTCCCATGCTTACCTCCCATCCGATGTGGACAGCAGATCAGCTGGAGGCGCAATCGAAGATTGCAGCGGTCCCAGATCCAGCTGTACACACTGGAATACTCTCCCATGTTGCTTGTCTGTGTTTTATTGTGTTATGGTGTGTTGATATCTGTGCATTCCTGGATTATCCTTTTGTGTTACACATTTCGATGTTTTTTTTCCCTTGCTACCTAGCCTGACCTGTTTCCCCAATGTGATGTTTGTGTATTGTATGTACGGTCGGCAAGGTCTGTCATCTCGGTTGTGGGCAACTGCAACTGACAAATAAAGGCTATCTCATCTTTCATCATCTCATCTCTCAAATTCTGTCCATAAAAATTATGAACAGAAAAAAAATTAGTATTCTCATTTTCCTTCCAATTTCTTAGTAAGAGTTTCCCCTGCAGCTGGCCACGAGACACACGAGATTTAGAGGGAGGATTAGGATTCTACATTTTCAGCTTCTGAATCGATTGATTTATTACTGAAATGAGAGTCAACATCAGGTACTGTATACTGTAATGCAAACTATTTGAAGAAATAACACAATAACATTTTCAAGGTAGACTGTCATGCTGTCTACATCATAGCTCCCCTTTCCCGTTCTGAGAAACTCTTTGCTATTTGTGTGTCTGGAGATTATTAACAGCTGAATAATTATAACTCTGCAGGATGCGGGTTTGTGTGTGTGTGTTTTTACCTGCAGTAAATTCTTTCTAGGCGTTGCCAGCAGATTGACAGCCGATGAGAGAGTGTGTGTGTGCTCCAAGGCTAATTCTCCCAGTCCGGCTGCATGGGCCCAGTCAAGGAGCAGGTCAAGATTGGCTCGTATTCGCACACCTCTGGACCACTGATAGAACCCTGGCTCAGATCCTGTGTGCACAACAGTATTAAACACATTTATGTACTAATGTATAATGTACAGTAAGTTTAGATATTAGTCTCCCAACTATATATGCACAGCTAAGAATTGGGGCATCCTCCTAATGAGCTGAAGATGGTGTCCTGGGAGATCTCCTCCCAGATCTGGACTTGGGCATCACTGAGCCCCTGGACAGTGTGAGATGCAACATGGTGGAGGTCATTTTGTAGTTCTTGCAGTGCTCCTGCTGTTCCTCCTTCCACAAAGGAGCAGGTATCGGTCCTGCTGATAGTTTAAGGACCTTTGACATCCCTTTCAACCTCTCCCAATTTTTATTATTTTTTTTTGGGGGGGGGGGGGGTTATTTAGAAGGTTTAATGAGCTTCTTATATGATTTTTTTTAAATGTTTTTTTAAACTCTTGTATTAATTACTTACACACATGGTTATATTTTAGCCAATATGATAACTGAAAATGTAGAAATCTCAACTTATCTTTATGTTGGTAAAAACCTGCTGTAGCCTATTGATTTATGGTTATTACAGCTGGGTGTGTTTAGATCTTTCATTTGTTTGTTGAATTATAAGAAACAGACGACTGCTATGTCCTTTAACCTATCTTTATTGCATATTGTTAATTTCCCACAGTAGAAGCACTTAGGTTTAAGTAGGCACCTTCATACTTCAGAAGAAATATAAAGGAGACAAATGAACAAGTTCTGCAGCCACTGCTAAATCTCTTGATGGCCACTAGAGGGCAGGGCAGTTACAGCTAAATGTAACTTCAATTTTACCCAGTACCAAGGGCGTAGGTTTGGCATGGACGGAAGGGACATGTCCCCACCAATATTCAGCGATTATTGAATTGTCCCCACCAATAATTTGATCTCTTCGAGTAAAGAAAATCAAACCCGATAGAAAGAAGAAAAAAAAACGATCTGTCAACGTCTCATTCACCCAGCGGTGTGGAAAGAGTTAAATTACGTTCTCTCCTACATCATGTGACAAATATGGCCAATGTGATTGGCTGTGCCTTTCAGGGAGCTCTGTTTAGTTTTAGCAGCGGCAAGCCTGCGCTGGGAGGAGGAGAGGATGGCAGCACAAAGGAAGAACCTGGATATAAGTATTTTTTCAATGAAACCTGTAAGTCACTTAAAGCCAAATTAACTCATAAAATGTGTCCGTCATAATAATGTTACAGGCTATGATAGGCTTTGGCCCACATCAGTCTAAAATTGTATGTAACCATAAATAACGTGTTTTGGAAACTAACTGCACAACAGGCAGCACTGTTAGTTCTCTCAGTCTCAGAGCAGCATTTCTAATTTTGATTGAAACTGTCAGAGAAAACGGCAGCCTCGAGCAAGCCAGGATATTCGTTTACAGAGGCTGTTAAAATTATATGTCTAACATTAAAATGCTGGTGACACAATAATTTCATCCTAATGGCACTGACACATTCATAGGGTTAATTTTTGAGACAAAATGTCATGAGGAGGTAGTCATGATTTTGCAAATATTCCACCTTGTAGTACAGTTTGCACAAATTGTTTTAAAAATGCACTCACCCTACAAACATTACTGATGCGTCAAGATCTGCACAAATTGACAGAAACACTGAAGCAGCTACACATTTTATTCGTATTGTCATGTATGTCCTATTTGTCAGGTGACAGAAGAACCAACACAAAGCTCAGAGAGTAACGGTGATACAAGATCACAGGTGAAATTGGATGATGACTTGTTGGTTCATTACTGTATTTGAAGCACATGTGTGACTGCATGTATTTGGAGTGTCTCGCTGTTATTTATCAGGTGACAGAGTCAGCTCTGCTATGTTGTAGCTCAGACAGAGGGGAAGAGGCGAGGTCACAGGTGACTGACTGATGTTTTGGGGCTATAGATTAACTAGTATTTATTATCATGACAACTGTTAGGCGGCTGATGTAAATTGATTCATTAGTGTATATTTGACAAAGAATCTGAATTGACATGTCTCACTTTTTATATGGCATGAATCAATGTGTTATTTTATCAGGTGGCAATATGTCCTAGTGCAGTCAGAGGGGAGGAGCCAGGGCCAAAGGTGAGGCACATCAAGCACAGAATAATAATTTTTAATCTGAGGATAAAACGCATGTACTGAGGCTGAAAGAAGCTTCAGTGCTCTCAGAAGACTAAAAACATGGCTAAGGTTAACAATGACTCAAATGAGATTAAACAATGCTGCTGTATGCCATGTTCACCAGGAGAGACTGGACAGTATAGATGTAAAACAAATATGCCAGCAGTTTATCTCAGTTAACGAGAGGAGAAGACATGTGTTTGGCTGCTTCACATAGTGGACATTGAGTTGTTGTGTGGGACACCAGTAGTCCATGTCTGTTGCTGTAACAGTAGTTCATGTTTAGAATAAAAAATCCCAGCTCACTGATTTGATACGGGCAATCGTGTGCCTAAACTGTTGCATAATTTTGCTGAGAGATCTTTTACTTTGTGGTAATCTTAGATGAGTAGTTTTATGGACAAAAACCACGAGGTCATTCAGTGTTCCCTTAGTGCCAAAATATAACAGATGTTGGTGTACTATAACTGAAGTAATGTTGTTAAGTCCTTAAAGTCATATTCTTTTATTGTCATGACTGTATTTGAAGCTATTTTTATTTTTGTATGATACCTGATTTATATGGAATATGGCTGCAGTAAACTAAAGCCTAAAATTCTTAGTCAGTCATTTGTTTAATAGTAATTTAACATTATATAATTCACATATAAAACTATGAATTGTGATTTTAAATGGTTTAAAAGCATGTAGAATAGCATATCTACATATGCTATTCTACATGCTTTTAAACCATTTAAAATCACAATTCATAGTTGTGTATATTTCTCTTCATTTTATTAAGAAGCAAAAACAAAAAGGGAAAAAAAAAGAAACAGGGCAGGGTTCGGTGGTTGAATCATCCGTCCCCACCAATGCCAAAACCAAATCTACGCCCTTGCCCAGTACACAAACTTTCAGGCCTTAAGAACTTAATTATGAGCCAAGAGATATACGGGAAAAGATGCCAAACACGCTGTAGGTTTAAGCCATACATGATGCATCACAATCTCTGTGCCAGTATAGAAGAAAAGATGAAGTGCAAAGAAATTCATGACAAATGTGACTCAGTGTAAATGTTATTACAAAGTTGGGGCAGAACATTCACACGGTTTTCCCATTTAATAGTAACAATCTGATCTTCTTGTGACTGATGAGGATAATTCACTAGTAGACGAAAGACTGAGAAGTAGTCGTGGCATAAACTGTGAAGACCTGAAAAAGTGAAATGATTCTGCTGACCTATAAAATTATCCACCTCACTTTTTACTACTTGTCAGCTGAGACTATCAGGAAAGATGACGCTCGAACCAGCAAAAATGTGTTGACAGAGCTTGAAGGCAACTATGCCAAACTACTAAAAGATTTTGAGATTTGGATAAAAAGTGAAAGCTACTGAGATTTCTGTAAGGTCATTTAATGCATGTCAAGAAAAAAATGTTCCAGACTTTAACACTCTACATGTATAAAGGCTAATTTACACTATGGAGCCCTGCTTTTAAAAGCTGTCATATGTTTAACACTGTCTGTGAGGCTGGATTTAAGAAATAAGCCTTAATAGTTTTTAGAACATGTTTAGCGCCATCTTGTGCCAGTACAGAACATAACGTCACCGGGTTGGTTGGTTGCAGCTCATAGACATTTTTAAGTTTATGTTAACTAACTAGTGACAGAACCAATAACCCAGTGAAAATCAAGGAGAAAAGGCAGTCTAAGGGGGGTTACTTTTGTGCTGCCTTTGTCTACAACAATGAGTTTTATTCTAAGCAACCAAAGATATAGTGTCCACTTTCAGTCTCTGTCTCTTAAGCAGTAAGTGGATTTCCTTGTTTAGCTACCTGTACTGAAATGGGAAAATCCACCTGCTAGCTATAACGTTTGGGGGCCAAGCACTTTATAAATGAGGACTGTGTGGAGGAAAGCCTGCTTGAGTTACCAGACTGAAAAGCTGGTGTCCGAAACCAAGCAATCAGCTGGCAAAGCAGAGGTCCGCAAGTTGCGATATTTTATGCAGTAAATTTGTCTTTCTTTTCCAAGCACAGCCAAACAGTTTACAACATAACAGGTTACTACATGTGCATCACACCACAAACCAAATTGTGCTTCTTACCGAAGCACAATCGGGGACTTTGACATCCATCAGCATGGATGTTATGTTAATGCTAAACTGGTGTGATGTCTGTGGTGTGACGTGCTTGTAGTAAACAGTTTTTTCGTAAAACATAGTTTTTGGTCTGTGTCGGTTGGAATAATTGGTTCCCTGAAAGCAGAGACTTTGCAGAGTAAATAAATAAAAACATAATGACATACTCTGATTGCCAAGAGTTAGTGTTAGGCTTGGGATTGTCACCAGTGATGACTTACTGGAGATTTATGCTTGAATGGGAATTCTACGCCATAGCTATGTTGTAGTTAGATAGTGCTCTACTGTTAACACACCTTACTGATGACTAAGGTGTGTTCATTTTGACCTTGTTTTTAATATCTCTGCAAAGTAATTTGTGACCTGTTTTTGTCTAAAAAAAAAAAAAAAAAGTACTCTGTAAGTAAACTTTACTTACTTACATAATTATTAACTACAAACCCCTGTGAAACACTGCAGGCAGCTTACGGCGTAATTGGACGTGCACTTCTCTATAAATTTAGCAACAAGTTGCGTTAAGGCAACCCGCAGCGACTGTGATTGGCCTGTTCAGTATCATCGATTCGACCTATGCTACTGTTTCACTGCAGATTTTGAATTTATCAGTGCAAGGCTAACAATCATTGTCAATAAAAGGAATAATAATCCTTTTATTGGCTTTTCCCAGTCATTCTGCTAAGCTCAACTAAGGAGGACGGAAGTGACGGACAAGGTAAGCGACTTATGTTGTAACTGACGTCAGACGCCGGAGATTTTGGCGGAAAATTAAAGCGAATGGTAGTTTAGAATTGAACAAATTCCTTTAAGCTTCAGTATTACCAAATACACTTTGTATATACTTTTTCTAAATCATGTCCAACACCCTGGAGAACAACGGGGAGAGTTTAGAGGTTCTCCAAGATTACATCGATCAGTGCTTCCAGGATCTCGTGATGAAGAAGGCCCAGAGTGCAGCTTCCCCGGCCAAACCTGAGACGCCGTCGTCGAAAAGACTTCGCCCGGCAGATTCCCCCGGCACAACATCGCCAGCCGGCAAAGATATTGCCGACATACTGGAGTCAATCGACAAGCGATTGTCCTGTTTCGACGCAAGGCTGTCCTTGGTGGAGATTCTTCACCGGGAATTTAAATCCTTGCGAGAGTCCCTGGAGTTCAGCCAGCAGCAGGTGGAAACGCTCGCTGCTGAAAATGCCACGCTAAGGGAGTCGGTGAAATGTCTCACAGACAATGTTTCCCAGCTCAATAGAGAAAATAAAAAAAATAAAAGAAACAGTTATTGATCTACAAGCTCGTGGCATGCGTGATAATCTTGTATTTTCTGGTATTCCAGAAGACGCGGAGACTATGGTAAAAAGCTTCATCAAAACCCACCTGAAGCTGCCGGAGGACACGGTGAAGAACATCGCCTTTGATAGGGTGCATCGCCTCGGCCCCATGCGGGCTGCGACCGGGAGACCACGTCCTATTGTGGCCAAATTCGGCCACTTCAAACAAAAGGAAAGGGTGAAAAGTCGCGGCAGGGAATTAAAAGGAACGGACTTCAGCGTGAACGACCAGTTCCCCAAAGAGATCCTGGAACGACGCAGGGTCCTCTTCCCAATCCGACGGGGCTTCATCCAGAAGGGCCCCCGTGCTGTCATCGCTGTTGACCGGCTCTACGTGGATGGACAGCTTTACCGCGACCCCGGCATCACTCCGTGGCTGTATTAACTTCACACCAGATAAGAATCCGCTACACCCTTTCCCTATCCACTCACACTAACTCGCATTAACATCTGTTTAACTTACCAGTATCAAATCGCATCTTAAGTGTGATGTGATATAGCAGAATTAACTCCGTCACTCTCCGTCAATGGTTTGATTGGAATGTTTCCGTTTTTTTTTCTCTTCTTCTCGTTTTTTGTTCTCTTTTTTCCCCCTCTTGTTTTTATGCTGCTCACCCTTGTCCTTGGTTTCTTTCTTTCTTTTTTCTTTCTTTCACTGCTTCGATCACCTGCTTCCACACTCATCCACAAACAACATCCTTTATTTGGACACATACGCACAGCACGATCACGCACAGCCATGCGCTCAACGGCAGCACATTTACATCAGACAGCGCACACAGTCGTATAGGATACACACACTTAAACCAAGCGTACTCATATTAGTAAATATGCACACACATATTCAGACTCAGGGAGCATCTCACCACACATTTTTTCTCTCTCCCCCTCTTTTTATTTACGAACAAGTGATGTATTCTCTCCACCTGTCTAAGCGACACACACAGCGCACACCCCTAGTTATACACAGACATCTATGGGTGCACTAAGATTCGTTACATGGAATGTAAATGGAGCAGGCTCCAGAGAAAAGAGGTTAAAAATATTTAACCAACTCAAAAAACTACAGGCAGATGTTGTCCTTTTACAAGAGACCCACAGACCTCTTAGAGGTTCGAATGAACTTAAAACACCTGAGTTTCCTAATGTGTTCTCAGCTTGTTATAATTCTAGACAAAGGGGAGTAGCAATTTTAATCCATAAAAAAATTAATTTCACAGTACTCGATACAGTTATAGATCCAGAGGGCAGATTCTTAATCATTAAACTATCTATACTTGATAAAAAGTTATGTATTGTAAGTGTATATGGTCCAAATGTTGATGATCCCTCATTCTTTCACGGTTTTTTCAGTGCACTCTCCGAACACTTAGATGGCACACTTGTTCTTGGAGGCGACCTCAACCTTGGACTAAATGAAGAAATGGATAGGCTCAATACAGCAGGAACTCAGCGTAATTGGCAGTCCATAAATATAATCAAACAGTATATGAGCGACTTTGGTCTTTGCGATGCATGGCGCTCCCTTCACCCCACCAGTAAGGAATATACTTTTTTCTCACATGTTCATCACTCCTACTCTCGTCTGGATTATTTTTTGGTCAGCAGCTCACTGCTGAGGGACATTTCAGACACTGAGATTCATCCTATAGCTGTCAGCGATCATGCTCCTGTATCTTTAACACTAATGCACAAGAATAATACCACGCCAAGTAAAAACTGGAGATTTAATACATCGCTGCTCAAAGATGAAGAGTTTATCAAATACTTTAAAAAAGAATGGACTTCATATTTAGACCTTAATGACATTCCTGGAACATCAGCATCTGTCCTCTGGGAAGCAGGGAAAGCCGTGATGAGAGGTAAAATAATCTCTTTCTCATCACATAAGAAGAAAGAAGAAAACAAAAATATTCAAGAACTAGAAAAAAACATTAAATCCTTAGAAAAAGCTTATGTATCACACAAAGATCAAGAAATATTAAACAACATTTGCAAAACAAAACTAGAATTAAATGAAATTATTAATAAAAAGACTAAATTCTTAGTACAAAGACTTCGCCTGCAAAATTATGAACACGGTAACAAATCCGGACAATTTCTTGCTAACCAGTTAAAAATCAATAAAGAAAAAACAACTATATGTGCTGTTAAAGATTTATCTGGGAATACAATATATGATCTTAAAAAAATAAACAAAATTTTTAGGGATTTCTATGAAACTTTATATACACCACAAATAAACCCATCTAAAAACGAAATTGATCAGTTTTTGGACAACATAACTCTTCCAAAATTATTAGACACTCAAGCAATGGCACTGGATTCGCCACTGACGCCAGGTGAACTCCAGGAAGCCCTGATAAGTATGCCCAATAATAAGGCTCCAGGTCCAGACGGCTTTCCTGCAGAATTCTACAAAGAATTCTGGACGATTCTAGCACCAGTTTTTTACAGAACATTGTTGGAAATCAAAGAAAAGGGCAGACTCCCATCAAATATGAATTCTGCAAACATTAATCTCCTGCTAAAACCAGGCAAAGACCCTGTATATCCCCCAAGCTATCGTCCAATATCCCTTATAAATGTAGACCTTAAAATAATCTGCAAAGCTTTCTCAAAGAGATTAGAGAAAATAACCCCCCTCTTAATTCATCCTGACCAAACTGGTTTCATAAAAGGTAGGCACTCATCAACAAATACACGTAGATTACTTAATTTAACAGACTACTCATGCAGTAAAAACATTGAAACCATAATATTGTCTCTTGATGCAGAAAAAGCGTTTGACAGAGTTAACTGGAAATTTCTATTTGCAACTTTACACAAATTTGGTTTTGGAACCTCTTTCATAAACTGGTTAAAAATATTATATAATTCCCCAACAGCTTGTGTCAGAACAAATGACCAAACATCCTCCAGCTTCTGTCTCCTGAGGGGCACCAGGCAGGGATGCCCACTCTCCCCTTCACTGTTTGCAATTTTTATTGAGCCACTAGCAGCAGCAATTAGACAGGCTACAACAATTAAGGGCATAAAATGTAAGAATGTAGAACATAAAATCAGCCTTTATGCGGATGATGTGTTACTTTTTCTCCAGAACTCACAAACCAATATCTCTGGGGTGATTGCATTGATAAATTCTTTCTCAAGAGTCTCAGATTATTCAATTAACTGGTCAAAATCTACAGTTCTTCCGATTAATTGCTCCTTCCATAATTCTTCTCCTACACCACTGCAATCTGGAAATATAAGATATTTAGGTATTAATGTCTCTCCTAAGCTCTCAGAATTAACTAAAATAAACCACATCCCGCTTTTAAAGACAGTAGAAAGCGATCTGGCTAGATGGAAATCTCTACCCATATCACTCATGGGAAGGGTCGCCGCTATAAAAATGATGGTCTTGCCAAAAATAAACTATTTGTTTTCAATGATCCCAAATAAGCCATCACAAGATTGGTTCAGATCTCTAGACTCATGTATTTCTAAATTCCTTTGGCAAGACAAACCCCCACGTATCAGCTTAAAAACATTACAAAGGACCAAGGATAAAGGAGGATTAGATCTGCCTAATTTTAATCACTATTTTTTAGCCAACAGGCTTCAGTTCATCTCTAGATGGTTTAAACACACCCTCTTAGATGAGCCCTGGCTAGATGTAGAACAGGCACTATGTAATAATCTAGAAATTTCAGACCTACTATTTATCAGCTCAAACATCAAAAGACATGAATGCTTTAAAAGCATCAACATCAGCTCTTCTCTGACAGCATGGTGGGAGTTTCTAAAAATGACAGTCCTCATTAATCCCATGCAAACGTACACCTATCTGGAATAACCCTGACATATTACAAAACAATAATATGATTAATTTTCCAGAATGGAGTTGTAAAGGAATTAAATACTTAGAACATATATTAGAGGGAACAGAATTTATTCCATTTGACAGACTAGTTACACAATATGGGATCAACAAGAAAAGATTTTTTAGAATATCAACAAATTAAATCCATAGTAAAAAAGAAATTTTACCTCAGTCAAGCTGAATTACAAACACCACCAAGTGCGGTACACTTTCTTACTCTTAAATCCCCCAAATTATTGTCTAAAATATATAGAACACTTTCTAAAATAGATGAATCAATATCCCTTCCTATTGCAAAGTGGGAAGCAGATTTATCAGTAAGCTTAGACCAAAACTTCTGGTCTCAGATATGCTTAAAAACCTTTAAATTGATTAAAAATCCCAGTCTGCAATTAATACAATACAAATTACTACATAGAGTACACTATACTGGTCATCGGATGTTCAAGATGGGCTTTACATCTTCCAACAACTGCTCACACTGTCAAGGCAATACACCAGACAATTACATCCACGCTCTTTGGTTCTGTCCACCAGAAGTTTTGGCGTGAGATATGTGAAGACTTATCAAAGTGTCTGAAATGTAACATTCCAGCCTCCCCTTTAGTATGCTTGTTGGGAAAATTGGATGATGTCACTACAGAAACTAATACAGTCCACATGGTTTTCACTGCCCTATGCATCGCCAAGAAAACGATCCTCATTAACTGGAAAAATAAAAATAATCTTAATTCTAATCAATATAAAAACCATCTAATAGATCACATTAGTCTTGATACAGCCTCTGCCACCACATTAGATCAATCCCTCTGGGCTCCTTTGATCGGCTTCATCACCTAGTGGGGGTGGGGGGTCATGGTTTGGTCCTGCCTTCGCTATTGTGGTTGATGTGGAGGTTGGGACGGGCTTAGGGCGCCAGGAGAACCCCTAGAGACGTTATCCCTGGAGGGCTCAACCCGGGGGGTTGTGGTCATAACCTGGTTAGTGGCTCTGGTCGCTCTTAGAGGGTGTTCTCCTCGTGGCTGCGTGCAGCGGGGCTGGGGGATGGTCTGTACTGGCGGACGTAGGTTACTGGCCTGGTAGCCTGGCTGCCCCTGAGTGGATCCGGGGCAGGCGTGGGGGCTTGGGGTTCGGGGGTGCTTCGTCTCCGTGATGGGGCTCTGGCTGGGCCTTGGGGGCTTCGGTCCTCGTCGGTGTGTCGCCGAGGTTGTGGGCGGGTGGGTGCAAGGGGGCTCAGCCCTGGCGCAGGGGGCCTCTGGTGCATCGGCCTAACTGGGGGGCTCTTCAACTGGCAGGGAGGTTGTTCCATCCTTGCAGAAGTCCACTCTGCAGGTGGGGGAGAGACATAGGAGAGGTGGAGAATAAACCTAACCTGGGTGTCTGTTGTCTTGTGTAGTCTGGAGATGATTGAATGTTGGGGTGGGTACAGTTTCCTCTGCGGTGGGGTGGGGTGGGCTGCCCCAGGTCCTGTGGGGCTTGGCGGTGCTGCTGCCGTAGGCCCCGGTCTGGATGGGCCTGGGCTCCCTTGCCTTGGTGGGTACCAGAGGACGGGGGTGCCTACTGGGGTCAGCGGGGGAGCTGGCCCTAAGGAGGAGCATCTTGCCCCTCCCTTCTTTTCCTCCCCATCCCCGGCTGCCTCCCTCTTCCCGCTCCACCACACCCACCCACACAGGTAGGGCCTTGGGGTGCGGGTGTGTCACCAGGGTGCAGGGGAGGCATTCCCCCCCCCCTCTGTCCCCTTCTGGCCACCTGTGCCTCAATTTTATTCCACAACTTAGACATCCACATTATTCACACTCTCATAACACACACATATATATAGGGCCTTGAGGATGACCACGTTAACGGCGTCCAGTGGACGGTCTGTGTATTCAACCCTACCTCTGGCGCCGGTGCCCACCTCTCAATTTTAAATCCATGTAGACATTGAGGGTTCTCGGGAGGGGCCGTGCTAACACCTGCTGCTCTCTGGCAGCAGCACCATGCCCTCCCTTGTTTTAAATGCACTTTAGAACAACACGCAGCAACACTACACATGAGCGGGAGGAGGGAGGTATGGGGTCTTCACACACCCCCGTTCTCTACTAGCCATCGGGGCGGGGGTCTGGGAGCAGGTGTTGGCTGTCCGATTGGCCTCCCTGCTGCCGTGGAGCCTGGGGCGGTCTGCTTGCCTCCACCCCGGTGGAAAGGGTCACATCTCTTGGGTCTGGGTGCCTTTTCCCCCTCTGGGGGCGAGGGTACCTGGACCCGGGGTATAGAGTATGTTTGGGGAGTATGATTGTGTGTACATGTCCATGTATGTCTATCCCTACGTTGGATGAGTGCTGAGTGTTTGTATATGTGTGCATGAGGGTGGGAATGCATGTTTGTGTCTGTGTGTGCCTGTTTGTCTGTGTCTATATGTCAGGTCAGGTCTTAGACTCCACCTCTCTGGGAACACCCAGGCCCTCCAAAGTGTGGAGGCCTATCTCCCCTCACCACACTCCCTGCCGGTAACTGATGCCCTCAGGGGTCGGTGCATTGGTGGTTCTTGGTGTCCGGGGCTGGGCGCTCAGGTATACACCAGCTCACTCCCGGTGGCTACTTGGCGGGGCCTGGTGCCTGTCGCTCGGTCAGGCCTCTTCCGGTGCAAAGGGGGCCCTCAGGTCTCCGGCCTCGGGGCCTGCGACTCGGTTCACTCTGGCACAGCTGGCTGCCGGCAGAGCCGGCGGGCACGCCGGTGCAGCCCCCTCTGGCTTCTGCTCCATGGCTACTGGGTGACCCCTCGTCTGGGGATCTCCTCAGCCCTTCCCAGGAGGGTGGCACGGATGCCCCTCCGGTGGTTCTCCTTGGGCTCTCGCACTCTGGGGCCTCTGGATGTCTGGAGCCTGGATCTCCTCCATGCCTGCTTCATGCCCTGGGGGACGGGGCTATGGCCCTCCACACCCTCTAGCAGACCGTTACATGGGGAAACCTTTTGTATACAAGCGCGCTGATCCACACAGGTTTGCACACGGGTGTTCACTGTTCGTAGACTAAACTACACCTTTCTTAGCTGCTACTTTAAAGCACATTGTGCGCTGTCTGTCCTGCGTGCTGCACAACCACATTCAATATTTAGTTTTTACTGCTGTTCACACTTAGCTAGATTAACGTGATGGTGTTGTGTTTAGTATGTTGCTTTGTTTGTTTGTTTTTTTGCTTGTTTTCTCTTCTTTTTCTCTCAACAGGTGATCCAGGAGATTTTTTTTTCTCTTTGTCTTTGTAAGTGCCCTTTCTCACTGTCCCTTTTCCCTTCTGTTTTTCTTTTCCTTCCTCTCTTTCTTTCTCCCTCTCCTATCCCCCAGTCATGTCTGTCCCATCTGTAACAACTGAAAATAAAATAAATAATAACAACAAAGTTTGATCAAATGGACCAATACGGCAATGCCATGATGATCCATTTGGCAAAATAAATCCATTTGGTATCCTTGTTGGTCTTCAGACAACAATTCTGACGGCTAAAGAACCAAATGGGACAGACAAGAAAAAAAAAAAGAAAAAAAGAAAAAAAAAGAAAATTGAATTCTATTCTCTCTTTCTGAACCTTTTATTATTATATATTTTTTAAAATCAAAATGTTTCTCTTTCCACTTCCAAAAACATAAAAATGTTATTTATCTCTTTTTATTATAATGACCGCTGTGACGGAGTATTGGGCCACAAGATACATCGTCTTTATTGCACAATGGCATAACCATCAATAACCTAGCATCTGTTCATTACCAGCATTTTGTACAAAGCTTGACCAGACACAGCTTACTCCATACTCCTCACCACACTGACTCTGTATCCTAAAAGAGAAATCACTTCCTTCCTTGTTGCTAAAACCAATTCTGATGTACGATTTCAGTAACTCAGAGGGTATAGCAGCTGTGGCACAACTGTAATCTCCACATTTCGACTTTTTTCTCGAAATAGATCTTCAACTTTACTCTTGGAATTTCATCGTTGGAGTTGGCCGTCCGACTGGGGTCTGGAATATGGGGCCTCCCTGCTGCTGCGGAGTCGGGGCGGTCTGCTTCTCCCCACTGCAGGGAAAAGGGTAACACCACCTGGGTCTGGGTGCAGTTTCCCCCTCCAGGGGCAAGGGTACCTAGACCTGGTTCTTAGAGTACGCTTGGGGAGTGTGATTGTGTGTACAGTGTCTCTTTATGTCTGTCTCCACGTTGGTTGAGTGTGGAGTAATTGCATATGAGAGCATGAGGGTGGGAATGGATGTTTGTATCTGTGTGTGCCTGTATGTCTGTGTCTATATGTCAGGTTGGGTATCAGACGCCACCTCTCTAGGGACATCTCAGGCCCTCCAAGGTTTGGAGGCCTATCTCCCCCCACCACTTCCCCTGCCGGTGGCGGACGCCCTCAGACATCGGTGCGTTGGTGGTTCTTTGTGTCCGGGGATGGGCGTCCAGGTACACACCGGCTCACTCCTTGGTGGCTGCTTATCGGGGCCTGGAACCTGGGGCTCACTCGGGCCACTTCGGGGGTGGGGTGCCCTTGGCCTCTCGGCCTGGGGCTCGGTCACTCAGGCACAGCTGGCTGACGGCGGAGCTCACGGGCACGTCACTGCAACCCCCCCTGGCTTCTGCTCCGCGGCTGCTGAGTGACCCCTCATCTGGGACTCTCCTCAGCTCTTTCTGGGATAGTGGCGCGGCTGCCCCTCTGTTGGTCTTCCTTGGTCTCTTGTGTTCTGGGGGCCTCTGGATGTCTGGAGTTTTGATCTCCTCCATACCTGCTTCATGCCCTGGAGGACGGGGCAGTGGCCCCCCACACCCTCTAGCAGATCATTACATGAAGGAACCTTTTAAAAACAAGCGCGCTCATGCTCACAGGTGTGCACACGGGTACTCACACACACAAACTACACCCTTTTTGGCTCCTACCTCAAAGCACACTGTGCGCTGTCGATCTTACGTGCTGCACAATAAGGTTTAATATTTAGTATTTACTGTCATATTCCCATATATCATTGTGATGTTGTTTATTACTCTCGTTTTCTTCTGCTTGTTTTCTTTTTTCTTTCTCAACAGGTGATCCAGGTGATTGATATATGTATTTTTTGTCTGCTTATTCTGTTGGTTTTTGTTTTTTGCCCTTTTTCCCCCGTCCCTCTTCTCAGCTGTCTTTCTTTCCCTCTTTCTTTCTCCCCTTTCTTTCCCCCAGTCAAGTCTGTCCCGTATTCAGCAAGTGAAAATAAAATAAACAATAAAAGGTAAATCAAATGGACCATTACGGCAAGGCTGGGATGGTCCATTTGGTAAAGTAAATCCGTTGGGCATCTTTCTTCGCCTTTAGACAATAATTCTGATGGCAAAAGAGCCAAATGGGACAGGCAAAAAAAAAAGAAAAAAAAAAAGAAGTCATATGTTGTTCTCTCAGCAAATGTCATGTGGACTGACAGAAAAGATTCTCCTGGTGCTGCAGAGGTTTCTCAAAAATAGTGCTCTTATGCTTTTTCTTTTAAATATAGAGTGAAAACTGTTACATAGGTATGTTTTTATACCTTCTGTAATAAGAACCACGTGAGGAGGACCTAAATGTGGGTCAAATTTTCAGGTGATAATCATAATTAAGAATGGACTAAATAAATAAATAAAAACACTTCAAAAATCATAAGGAAATAAACACATGAGTATGTCAGCATCATGACATCATCGAAATGTGTGCAGTGTTTCCCATTAAGAACATACCAAGCAGACAGTTAGACCCAAATGTTTCAGTTCGATTTCATAACACATTTATTACTTGATAGCCAGACTGCCAGGTTAAAGTACCATTCTTATGTTCTGCTTGGTCTTTCACAATAAAATGCAGAGAAAATGTTGGTAGAAATCCAACAAGAAAAAATAGACTTAGACGGTATTTACTGCTTATAGTCCTTTTCAGCAAGCAATAAACAATCGGGTTGTAATTTAAAAGTTTTCAGAATCTGCTTCTAAATGTTAAACATTTCTCATGGAGATTTATTGCCACGCTGTCCAGCAGAGTCAACAAGCATGAAGAACAACCAAAAACAAACCACTGACAGTGTTTATGCCAACAGCAGGCCTTGCACACACTTTTCCAAATCTGCACGTTGTTCATCAGTGTTATACAATTGTGGCGCTTCACTCGGAATTTTTGTGGTCTTCCATCTAAAGTCTGATGTCTAGTTAGCAGACTGTTGGGGGATTTTTTACTGTCAGCAAGAGGCCAAGTTTCAACATAGTGTGTGAATGGTGTGATGTGATTAATGTGAAGCTGCTGAATTTTCTGGTAACAGAAATAATTTCAGGACTCACTGGTGCATTTAATTAAAAATAGTCTTTAGTAATAGCTTTTTCATAGTGTGCTTACTAAGTATTGCTTGAAACATGAGCATTTAAATGTGGAGGTTTGTTTTGATTCTGATGTTTCTAATCAGCTGCTGAGATTAGTCATCAGAATAAGTCCTTGAATCATTGGGAAAACATATTACTGGAGGAAATAAGGGGTGAGTTTCAATGACAGGCTGCAAACTGTACTTGGTGATTGAATGGATGAGAAGCAGAGACACTTCACCGCTTAGGGAAGTTAATTCTAGGATGTGAAGCCAAAGGACTAAACAGAAAAAGGATCAAAAATCCAAAATGTTTTCAGTTTCCTGGCTGAGTTGTCTCATTTATTTCCGATGAAGCTGCCTTTGCACTGCAGCATTTCCTTTGCAACTTCTGCTAAGATTTATCCTCAAAGGTCACTGTGCAGGGTTACAATTTCTACCACAGTGACAGTGGGTCCAAAATGAAAGGCCAAGGTTTTGCTCAACAGCTCATGCTGAGAGTATAAGTGCAGTCCGTGTACTCCCATGGAGCATATGGATTGGACAGGCAGCCAGATTTGACAGGGGGCATTTGCCTTATTTCACGTTACTCCTTCTTTAATAAATAAGGATATAAATGATGAATAACAGAAATAAAAGAAAGAAAGGTGAAGTTACTTAAGAGAGGATATGAACTAAGGTGCAGAGTAAAGAATAAATAAATAAAATGAATTGTTAATATAATATGTAACCTAAACAGTGGCCCAGCTTTATAGGCTACACAACAAATTCATGTAATAACAACCTAGTTTAAAACACATCATATATGCACAGTATGGTCATAGGAAAATGTAGAAAGAGTTTGCAATTTTGATTGAGATCATGTTTTAAAGCCAGCCTCACATGCTGATGATGACCAGTTATTACAGTAGTTCTAAAGGGACAAATGAAATGTGCTTCCCAAAATCGGACTTGCATAGACAGATGCTCTCTAAAATCAGTGCAATCCTTAGTCAAGCTGGTGACAGCAATGGCTACATGCTCACTAACCAAATTGTGTTAAGTTTTTTCATTAACAAATTGTATCATTTTAATCACAGTTGTAAAAGTTAGTCAGACCGTATCGTGATGCTGCTGAAAACATTAGCAAACAGTTGTTTGCTGTCTTAACTCAGAGACTGTCCTCTATGCTATAGCTGCATTACATGTTCACTCCCTAACCATAAATTAGCAACAATCAATAGGCTTTATGTAAAATGGATATTACTTAACTGTTAATAAGATTTTAAAAAACAAACCCAGAGAAGTTCTTCTACTAAGCACTTTAGAATTTCACAGCTAAAAGTTTTCATTTTGCTAACTACAAGCTACCTTTTAAATGTAGTAGTGTCGTTCTTATCAACCTTGATCCTCGTGACAGCAGAGCCTGTCTCACTATATTTAGATTCCTAAAATTCTACGAGGGACAAATTAGCTCTGTGTTAATTGTCAGAAAAAAGAAAAGAAAAGAAAAAAAAGAAAAAGAAAAAAAAAGGAATTTCATCGTTGCAGAGAGCTGTATGTGTGCCACCTTTCATAATTGTTTCCAGTTTTCCAGTGGTCGCCAAAAATAAAAATGAAAAAAAAAATAATCCCCAGCAGCCATAAACTGGTAGCTGTGCCATAGACTCTGCTAGCCCTGTGACAAACTGTCTACAGGTTAAATTCTCGTTAACTTACCCTTGTGTCTATTAGAGCAAGACCAATCCCTCTTTCACCTCGCTCCAGCTCCAGGCTAAAAACCTCTTCATCTGCTTCTTCTTCATCTCCCTGCTCCTCCTCTTCTTCTTTTAGTTCTACGAGTGTTTTCATATTGCTGCAATCGGACTTTAAGCGGTCTACTTTGAGAGCAGCTAAGCACTGATACACTAATCCACCTGGAGAGTAAAACAAATGATATGTTCAGTTTTATTAAAAAAAAAAAAAAAGACGCAGAGAAGAAACTAGGAATAGAAATGCTTTTCTATACCTTCATCATGTGCATCTGCACCAGAGAGCCAGGGAAGTGTCTCATCATCAGACTTCACCCATTTGTCTTGGTCTTCCTTCACCTGATCAGTTCGACCTACTATGAGGGGACTGTTAGGTGGGGTAAGGAGGCAGGAGGGGTCCAGGACTGACCTCCTCGACTCGCTGGTCTCAGTCTCTCTTGTCTGCAGCTCTAGATTTCTTAGCTTTTGGGACAAAATATTGGCACCAGAGGAGCTGAACTCATCCAGGTAGCTGGTGAAGAGAGGAAAGGGTGATGGTGTTGACGGTGATGATGGTGATGGCGGTGAAGGTGGTAAGGGAGCAAAGGTACTTGAAGGGGACTGGTGATTTTGGTCACTAGGCTCCAATAAGTTCAAATCAGCTTGTAATGTATTCAAAGTTTCTAGACTGCTGTTTTGAAGATTAGCCACATTAGTCAGGTTAGCCTCCATTTGAACCTCATCACCCTGCTGGACAAATAACATTAGAACAGCATGAATAGATACACCAATGAGCAGAAAAATAGCCACCATAGTATAGTTCATTGTAACATGATGTAAACGGTAAAAAGGGTGTCACCAGATTTATTTTTTATTGCATTATTGTCTGATGAAGAACTTGTGACTGTGAAATGTGCAACAAATATGCTTGCAGTGTTTGAGCGGTTGATTTTTCACTTTTAATGGTCACTTTCAGGCCTAACATCTGCCCTTGCTCTGGTATAGATATGTGATTAGCTTTCTAGTCTAAGCAGCTTGGAAAGAAAAAACGTCTGGACTTCTTTAAGTTGCTTGAAGACATTTCACCTCTCATCCGAGAAGCTTCTTCAGTTCTAAGGTCGAATGGTGGAGAGACCCAGATTTAAACCCTGTGGGAGTGTCCCCTGTAGAGGGTCAACGAACCCCCTAATGATCCTCTACCTAATCACAGGGGCCAAGGTGTGAAAACGGGTGTAGGTCACAATCAGCCAAGGTTTCGGGTGAACTCACTGTGAAGCCTAGCCCCACCCTATCATGTGATTTCCTGAGGTCAGAAGACCCAGGATTTGAGTGGGCGTTAAGGCGTCTGGGATCTCAAAACTGGATTATAGATGGCAGACAGTTGGTGTTGTAAGCTGCCGCCTCTGTTCAAAGATGGTTGCTCACAGTGGACATAGATGGCTTCTTTCACTCCTCTTTCAAACCATCTGTCTTCTCTGTCCAAAATGTGAACATTGGTGTCCTCGAAGGAATGACCTTTGTCCTTTAGATGTCTTTAGAGTCTTGTCCTGTCGAGATGGCTCTTCTATGTTGTGTCATGTGTTTATGTTTGGTCTCTCCAATGTAGAGGTCTGAGCATTCCTGAGTATTCTTCGCACATACACTACATTGTTAAGTTTGTGTTTAGGAGTTCTGTCTTTGGGATGAACCAGTTTTTGTCTGGGTCTGAAGTATACTGGGCGGTCCTATTTGGAGAAGACTCTCCTGAGTTTTTCTGATAAACCTGCTACATAGGGGATGACAATGTTGTTGCGTTTGTCTTTCTGATCCTCCCTAGTTGTTATCTGGTCATCTTTTCGGTGCCTCTTTGCTGACTTGATGAAAGCCCAATTAGGATAACCACATGTTTTAAAACTCAGGAGAGTTTTTCTTTCCAAGCTCCTTAGACTACGATAACCTGGATGACTGACAACCTTCACAGATGATTAACTTTCTAGTCTTTCATACATGGAAATCATCTACAGATGTTTTAACGTTTAAACGGGCCCAGGCTAGCTGGACTACTTCCAATCTCTATGCTAACTGACTGTTACTCTCAGTGACTTAGTGTATAGCTATTAAATACTGGAATTTGAATATTAAAGACAAGCTGAAAGCTGAACAAGAAGTTTTTCTTGAAAAAGGACTGAGTGGTACTAGACTTTTTTTGTTGTTTTTCAGTTGAAAGCGACATTTTTTTAAATAACATTCTTCATTTGAAACCGATAATGTGGCTACCTGTTGAACATCACTTCTATGTGCAATCTGTTTTTAGCTCTAGTTTGAATTTGTACTTGCTAAATACCCCATTATATATTCTAGTTACTGGAAAGAAACACTCAGTAGAGCTAAGAAACCGGTCAGATCGACTAAGAACTGCTGAACTTTATTAATTAGCAGTTATTACTCCTAATTAGCAAGTGTCATCAGACTAACACTACAGACTAAGAAGGTAAACGCAGTAAGAATCAACATGGTTGGTTTTACACTGTTTGCTTAGTGGTGCTAGCGCTTAAGCTAAAGCTAATGCTGCTATAGCCTCACAAGGCCGCTAGCATGGCGAGAAAGTTTTCTGATATATATGTTTTTTCAGCAAAGGTTTCCAATCTGACTTTATGTGCAAACTTTATACTTTTATGCTTTATATAAAATATTATTTCTTTTTCTAATTTTCTTACCTTGTGGTCTTCAGCAGTTGAGAGATTTAAGGTGGAAATAAACTCTTTGAGCTTGTCCAGTTCTCTCCTCAGGGCTGAATCTGTTACTGCTCTTCTCAGTTGAAGCTGGTAGCCCACGTCTGGCAGCACCAGTGGATGGTGGGTGTCAAAGCTCTCAAGAATGTCAGCTAAGCAAGAAGACGGAGTGTATTAAAATGAAAAAAATGAAAGGTAAGATTATTGTGTTCACAGTACACTCACTTCTTCTTGTTCCTGCACCGAAGGAGTCCAGGTGTGTCTACAAGGCGATGCTGGGCTATATAGACTCAAAAGATGGTTCAGCTGGGCTGGACTCAGGGCAGGATAGTCTAAGCGAAGAGAAACCCAAGTTTTCTGTGTACACACACACACACACACACACACACACACACACACACACACACACACACACACAGTGCATTAGAATGATTCTTCTACTACATTTTCATCTGTTAAGTTAAATAAAAACTTTCTTAAGAAAAAGAAAAGCGCTATATAGGAAGCTCTACAAGTCAGTTGTCTTTTTTTAATACAGTTACAGCTGGTCAACGGAAAGGTTTGTATGCTGTTGTGAAAAGCAGCCATTTAAAGGTGAGTACCTAAAAACTGGGACCAACGACCTTAAGCCAGTGTCCCTCAAACCTGACAGGGGTGACCCTGATGTCTCGGTCAGCTTGAGCTTATGAACTACCCACATTCATCCACAGGTTTAAACAGAACTAGGCAATTTATCAACTGCACACAGACTGTTGAATCAGGGTTTAGTATACTCCCCAAGGACACTTCAATATATAGACAGGAATGACCTTCCAAATATCAGACCACCCACTCTACCTCCTGAGCAGCAGTTGAGCTGTCTGTCCATCAAGAAAGACTTTGGTCTGAAATGCTTTCGGTAGGGGAACGTGATTTTCACAACAAACAAATCTTCAGCAACTGTGGGATGCTATCACATCGCTATGGACCAAAATTTCTAAGAAATGTTTCCAGCACTTTGTTGAATTCATTCATGTTTAAATATGACGTTAAGCAAACACAGGGCAAGCAAGTAGATGCCTTTAGGCTAAGTGCAGTACGCCAATTAAATACTGGAACGAGAAACATCATCAAACCATCCATCCATCCCTTCTCTTTCACTTATCTGGGCCGGGCAACAGCCTAAGCAGAGGAGCCCAGACCTCCCTCCCTCTAGCCACCTCCTGTAGCTCATTTCCAGGGAAACACAGAGGCATTCCCAGGCCAGCTGAGACATATCATAATTCCATGGTGTCCTGGGTCTGCCCAGGGCCTACTGCCGGTAGGACATTTCCAGAACACCTCACCAAGGAGGTGCCCAAGAAGCATGTTAACCCGAACCACCTCAACTGGTTCATTTTGATGTGGAGGAGTAACATCTCTACTCTAAGCCCCTTCTGGATGCGTGTGCTCCTCACCCTATCTCTAAGGGAGATGCCAGCCACCCTTCAGAGATAGCTCATTTCTGACGCTTGCATCTCATGGGTCCTACCCCGAGCTTGTGACTAAAGGTGAGAGTAGGGACGTAGAACGACCAGTAAATCGAGAACTTGTACGCCCAGCTCTCTTTTCACCTCGATGGACCAGTACAGCACTACAGCCGCAGCACTCCAATCCTTCTGTTAATCTCCCTCTCCCCTCAGTCGTGAACAAGAGCCCGAGATACTTAAACTCATCCACTTGGGGCAGCAACGTGTCCCTGACCGAGAGTGGGCACTCCACCCTTTTCCAGCTGAGGACCATGGCTTTAGACCTGGATGTGCTGATTTTCATTCCTACCGTTTCACACATGGCTGCAAGGCACTCCAGTGCAAGCTGGAGGCCGCCACCTGTTGGCCACCAGCCAACAGAACCACATCATCTGCGAAAAGCAGAGACGAGGTTCTGAGACCACCAAAGGCTGTAATGTTCGATCACACGACCGGCAAGGGAATACGCTTGAGAATGGTGTATCTTTTTATTCTTCAGAGGCGGACGCATCTTTCACCCTCTCCCTCCCTTATCTGCTCTGCTGCTGCTTCTATGTCTTTGTCTAGTCTCGTCTAACTCTAACCCTCAAAGAGTTTCTCAGTCTTGTTCTCTAAAACCTAAAGAATTATGGATTTGATCAACTGGTCCCGTAACGGAATTGGGAGAGCCCGATTGTCCTGCGGAGACGTTTGCTGCTGGATACTCGATGGTCAGTTGCGTCGTGTGTCTGGCGACACCCTTGATGGAGGACATTGAACGACATCTACCAATTCTGAACCACGATAACAGAGTTCTGGCTGATTGGACCTGGCTTATCGAAGAACAAGAAGCGGCTACAGCTTTTCAAAATCCCATAAGGCTGGCCGACATGATAGACAATGGGCTGGGCTGTGAGTAAGACTGTGTTATTGAACGCAATATGGATAACATCTTGGAGAAGAAGAACGGGAATTGAGAGAATTGGTGACCAGTGATGGACATTAGACCAACTGTAAAAACTGGATGCAGTTGTTCGCACTAAACCCAAACATTCACCATCTTCACTCATGCGGCTATCCCACTGGCGCCAGCTGAAGGCCTGCCAAGGTTGAAGTTGACTGGAACAACAAAAATTCTCCATGATAACAGGACTGTTGTCAGAACTCTTTGTCCCTCCTTCAAGGCCACCTGGGTCCACTGGAGACTGTTGACCTTTGCTTAACCGGCGTGGTGACACTTTCTCTCAGCTGAACACGGGATACACACACACACACGCACACGCAGGAAACATGTACACTGATACCGATATGCACTATCACCCTCGCTCCCTCGAACCCAACGCCTCCTCCCATGCTTACCTCCCATCCGATGTGGACAGCAGATCAGCTGGAGGCGCAATCGAAGATTGCAGCGGTCCCAGATCCAGCTGTACACACTGGAATACTCTCCCATGTTGCTTGTCTGTGTTTTATTGTGTTATGGTGTGTTGATATCTGTGCATTCCTGGATTATCCTTTTGTGTTACACATTTCGATGTTTTTTTTCCCTTGCTACCTAGCCTGACCTGTTTCCCCAATGTGATGTTTGTGTATTGTATGTACGGTCGGCAAGGTCTGTCATCTCGGTTGTGGGCAACTGCAACTGACAAATAAAGGCTATCTCATCTTTCATCATCTCATCTCTCAAATTCTGTCCATAAAAATTATGAACAGAAAAAAAATTAGTATTCTCATTTTCCTTCCAATTTCTTAGTAAGAGTTTCCCCTGCAGCTGGCCACGAGACACACGAGATTTAGAGGGAGGATTAGGATTCTACATTTTCAGCTTCTGAATCGATTGATTTATTACTGAAATGAGAGTCAACATCAGGTACTGTATACTGTAATGCAAACTATTTGAAGAAATAACACAATAACATTTTCAAGGTAGACTGTCATGCTGTCTACATCATAGCTCCCCTTTCCCGTTCTGAGAAACTCTTTGCTATTTGTGTGTCTGGAGATTATTAACAGCTGAATAATTATAACTCTGCAGGATGCGGGTTTGTGTGTGTGTGTTTTTACCTGCAGTAAATTCTTTCTAGGCGTTGCCAGCAGATTGACAGCCGATGAGAGAGTGTGTGTGTGCTCCAAGGCTAATTCTCCCAGTCCGGCTGCATGGGCCCAGTCAAGGAGCAGGTCAAGATTGGCTCGTATTCGCACACCTCTGGACCACTGATAGAACCCTGGCTCAGATCCTGTGTGCACAACAGTATTAAACACATTTATGTACTAATGTATAATGTACAGTAAGTTTAGATATTAGTCTCCCAACTATATATGCACAGCTAAGAATTGGGGCATCCTCCTAATGAGCTGAAGATGGTGTCCTGGGAGATCTCCTCCCAGATCTGGACTTGGGCATCACTGAGCCCCTGGACAGTGTGAGATGCAACATGGTGGAGGTCATTTTGTAGTTCTTGCAGTGCTCCTGCTGTTCCTCCTTCCACAAAGGAGCAGGTATCGGTCCTGCTGATAGTTTAAGGACCTTTGACATCCCTTTCAACCTCTCCCAATTTTTATTATTTTTTTTTGGGGGGGGGGGTATTTAGAAGGTTTAATGAGCTTCTTATATGATTTTTTTTAAATGTTTTTTTAAACTCTTGTATTAATTACTTACACACATGGTTATATTTTAGCCAATATGATAACTGAAAATGTAGAAATCTCAACTTATCTTTATGTTGGTAAAAACCTGCTGTAGCCTATTGATTTATGGTTATTACAGCTGGGTGTGTTTAGATCTTTCATTTGTTTGTTGAATTATAAGAAACAGACGACTGCTATGTCCTTTAACCTATCTTTATTGCATATTGTTAATTTCCCACAGTAGAAGCACTTAGGTTTAAGTAGGCACCTTCATACTTCAGAAGAAATATAAAGGAGACAAATGAACAAGTTCTGCAGCCACTGCTAAATCTCTTGATGGCCACTAGAGGGCAGGGCAGTTACAGCTAAATGTAACTTCAATTTTACCCAGTACCAAGGGCGTAGGTTTGGCATGGACGGAAGGGACATGTCCCCACCAATATTCAGCGATTATTGAATTGTCCCCACCAATAATTTGATCTCTTCGAGTAAAGAAAATCAAACCCGATAGAAAGAAGAAAAAAAAACGATCTGTCAACGTCTCATTCACCCAGCGGTGTGGAAAGAGTTAAATTACGTTCTCTCCTACATCATGTGACAAATATGGCCAATGTGATTGGCTGTGCCTTTCAGGGAGCTCTGTTTAGTTTTAGCAGCGGCAAGCCTGCGCTGGGAGGAGGAGAGGATGGCAGCACAAAGGAAGAACCTGGATATAAGTATTTTTTCAATGAAACCTGTAAGTCACTTAAAGCCAAATTAACTCATAAAATGTGTCCGTCATAATAATGTTACAGGCTATGATAGGCTTTGGCCCACATCAGTCTAAAATTGTATGTAACCATAAATAACGTGTTTTGGAAACTAACTGCACAACAGGCAGCACTATTAGTTCTCTCAGTCTCAGAGCAGCATTTCTAATTTTGATTGAAACTGTCAGAGAAAACGGCAGCCTCGAGCAAGCCAGGATATTCGTTTACAGAGGCTGTTAAAATTATATGTCTAACATTAAAATGCTGGTGACACAATAATTTCATCCTAATGGCACTGACATATTCATAGGGTTAATTTTTGAGACAAAATGTCATGAGGAGGTAGTCATGATTTTGCAAATATTCCACCTTGTAGTACAGTTTGCACAAATTGTTTTAAAAATGCACTCACCCTACAAACATTACTGATGCGTCAAGATCTGCACAAATTGACAGAAACACTGAAGCAGCTACACATTTTATTCGTATTGTCATGTATGTCCTATTTGTCAGGTGACAGAAGAACCAACACAAAGCTCAGAGAGTAACGGTGATACAAGATCACAGGTGAAATTGGATGATGACTTGTTGGTTCATTACTGTATTTGAAGCACATGTGTGACTGCATGTATTTGGAGTGTCTCGCTGTTATTTATCAGGTGACAGAGTCAGCTCTGCTATGTTGTAGCTCAGACAGAGGGGAAGAGGCGAGGTCACAGGTGACTGACTGATGTTTTGGGGCTATAGATTAACTAGTATTTATTATCATGACAACTGTTAGGCGGCTGATGTAAATTGATTCATTAGTGTATATTTGACAAAGAATCTGAATTGACATGTCTCACTTTTTATATGGCATGAATCAATGTGTTATTTTATCAGGTGGCAATATGTCCTAGTGCAGTCAGAGGGGAGGAGCCAGGGCCAAAGGTGAGGCACATCAAGCACAGAATAATAATTTTTAATCTGAGGATAAAACGCATGTACTGAGGCTGAAAGAAGCTTCAGTGCTCTCAGAAGACTAAAAACATGGCTAAGGTTAACAATGACTCAAATGAGATTAAACAATGCTGCTGTATGCCATGTTCACCAGGAGAGACTGGACAGTATAGATGTAAAACAAATATGCCAGCAGTTTATCTCAGTTAACGAGAGGAGAAGACATGTGTTTGGCTGCTTCACATAGTGGACATTGAGTTGTTGTGTGGGACACCAGTAGTCCATGTCTGTTGCTGTAACAGTAGTTCATGTTTAGAATAAAAAATCCCAGCTCACTGATTTGATACGGGCAATCGTGTGCCTAAACTGTTGCATAATTTTGCTGAGAGATCTTTTACTTTGTGGTAATCTTAGATGAGTAGTTTTATGGACAAAAACCACGAGGTCATTCAGTGTTCCCTTAGTGCCAAAATATAACAGATGTTGGTGTACTATAACTGAAGTAATGTTGTTAAGTCCTTAAAGTCATATTCTTTTATTGTCATGACTGTATTTGAAGCTATTTTTATTTTTGTATGATACCTGATTTATATGGAATATGGCTGCAGTAAACTAAAGCCTAAAATTCTTAGTCAGTCATTTGTTTAATAGTAATTTAACATTATATAATTCACATATAAAACTATGAATTGTGATTTTAAATGGTTTAAAAGCATGTAGAATAGCATATCTACATATGCTATTCTACATGCTTTTAAACCATTTAAAATCACAATTCATAGTTGTGTATATTTCTCTTCATTTTATTAAGAAGCAAAAACAAAAAGGGAAAAAAAAAGAAACAGGGCAGGGTTCGGTGGTTGAATCATCCGTCCCCACCAATGCCAAAACCAAATCTACGCCCTTGCCCAGTACACAAACTTTCAGGCCTTAAGAACTTAATTATGAGCCAAGAGATATACGGGAAAAGATGCCAAACACGCTGTAGGTTTAAGCCATACATGATGCATCACAATCTCTGTGCCAGTATAGAAGAAAAGATGAAGTGCAAAGAAATTCATGACAAATGTGACTCAGTGTAAATGTTATTACAAAGTTGGGGCAGAACATTCACACGGTTTTCCCATTTAATAGTAACAATCTGATCTTCTTGTGACTGATGAGGATAATTCACTAGTAGACGAAAGACTGAGAAGTAGTCATGGCATAAACTGTGAAGACCTGAAAAAGTGAAATGATTCTGCTGACCTATAAAATTATCCACCTCACTTTTTACTACTTGTCAGCTGAGACTATCAGGAAAGATGACGCTCGAACCAGCAAAAATGTGTTGACAGAGCTTGAAGGCAACTATGCCAAACTACTAAAAGATTTTGAGATTTGGATAAAAAGTGAAAGCTACTGAGATTTCTGTAAGGTCATTTAATGCATGTCAAGAAAAAAATGTTCCAGACTTTAACACTCTACATGTATAAAGGCTAATTTACACTATGGAGCCCTGCTTTTAAAAGCTGTCATATGTTTAACACTGTCTGTGAGGCTGGATTTAAGAAATAAGCCTTAATAGTTTTTAGAACATGTTTAGCGCCATCTTGTGCCAGTACAGAACATAACGTCACCGGGTTGGTTGGTTGCAGCTCATAGACATTTTTAAGTTTATGTTAACTAACTAGTGACAGAACCAATAACCCAGTGAAAATCAAGGAGAAAAGGCAGTCTAAGGGGGGTTACTTTTGTGCTGCCTTTGTCTACAACAATGAGTTTTATTCTAAGCAACCAAAGATATAGTGTCCACTTTCAGTCTCTGTCTCTTAAGCAGTAAGTGGATTTCCTTGTTTAGCTACCTGTACTGAAATGGGAAAATCCACCTGCTAGCTATAACGTTTGGGGGCCAAGCACTTTATAAATGAGGACTGTGTGGAGGAAAGCCTGCTTGAGTTACCAGACTGAAAAGCTGGTGTCCGAAACCAAGCAATCAGCTGGCAAAGCAGAGGTCCGCAAGTTGCGATATTTTATGCAGTAAATTTGTCTTTCTTTTCCAAGCACAGCCAAACAGTTTACAACATAACAGGTTACTACATGTGCATCACACCACAAACCAAATTGTGCTTCTTACCGAAGCACAATCGGGGACTTTGACATCCATCAGCATGGATGTTATGTTAATGCTAAACTGGTGTGATGTCTGTGGTGTGACGTGCTTGTAGTAAACAGTTTTTTCGTAAAACATAGTTTTTGGTCTGTGTCGGTTGGAATAATTGGTTCCCTGAAAGCAGAGACTTTGCAGAGTAAATAAATAAAAACATAATGACATACTCTGATTGCCAAGAGTTAGTGTTAGGCTTGGGATTGTCACCAGTGATGACTTACTGGAGATTTATGCTTGAATGGGAATTCTACGCCATAGCTATGTTGTAGTTAGATAGTGCTCTACTGTTAACACACCTTACTGATGACTAAGGTGTGTTCATTTTGACCTTGTTTTTAATATCTCTGCAAAGTAATTTGTGACCTGTTTTTGTCTAAAAAAAAAAAAAAAAAGTACTCTGTAAGTAAACTTTACTTACTTACATAATTATTAACTACAAACCCCTGTGAAACACTGCAGGCAGCTTACGGCGTAATTGGACGTGCACTTCTCTATAAATTTAGCAACAAGTTGCGTTAAGGCAACCCGCAGCGACTGTGATTGGCCTGTTCAGTATCATCGATTCGACCTATGCTACTGTTTCACTGCAGATTTTGAATTTATCAGTGCAAGGCTAACAATCATTGTCAATAAAAGGAATAATAATCCTTTTATTGGCTTTTCCCAGTCATTCTGCTAAGCTCAACTAAGGAGGACGGAAGTGACGGACAAGGTAAGCGACTTATGTTGTAACTGACGTCAGACGCCGGAGATTTTGGCGGAAAATTAAAGCGAATGGTAGTTTAGAATTGAACAAATTCCTTTAAGCTTCAGTATTACCAAATACACTTTGTATATACTTTTTCTAAATCATGTCCAACACCCTGGAGAACAACGGGGAGAGTTTAGAGGTTCTCCAAGATTACATCGATCAGTGCTTCCAGGATCTCGTGATGAAGAAGGCCCAGAGTGCAGCTTCCCCGGCCAAACCTGAGACGCCGTCGTCGAAAAGACTTCGCCCGGCAGATTCCCCCGGCACAACATCGCCAGCCGGCAAAGATATTGCCGACATACTGGAGTCAATCGACAAGCGATTGTCCTGTTTCGACGCAAGGCTGTCCTTGGTGGAGATTCTTCACCGGGAATTTAAATCCTTGCGAGAGTCCCTGGAGTTCAGCCAGCAGCAGGTGGAAACGCTCGCTGCTGAAAATGCCACGCTAAGGGAGTCGGTGAAATGTCTCACAGACAATGTTTCCCAGCTCAATAGAGAAAATAAAAAAAATAAAAGAAACAGTTATTGATCTACAAGCTCGTGGCATGCGTGATAATCTTGTATTTTCTGGTATTCCAGAAGACGCGGAGACTATGGTAAAAAGCTTCATCAAAACCCACCTGAAGCTGCCGGAGGACACGGTGAAGAACATCGCCTTTGATAGGGTGCATCGCCTCGGCCCCATGCGGGCTGCGACCGGGAGACCACGTCCTATTGTGGCCAAATTCGGCCACTTCAAACAAAAGGAAAGGGTGAAAAGTCGCGGCAGGGAATTAAAAGGAACGGACTTCAGCGTGAACGACCAGTTCCCCAAAGAGATCCTGGAACGACGCAGGGTCCTCTTCCCAATCCGACGGGGCTTCATCCAGAAGGGCCCCCGTGCTGTCATCGCTGTTGACCGGCTCTACGTGGATGGACAGCTTTACCGCGACCCCGGCATCACTCCGTGGCTGTATTAACTTCACACCAGATAAGAATCCGCTACACCCTTTCCCTATCCACTCACACTAACTCGCATTAACATCTGTTTAACTTACCAGTATCAAATCGCATCTTAAGTGTGATGTGATATAGCAGAATTAACTCCGTCACTCTCCGTCAATGGTTTGATTGGAATGTTTCCGTTTTTTTTTCTCTTCTTCTCGTTTTTTGTTCTCTTTTTTCCCCCTCTTGTTTTTATGCTGCTCACCCTTGTCCTTGGTTTCTTTCTTTCTTTTTTCTTTCTTTCACTGCTTCGATCACCTGCTTCCACACTCATCCACAAACAACATCCTTTATTTGGACACATACGCACAGCACGATCACGCACAGCCATGCGCTCAACGGCAGCACATTTACATCAGACAGCGCACACAGTCGTATAGGATACACACACTTAAACCAAGCGTACTCATATTAGTAAATATGCACACACATATTCAGACTCAGGGAGCATCTCACCACACATTTTTTCTCTCTCCCCCTCTTTTTATTTACGAACAAGTGATGTATTCTCTCCACCTGTCTAAGCGACACACACAGCGCACACCCCTAGTTATACACAGACATCTATGGGTGCACTAAGATTCGTTACATGGAATGTAAATGGAGCAGGCTCCAGAGAAAAGAGGTTAAAAATATTTAACCAACTCAAAAAACTACAGGCAGATGTTGTCCTTTTACAAGAGACCCACAGACCTCTTAGAGGTTCGAATGAACTTAAAACACCTGAGTTTCCTAATGTGTTCTCAGCTTGTTATAATTCTAGACAAAGGGGAGTAGCAATTTTAATCCATAAAAAAATTAATTTCACAGTACTCGATACAGTTATAGATCCAGAGGGCAGATTCTTAATCATTAAACTATCTATACTTGATAAAAAGTTATGTATTGTAAGTGTATATGGTCCAAATGTTGATGATCCCTCATTCTTTCACGGTTTTTTCAGTGCACTCTCCGAACACTTAGATGGCACACTTGTTCTTGGAGGCGACCTCAACCTTGGACTAAATGAAGAAATGGATAGGCTCAATACAGCAGGAACTCAGCGTAATTGGCAGTCCATAAATATAATCAAACAGTATATGAGCGACTTTGGTCTTTGCGATGCATGGCGCTCCCTTCACCCCACCAGTAAGGAATATACTTTTTTCTCACATGTCCATCACTCCTATTCTCGTCTGGATTATTTTTTGGTCAGCAGCTCACTGCTGAGGGACATTTCAGACACTGAGATTCACCCTATAGCTGTCAGCGATCATGCTCCTGTATCTTTAACACTAATGCACAAGAATAATACTACGCCTAGTAAAAACTGGAGATTTAATACATCACTGCTTAAAGATGAAGACTTTATTAAATATTTTAAAAAAGAGTGGACTTCATATTTAGACTTTAATGACACTCCCGGAACATCAGCTTCTGTTCTATGGGAAGCAGGGAAAGCTGTGATGAGAGGTAAAATAATTTCTTTCTCATCACATAAAAAGAAAAAAGAAAACAAAAATATCCAGGAATTAGAAAAAACCATCAAATCACTAGAAGAAGCCTATGCATCCGACCAAGATCAGGAAACATTGAACAAAATACGCAAAACAAAACTAGAATTAAATGAGATAATTGATAAAAAAACAAAATTCTTAGTACAAAGACTACGCTTACAAAATTATGAACATGGTAATAAATCCGGTCAATTTCTAGCAAACCAGCTAAAAATAAAGAAAGAAAAAACAACTCTATGTGCTGTTCAAGACTCATCTGGGAATACAGTATATGACCCGAAACAAATAAACAACATCTTCAGGGATTTCTATAAAACGTTGTATTCACCAAAAATAAACCCATCTAAAAAGGAAATTGATCAGTTTTTAGACAACATAACTCTCCCAAAATTATTAGACTCTCAAGCAATGGCATTGGATTCGCCACTGACACCAGGTGAACTCCAGGAAGCCCTGATAAGTATGCCCAATAATAAGGCTCCAGGTCCAGACGGCTTTCCTGCAGAATTCTACAAAGAATTCTGGACGATTTTAGCCCCAATTTTTTACAGAACGCTGTTGGAAATCAAAGAAAATGGCAGACTCCCATCAAATATGAATTCTGCAAACATTAATCTCCTGCTAAAACCAGGCAAAGACCCTGTATATCCCTCAAGCTATCGTCCAATATCCCTTATAAATGTAGACCTTAAAATAATCTGCAAAGCTCTCTCGAAGAGACTAGAGAAAATAACCCCCCTCTTAATTCATCCTGACCAAACTGGTTTCATAAAAGGTCGGCACTCATCAACAAATACACGTAGATTACTTAATTTGATAGACTACTCATACAGTAAAAACCTTGAAACTACAATATTTTCTTTAGATGCAGAAAAAGCGTTTGACAGAGTTAACTGGAAATTTCTATTTGCAACTTTACACAAATTTGGTTTTGGATCTTCTTTCATCAGCTGGTTAAAAATATTATATAATTCCCCAACAGCTTGTGTCAGAACAAATGACCAGACATCCTCCAGCTTCTGTCTCCTGAGGGGCACCAGGCAGGGATGCCCACTCTCCCCTTCACTGTTTGCAATTTTTATTGAACCACTAGCAGCAGCAATTAGACAGAATTCAGTAATTAAGGGCATAAAATGCAAGAACGTGGAACATAAAATCAGCCTTTATGCGGATGATGTGCTACTCTTTCTCCAAAATTCACAAACCAATATCTCTGGGGTGATTGAATTGATAAACTCTTTTGCAAGAATATCAGATTACTCAATTAACTGGTCAAAATCTACAGTCCTTCCGATTAATTGCTCCTTCCATAATTCCTCTTCTACTCTTCTACTGCAATCGGGAAATATAAAATATTTAGGTATTAATGTTTCTCCCAAGCTTGCAGATCTAACTAAATTAAACTATATCCCACTTTTAAAGAAAGTAGAAGGCGATCTGGCTAGGTGGAAATGTCTACCCATATCACTCATGGGAAGGGTTGCCGCTATAAAAATGATGGTCTTACCAAAAATAAATTATTTATTCTCAATGATCCCAACTAAACCGCCACAAGATTGGTTCAGATCTCTAGATTCATATATGTCCAAATTCCTTTGGAAAAATAAGCCCCCACGTATAAGCTTAAAAACACTACAAAAGACCAAGGATAAAGGAGGATTAGAACTACCTAACTTTCAGCACTACTTCTTAGCCAACAGGCTCCAATTTATCTCAGGATGGCTAAAACATACCCTCTTAGATGAACCTTGGCTAGATGTAGAACAAGCACTTTGCAATAATCTAGAGATTTCAGATCTACCATTTATCAGCTCAAACATTCAACGACATGAATGCTTCAAAAGCGTCAACATTAGCTCCTCTCTGACAGCATGGTGGGAGTTTCTGAAGTTGACAGAGTCTTCATTAATCCCATGCAAACGTAAACCTATCTGGAACAACCCTGACATATTACAAAACAATAATATGATAAACTTTTCAGATTGGAGTGGTAAAGGAATCAAATATTTAGAACATATACTAGAAGGAACAGAATTTATTTCATTTGACAGACTAGTTACACAATATGGGATCAACAAGAAAAGATTTTTAGAATATCAACAAATTAAATCCATAGTAAAAAAGAAATTTAAACCGGGTCAAGTTGAACTACAAACACCACCAAGTGTGGTTCAATTTCTTACTCTTAAAACCCCCAAATTACTATCCAAAATATACAGAATGCTTTCTAAAATAGATGAATCAATATCACTTCCTATTGCAAAATGGGAAGCGGATTTATCAGTTAACTTAGACCAAAACTTCTGGTCTCAGATTTGCTTAAAAACCTTTCATTTAATTAGAAATCCCAGTCTTCAATTAATTCAATACAAAATACTACATAGAGTGCACTATACAGGTCATCGGATGTTCAAGATGGGCTTTACGTCTACCAACAACTGCTCACACTGCCAAACCAATTCACCGGACAATTATATCCACGCTCTTTGGTTCTGTCCACCAGTTCAGAAGTTTTGGCGTGAGATATGTGAAGACTTATCGAAGTGTCTGAAATGTAACATTCCAACTTCTCCTTTAGTGTGTTTGTTGGGCAGCTTAGATAATGTCACTTCAGAAAAGAATATAGCCCACATGGTTTTCACTGCCCTATGCATAGCCAAGAAAACAGTCCTCATGAACTGGAAAAATAAAAATAATCTTAATTCTAACCAGTATAGAAATTATCTATTAGATTACATTAGTCTTGATACAGCCTCTGCCACCACATCAGATCAATTGCTCTGGGCTCCTTTGATCAGCTCCATCACCTAGTGGGGGTGGGGGGTCATAGTTTGGTCCCACCTTTACTGTTGTGATTGGTGTGGGGGTAGGGACAGGCTTAGGGCGTCGGGGGGTTCCCCAGGAGCATCTTCCTTGGGGGGCTCAACCCGGGGTAGCGGTCATGGCCAATTAAGGGCTCTGTTGGCTCTTAGGTGACGGTTTCCTCGTGGCTGCGTGCAGCGGGGCTAGGGGAGGGTCTGTGCTGACGGACGTGGGTTACTGACCTGGTAGCCTGGCTGCCCCTGGGTGGGTCCGGGACGGGCGTGAGGTTCTGGGGGCGCTCCGTCTCTGGGCTGGGGCCCTGGCCGGGCCTCGGGGGCTCGGGTCCTGGTTGGTGTGTTGCTGGGGTTGTGGGCGGGTGGGTATATGGGGGCCCAGTCCTGGCGCAGGGCGCCGCCAGTGCATCGAGCCACCTGGGGGACTTTTAACTGGTGGGGGAGGTTGTCACATCTTGCAGGAGCTTTCCTCTCCTCAGGAATTCTCTCTGCAGGAGGGGGAGATATAGGAGAGGTGGAGGAAGATCTCAGCCTGGGCGTCTATTGTCTTGTGTAGTCTGGAAGATGAGTGGATGATGGGGTGGGTGCAGTTTTCTCTGTAGTGGGGTCGTGTGGGCTGTCCCGGGCTCTGTGGGGCCGGGCAGCGCTGCTGCACTGGGCCCTGGTCCGGATGGGCCTGGGCCCCCTTTCCCTGGCGGGTTGCAGAGCATGGGGGTGCCTAGTGGGGTCAGCGGGGGAGCTGGCCCCAGGGAGGGGTCACTTGCCCCTCCCTTTCTTCCCTCCCCATCTCCAGCTGCCTCCCTCTTCCCGCTCCACCACAATCACCCACACATGCAGGGCCTTGGGGTAGGGGTGTGTCACCAGGGTGCAGAGGAGGCATCCCCCCCCTCTGTCCCCTTCTGGCTGCCTCTGCCTCAATTTTATCTCACAACTTAGACATTCACATTACTCACACTCTCATAACACATACATATAGGATCTTGGGGGTGGGCTCACAACACGGACTCCAAATTACCATCAGGGTGTACACCTCACCCCTGGCGTCGTTGCCCACCTCTCAATTTTAAATACACGTAGACATTGAGGGCTATCAGGAGGGGCTATGCGCTTACCTGCTGCTCTCTGGCAGGTAGCTCCATGCCCTCCTGGGTTTTAATTGCACCTTAGAACACATATACATCAACACTACATATGAGCGGGTAGAGGGAGGTTTGGAGTCTTCTCACACCCCCGGTCTCTGCGGCATGCTGGAGCGGGGGGGCTAGGAGGAGGAGTTGGCCGTCCGACTGGGGTCTGGGGTGTGGGGCCTCCCTGCTGCTGCGGAGTCGGGGCAGTCTGCTTCTCCCCACTGCAGGGAAAAGGGTAACACCACCTGGGTCTGGGTGCAGTTTCCCCCTCCAGGGGCAAGGGTACCTAGACCCGGTTCTTAGAGTACGCTTGGGGAGTGTGATTGTGTGTACAGCGTCTCTTTATGTCTGTCTCCACGTTGGTTGAGTGTGGAGTAATTGCCTATGAGAGCATGAGGGTGGGAATGGATGTTTGTATTTGAGTGTGCCTGTATGTCTGTGTCTATATGTCAGGTTGGGTATCAGACGCCACCTCTCTGGGGACATCTCAGGCCCTCCAAGGTTTGGAGGCCTATCTCCCCCCACCACTTCCCCTGCTGGTGGCGGACGCCCTCAGACATCGATGCGTTGGTGGTTCTTTGTGTCCGGGGGTGGGCGTCCGGGTACACACCGGCTCACTCCTTGGTGGCTGCTTATCGGGGCCTGGAACCTGGGGCTCGCTCGGGCCACTTCGGGGGTGGGGTGCCCTCGGCCTCTCGGCCTGGGGCTCGGTCACTCAGGCACAGCTGGCTGCCGGCGGAGCTCACGGGCACGTCACTGCAACCCCCCCTGGCTTCTGCTCCGCGGCTGCTGAGTGATCCCTCATCTGGGACTCTCCTCAGCTCTTTCTGGGACAGTGGCGCGGCTGCCCCTCTGTTGGTCTTCCTTGGTCTCTTGTGTTCTGGGGGCCTCTGGATGTCTGGAGTTTTGATCTCCTCCATACCTGCTTCATGCCCTGGAGGATGGGACTGTGGCCCCCCACACCCTCTAGCAGATCATTACATTAAGGAACCTTTTAAATACAAGCGCGCTCATGCTCACAGGTGTACACACAGGTGATCACACACACAAACTACACCCTTTTTGGCTCCTACCTCAAAGCACACTGTGCGCTGTCGATCTTACGTGCTGCACAATAATGTTTAATATTAAGTATGTAGTGTTATATTCCCATATATCATTGTGATGTTGTTTATTCTATTACTCTCGTTTTCTTCTGCTTGTTTTCTTTTTTCTTTCTCAACAGGTGATCCAGGTGATCGATATATGTATTTTTTGTCTGCTTATTTTGTTGGTTTTTGTTTTTTGCCCTTTGTCCCCGTCCCTCTTCTCCGCTGTTTTTTTTTTGTTTTGTTTTGTTTTTTCCCCCCTCTTTCTTTCTCCCTTTTCTTTTCCCCTGTCCCAAAAAAAAAAAAAAAAAAAAAAAAAAAAGAGATTCACCCTATAGCTGTCAGCAATCATGCTCCTGTATCTTTAACACTAATGCACAAGAATAATACTACGCCAAGTAAAAACTTCAGATTTAATAGATCACTGCTTAAAGATGAAGACTTTATTAATTATTTTAAAAAAGAATGGACTCTATATTTAGACTATAATGACACTCCCGGAACATCAGCTTCTGTTCTATGGGAAGCAGGGAAAGCTGTGATGAGAGGTTAAATAATTTCTTTCTCGTCACATAAAAAGAAAAAGGAAAACAAAAATATTCAGGAATTAGAAAAAACCATCAAATCACTAGAAGAACCCTACGCGTCCCACCAAGATCAGGAAACATTGAACAAAATACGCAAAATAAAACTAGAATTAAATGAGATAATTGATAAAAAAACAAAATTCTTAGTACAAAGACTACGCTTACAAAATTATGAACATAGCAATAAATCCGGTCAATTTCTAGCAAACCAGCTAAAAATAAATAAAGAAAAATAAAAAAAATAAAAAAACAACTATATGTGCTGTTCAAGACTCATCTGGGAACACAATATATGACCCGAAACAAATAAACAACATTTTCAGAGATTTCTATAAAACGCTGTATTCACCACAAATAAACCCATCTAAAAAGGAAATTGATCAGTTTTTGGACAACATAACTCTTTCAAAATTATTAGAAACTCAAGCAATGGCACTGGATTCACCACTGATGCCAGGTGAACTCCAGGAAGCCCTGATAAGTATGCCCAATAATAAGGCTCCAGGCCCAGACGGCTTTCCTGCAGAATTCTACAAAGAATTCTGGACGATTCTAGCACCAGTTTTTTTATAGAACGTTGTTGGAAATCAAAGAAAATGGCAGATTTCCACCAAATATGAATTCTGCAAACATTAATCTCCTGCTAAAACCAGGCAAAGACCCTGTATATCCCTCAAGCTATCGTCCAATATCCCTTATAAATGTAGACCTTAAAATTCAATTCAATTCAATTCAATTTTATTTATATAGCGCCAAATCACAACAAAAGTCGCCTCAAGGCGCTTTATATTGTACAGTAGATAGCACAATAATAAATACAGAGAAAAACCCAACAATCATATCATATGACCCCCTATGAGCAAGCACTTTGGCGACAGTGGGAAGGAAAAACTCCCTTTTAACAGGAAGAAACCTCCGGCAGAACCAGGCTCAGGGAGGGGCGGCCATCTGCTGCGACCGGTTGGGGTGAAAGAAGGAAAACAGGATGAAAGACATGCTGTGGAAGAGAGACAGAGATTAATAACAGATATGATTCGATGCAGAGAGGTCTATTAACACATAGTGAGTGAGAAGGTGACTGGAAAGGAAAAACTCAATGCATCATGGGAATCCCCGGCAGCCTACGTCTATTGCAGCATAACAAAGGGAGGATTCAGGGTCACCTGGTCCAGCCCTAACTATATGCTTTAGCAAAAAGGAAAGTTTTAAGCCTAACCTTGAAAGTAGAGATAGTGTCTGTCTCCTGAATCCAAACTGGAAGCTGGTTCCACAGAAGAGGGGCCTGAAAACTGAAGGCTCTCCCTCCCATTCTACTTTTAAATACTCTAGGAACAACAAGTAAGCCTGCAGAGCGAGAGCGAAGTGCTCTAATAGGGTGATATGGTACTACAAGGTCATTAAGATAAGATGGGGCCTGATTATTTAAGACCTTGTATGTAATCTGCAAAGCTCTCTCAAAGAGACTAGAGAAAATAACCCCCCTCTTAATTCATCCTGACCAAACTGGTTTCATAAAAGGTCGGCACTCATCAACAAATACACGTAGATTACTTAATTTGATAGACTACTCATACAGTAAAAACCTTGAAACTACAATATTTTCTTTAGATGCAGAAAAAGGCACTCATCAACAAATACACGTAGATTACTTAATTTGATAGACTACTCATACAGTAAAAACCTTGAAACTACAATATTTTCTTTAGATGCAGAAAAAGCATTTGACAGAGTTAACTGGAAATTTGTATTTGCAACTTTACACAAATTTGGTTTTGGAACCTCTTTCATTAACTGGTTAAAAATATTATACAATTCCCCAACAGCTTGTGTCAAAACAAATGACCAGACATCCTCCAGCTTCTGTCTCCTGAGGTGCACCAGGCAGGGATGCCCACTCTCCCCTTCACTGTTTGCAATTTTTATTGAACCACGAGCAGCAGCAATTAGACAGAATTCAGTAATTAAGGGCATAAAATGCAAGAACGTGGAACATAAAATCAGCCTTTATGTGGATGATGTGTTACTTTTTCTCCAGAACTCACAAACCAATATCTCTGGGGTGATTGAATTGATAAACTCTTTTGCAAGAATATCAGATTTCTCAATTAATTGGTCAAAATCTACAGTCCTTCCGATTAATTGCTCCTTCTATAATTCTTCTTCTACACCACTGCAATCGGGAAATATAAAATATTTAGATCTGCAAGCTTGGGAGAAACATTAATACCTAACTAAATTAAACCATATCCCACTTTTAAAGAAAGTAGAAGGCGATCTGGCTAGGTGGAAATGTCTACCCATATCACTCATGGGTAGGGTTGCCGCTATAAAAATGATGGTCTTACCAAAAATAAATTATTTATTCTCAACGATCCCGACTAAACCACCACAAGATTGGTTCAGATCTCTAGATTCATATATGTCCAAATTCCTTTGAAAAGATAAACCACCACGTATAAGCTTAAAAACACTACAAAAGACCAAGAATAAAGGAGGATTAGAACTACCTAACTTTCAGCACTACTTCTTAGCCAACAGGCTTCAGTTTATCTCAGGATGGCTAAAACATACCCTCTTAGATGAACCTTGGCTAGATGTAGAACAAGCACTTTGCAATAATCTAGAGATTTCAGACCTACCATTTATCAGCTCAAACATCCAACGACATGAATGCTTCAAAAGCGTCAACATCAGCTCTTCTCTGACAGCATGGTGGGAGTTTCTAAAATTGACAGCGTCCTCATTAATCCCATGCAAACGTACACCTATCTGGAACAACCCTGACATATTACAAAACAATAATATGATAAACCTTCCAGATTGGAGTGGTAAAGGAATCAAATACTTAGAACATATATTAGAAGGAACAGAATTTATTCCATTTGACAGACTAGTTACACAATATGGGATCAACAAGAAAAGATTTTTAGAATATCAACAAATTAAATCATAGTAAAAAAGAAATTTAAACCGGGTCAAGTTGAACTACAAACACCACCAAGTGTGGTACAATTTGTTACTCTTAAAACCCCAAAATTACTTTCCAAAATATACAGAATGCTTTCTAAAACAGATGAATCAATATCACTTCCTATTGCAAAATGGGAAGCGGATTTATCAGTTAACTTAGATCAAAACGTCTGGTCTCAGATATGCTTAAAAACCTTTCATTTAATTAGAAATCCCAGTCTTCAATTAATTCAATACAAAATACTACATAGAGTGCACTATACAGGTCATCGGATGTTCAAGATGGGCTTTACGTCTACCAACAACTGCTCACACTGCCAAACCAATTCACCGGACAATTATATCCACGCTCTTTGGTTCTGTCCACCAGCTCAGAAGTTTTGGCGCGAGATATGTGAAGACTTATCGAAGTGTCTGAAATGTAACATTCCAACTTCCCCTTTAGTGTGTTTGTTGGGCAGCTTGCCCAGCCCTGGCGCAGGGTGCCGCCGGTGCATCGAGCCACCTGGGGGGCTCTTCAACTGGTGGGGGAGGCTGTTACATCTTGCAGGAGGTCTCCTCTCTTCAGGAACTCACTCTGCAGGAGGGGGAGATATAGGAGAGGTGGAGGAAGATCTCAGCCTGGGCGTCTATTGTCTTGTGTAGTCTGGAAGATGAGTGGATGACGGGGTGGGTGCAGTTTTCTCTGTGGTGGGGTCGGGTGGGCTGTCCCGGGCTCTGTGGGGCCGGGCTGCGCTGCTGCACTGGGCCCCGGTCCAGATGGGCCTGGGCCCCCTTTCCCTGGCGGGTTGCAGAGTATGGGGGTGCCTAGTGGGGTCAGCAGTGGAGCTGGCCCCAGGGAGGGGTCACTTGCCCCTCCCTTCCTTCCCTCCCCATCTCCAGCTGCCTCCCTCTTCCCGCTCCACCACAATCACCCACACATGCAGGGCCTTGGGGTAAAGGTGTGTCACCAGGGTGCAGGGGAGGCATCCCCCCCCTCTGTCCCCTTCTGGCTGCCTGTGCCTCAATTTTATCTCACAACTTTGACATTCGCATTACTCACACTCTCATAACACATACATATAGGATCTTGGGGGTGGGCACGCTACACGTAATCCAAAAGACCATCAGGGTGTACAGCCTCACCCCTGGCGTCGTTGCCCACCTCTCAATTTTAAATACATGTAGACATTGAGGGCTAGCAGGAGGGGCTATGCGCTTACCTGCTGCTCTCTGGCCTCCATGCCCTCCTGGGTTTTAAATGCACCTTAGAACACACATGCATCAACACTACATATGAGCGGGCGGAGGGAGGTTTGGAGTCTTCACACACCCCCGTTCTCTGCGGCCTGCTGGAGCGGGGGGGCTAGGAGGAGGAGTTGGCCGTCCGATTGGGGTCTGGAATGTGGGGCCTCCCTGCTGCTGTGGAGTCGGGGCGGTCTGCTTCTCCCCACCGCAGGGAAAAGGGTAACACCACCTGGGTCTGGGTGCAGTTTCCCCCTCCAGGGGCAAGGGTACCTAGACCTGGGGCTTAGAGTACGCTTGGGGAGTGTGATTGTGTGTACAGTGTCTCTTTATGTCTGTCTCCACGTTGGGTGAGTGTTGAGTAATTGCATATGAGAGCATGAGGGTGGGAATGGATGTTTGTATCTGTGTGTGCCTGTATGTCTGTGTCTATATGTCAGGTTGGGTATCAAACGCCACCTCTCTAGGGACATCTCAGGCCCTCCAAGGTATGGAGGTCTATCTCCCCCCACCACTTCCCCTGCCAGTGGCAGACACCCTCAGACATCGGTGCGTTGGTGGTTCTTTGTGTCCGGGTGATCCAGGTGATTGATATATGTATTTTTTGTCTGCTTATTTTGTTGGTTTTTGTTTTTTGCCCTTTATCACCGTCCCTCTTCCCCACTGTTTTTCTTTCCCTCTTTCTTTCTCCCCTTTCTTTTCCCCAGTCAAGTCTGTCCCGTATTTAGCAAGTGAAAATAAAATAAAATAAAGAATAAAAGGTGAATCAAATAGACCATTACGGCAAGGCTGGGATGGTCCATTTGGTAAAGTAAATCCGTTGGGCATCTTTCTTCGCCTTTAGACAATAATTCTGATGGCAGAAGAGCCAAACGGGACAGGCAAAAAAAAAAAAAAAGGAATAATAATCGTAGCATCAGCACAAGGACTCAAAAATGTCAGCAAGTTCCTGAAGCGAGATTGATGAAATTACGGGAATGAATGTACAATGATGTGGAAAAACTTGACGGACAAATATGTTTGCCCCTAAAAAAATCTGACCACAACACATAGTGGGGACCCAGGAGGGAAAAATTCCCAGCATTCCCACAAGCACCCACATAAATCTCCAAAAGTTGAATCTGTTCATCTGGACGTAGCGTTTTGTGGGAGAAACGTTTCGTCACTCATCCAAGTGACTTCTTCAGTCTCAGCTGACTGCAGGTTTCCCCAATCTTATAAACAGTACATTTGCATAATGACTGAAACCAGCCCACTGAAGGAACAATGGGCTGTGAGGTCAGTTCCTTAATCATAATTATGCAAATTCTCATGACCATTGATCAACAACCACTGAGAATTTGCTTAGCAACAGACTCTGGACAAATTCAGTTTCAGTTCAATTTATATAGCAGCAAACCATAACAATAGTTCCCTCAAGGCAACTTTTACTGCAAGTTTAACACCGTACAATAATAGACAATAACAGACTCCAACAATCAAACAGCACCTCATGAGCAAGCCCTTTCAATTCAATTCAATTCAATTTTATTTATACAGCGCCAAATCACAACAAAAGTCACCTCAAGGCGCTTTATATTGTACAGTAGATAGCACAATAATAAATACAGAGAAAAACCCAACAATCATATGACCCCCTATGAGCAAGCACTTTGGTGACACTGGGAAGGAAAAACTCCCTTTTAACAGGAAGAAACCTCCAGCAGAACCTCAGGGAGGGGCGGCCATCTGCTGCGACCGGTTGGGGTGAGAGAAGGAAAACAGGATGAAAGACATGCTGTGGAAGAGAGACAGAGATTAATAACAGATATGATTCGATGCAGAGAGGTCTATTAACACATAGTGAGTGAGAAAGGTGACTGGAAAGGAAAAACTCATCATCATGGGACTCCCCGGCAGCCTACGTCTATTGCAGCATAACTAAGGGAGGATTCAGGGTCACCTGGTCCAGCCCTAACTATATGCTTTAGCAAAAAGGAAAGTTTTAAGCCTAATCTTGAAAGTAGAAATAGTGTCTGTCTCCTGAATCCAAACTGGAAGCTGGTTCCACAGAAGAGGGGCCTGAAAACTGAAGGCTCTCCCTCCCATTCTACTTTTAAATACTCTAGGAACAGCAAGTAGGCCTGCAGAGCGAGAGCGAAGTGCTCTAATAGGGTGATATGGTACTACAAGGTCATTAAGATAAGAAGGGGCCTGATTATTTAAGACCTTGTATGTGAGGAGCAGGATTTTGAATTCAATTCTGGATTTATCAGGAGGCAAATGAAGGGAAGCCAAAACAGGAGAAATATGCTCTCTCTTTCTAGTCCCTGTCAGGACTCTTGTAGTCCAGCCTGGAAGTAATAAATGCATGAACTAGTTTTTCAGCGTCACTCTGAGACAGGATATTTCTAATTTTAGAGATGTTGCGCAAATGGAAGAAAGCAGTCTTACATATTTGTTTAATATGTGCGTTGAAGGACATGTCCTGGTCAAAAATGACTCCAAGGTTCCTCACAGCGTTACTGGAGGCCAAGGTAATGCCATCCAGAGTAAGAATCTGGTTAGATACCATATTTCTAAGATTTTCAGGGCCGAGTACAATAACCTCAGTTTTATCTGAATTAAGAAGCAGAAAGTTAGCGGCCATCCAGGTCTTTATGTCTTTAAGACATTCCTGCAGTTTGACTAATTGGTGTGTGTTACCTGGCTTCATGGATAGATAGAGCTGCGTGTCATCTGCATAGCAGTGAAAATGTATGCTATGTCTTCTAATGATGCTGCCTAGGGGAAGCATGTATAATGTAAATAGAATTGGTCCTAGCACTGAACCCCGTGGAACACCATAATTGACCTTAGTGTGTGAAGAGGACTCTTCATTTACTTGAACAAATTGGAGTCTATTAGATAGATATGATACAAACCACTGCAGCACAGTACCTGTAATACCTACAGCATGTTCTAATCGCTCTAATAGGATATTATGATCAACAGTATCAAACGCAGCACTAAGGTCTAGCAGGACAAGCACAGAGATGAGTCCACTGTCAGAGGCCATAAGAAGATCATTTGTAACCTTCACTAAAGCTGTTTCTGTGCTGTGATGAGCTCTGAAACCTGACTGAAACTCTTGAAATAAGCCATTCCTCTGCAGATGATCTGTTAGCTGTTTGACAACTACTCTTTCAAGGATTTTTGATATGAAAGGAAGGTTGGAGATTGGCCTATAATTAGCTAAGACAGCTGGGTCTAGAGATGGCTTTTTAAGTAAAGGTTTAACTACAGCCACCTTGAAGGCCTGTGGTACATAGCCGATTATTAGAGATAGGTTGATCATATTTAAGATTGAAGAATTAATTAATGGCAGGACTTCTTTGAGCAGTTTTGTAGGAATGGGGTCTAAAAGACACGTTGATGGTTTGGAGGAATTAATTATTGAAGTTAACTCAGAAAGATCAATTGGAGAAAAAGAGTCTAACTTAACATCAATGGTACTAAAAGTAGCTGTAGACGATATTACATCTGTGGGATGATTATTGGTAATTTTTTCTCTAATGATAAAAATTTTATTTGTGAAGAAGTTCATGAAGTCATTACTAGTTAACGTTAAAGGGATTGTTGGCTCAGTAGAGCTCTGACTTTTTGTCAGCCTGGCTACAGTGCTGAAGAGAAACCTGGGGTTGTTCTTATTTTCTTCAATCAGTGACGAATAGTAAGATGTTCTGGCTTTGCGGAGGGCTTTCTTATAAAGCCGCAAACTATTTCTCCAGGCTAAATGATGATCCTCTAAATTTGTGACATGCCATTTCCTCTCCAGCTTACGAGTTATCTGCTTTAGGCTACGTGTTTGAGAATTATACCACGGAGTCAGGTACTTTGGATTTGAGGCCTTAGTTTTCACAGGAGCTACAGTATCCAGAGTCGTACGTAGTGAGGAGGTAAAATTATTAACAAGATAATCGACCTCTGTTGGAGTAGCGTTCAGATAGCTGCTCTGCTCTATGTTGGTACAGGGCATTGAAGATGATAACAGTGGGTGGATTATATTCTTAAACTTAGTTACAGCACTTTCAGAAAGACATCTACTTTGATAAAGTCTACTCTCCACTGCTGTGTAATCAATCATTGTAAATGTAAATGTTATCAGGAAATGATCAGACAGCAGAGGGTTTTCAGGAAACACTGTTAAATGTTCAGTTTCTATGCCATATGTTAAAACAAGATCTAGAGTGTGATTAAAGTGGTGGGTGGGTTCTTTTACATTTTGAGAGAAGCCAATTGAGTCTAATAACAGATTAAATGCAATGTTGAGGCTGTCATTTTTAGCATCTACATGGATGTTAAAATCACCCACAATAATTATTTTATCTGAGCTGAGCACTAAATCAGATAAAAAGTCTGAGAAATCAGAGAGAAACTCTGTGTAAGGCCCAGGTGGACGATAGATGATAACAAATAAGAATGGTTTCTGAGTTTTACAGCTGGGGTGGACGAGGCTAAGCATCAGGCTTTCAAATGAATTAAAAGTCTGTCTTGGTCTTTCGTTGATTAATAGGCTGGTGTGAAAAATTGCTGCCACACCGCCCCCTCGGCCTGTGCTTCGAGATTTCTGGTAGTTAGAATGACTCGGGGGTGTTGATTCATTTAAACTAACATAATCATCCGGCTGCAACCAGGTTTCTGTAAGGCAGAGTAAATCGATTTGTTGATCAATTATTAAGCCATGTACTAACAGAGACTTGGAGGAGAGAGACCTAATATTTAATAATCCACATTTCACTGTTTTACTCTTTGGTTCAGATGTGGATTCTGTATTGTTCTTTCTTTGTGATTTTTTTATGTTTAAGTTGTTTATTGCTGGTTTTTAGTTTGTTTTTTGTCTGTTTGGGAGCTGACACAGTCTCAAAGGAGATGGGTTTTTGGGGGGGTAGCAGGAGGAGAGAAGCTGCAGAGAAGTGTGTAAGACTGCAACTCTGCTTCCTGGTCCCAACTCTGGATAGTCATATTTTGGGGGGTTTAATAAATTGGTCCATATTTCTAGAAATGAGAGCTGCTCCATCCAAAGTGGGATGGATGCCGTCTCTCCTAACAAGACCAGGTTTCCTCCAGAAGGTTTGCCAATTATCTATGAAGCCCACATCGTTTCTGGGACACCACTCAGACAGCCAGCAATTTAAGGAGAACATGCGGCTAAACATGTCACTCCTGGTCTGATTGGGGAGGGGACCAGAGAAAACTACAGAGTCCCACATTGTTTTGGCAAAGTTACACACCGATTCAATATTGATTTTAGTGACCTCCGATTGGCGTAACCGGGTGTCATTACTGCCGACGTGAATTATGATCTTACTGTATTTACGTTTACCCTTAGCCAGCAGTTTTAAATTTCCATCAATGTCGCCTGCTCTGGCCCCTGGAAGACAATTGACTATGGTTGCCGGTGTCTCTAGCTTCACATGTCTGAGAACAGAATCACCAATTACCAGAGTTTGACCCCCGGCGGGTGTGTCGCAGAGTGGGGAAAAACGGTTAGACACATGAACAGGTTGGTGGTGTACCTGGGGCTTCTGTTTAAGACTATGCTTTCTCCTCACCGTCACCCAGCCGCCCTCTTTCCCCAGCTGCTTGGGGTCTGCCGGGGAACAGCTAGCGGGGCCTACGCTATCTTCGGCTGCACCAGCTGCAGGGGCCTGGCTAGCTACGGGTGAATGAAGGGTGCGAAGCCGAGTCTCCAATTCAGTAATCCTGGCCTCCAGAGCTGCAAATATGCTACATTTGTTACAGGTATCATTACTGCTAAAGGAGGCCGAGGAGTAACTAAACATCTGACACAATGAGCAGGAAAGTGCAGGAGGGACAGGTGAAGTAGCCATGGTGCTAACGAGTCGGCTACGAGCTAAGCTAAGCTAGCGAAACAGTACAGAGACAGTGAGTGAATACTTTGGCTATAAATTAGGTAGTGAGCACTAGGGCTGCCACGATTAGTCGACTAGTCACGATTACGTCGACTATCAAAATCGTCGACGACTGATTTAATAGTCGACGCGTCGTTTGAAGCTTTGTAAGATCACAAAAGACGCAGGAATAAGTAGTAGGATTTAAGAGTGTAATAACGGACTGAAACAGGAGATGGCAGCACTGCATGTACAAGGATGCCAGCTGCCGTTAAACCCCGAAGAAGAAGAAGTAGCTCTGTCCCAGAATTCATAGCGCAGCCCTGCACAGTTTCCAAAAATGGCGGCAGCTAGTTAGTTTTAATATTACTCTTATTATTCTTTCTGGGTCACAAAATAAACGTTTAACATATTTTCAGGGGAGAATGTAACTGTGTAAACCTCAAATATCTGCTCAGTTTATCACATATTTTCAAAAGCGCTCCGACATTTTCGGAGATGTCTGTTAACCACTAGCTCGATAGCTAGCCAGGGGCAAGGCTCACTAGAGCCCGTGAGAACACCGGACTCCCGGCAAATCGTTTTCAAACCCACCGCCGTCTTTCGCTACTCAGGTTAAACATACATAAGTCACTAGATAACTTAAAAATGTTATTGTTTGGCTTTTTTTTAGTATTTTATTTGTTCCTGAGTAAATCGGTTTGGCTGAGATTAAAGTTATAGTTTTTACACAGCTGAATAAACGTCAAGCAGACAACTGATTATCAGAAGTGTGAGATGCTCGAGAATATACTCCGGTGTCCTGTTATATTTTAAATAGCAAGGAGTTTATTAAACTTCACCGAAACAATCTGCAAATTTCATTAAAATTTAATAAACTATCATCTTGTCTTTATTTTTAGTTAGCACATACTTTAAACACTTAAAGCTGTAAGCTAATGATAGTTATATAAGAGCAGATGCATGCTGGTGCAATAAGCTGTACGTTTTACGTCCAATGGATGCATGATCTGATTAGTCGACTAATCGCAAAAATAATCGGTGACTAGTCGACTATCAAAATAATCGTTTGTGGCAGCCCTAGTGAGCACACAGAAAGGGTGATTCAGATGAAGCACGTTAAGATTATACTATGAAAAGCGGATGTATCAAAAGATTTAAATTAAATTGCTAAGCAGAAAAGCTACTCAGAAACACCACTGTGTTTGAGCAGGAACAGGGAGTGATACTCTACCACAAAGTGAGCGAACACCAAGTGACAGCGCCACCACTCTGGTTGGCAAGCGGTGGGAAGGAAAAACTCCCCTTTAACAGAAAAAAGCCTCTGGGACACTCAGGGAGGGGCAGCCATAATATAATAAGGATAAAAAATAGGATAAAAGACAGAGTGGAAGAGAGCCAGAGATGAATAATAACTAATGATTAAACACAGACTGCTCTATAAACACATAGTGAGTGAAAAAGAAACACACAGTGCTTCTTGATGTCCCCAGCAGGGGGAGCTTCAGTGTCACCAGATCCAGCCCTAAATATATGCTTTAGCAAAAAGGAAAGTTTTAAACCTTTTTTTGAAGATCGAGAGAGGGTGCCTGTCTCCTGAATCAAAAGTGGGACCTGGTTCCACGGAAGAGGGATCTAACTTCCCTCATTTTTTAATTAAATAAAATCTGTTTGTGCTCTAATTTGTGACCATTTCGTTGTTTGAACAATTATTCAGTAAAATACTGAAATCATAAAGGGATGGCACAGCTGATCTTCTGCTCAGTCCTACAATGATTTCTGTTTCAATTTTACACAACTCAACAATCCTAAAGTATTTCCACAGCCAATGGCAAATTTTTTTTTGGGGGGGGGGATGGAAAAATATATGAATTGCTTATAATTGTATTATTATAAGATAAAGCAATAAATTGAAAGAAAAGCTGCTCTAACTCTAACTCAGTTAAGTTTGTGTACTGTTGGCTAATACAAAGTCTTAACAGTGGAAAACTTATTTTACAATGGGGCACCAAGAAATCGCTAATGTTTTAAAATTTTAGATTGAAACAAATCAAACACTTTAAGTCTTCTACACTTCTGACAACACTCACTGCATTTTTGGGAAATGGAAACCACATCAGTGTCACCCTGAAACGCAAGCAGGATGTGTCATCAGGGATACATATGCATAGGTTACAACATACTCCAATCCAAGGTGTTATGAACTCAAACCCTCCCATACATTACACTGTAATAACTGGTGTGACACAGAATGAGGGGCTAATTGGACAACTGTAGAGACTGTTCACAGTCTTTATGGATGTAAAGATCCATTCATAAAGACTGTAAAGAAAGGTTTGCGTTTGATTTATCTTCATGTTAGATTGTCAAAAATCGCACACCGTTACTGAAGTGAGCTGCTTGGTTGATGAATATCCCCATTTTAAAAGAGCGAGTGCAGGGTGATGTTCTGCTTAATTTATAAAGAAAGTAGAATTTCAAACTGTCTCCATCTGAATTCCAGAAGGTCAACAGCGCGCGTCCTTTCGCAGTGGGACATTATTTATAATTCGACAGCTAAACAGAAACAACAATGAAATGTTGAGTTTATGTAGCACTACACATGCGAGTTTGTTCATTGTTTATCATTTTTGACTATGCTAACCTAAACTTAAAGAATCTGTGAATGAAAATTAAGTTCAAGTTATGCAGTCAAAAAGCACATATGGGAGTATATCTTAATATTTAAACTGTGGAAATATTTGACTAAAAAGAAAACCTCAGGAAAGGTTGGAATACCAGTTCTTTGCAAAGTAGCAAAAGGACTGTTTACTGCAGGACAAAGCACAGTAGTTTTCCTCTGACTTTAAGTGGAGCAGAGGAAAGATTTTGCCAGTGTGAGTAAACGAAAACAGAAAAAATTAAGTCATTAAATAGTTACATATTTACAAAGATTGCAAACTGTTAATGTGTCCAGGAACATTTGAAACAAGAAAAGAAAAGCGGTGGAAACTATGGGGGGGAAAGAGGCATTCCATAATCGTTACTTATGATTAGTTTTAGTAAATTCTTTCCCTATGCACCCACGTGAAAGAGCAAAAGAGTTCATGTTCTGACAAAGAAAGAATTTTACAGATAAAGATTTCCCTCTAAACTCCACCCTGCACTTAGTTATTAGAAAAAAGGATTTGCAGTAGTGATTCAAACAACTACAAACAATTATGGAACAATCTTGCGTTCAGTTACTGCCAGCTTTTACAGCATGACCTTTCAAAGGCTGTCTGTTCAGAACCACACAAGAAAACCCTGCCTAAACCATTTTACTGGTTTATGAGCCAGAATGACTTCATAATGTTTGCTTAGTTAAGGTTTGTAGCTTGCTACTGAAGATTAAATAGCAAGCTAAAGAAGCAGATCATTTTGGGTCTGCTAATTCTTTCTTGACAGTACCATCTTTTCTGTGAGGCTGAGCAATCCCACTGCTGTGAAAGCAAACATGATAATCAGTATGACACCATTAACCGTCACTGGTTTTATCTTCTCATACATTTTGTGTTTTACTCTGTGTCTTTATGGTCACTTCACAGCCTGTCATGGCAGATGACTGAGTCCGGTTCTGCAAGATGTATTTTCATGCTGAAATAGAGTTCTTCCTTCCCACTCTCTCCAAGGGCTTTTTCATAAGGGATATTCTGATTGTTGCTGTTTTCTGTCTTATACTGAATGATCTTTACCTTATAATCTAAAGTGCCTTCAGATGACTGGTGATGTAAAATTGCATTGAACTGAATTATGATTTACACCACTTTATCATTGATGTCCCATACACTGCTAGCTTGTACCTTCTTTCTAACAATATTGTACATGTAGTAACATTTAGCAAACATGACTTAGGCAAGATTTTAGGGCTTTAATCTGGCACAATGAACATTTTAACAGACAACAGGATGTATGATCTGAGCTACAGAGGGTAGCATAACTCCTTGCGACGCTTCGGAGCATTTGACCAGAAAAACACACAGCACAGGAAAACTTCCATACTTGTGCAGACCTGTGTGTGGATGCAAAAGTATTATATGTAAAGTTGCATTGCACCCAAATGTAAAAACTGTTTCATATTGAATAAAGGCATAAATCTACTTAACCTCCTAGGACCTGACATCACATTTTGGGTTATTTAGATCAAAATACTCAGTTTTGCTCTACAAGGGCCTGATATCCACTTACGAGGACATTATACTGCTACTGTTCTATCAAAATTTTAAACAAATATCCTCATATGTGGCTCTTATTTTTCTTAAAAACAAAATTAAGGTTAAAAAAAAAATCTGGTAATTCTTTGTTTTTACATTCATCAGGCCCCAATGTGACCAAATATCAAAGAGAAATTAAAAATGCATGCCGTGGAAGAGTTCAGGTCTTAGGAGGTTAAGTAATGGAACAAATGTTTGAGCATTAGAATATACTTTAATTATGCAGAATATATGCACTATATTACTAGATCATAATTTTTGAATGTTTATATCACATGCTTTTAATTACTTGTGCATGAGGGGGTAGCTTTATCTGTAACAATATAGCTTTTTTATCACATTTTATGCTTTAAAATCTGCAGAATAAGCAACTTAAGAGTTAATATAAATGGTATTGAGTTAAAAGTACATCATTTGAAAGTTTGGAAGCAGAAAACAAAATGGCATAGAATAAACAAATACATGTTACATTTTACTGGTCCTATCGTCACTCTCATTCAGTGACATTGGATATTATAAGTTTCACAGTTCTCTAGCCTAGTGGAAAATTATTTCGCGGGCTCTTTCAACATCACCACTGAAGTGCGCCGACCCTGACAACCCCCTCACTCCACCAGGGTTTCACTTAAACAGAGCTGATTTTGGTTTTGCACCAATCAGAATGCTGTTACCAGTTTTATGTTGATAACTACAAAATTACCTCATGAATACATATCAACAAACCATTTAATGCTCTACTTTGTTTCTCTAATTCTATGATGAAATGACTTTCATTTAGTCTTTTAATCCCAAACAAATTTATATTTGACATCTTTCATTTTGTCTTTGTAAACAGCATCAAAGCATTCTGCTTCTGCCTCTGTTAGCTGATTCTTCCAGTCTCCAGCAATTCCTGAAACACAACACACAGAGAAGAGTTAAACCTAAATTAAAGGAACTGTTGTGTCCATTATTTTAGACTTTAAATCTAAAATTCTGTTACAGTTTTTCTCAGTTCCTTACGTACTATTACCAGGCTTATAAGCTAAAAATCGAAACCCTATCTCAGGTGATCATTTAGAAAGTTGTTGGTTCATTTCTAAAACCTAGGTAGCACGTCCAGGTGCAAACACAGAGTCAAAACTATTTGCGCACCAATTAGAACCTTTAAAAGTCTGATAAAAGAGCGCTGGGTCAGTGATGCAAAGGAGGAACACAATAATCCAAGGTACTCCAACATTTTCCTGCCTGCATACTTTCATTTTAAAACCTATGTCCACATTCACCTCCTCCCAGAGTCCTGTTTAGACATGCCAGTCGAGGCTATAGGGGGGGTAAATAAGAGATATAACTCATGCTATTTCACCATACAGTACAGCTTCAAAACCAACATAATTCGGGGGGGGTTTGACGGGGTGGGGGGGGGGGGGGGTGCGGTAACCATTCTCAGTAGTATTACAAAAACACACCTTTCCTGAAGAATTCAGACTTGCTCTGGTCCATCAATTCTTTAGGAGCAGCCGAGTAGTTTGACATGCTGTTTTTCTTCATGTTCTTGAACAAGCATCGGTCTGCTATCTTCTCTATTACTTCAGTATCCAGAGATTTCTCCATGAACTGAGCGATTCTGGTCACAGAGTCCTTCAGGTCCTGCACCGTGCAGACAAACACCGTTCAGCTCATGTTCTTACCACGACTCTCAGTGTACGACTCTTTTTTTCATGTTTAAATTATTTGGAAGGCATTTGCAGTTCTTCTCACCTTTAAAAGTTCTTCATAGGAGATGTACATGATGGACTCTTTATCTTTAGCATTGAGCCAACCCTTTACATGGTCAAACCAGGAACCAAATATAACTAAAAGAAAAAGAAAAGATTCCCTTTGAGTTATTATGAATACAATAGCAAACGTCTCTGCACTAATGGTTCAACTTCAGCAATCCTTAATCCTCTTGTTACCAGTTGTAAAATACAACTGAATAAAAGGCTAAATGTCACCTGCTGTTCTAATACAGAGTAAATGAAGATTGTATGTTCCATAAGTGTAACAAGAACAACCTTCTCCATCTAGGAACTTCTGGAGGAATTCGCTCTGTGGGCCTGGTTTCACCAGGAACGAAGTTGACCCGAAATAGTGAAAAGCAGACGTAAACACATCTTTGGGGTTCCTCATGACATAGATGACCTGGAGTAATGACAAATCATTACTTCACTTTAAACATTCAACATTTAAGTTTGTAGCTTTATGACCAAATAAAACTACAATGTATGTTTTACACAGACAAAGCACTTTGAGTTCATAACCTGTCCTTCACATGCAATCACAGACCTTCTCACTGGTGATTTTTTTTGTATGGTTGCTTACTTTGCCATGCCAGACACTTGGACACAGGCACAGCAGAATACAAACCCTGTATTTCTTATAGGAACTACTAAGTAATAGCCTGAGGTCTCATAAGAAGCTGTCAGTGGTGAGTAATGAAAAATCCCCTGTTCTTGCTGTTGTGTCTTTTAAATTGTGTTGTAATGTTCTTTCAGCTACTTCATTTTCTTTCCACATCAGTTCTCTGTGTGGAGGAAACCTGACTAAGACTTTCACATTTTTCTCCGACAAGTTGTATACTCAGTGTTTTATCTTCTTTCAGGCTAATATTAGGGGCTGTTGGTTACATGTCTTATATTTTACAAGTATTCTTATGTTGGTTGCCTGTGCTACATTCATATTTTAAACCACTCAATTTAGATTATGCCTGGATGAATCACAGCATAACTATGCCAATTATTTATTATTGAGGAGGAGAAGCTGCTACTCTATAGCAGGAATTAAAGAGACCCATAAAACATCCCCTTTCACATTTAAATGAACAGCTTTAATGACCCACGAACCAAACTATGTGGCAGACCTACCTTTGGTTTAACTTCAAAGAAGGATGGCGGCATCATGCTGTAGTGGAAGTGAGTTGTAAACATGCGTGGAGACGGCCTCTTTTCAAGGTTGAGGGTGCGGGCTCGATTCTCCTCCAGCCATGGAACACGGTCCCAGTTGTGAAGAGTCTCTACGGAGGCCGGATCCCCTCCGCTGATGATCAGAGGGAGAATCTCCTGCATCCATGTCGTACCTACAAAAAAGAAACAATCTCATGTTTTGATTTAGCTTTTATTTGGGCCTCCCAATATTAGAGCTATTAAAGTGTCATTGTACACCAACTTCCTAAAATACAGTGTCAATTTTGATTAAGCATGCCTCACTGTCCCCTTGGTAACAACTTCAAGTTGTTATTTTGAAGCCTCTATTTCAATAAACAGAAAGAAACCATGGCTGTCACTGTCACGTCTACGCTGGCAGACGTGGAGTGGAGAGAGTGTGAGGACCTAAACGCAAGCATTGGAGAGAGAACAGAATTTGAACTGAAAGTGAGCCTTTATTACAGCAGAGCAGAGTACAAACAAAAGCAAAATGTGACAATGACTAAACTAGTAAAACCTGAAAAAGAAGTACAAAGAAACTAAAGACCTGAGCACCTGAGATGTGGAACATGGAAACCTGGAGCATGTAAAACAAAAGCAATGGCAAAATGTGAAGCAAAAAAACCCAAAAAACAAACAAACCCACAGAGTGGGTTCACAAGACACGACAAGTCTACTCAGGAGGTCAACCGCAAGACAGTTCAGGGGGTCAAATGCATGGGAAGTGGCGGCGGCGGAGACGAAGTAGGTCAGGAGGCCGACTGGGAGGGAAGTGGCGGCAGGTCTGGAGTCCACCTTTCTAGGCTATTAATTGTGAGTCTTCGCCGTCAAAGTGGCTGGTGTTGACATGACTTGGTGGATGGACGTGGACGGGCAGGTGTTAGGAATAAAATGAGTGCAATGAGCACACATTGCGATGTGCTCATTAAAGAGTTGGCACTCAGTTTTGAGGGTCAAATCTTCACTCAGCGCTTTGACTGAATTGAATTATCTTGATTAACATGTAGAGTGCAGAGGGTTTTTGCAACACGCTTACACATCATACTGGGCTGAGGGTGTCCGAACAGAATTTCCCAAACTTAAATAATAAATAGAATCAGTAGCATGCTATTAATAATCAAGGCAAGTCAGGGAGGCGTCTTCTGTTATTCCAGGAAGAGGAGCAGATACGAGGTGAAGTCAGACGTGGACGGAAAGAGGAGAAGATCCGGCAGGGAGACAGCAGGACTGAAGAAGACAGTCATAATAATACATTTTATTGTTGTGGTATAAACTGTATGGCGCGACTTGAGGCAGGCAATGGCTGAGCGGACTCAGCGGACCCCTGCAAGCCTCCAGCTGAAACAGGAGGCTGCAGGGGCTTGGCTGAGGCGAAACAGGGCCAGCAGGGGCAGAAACCTCTGGCTGAAGCAGAGCTATCTGGAGCTGTGCAGGGCACACAGCTGGCTCAGGATGCAGCAGCTGGGGCTGCGCAGCCCATGCAATCTGATCGGGATGGCTGGCTGGATGAACTCGCCTAGCTCCCAGCTGACGGAGGTGGAGAAGAAGGCTGCACTGCCTCCAGGAGTGCAGAGCCAGCTGAGGTCACAGACTCAGCCTCTGGGGGGAGTTTCAGTTTCTGAGGAGCCCTATTCCACAGTCACAGTCTCAGAATAAACAATCTTTGGAATTATTATTCCAGACCAGGGAGGAGCGGGAGTAACACAGTTCTTTAAGTCCTTAGAGCAGATGATTCTGTCTCTGAAAACACAGACTTTAAATTTCCAGGCTCAGGAGAAACGTAATCAAAGGTCGGAGAAAGTCCACTACCAAGAGGAAGCTGGAAACCAGGCTTTGTAGCCGGCTAGCTACAATCTTTATGACCATCACGGTATTCCTTATTGGACCTCTCCAGCCACTGATGGCACAGTAAATCCACTGTGTGAATTAAGTCCTCCCGGAGCTCCTCACAAGGAGCGAGTGTTGGGTCCATGTTGTGGCTAGATTGTTCTGACACTTCTACGCTGGCAGAGTGTGGAAGGGAGAGAGTGAGAGGACCCAAACGCAAGCATTGGAGATGGAACAGAACTTGAACTGAAAGTGAGCCTTTATTATGGCGGAGCAGAATACAAACAAAGCCAAAGGTGAGAATGACTAAACTAGCGAAACCTAAACTGGGAGAAACCTAAAAAACAAGTACAAAGAAACCTGAGACATGGAAACCTGGAGCATGGGGAAACACGAGACGTAGAAACACAAGGGGAGATGCGCAGATAATCCGGCAGCAAACAGAGGAAGACAAATGGCTTAAATACACAAAGGGATAACGAGGGAATGAGACACGGGAGGACAGCACAGCTGGGAGTACTCAAACATAACGAGACAGGGAGGAAGCAAACCTAAACACACTAAGCACTACACAAGGAACTATCAAAATTCTACAGTAAACATTAGGCACAGACTAAGACGCGGATTTGACTCTGAGACCAGGAGATATGACTGACTAGGGAGAAGGAGGGAACATAGTCTGGACACAGGAGCTGCATGAACATAGAGAAAAGGGTGAGTAGATATGAAATGTGGAATACAGCAAAGGCATACAAGCAGAACCTAAATCCTAGAAACTACAGAAAATAACTAAGAAACAAGAAATACAAAGACTATGACATGAATAACACTAAATCAAAGAATATTCAAAAACCAGAAAACGCAAACCCTGCGTCCCCAGACTCAGTACCGTGACAATAACCAAGGTTTAGAAATTAGTGAGTTCCAGAATCTTTCACCTTAATGTACTAGACCAGATATATGTTTCACTTGTTTGCCTTACCTTGTGATTGTGCATAGTATGTTCAGGACAGTCTGTGGGCATTTTATGTTCTACTCACGAGTCTGTTACTGAAGGGTCTTTTGACCGATCTTTCTGTACAAAGCGAGCTTAATGCAGTATTCAAATATTTACTATAGGCCCACAGTAGTCAGCAGAAACTCGCTCACCTCATTTCGTGACACTGGCAAACCTGAGTGAAGTTGGCCGCCCACACATTCTTCAAATTTAAAAAAGTTGATGTCAAACATTTGTGCTGATTTGTGCTGCAAAAAGTTTCGTTTGTGCTGCTCAGATCTGTCTTGCCATTCTAGCAAAACTGAATGCTGGCTTGACAATGAACCAGTTGTACACAGTTCCCTAAATATGCATTCTTCTCTTGTAATAATGAGAAAGCTTAAACTAAAACACAATAAGCCATCCATTTTTCTTCAGTTAGCACTGTATTTATTTAACTTTTTAAATTTTATCCAAGCTAAAGTCCCTGTCTAAGACAGAGCTGATCTATGGGGATCTAGTCCACTTCCTGTCCGTCCTTTTAAATCCATCCATCGCCCGCTGATTGTTTTTGGTATTCACAAATAGTTTGTAGAGAATATGTCCAAACTCTAATAAAACTTCACTTGTATTCCTCCGTTTTTGCAAGTAAAAAACACCATTCTGGTAGTGAATATCACATTTTAAGTTGTAAATACACTGATTCTCATATAGATTCTCTACTCTCCCAGAGTATTCAAAGCACTCCATACAACATACTACACTCGCCAATTCTCACAAGCACTCTAACTACATTCACACTGATGGATGCATCAGAGAGCAACTGGTTAGTTAGTAGGGGTTAATATCTTGCCTATGGATACTTGATATGCAGACTGGAGGAGCCAGGGATCAAACCACCAACCTTCTGATAATTAGGTGACCTGCTCTACTTACTGAGCTACAGCTACCCCCAGCTGCTGGTAGAAATGCTCTGCTGTCTGTGGCTTTATGACTAAAAATCAACCGGATGTGGTGACATGATTCATTGTGCTAAAAGGGCAAGTAGCATGTAAAGTCATATATCTATTGTCACAGCACCTTTAATAAAAACATAAAGAAAAGTGCCAGAAGACATTCTTGAGCCTTAATACTACGCAGCACATTCATATAAGGTATACAGGGTCAGTCTCTTTGGAAAAACCAGCATTGTTCCAAAAAGTGATTCTGTGATTTTTTTTTTTTTTATGTTATTGCTCATCTTGATAAATAGAATGTACTGAAAATATTTTACAAGGGGTTTGTATATAAAATGAAGAAAGGATGCAGGTATAATGCACTAATACAGGTACAGTTGCTCTGTGCAACTATACCTGTATTAGAATCAGTCCAGTCCTTTTTGCTCACTTAAAATCTCTTTAAAGACCTGTCATTTCATATTTGTCGCACTTCTGCTGCTCTCTCGATAATATCAAAGTCACTATGCTAAGAAAGGCCTGCAGCTGCTAGCTTGTAACAGGACTGTTTAAAAACTAGTGTTGTGCCAAAAAAGTGACTTCCAGTATTTCCCAGAAAATGATTGTTATAAAAGAATTTCTTCTAATCTGTAAAACATATTGTAACCCGAATCAGATTTGTGGGTTGTGCTGCTGAATAAGGTTGAAGGTGTAATTTCCCTCCCTGCCACTAGGAGGCGAGTATGCCTTGAGATGACTTTCTGTTAGCTAACATTTCCTTTTGTGAAAGCCATTACTGTGCCCCCCCCCCCGACTGGCCACTCCAGGTGCCACCCCGAAGCTAAAACAAGAAAATTCAATGAAATATGAACTGTACGATTATGGGTTCACAGTGAAGCTCAGATATCTGAGTGTATGTGAATGCAGCATGGGCTTCTGCACTATGAGCATCATGTTAGCAAAGGAAGGAGAGCCAAGCACGAAAGACAGCACCGCAGAAAACAATTTTTCGGCGAAAGATTAACAAGTTAACATAGCTGGACTGGCCATCGGGCATACCGGGCATTTGCCCGGTGGGCTGATGACTTATTTATTTATTTATTTTTGTAACGGCATGAACAATGAAAGGTGGTGGGTTGGCCAGATGCTGGCCGATGTGTAAAAATAACTTAGTTGTTTGGTGGTGGCTATGGCGGAGCTTCCACAGAGGCCAGCAGGTGGATGAGGGAAGGGGAGGCAGGAGGAGGAGAGACCCAAGGCGGCCACCGGTCCGAGTATCAGGTGAACTGAACTTCAGGTAAGAAGTTATGACCTGCAGTCTATCTGGGTCAGATATAAACCAAGTTTAGGGGTAGTTTATTTTCGTTGTGCTGACTTTTTACAGTCAGTTACGATAACTCGTACTGCGTGCTAGCTAGCATGATGGAGTTTCTACACAGGTGGGTGCTATGATTTTACTGATAGTGAACTTTATTTTATTCATAAGGTTAGTTAGTAGAGATGCCAACGGCTCCTTAAAAAATGGAATGGTCCCTCATTCAGAGAAAATATTACACGTTTGGTATTGAGCTGAGAAGGGACGCAGTTTGTCCCGTACTTCAGCTATAATGAAAAAAAAGACACAAAGCTGGAGTTATTCTGTCGTTACGCTGCACAGCTGCCTCTTCTCCTCTCATCCTCTCCCCTCCCTCTCCTGTTCCTACTTCAATCGTGAAACTGATCAATGATCAGCTGATCGGCTTTTCTCTCTTGTTTGTTTATCGCCCACTTTGCGCCAGAAAGAGGAAACCAGCGGACGTCGCGTTAAACAACAGCAGCACGTTTAAGCTTGGTCAGCTGTTGTTAGAATTTATTTAATATTAATTTCTAGTATCAGCTGATGTTTGCTGGAGCCACAGCTGTAAAAGCTGCTGGTCATGATGTCGGTTTGGATATGTGGTGAGAGGGAAACATGCAGATGAAACCAGGAGATGTCCTTACTGAATCATCAGAGCTGAACAGGTGATGGAGAAACAGGTTTACCTTTTAGGTGACATGGATGAGTTGAAGGGAAGTTATGAACTGTTTCTGAGAGACAAATAACACCAGGATCCTTTTCTAAGTAGCTGACAGCTGGTAACTGTGCAGGGGCGGGTCTAGCAAAGTTATGCCAGGGGGCCAGGTAGAGCATTAACAGGGAGAGGGGGCACAAAGAAATAATTTTCTTTCTTATTCTCATTTAAAATATCTAGCTTTTATTAAATAATTATCTGAATCTTGCGAACAAAGTTTTTATCTGATGTAAAATGTATAGAAATCATACATATACCAAAAAGACAGTGTACATCACTGTCACAACAGCGTTTGTTTTCATTCAAAGGCTATATGGCTTTAATACCTGGTGGGCCGGTCTGTAGTCAAAATGCCCAATTTTTTGTCCCAGTCCAGCCCTGCAGGTTATTACTGGTGGTGTCACCATGCCAACTGACTGTATTTCATCATCAGCCAGTGTTGTTCTTTATACATCAATATTACCAAAGTTAACCATAAGGCAGCATAGAAAGTATTTACTTGCTTTCAGGTTTCATTCTAATGTTAGTCTTTTCATTTGTTTCCCCACTTTTTTCCTGTTTCAAAATCAAAGTTTGTAAGAAGATTATCTTCTTTTTTTAATAGGCAGATAAAGTTTTGCATTGGTATTGGCTAATTTGCTAATTGTATGTTAAAAATGTTCGTATTTTAATATTCAAAAATGTTTTTGCCCAAAACATATGTGCACTATATGTCAGTAAAAATACTATGCAAATATTGCTGTCCTTGAATGCTGAATAAACACTGACAAAGCACTGATTGTATCTCTTGTACTTTATCAACGCAGTATCTAAAAACTTTGCACCGTAGTGCAAATCTCATTCTAGTTAAAATCTCATTCTAATAAGAGTTAAAAGTGCATTCGATTATTAGGTTTATAGGGTTATTGAATTATGGTTAACGGTTGGTAGGATCTTTTTTTAACATTATCTGCCAATTACATCTGCCACCCTTCTCCAAATCTGTGCCCCTACCTGGCCCCCCCAACAAAAATTTTCTAGACACGCCACTGGGCAACCGCCAAATTAGCTGAAAGATCCCGGTAAGGAAAGCTAAAATAAAAGTTAAATTCGCAATTTATCTTCACATACTAGTAGTTAATAGATGGCTATTAATTAGGATCTGAAATCTGTGAGATACGGCCGTGGGAAGCTGCGTCAGCCGGGCGAGCTATCTCACCACGAGCTCCGGTAAGGGATGCCACATGAATGTTAGCGCCATAAAGACATGTCGTTGACTGCTGTTAATCTATTTCCTGTTTAAAAACAACCAGTCGGAGTTGTGATATTTATGTTTAAAGTACTGTAACGTCACTGATTTGCAGATGTTTAATTTTAAGTGCTGAAGAATATATCAAAATGTGCCCACCTAACCGCTAGTATTAAGCTACTGCTTAGCGATTTCTGTGTATTTCTGTGTGTTCTAACATTACTGTGCTCTACCACACCCACCCACACACGCAGGGCTTGGGGTGCAGATATGTCACCAGGGTGCAGGGGAGGCACTCCCCCTCTGTCCCCTTCTGGCCACCTGTGCCTCAATTTTATTCTGCAACCTAGACATCCACATTACTCACACTCTCACATAACACATACATATAGGGCCTTGGGGGTGGGCACGTTTTACAGCATCCAGAGGATGGTCGGTGTATTCCAACCCACCTCTGGCGCTGGTGCCCTACCCTCAATTTTAATGCATATAGACACTGAGGGTTTTCAGTGTCTATATGCATTAAGGGACCTGGGATATAGAGTATGTTTGGGGAGTGTGAATGTCTGTGCAGTGTCTACTTGTGTCTGTCTACACGTTGGGTAAGTGCCGAGTATTTGGTTGTGTATATGGGGGTAGGAATGCACATTTGAGTCTGCGTGCGCCTGTTCGTCTGTGTCTATATGTCAGGTTGGGCCTTAGACTCGACCTCTCTGGGAACATCTCAGGCCCTCCAAAGTACGGAGGCCTATCTCCCCTCACCACACTCCCTGCCGGTGGCTGATACCCTCAGATGTTGGTGTGCTGGTGGTTCTTGTCGACTGGTGCTGGGTGCTCAGGTATGTACCGGCTCACTCCTGGTGGCCAATTGGCGGGGCCTGGCGCCTGTGGCCCAGCTGGGCCCTTTCCGGGGCGTGGGGGGCCCTCAGACCTCTGGTCTCTGGGCCTGAAGCTCAGTCCTCTCTGGCGCGGCTGGCTGCCGGCAGAGCCCGCGGGCACGCCACTGCAACCCCCTCTGGCCTGTGCGCTGTGGCTGCTGGGTGACCTCTCGTTTAGGGCTCTACTCAGCTCTTCCCAGGAGGGTGGCACGGTTCCCCCCTTTTGGTGGTCCTCCTTGGGTCCTCGTACTCTGGGGCCTCTGGATGTCTGGGGCCTGGATCTCCTCCATTCCTGCTTCACGCCCTGGGGGACGGGGCTTTGGCTCCCCACACTCCCTAGCAGATCGTTACATGGAGAAACCTTTGGAATACAAGCATGCTTATCCACACAGGTGTACACACGGGTGTTCACAGACACAAACTACACCTTTCTTGGTTGCTACCTCAAAGCACATTGTGCGCTGTCTATCTTGCGTGCTGCACAATAACATTTAATATTTAGTATCTACTGTTATCTACTGCTAGCTAGTTTATTGTGATGGTGCTGTATTTATTATGTTGCTCTTTTTTGTTTGTTTGTTTTCTCTTCTGTTTTTTTTTCTCCATACAGGTGATCCAGGTGTTTTGTTTGTTTTCTCTTTCTTTCTTCTCCCCTTTCTCACCATCTCTTCTCCCCTCTATTTTTCTTTCTCTCCCTCTCTTTCTTTCATTCTTTCTCCCTGTCCTATCCCCCAGTCATGTGTGTCCCGACTGTAACAACCGAAAATAGAATAAATACATATTTATAATAAAGGTCAGTCAAATGAACCAATATGGCAAGGCCATGATGATCCACTTGGTAAAGTAAATCCGCTTGGCATCTCTCTTGGCCTTAAGACAACAATTCTGATGGCTAAAGATCCAAACGGGACAGGGAAAAAAAAAAAAGTTAATTCATTTGATAAAGATGCAAAAAGTTCATAAAATGTGATTATAAAATGTGAGGGATCTCATTACTCTGTTGAAGTATTAATGTTTTAAGAAGTTGATATATTTTTCTGAGAAATAATTCAAGTTGAAATATCTTAAAAAGAAGAACAGTTAAAAGCGAGCTGTTAAAAGGATAAATATGTGAGAGTGAATCTTATGTATTCTTAAAAGGGTAAATATAAGGTATATTTTCTGTTGCATTAAAACCTTGTGTGATGTAACTCAAGTTATTTCATGATGGTTGAGACATTGTATAACTAAAATAATTTGTTATACCTGAGCAATACTTGACTGAACGATGAGTGATGGAAGAAGCATAGATAAAATAGTAATGTATGCACTGTGCACTGTGTGCATAGATTGTTTTTTGACCAGGACTAGATCATTCGAGATCTGAACCCTGTGGGTTCAGTGGCGAGCCAATCCCAAGAGAGTGACTGTAGACGGACCAGAGTAAGGTGTGGCCAGCCGTGGGATTCATCTTCAGCAAACCTCAGGACTATAACTACATTCCTTGACACAGATAAGACTAACACTTTAAAAATCTACCCGGGTAGTGTTAGAACCAGTGGACCGAAACACACACACACACACACACACACACACACAAGGAACTCTAATTTCTCTTTCCAAAGAGAAGTGGACTGAGAAGCTCTTTAATTGAAACTCTTTGGTGAATTTCCTTAAAGAGGATGTTTGGTTTTGATTTTATTTTTGAGCCCTTTAATGTGCATTTGTGCACTGTAGGAAGCCGGCTTTACACAGGCAGGGTTTGTAAACTTTACAACTTTCAATACAGTTTCTATCCAAATCACATCTTATCTATCATTGTGTGGTTCCTTCTCTGCTGATCCTTTCAAGGCTCCATAGTCTTACCTAGAACTTTCTGATACTGGTCCAAAGTTGTCTAGACGACAATTTAATGCGTATCTCATATTATTTAATTGTAATACCTGTTACAGTATGCCAAACACATCTCTCATGAATGAAATCCAGTCATTTTGAGCTAGAAGGAGCATTCCTATCACGAGGCAGATTCTTCATTTATCCAGCGTTCACTGACATCATTTATTTATTTATTTATTTATTTATTTATTTATTTATTTATTTATTTATAAGAGATCTTGCCAACAGGGCAGCAGAAATTACAAATACAACACTACAGTTCTATAGAGATATTTTAAGTGGACTAAAATGACTGGACTAGTTATACAATAACACAGAGTCATAAATATACTCATGAAACAGGTAATTTATGTGTTTTATAACCCTCATACATTGCTTCTATAGACTGTAGTCAACACAAAGACATTAGGCATAAATACACACGGAAACATCGGCAATAACTTAGTGGCAGACGGTCACTGGTGATCCAGAGAAATGAGGTTCTCAGGTTTGGGGTGAATTGCATAAATATTTAGACGCCGGGCATCTCTTACCTGTTTCTACCGGAAACTCAACGGACAGTCGGGGATGAGAGCTTTCCAAAAAGGTTCCCACATTTAAAATAAACCCCACAATGAAATTTAATGCTAAATACATACCATTAAAATGGTCGCATAAAATGAAGAGCAATCCTTGTTTTAAACGACGTAACGCCAGGACGATTATATAGTGTAATTGCTGCTAATAATAAGAAAACGACAGGTTGAAAAATCCTCTTCCAGCCCACTAAAACAAACCCCTCTTTAGCATAAAAGAAACCATTTGCCGTCGAACTGCAATCACTCACCAGACTTGGGGTACGTTACAATAAGGATGTCATCCGGACGAAAAGTAAACTCCTCGTAGTACCTGAGGCTCTCGGGCGGATGGAGACTTGAAGGCACATAGACGCCTTTGTGCAGCGTGTATAACTCTGTCTCAGTCATGCTTCAACAAGCAGAAGCAGCTCACTGAAAACAGCTCTGAGAGCTTCGAGCTGAAAAACTGTTGGACTTTGTCTCAACTTAACGCACTATCACTGTTTTTGTAGCTCGAGGCTGTAGCGCCACTCCCGCTTCTTCTGTGGTCTCGCGCTCGCTTCTGTTTGCGTCACTTTCCAACAAGTGTGCGATTCTTCGTCAAAGCTCAAGTATTCATGACCAAGTAATCATTGAACGATTCGTGTAAAATTCAAGGACTTAGTAATACACAATATATTATTTATTTATTTTTTCATTGTTTGTTGGGATAATAGAGCTGTTATTAGAGCTGTTAATAGAGCTTATATTGTAATATTCACAATTATAAGTCAGAGAGCCGAAAATAAAACACTGCCACGCAAGCTAAGATCCAAAACTTTATTTCACAGCTGGCACTTTAAAACGAGGATTACAAACAAAGGCTGAAGGGAGGCCACCTATGGAGGGAGGGCAAAAAAACAGCACACTTCAAATGGATCTATACAACCGAATGTAAATGAATGGCACTGCAAACAGTGAAAACCATTCTTTAAAAACCAAAACTAGGTTGGAGCTCCGATTACACCTCCCAGCCTGAACTTGGATCATCTCTCCCCGTCTACGTTCTCTCCGACAATAAAACAACGATACTGATCTTACAGAAACACCAGACCTCCCTTGGGATCTGATCTGGTCTGTGTTTCAGTGTTTTTTATGTGTAATGTCGTTACTTATATTTGTAAAAAGACTTTAGTGTACATGATTTGCAAAGGGCTTATATATAAAAATATTAAATATGTTTGTGTTATTGTACCTAACCAATCCCGTCCTTTTTGGCCACTTAAAATATCTTTATAGATCTATTGTTATATTTCTGCTATCCTTTGGCGGGATTGGTCTTAAAAATACATTTTTAATGTCAATCAGATGTTGTATGGGTTAAATAACGGATATATTAAAGTCACTCTGTCAAAAAACTGATTGTGGCTTCTACCTTGTGACAGGAATGTTGTTTGTGGTTCAAGATAACTTGATATCATTCATGAGGGATACATTTAATGTATGTTTCACATATGCATATACATAGGCCTAAAAGTTATTTATAGCAGTTTAACTTCAATCAATGACTTTTTGGCGCTACAATGGCAACTAAAGTCTGCAATGACTTATAGGTGGCATCTTATTCCCAGCCCTATACTAAGTAAGGAAGGGAACTAGCCTCCCCTCGTCACACTAGAACACCAATCCCCTTTCTATCTATCTTCATCGCCGGCAGCACCCCTCATCTATGAATGCAAAACTACCATGTCTGTCAAATGCGTTTGTTAGGGTTTGTGAGGTCAAAACCTCACAAAACCTAACAAAACCAAAAGAAATTAGCAACTAGGGCTAAAGAGTCAAACTAACATACTGACAACACCCAAGAATATGCATAGCCCCGCATTTTCTGCTCTTCACTCCCATTACTATACTCTTGCAAATCAGATTCCCCCTTAGTAATACAGAACCAAATTGATTTAGGTATAATGGAATGTGATTCCCCTGTAATAACCAATACAAACCCACCTAATTTACCATCGATGCATTCAGAACTTTCTTTAGCACTTTCCGAGCTTCTGACAGATACCAAAAGGGTTGGGATGGACAGGCATTGGGCCCTGTGCACACCTCCTTTAGTTTCCTGGAAATAAGGGCAATTTCACCATATGTGTGGACTACAGCCACACTACCAACACCCTTCTCCTGTTACTGGAACTAGCAGGCTGAGGGAGAAGAGTGGGAATAACTGTGGGAATAGAAGCAAAATGCATGGGCTCCAATTTCAGGCACTGAACCGCTCTCTGCCAGGATTTAACTTCTTGCCTCAGTCCTTCCACTACACCAAATAAAACTTCCAGCTGCTCATCCCTCTTTGACTTTTGTTCTACAACCCCCACACATTATTATCCTGAGCCAAGTGGCCATTTCGCAAACCTCTAATAAGTTCCAATTCTGCAGTCAAATTTATTGCAGCCACTAATGTTGCTGGTTTAGCACTGCTAAGAGTAAAATGCAAAATCCTACATCCCACATGTGTAATAAAATGATCCCTCTCTACATACCAGCCTATGTGAGGTAATGCCAAATCCCTGGACTGTTTCATTATGTAACTTCCTCCATGTAGAATAATTCACACAGTTCCAATCTTCACTTTCACAAGGATCCAAACACCTCCCCATAGCATCTTTCAGGAGAGTATAATTAGTTTTAGATTAACCGGACAAACCACTATAAACTTCATGAGCTTGTTCCAATTTTAACTTCATCATCTCATCCCAACCATTTACCTCCACTGCCATCTCAAACTGTTCCGCCCTTCCTCAGTCTCCAGCATAAAAACTCTCTAGGGCATACAGTTGTTACTTGAAATACTTTGGGAGAGTACTTAATCAAGACCGAAGCAACGGGGTGCAGCAAATCATTGTCATCCTCTGACATCTTCACAGTGAATATCCCATACGTTAATGCAACATCTGCATGCATGTCCATTTCATGTTTCAGAGTTAAAATGTGAAATTGACACGGTGGATGCGATGGACTTGGCATGTCTATTATACGTTTTGCTGTGATATATATCCTACAGGAGTTTCTATAAAATGTTTTTGTTCACAGTAAAAAATATTTCAAATTGTTGCTTAACACTCGAAGAACATTCCCGAATGATGACTACACACGCATTCCTATTGGTGGAAAACACTGAGCTGAACAGATCTGTTTCGTTTGTGTGTTTGCCTGTCTTAATACGTGTGCCTGCACTGTAAAAACTGTGACTAGAGGTTACTTAAAAAACCTATGGCAACAAAGTGACACTTAATTTACTTAAGTAGATTTTAATTTCAAGCGATTTATGTAAAATTTATATAAAATGTTAATTAAATTTCAACAAAAAACAAAAATAGATATTAATAACATTCACTTGTAAATATGTGTTGGATTTAGGGACAAAATCTCAAATTGAAGGTTAAAATTGCCTAATTGTAACAAAAAATTGATTCATTTGAAATGAATCTCTGAGTAAAATTACTTTGAATTTACTAACAATCTGGCAAAGGTTTAGTAAAAAATGACTAAAATATCCATTACAAAGAAATGAAAACTTTTTGTTTTTAAGTAAAACTCAAATTGGATTCAATAATTTTCCAATTAAACTTTATAAATAATGACTGAATAGTAAGAGAAAATCAAATTAATTTAACTTCTTTTCTGAGTAAAATGAATCAATTTCACAAAGAGAACATTCAAACAGTAATTGTTTTTATTGTGGAATATAAAACGTATACAAAATTTATAATATAACATTTTTCTGATTAATTTAGATTGTATGCACTGAAATTCTTCACTAGTGCTTGGAATAATAATATAATATTATAATAATAATAATATAATAGGAAGAATAGGCCATAATTGAAAATACAGTTTCAGCCAACTTCTCGAGAATGTCAGTCTTTACTTTGGAGGTGGGCAGAAGATTTCCATTCTTTTTATACTCCTCAGTGGCTCTGTCCAGTTACATTTCAGTTTCGTATGCTGACTGTGGAATGGGGAACAGCTTCGGCCAGGGCTCACAACGTTCTGTGAAGTTCTGCCTTTTGAGAATAATGGTGTCCTGAGAAGTGGTTGCAGCAGAGTCTGCATTGGATACAACTGGATTGGATGATGAGTCATAGTCAGCTGACAGTTGATCAGAGGGGCTGCCGAAAACTGGCAGGATGACCAGGGTGATGCCAACAACCTTCACAGTGTCTTTGTCTTTTATCTGGTCACTTCTGCGAATAGTGAAGTAGTCCTGAAATTTTGGTTTAAAATACTGAAGACTGAAGTCATTTGAAATCCCAAAGGTATCCTTCACAACACTTTGCAGCTCCTCTACTGTTGGTGGGATCCCTGATGGAAGAACCAACTTCTCGATTTGGTCATCAGTGATTACATGGAGCTCTATCTCGTTCAACCTAGAATAAAATGTAAATGGGCAGAGTTAACTTATATTAAGCAGGGTCAACTTAGTCATTTTCTTCTGCTTCAATTTCAAAACTAGTAGTTTAATTCAATACAATCATCCATAGACCCTATTTTCTGTACCGATTTGGTGATAGATCATGACATGAAATAACACTATTTATGTATTTATATACTGTATATATCTTCCTATATTTGAAAAGACGTCCTTTTAATCAACACAATATCATCTCTGTATCCAAACACCATTGGGTGTTAAACATAGAAATGATGAAAGACTTATGTCAGATTAAACACATATTACTATATTATTTCCTGAATGTACCTTTGTCTTGAAGATCGTTCTACAGAAACATAAACATCGTGACTGAGCATGGGTCTCACTCATACACCGACCAAGTTTAACTGGAAACTCGCATCATCCTTCTATGTGAGCTATGCCTGCACTAAAGTCACAGGGCTCCGGCAGCATGAAAATGAAAACCAGTTATGTTGCTGGACTGAGCCACTTTAGCTTAATTACCACAACTGAAAAACACTGCGTGGAGACAGTGACAAAATCCCGCACAAATGATTTTAACTACATCACTCACCACTGAGTGCAAAACTTTTTCATAAAATTTTAAAAGTAAATGAGGGAGGTTACAGCCCATCGAAATACATCATTGATATATTTTTTTAATGTGGTAAAACATGTGGTTAGTCAAAGCTCTGAAGTAACACAGCCGGGAAGGCTTGGAAAGTGACCTTATGCTAACAGTCCACTTCGTGCCATTTTGCGTAAAAATACAATACTGTCATTACAGTGGTCATTATTAATCTAATTTTGACGTATCATACTGTTTAGAACTTTTACTCAAAACTGCTATACGTTATTGTTTAAAACGTGTCGTATATTCGTACAAATTAAGATAAGCTTACCTCGGACAAAATGGAGATCATCCACTTCTGAAGCGTGTGTCCTGCACGTGGCACAACTGACTACGGACGGAAGTGTAGAATGATTGAAATGAAAATGCTTTCATTAGTTAAATCTATTAGATTTCTTAATTTTTCATGGTACTCATACATTTTTGTTAAATCTGCTCAACAAACTATTGCTTAATTTACCCCAAACAAAATTGTGTAAATTTAAATAACTGAACATCTCAAAAATGTTTAATTTTGCTTAGATTTAATTAAAACAACACATGCATGTTTTTACTGAGTAATAGTTACTATTACTTTTCTATTAGATACTAATTAACCCAAATCACAGTTTCTACAGTGAATGTATTTACATTGATGTTACTGTGCATAGTATAGACAGGATATAGTATGTGGCCATTTTATTTGTTTATTTATTTACTTTACTGATAGGTACTTTGACTTATACTTTATTGGGTATTCAAATATTTACTAAAGGTATTCAGTAGTCATGAGAAGGTCCTCAGTTTTAGGTCAAAGTACCCTGTGCCCATATACCTCATTTCAGGGTTACTGGCAACTGTGTTCACCCTTGTCCTTTGCTCTTTTCAGCTTCATCCGTGCCTTCTTTATTAAATTTCCATCTCTTCAAGTGCTCTCTGAAATTCCATTAATTCCCTCTTTGCACAGATGAATACATATACAGTGTTAGGGATGTCGCTGATGAACTAAACAGAAGCATTTGTTTTACAGTAGCCACAGCATTCCATACATTTCTCTTACAGTGCACTGACAGAAAACTTTTCAGTAGAGCGCACAGCCCGATCTGATCCGGTGGGGGGATGCCAGATCAGGCATCCCCCCACCGGCTCTCCTCTCTCCTGTCTTGTCTCAGTTGACTTACTTCTGTCTATCACCTTTTCTATCCCTTTGAAGAAGTGAGGCTCCTTAAATATTAAAGGGTAAGTATTAATTTTCATTTTGAACTGATAGAAGAAAATAAATTGTAATTAACTAAATAGAAGAAAGTAGAAGAGAAATAACAATCTAACGTAAATCAGTGACACACTCTTGGGCCTGATCAACTTTGGCAGGGCCTTCCTGGATGAGGGTGTCTAGTGATAATGGCTGAAACACCCAATGAATCCAAGGTCCACTACTGATGATGTGTCCCAAATTTAATATTATAATAAGTGCTGTCAGCGTTAATATGACATTAACGGCATAACTGCATTAACATGGCAAATCTCTGTTAGCGAGTTAGCGCAGATCGCCCCGTGTGTGGGGCTGCATGGCGCTAATGCGTTAACGAGCTAACCGCACTAACGCCTTCACACCTGCACAGGCTATCCACAGTAAGGCTATATCTGAGCAGAAAAGTGTGTCAAAGTGTGTGGACCGTGTGTCAAAATGACAGATGCTACACTGGTTTACAAAGGAATTCCAAATTTACGTTTAATTTTGTAATTCTTATGTTTTGCGTGACTAGCAATCTCCGTACAGGAATTCAGAATGTATTCTCCTGGATAAGACTTTTGATAATCTACAACCATTTTTTATTAAACTATGTGAGGTCAAAAGTATTGCTTGGCGACTGTCAACATGTTCTCAAAATGAGTACTTTTTTTCTTCTAGCAAACAAGATGCAGGTTGTAAGGAAAAGTGAGGGGTAAAAATCGCCCTCCTCCAACAAGACAAGCTCCAAGTAAATGACGTACAGAGTGAGACTTTGTGTTGCTTACAAGGGATCAAGATAGCTGTCTCTATGAGACTGGCTCTGTGGGAGGTTTCCTCCTGTTAAAAGGAAGTTTTTCCTTCCCACTGTCACCAAGTGCTTTGTCAAAGGGGGTCATTTGATTGTTGGGGTTTTCTCTGTACAATTACAGGGTCTCTAAATTACAAATAAAGTGTCATGAGGTGACTGCTGTTGTGATTTGTAGGTAGTACAAAGTAGTAGGACATATGCATCCTTTGGCCATAAGGATGCATATTCCATTATACCTAAATCAATGTCCTACTAAACAACTAATGTTATTTCATATTTCCAGCTTGTGGTGTGTTCACTCAAACACCAGTTCTGTAAGCTCTGATATTTTTGGACACTTTTATTTGGGGTGGCTGTAGCTCAGGTAGCAGAGCAGGTCAGCTGCTAATCAGAAGGTCAGTGGTTTGATCCCAGGCTGCCTGCTGGCTGCATGCCAAATATCCTTGGGCAAGATACTAACCTCATGTTTGCCTACTGGTGGTGGTCAGAGGGCCTGGTGGCGCCAGTGTCCGGCAGCCTCGCCTCTGTCAGTGCGCCCCAGGGCAGCTGAGGCTACAACGTAGCTCGCCATCACCAGTGTGTGAATGGGTGGATGACTGAATGTGGTGTAAAGCGCTTTGGGGTCCTTAGGGACTAAGTAAAGTGCTATACAAATGCAGGCCGTTTACCATTTATTTTTATTGTTCCAACTTACAAATTGTATGCTATTATAGTGACAAAGTTAGGACATAGAGTGGAAATGTAATGGGAAATTTGTGTTTCAACTCGTCAAACCTCTGTGTACTAGTGGTATGGAATTGTGACTTTCTTGTACAAAGAATGAGTATGCAAACATGAAACATGCTGCAAACATGCTGTGGCCAAGGTCATGGCACACTATATGTGTCCTCATTATCAGGCTGGTGCCTACATGACTGTGGAGACTGAGCTATCTATAGCTGGATAGACAAATTTTGTATTCCCACACAGACTCTTCTCTTCCTTTGATAAGTCAGACCACCGTTGTGTCTTCCACACACTTCATGTTGGAGTTGCTCTGGTGGATGATGATGCAACGTGTATGTACAGAGTGTACAGTAGGTGACTCGGCACAAATCATGTTGGGAGCTGATGTTGTTGGGAATGTTGGGAAGACTCTCTGTGGGCAGTCGCTGAGAAAGTCCTTAATCCAGAGGCAGATGGAGTGTGGGAAGCAAATTTTGTTGCCAGTCTGTTAGGAATAATTGTTTTAAATGGCGAGTTAAAGTCAATGAAAATAAGCCTGGCATAACTCTCCTTCAGTTCCAGATGGGTCAGGGTTGTGTAGAGTGCTGTGGCTATGGGATCCCCTGTCAACTGGTTATCCCTTGTAATGGAAAGTTTTAGCTCGGAATGTCAATTAACCTCAAGTCTTTTGTTTATGAAGTCGTGCTTTGCCTCGTGTTCTACATGTCAACAGTATAACCTCCTTATAACTTTTGCCCTTAAAGAGACCAGGATGTAATGCAGAACACGTCATAACATAACCTGATTAACATGTTATCTGCTGACTGTGAGGGGCAATGAGCAGAGCAAGCTCCTGGCACACAACCCCCTACTGTTTCATAGATAATGCAAAAGTGGCATAGTGTGCTATGAGTGCGTCATGATACCATAGTGATAGAGCTTATGTGAGATGTTTGTGTGATGCTATAAAAGAGGCGCATGACTATGCAACCATCGTGTTGGCTGTTTGCTCTCCCATCCACATGGTAACAAAAGTATTGATTGCAACTGACTGTGTCTGCAGACTTTGTTAACAGAAAATTCCACAACACCCACACAGGCAAACCAGTGTGGGTAAAATGTGGGTGGAATTCTTTAAATGATGTGTGATGTTACAAGTTTCTCAACTATAACATAACTAGCAAAGCAGCAACGTGTAACTGGACTGGTTCTTATATAGCGCTTTTCTACCGTATCCTGGCACTCAAAGCATTTTACACAACTTGTACATTCACCCATTCGCACAAGCATGTTTTTCTACTGTTTCTAAGTGCTTCCTACCTAACATCCACACACATTCATACTCCGATGGATGCATCGGAGAGCAACATGGGGTTAGTATCTTGCCTAGGGATACTTTGCATGCAGACTGGACCAGACTGGGATCAAACCACCAACCTTCCAGTTAGTAGGTGACCTGTTCTACCAATTTTATCCAATTCAGGGTATCAGTTGGGCTGGAGCCTATCCCCACTGTGGCCATGTAGCCAATTACCAAAGGGATAACAGAGAGACAACCCGCAGGACTGTGGCTCCCCACACGTACTATTAGACACTTACATGGAGAAACCTTTTGAACCTTTTGAATACAAACACGCTCACAAACACAGCTGTGCCCACGGTTACTCACAGACACACACTGTCTGGGTTGGCTGCTGCCTCTAAACATATCGTGCATTATTAGTACTGTGTGCTGCTCAGTAACATGCAGTATTTATTATTTACTATTACTTATGCATATGTTGGTTGTTGCTATGATTTCAGCGTCTTTTCTCTCTCTATCCCTCTTCTCCTCTATTTTTCTTTTCCCTCTCCTTCTGTAAACTCACTTCCCAGCTTCTCTTTCCTTCTTTCTCTTTCCCGTCTCTTGGTCCTGTCCATTCTCATTTAAAATTTAAAAAAAAAAAGTATATATAAACATGTGAAGGAGAAATTTCCAATTATGATTGAAGAAAAATAAACAACTTTCTCTTAAGTTGAGTTTGATCTTTCTTTTTACAAGTTATTGATATGCAGCCATAGACAATATAAAAAATAGACAGTCTGAAAAAGTGAAGGCACTGCAGAAGTGGCTTTTAATCTGCATATTTTATTTTAAAAAAGGGGTTTTCTGCTTTTGTTTTTTTCTCCACTTTTGCTGCAGTGATATAATCCTAACTGTTTATAGACACATTAGCCAGTCAGAAACCTACAAACATTAGCACAATTTGTCATCAAAAAGGTGTACAACTTTGACATTGCATGACAAAATCTTTGTTTTTCTTGTCCATATATAAATGCAAAAAAAAGAATGTCTGAAAATCTAAACACTGACATGTGAATGAAGGGCCAAGACATATACAATTAGAAAAAAACCTTTGTTTCCAAAGTATTCAGGACTTGTTCATGGTAAAAAATCCAGACCATCCAGTAACATAATGTTGTAGATGGTCTCATTTCAGATGTTCTCTTGACTGAAGTTTTGTCCATTTTCAAAGCCTTCTCTTTAACATGTACAAAAAGAACAACTGAATCCACATCCTACATCTTCACTGAGTTGATATGTTTATATGTGCTTTATTGTCATAAGTAGCAAATGATCATATGTCAACAAGCCTCACTTCACTAACCCTCCAAACATTGCTGGAATTGAGATTTCTGTCTTCATTTACCTTTACAGTTGTTGCAGTGGGCTACATGTTAATTTTTTGTTCGTTGTGTTTTTAAAAATATATTTGAATCAGAGTATGGTATATCAACTATCAACATGTAAACTATCTAGCTAACTTACTTCTGGTTACGACCTCATAAATCGTCTTTGTCATGGATGTCTGAATGTTAAATGTTATTGCAAAACCGGGGAGAACAGCCACAGTTTTTACTCCCAGTAGTGCCTCAGTGCTCGTTTGCTTCTTTTGAAGTGAAGAAATACTTGGATCCAGAAATGTCTAATGATGCCAGACTAAACAAGGGAGTGGAACTTTGATAACACTGTGAAAAATGTTCCTTGTGTGTTATTGCATCAGCTTTCTTATTCCTGGGGTGACGGTGTTGTATTTGGAGAGAGCATGGAGAGAAAAGGTCTTGTCTTCTACCAATGGAAATGATAACACTAATGTAACCTTGACCACACACAAAAAAGGACTATGATGCCACTGTGATGTAAATTAAAAAGCTGCAAAACATCTAAAACCTGATAGAAGATTGAAGATTTTCTTTAAATTGTCCATATCCTTTAACTTGAAAATTCCAAAAGCTCTCAGAATCATCTTTAAGTGCTGATGGTTGTCACAAGTCTCTCAGCAAATGTAGCGTCAGCACTCATTCTGTATAATCTTAGCCATCCAGTTTGATCTGGACACGAGTAACCTCAGTCTGGCCCCTGATGACTGGATCAGCTCCCTCCCGCTGAAAGAGGGAAAGATATGAAAACAAAGTAGGTCATGCCAAATTCTTAAAATATGAGATATGATAGATTTCTTACTTTTGGTAGTCCAGTCCAAGAAGGCTGATTCCATTAACAGCCAAGATCCTGTCTCCTGGTAACAGCTTCTCACACCGGGCAGCTGGAGAGTCTGGGACCACTGCACGAATAAAGATGCCCTTCGCCTTCAAAGAAGTGTCCTGAAACATGAGGTGTCGAGTTCTCGATTAAACCAAAGATTTCACAGTTTCTGACTGTGAGGTTTTAAAAATGGTCCTTATTTTTACCTGCATTATATTTTTTATATATAAATGGCATGAAGTAATATAATTCATGCCACAATACATAATAATATATAGTTATTATGTATTATACATATATTTTTAGTGTTACACATCTGCTGTTAACAACTCAAGTACAGTTGTCACACAGTGGAACTTTGTATTTATCTTTTATATTGGTTTTATTTTGATTTTAGTGTTTATTTGCGAGTGTAGTTTTTATTGCATGATTTTATTATAATGTTTAAATTGCATGGTTTTTAGTGTTTTATTTGACATTGTTTTAATCCACTGTGGATTGGCCAGGACAACTAGCTGATAGGGACGGACTCCGGTGCAAAATGCGAGGTGGGCTGGGATATGACGGGCCCAGTGAAGGGACGAGAGGGGGACAGGAGGCTCCTCCTCGTCATTCTGGGACGAGGCTGGCGTGGACCCCGCTCTGGAGAAGGAATTTCTGGCCTGCTGGTATATACACATCAGGGGATTTTAGTGCATGTAGAAAATGGTATTTTTAAGGGTTTTAGAATTGTTTTATCTAGTCTCCGTGGGAATTTTAGCATATGGAGAACATTTTATTGTATACTTTTTTCTTAGTATTTGGGTTGTTTTATTTCTACTGTCTGCTTCGGGAAATAAACTGTTGTTGATCAGACCTGCTTCATCTTTGTGCCCTTGGTATCTGACTCCCTTCTCACCCTTGTATTTAAGGAATCGTTCGTATGACATTCTGGCGCATCAGCTTTAGTGTCTGCGTTACACAGTACTGTACTCTGCTTCAAAGAAGCCAAACTTTAAGTGTTTTTGAGTAATAGCTGTTCAGACTTTCAGAAGTTCTTTCAAAGTTTTTCAGAGGATATTGGGTACATTTTCACTCATTTTCATACTTAGCAAAGAGTCATTTTAAATTGTATTTTTAGGCACTTCATTATTAGGTTGGTTGGTGGCTCAATGCTTACTCAAAACTTATTTCTTTTTCTTTTCAACTTAATAGCTGTAAAGGTTTACAGCTATGTTAGCAGAGATAAGATAAGATAAACCTTTATTAGTCCCACATCTCAGAAATTAGTTGTGTCACAGCAGAAAGTGGACTGTGCAAAGTAACAGCAGCAAAAAAGAAAAATAATGGAATAGAATAAGATAAGAGAATAACATTTTTTTTTATTTAAATGGTAAAACACAGTTTTTAATAATTATAATGTTGCAAATATTTAAACAAGTTTAACATATTACTAATAAAAAGAAAAACAAAACATAAAGCTGATTATTAACTCAGACAAAATGATAATCAGTAGCATGTTTGCTAGCTATTTGTCCTTATCCAGCAACAACGGCTAAATTCAATCCTTTTTATTCACAAGATTTTTTTCCTGTGTGGGAAAATACAAATATTTAAGCAGTGAAAATTGAATTCTATGATCTCTTTCTGAACCTTTTATTATTATATATTTTTTAAAATCAAAATGTTTCTCTTTCCTCTTCCAAAAACATAAAAATGTTATTTATCTCTTTTTATTATAATGACCGCGGTGATGGAGCATCGGGCCACAACATACATCGTCTTTATTGCACGATGGCATAACCATCAATAACCTCACATCTGTTCATTACCAGCATTTTGTACAAAGCTTGACCAGATACAGCTTACTCCATACTCCTCACCACACTGACTCTATGTGCTAAAAGAGAAATCACTTCCTTCCTTGTTGCTAAAACCGATTCTGACGTACGATTTCAGTAACTCAGAGGGTATAGCAGCTGTGGCACAATTGTAATCTTTTTCATTTTCATTTCGACTTTTTTCTTGAAATGGATCCTCAACTTTACTCTTGGAATTTCATCGTTGCAGAGAGCTGTATGTGTGCCACCTTTCATAATTGTTTCCAGTTTTCCAGTGGTCGCCAAAAATAAAAATGAAAAAAATCCCCAGCAGCCATAAACTGGTAGCTGTGCCATAGACTCTGCTAGCCCTGTGACAAACTGTCTACAGGTTAAATTCTCGTTAACTTACCCTTGTGTCTATTAGAGCAAGACCAATCCCTCTTTCACCTCGCTCCAGCTCCAGGCTAAAAACCTCTTCATCTGCTTCTTCTTCATCTCCCTGCTCCTCCTCTTCTTCTTTTAGTTCTACGAGTGTTTTCATATTGCTGCAATCGGATTTTCGGTCTACTTTGAGAGCAGCTAAGCACTGATACACTAATCCACCTGGAGAGTAAAACACATGATATGTTCAGTTTCATTAATAAAAAAAAAAAAGACGCACAGAAGAAACTAGGAATGGAAATGTCTTTCTATACCTTCATCATGTGCATCTACACCAGAGAGCCAGGGAAGTGTCTCATCATCAGACTTCACCCATTTGTCTTGGTTTTCCATCACCAGATCAGTTCGACCTACTATGAGGGGACTGTTAGGTGGGGTGAGGAGGCAGGAGGGGTCCAGGACTGACCTCCTCGACTCGCTGGTCTCAGTCTCTCTTGTCTGCAGCTCTAGATTTCTTAGCTTTTGGGACAAAATATTGGCACCAGAGGAGCTGAACTCATCCAGGTAGCTGGTGAAGAGAGGAAAGGGTGATGGTGTTGACGGTGATGCCGGTGATGACGGTGATGGCGGTGAAGGTGGTAAGGGAGCAAAGGTACTTGAAGGGGACTGGTGATTTTGGTCACTAGGCTCCAATAAGTTCAAATCAGCTTGTAATGTATTCAAAGTTTCTAGACTGCTGTTTTGAAGATTAGCCACATTAGTCAGGTTAGCCTCCATTTGAACCTCATCACCCTGCTGGACAAATAACATTAGAACAGCATGAATAGATACACCAATGAGCAGAAAAATAGCCACCATAGTATAGTTCATTGTAACATGATGTAAACGGTAAAAAGGGTGTCACCAGATTTATTTTTTATTGCATTATTGTGTGATATAGAACTTGTGACTGTGAAATGTGCAACAAATATGCTTGCAGTGTTTGAGCGGTTGATTTTTCACTTTTAATGGTCACTTTCAGGCCTAACATCTGCCCTTGCTCTGGTATAGATATGTGATTAGCTTTCTAGTCTAAGCAGCTTGGAAAGAAAAAACGTCTGGACTTCTTTAAGTTGCTTGAAGACGTTTCACCTCTCATCCGAGAAGCTTCTTCAGTTCTAAGGTCGAATGGTGGAGAGACCCAGATTTAAACCCTGTGGGAGTGTCCCCTGTAGAGGGTCAACGAACCCCCTAATGATCCTCTACCTAATCACAGGGGCCAAGGTGTGAAAACGGGTGTAGGTCACAATCAGCCAAGGTTTCGGGTGAACTCACTGTGAAGCCTAGCCCCACCCTATCATGTGATTTCCTGAGATCAGAAGACCCAGGATGTGAGTGGGCGTTAAGGCGTCTGGGATCTCAAAACTGGATTATAGATGGCAGACAGTTGGTGTCGTAAGCTGCCGCCTCTGTTCAAAGATGGTCGCTCACAGTGGACATAGATGGCTTCTTTCACTCCTCTTTCAAACCATCTGTCTTCTCTGTCCAAAATGTGAACATTGGTGTCCTCGAAGGAGTGACCTTTGTCCTTTAGATGTCTTTAGAGTCTTGTCCTGTCGAGATGGCTCTTCTATGTTGTGTCATGTGTTTATGTTTGGTCTCTCCAATGTAGAGGTCTGAGCATTCCTGAGTATTCTTCGCACATACACTACATTGTTAAGTTTGTGTTTAGGAGTTCTGTCTTTGGGATGAACCAGTTTTTGTCTGGGTCTGAAGTATACTGGGCGGTCCTATTTGGAGAAGACTCTCCTGAGTTTTTCTGATAAACCTGCTACATAGGGGATGACAATGTTGTTGCATTTGTCTTTCTGATCCTCCCTAGTTGTTATCTGGTCATCTTTTCGGTGCCTCTTTGCTGACTTGATGAAAGCCCAATTAGGATAACCACATGTTTTAAAACTCAGGAGAGTTTTTTCTTTCCAAGCTCCTTAGACTACGATGACCTGGATGACTGACAACCTTCACAGATGATTAACTTTCTAGTCTTTCATACATGGAAATCATCTACAGATGTTTTAACGTTTAAACGGGCCCAGGCTAGCTGGACTACTTCCAATCTCTATGCTAACTGACTGTTACTCTCAGTGACTTAGTGTATAGCTATTAAATACTGGAATTTGAATATTAAAGACAAGCTGAAAGCTGAACAAGAAGTTTTTCTTGAAAAAGGACTGAGTGGTACTAGACTTTTTTTGTTGTTTTTTAGTTGAAAGTGACATTTTTTAAAATAACATTCTTCATTTGAAACCGATAATGTGGCTACCTGTTGAACATCACTTCTATGTGCAATCTGTTTTTAGCTCTAGTTTGAATTTGTACTTGCTAAATACCCCATTACATATTCTAGTTACTGGAAAGAAACACTCAGTAGAGTTAAGAAACCGGTCAGATCGACTAAGAACTGCTGAACTTTATTAATTAGCAGTTATTACTCCTAATTAGCAAGTGTCATCAGACTAACACTACAGACTAAGAAGGTAAACGCAGTAAAAATCAACATGGTTGGTTTTACACTGTTTGCTTAGTGGTGCTAGCGCTTAAGCTAAAGCTAATGCTGCTATAGCCTCACAAGGCCGCTAGCATGGCGAGAAAGTTTTCTGATATATATGTTTTTTCAGCAAAGGTTTCCAATCTGACTTTATGTGCAAACTTTATACTTTTATGCTTTATATAAAATATTATTTCTTTTTCTAATTTTCTTACCTTGTGGTCTTCAGCAGTTGAGAGATTTAAGGTGGAAATAAACTCTTTGAGCTTGTCCAGTTCTCTCCTCAGGGCTGAATCTGTTACTGCTCTTCTCAGTTGAAGCTGGTAGCCCACGTCTGGCAGCACCAGTGGATGGTGGGTGTCAAAGCTCTCAAGAATGTCAGCTAAGCAAGAAGACGGAGTGTATTAAAATGAAAAAAATGAAAGGTAAGATTATTGTGTTCACAGTACACTCACTTCTCACCTGTTTGGCGTGCTGCAGCTTGTTCCTGCACTGAAGGAGTCCAGGTGTGTCTACAAGGCGATGCTGGGCTATATAGACTCAAAAGATGGTTCAGCTGGGCTGGACTCAGGGCAGAATAGTCTAAGCGAAGAGAAACCCAAGTTTTCTGTGTACACACACACACACACACACGCACGCACGCACGCACGCACGCACGCACGCACGCACGCACGCACGCACGCACGCACACACACACACACACACACACACACACAGTGCATTAGAATGATTCTTCTACTACATTTTCATCTGTTAAGTTAAATAAAAACTTTCTTAAGAAAAAGAAAAGCGCTATATAGGAAGCTCTACAAGTCAGTTGTCTTTTTTTAATACAGTTACAGCTGCTCAACGGAAAGGTTTGTATGCTGTTGTGAAAAGCAGCCATTTAAAGGTGAGTACCTAAAAACTGGGACCAACAACCTTAAGCCAGTGTCCCTCAAACCTGACAGGGGTGACCCTGATGTCTCGGTCAGCTTGAGCTTATGAACTACCCACATTCATCCACAGGTTTAAACAGAACTAGGCAATTTATCAACTGCACACAGACTGTTGAATCAGGGTTTAGTATACTCCCCAAGGACACTTCAATATATAGACGGGAATGACCTTCCAAATATCAGACCACCCACTCTACCTCCTGAGCAGCAGTTGAGCTGTCTATCCATCAAGAAAGACTTTGGTCTGAAATGCTTTCGGTTGGGGAACGTGATTTTCACAACAAACCAATCTTCAGCAACTGTGGGATGCTATCACATCGCTATGGACCAAAATTTCTAAGAAATGTTTCCAGCACTTTGTTGAATTCATTCATGTTTAAATATGACGTTAAACAAACACAGGGCAAGCAAGTAGATGCCTTTAGGCTAAGTGCAGTACGTCAGTTAAATACTGGAACGAGAAACATCATCAAACCATCCATCCATCCCTTCTCTTTCACTTATCTGGGCCGGGCAACAGCCTAAGCAGAGGAGCCCAGACCTCCCTCTCTCTAGCCACCTCCTGTAGCTCATTTCCAGGGAAACACAGAGGCATTCCCAGGCCAGCTGAGAGATATCATAATTCCATGGTGTCCTGGGTCTGCCCAGGGCCTACTGCCGGTAGGACATTTCCAGAACACCTCACCCAGGAGGCGCCTAAGAAGCATGTTAACCCGAACCACCTCAACTGGTTCATTTTGATGTGGAGGAGTAACACCTCTACTCTAAGCCCCTTCTGGATGCGTGTGCTCCTCACCCTATCTCTAAGGGAGATGCCAGCCACCCTTCAGAGATAGCTCATTTCTGATGCTTGCATCTCATTCTTTGGGTCACTACCCCGAGCTTGTGACTAAAGGTGAGAGTAGGGACGTAGAACGACCAGTAAATTGAGAACTTGACTTGTACGCTCAGCTCTCTTTTCACCTCGATGGACCAGTACAGCACTGCAGCCGCAGCACTCCAATCCTTCTGTTAATCTCCCTCTCCCCTCAGTCGTGAACAAGAGCCCGAGATACTTAAACTCCTCCAGCAACGTGTCCCTGACCAAGAGTGGGCACTCCACCCTTTTCCAGCTGAGGACCATGGCTTTAGACCTGGATGTGCTGATTTTCATTCCTACCGTTTCACACATGGCTGCAAGGCACTCCAGTGCAAGCTGGAGGCCGCCACCTGTTGGCCACCAGCCAACAGAACCACATCATCTGCGAAAAGCAGAGAGGAGGTTCTGAGACCACCAAAGGCTAGGGGCAAGGGAATACGCTTGAGAATGGTGTATCTTTTTATTCTTCAGAGGCGGACGCATCTTTCACCCTCTCCCTCCCTTATCTGCTCTGCTGCTGCTTCTATGTCTTGTCTAGTCTCGTCTAACTCTAACCCTCAAAGAGTTTCTCAGTCTTGTTCTCTAAAACCTAAAGAATTATGGATTTGATCAACTGGTCCCGTAACGGAATTGGGAGAGCCCGATTGTCCTGCGGAGACGTTTGCTGCTGGATACTCGATGGTCAGTTGCATCGTGTGTCTGGCGACACTCTCGATGGAAGACATTGAACGACATCTACCAATTCTGAACCACGATAACAGAGTTCGGGCTGATTGGACCTGGCTTATCGAAGAACAAGAAGCGGCTACAGCTGTTCAAAATCCCATAAGGCTGGCCGACATGATAGACAATGGGCTGGGCTGTGAGTAAGACTGTGTTATTGAATGCAATATGGATAAGATCTTGGAGAAGCTCATGGCTCTGCAATATGGATAAGATCTTGGAGAAGAAGAATGGGAATTGAGAGAATTGGTGACCAGTGATGGACATTAGACCAACTGTAAAAATTGGATGCAGTTGTTCGCACTAAACCCAAACATTCACCATCTTCACTCATGCGGCTATCCCACTGGTGCCAGTTGAAGGCCTGCCAAGGTTGAAGTTGACTGGAACAGCAAATATTCTCCATGAGAACAGGATTGTTGACAGAACTCTTTGTCCCTCCTTCAAGGCCACCTGGGTCCACTGGAGACTGTTGACCTTTGCTTAACCGGGCGTGGTGACACTTTCTCTCAGCTGAACACGGGAGACACACACACACACGCACACGCAGAAAACATGTACACTGATACGCACTATCACCCTCCCTCCCCCGAATCCAACGCCTCCTCCCATGCTTACCTCCAATCCGATGTGGACAGCGGATCAGCTGGAGGCGCAATCAAAGATTGCAGCGGTCCCAGATCCAGCTGTACACACTGGAATACTCTCCCATGTTGCTTGTCTGTGTTTTATTGTGTTATGGTGTGTTGATATCTGTGCATTCCTGGATTATCCTTTTTTGTTACACATTTCGATGTTTTTTTTCCCTTGCTACCTAGCCTGACCTGTTTCCCCAATGTGATGTTTGTGTATTGTATGTACGGTCGGCAAGGTCTGTCATCTCAGTTGTGGGCAACTGTAACTGACAAATAAAGGCTATCTCATCTTTCATCATCTCATCTCTCAAATTCTGTCCATAAAAATTATGAACAGAAAAAAAATTAGTATTCTCATTTTCCTTCCAACTTCTTAGTAAGAGTTTTCCCTGCAGCTGGCCACGAGACACACGAGATTTAGAGGGAGGATTAGGATTCTACATTTTCAGCTTCTGAATCGATTGATTTATTACTGAAATGAGAGTCAACATCAGGTACTGTATACTGTAATGCAAACTATTTGAAGAAATAACACAATAACATTTTCAAGGTAGACTGTCATGCTGTCTACATCATAGCTCCCCTTTCCCGTTCTGAGAAACTCTTTGCTATTTGTGTGTCTGGAGATTATTAACAGCTGAATAATTATAACTCTGCAGGATGCGGGTTTGTGTGTGTGTGTTTTTACCTGCAGTAAATTCTTTCTAGGCGTTGCCAGCAGATTGACAGCCGATGAGAGAGTGTGTGTGTGCTCCAAGGCTAATTCTCCCAGTCCGGCTGCATGGGCCCAGTCAAGGAGCAGGTCAAGATTGGCTCGTATTCGCACACCTCTGGACCACTGATAGAACCCTGGCTCAGATCCTGTGTGCACAACAGTATTAAACACGTTTATGTACTAATGTATAATGTACAGTAAGTTTAGATATTAGTCTCCCAACTATATATGCACAGCTAAGAATTGGGGCATCCTCCTAATGAGCTGAAGATGGTGTCCTGGGAGATCTCCTCCCAGATCTGGACTTGGGCATCACTGAGCCCCTGGACAGTGTGAGATGCAACATGGTGGAGGTCATTTTGTAGTTCTTGCAGTGCTCCTGCTGTTCCTCCTTCCACAAAGGAGCAGGTATCGGTCCTGCTGATAGTTTAAGGACCTTTGACATCCCTGTCAACCTCTCCCAATTTTTTTTTTTTTTGGGGGGGGGGGGGGGGGGGGGGGGGGGTAGGGTTATTTAGAAGGTTTAATGAGCTTGTTATATTATTCTTCTTTAATGTTTTTTTAAACTCTTGTATTAATTACTTACACACATGGTTATATTTTAGCCAATATGATAACTGAAAATGTAGAAATCTCAACTTATCTTTATGTTGGTAAAAACCTGCTGTAGCCTATTGATTTATGGTTATTACAGCTGGGTGTGTTTAGATCTTTCATTTGTTTGTTGAATTATAAGAAACAGACGACTGCTATGTCCTTTAACCTATCTTTATTGCATATTGTTAATTTCCCACAGTAGAAGCACTTAGGTTTAAGTAGGCACCTTCATACTTCAGAAGAAATATAAAGGAGACAAATGAACAAGTTCTGCAGCCACTGCTAAATCTCTTGATGGCCACTAGAGGGCAGGGCAGTTACAGCTAAATGTAGCTTCAGTTTTACCCAGTACGCAAACTTTCAGGCCTTAAGAACTTAATTATGAGCCAAGAGATATACGGGAAAAGATGCCAAACACGCTGTAGGTTTAAGCCATACATGATGCATCACAATCTCTGTGCCAGTATAGAAGAAAAGATGAAGTGCAAAGAAATTCATGACAAATGTGACTCAGTGTAAATGTTATTACAAAGTTGGGGCAGAACATTCACACGGTTTTCCCATTTAATAGTAACAATCTGATCTTCTTGTGACTGATGAGGATAATTCACTAGTAGACGAAAGACTGAGAAGTAGTCGTGGCATAAACTGAAGACCTGAAAAAGTGAAATGATTCTGCTGACCTATAAAATTATCCACCTCACTTTTTACTACTTGTCAGCTGAGACTATCAGGAAAGATGACGCTCGAACCAGCAAAAATGTGTTGACAGAGCTTGAAGGCAACTATGCCAAACTACTAAAAGATTTTGAGATTTGGATAAAAAGTGAAAGCTACTGAGATTTCTGTAAGGTCATTTAATGCATGTCAAGAAAAAAATGTTCCAGACTTTAACACTCTACATGTATAAAGGCTAATTTACACTATGGAGCCCTGCTTTTAAAAGCTGTCATATGTTTAACACTGTCTGTGAGGCTGGATTTAAGAAATAAGCCTTAATAGTTTTTAGAACATGTTTAGCGCCATCTTGTGCCAGTACAGAACATAACGTCACCGGGTTGGTTGGTTGCAGCTCATAGACATTTTTAAGTTTATGTTAACTAACTAGTGACAGAACCAATAACCCAGTGAAAATCAAGGAGAAAAGGCAGTCTAAGGGGGGTTACTTTTGTGCTGCCTTTGTCTACAACAATGAGTTTTATTCTAAGCAACCAAAGATATAGTGTCCACTTTCAGTCTCTGTCTCTTAAGCAGTAAGTGGATTTCCTTGTTTAGCTACCTGTACTGAAATGGGAAAATCCACCTGCTAGCTATAACGTTTGGGGGCCAAGCACTTTATAAATGAGGACTGTGTGGAGGAAAGCCTGCTTGAGTTACCAGACTGAAAAGCTGGTGTCCGAAACCAAGCAATCAGCTGGCAAAGCAGAGGTCCGCAAGTTGCGATATTTTATGCAGTAAATTTGTCTTTCTTTTCCAAGCACAGCCAAACAGTTTACAACATAACAGGTTACTACATGTGCATCACACCACAAACCAAATTGAGCTTCTTACCGAAGCACAATCGGGGACTTTGACATCCATCAGCATGGATGTTATGTTAATCCTAAACTGGTGTGATGTCTGTGGTGTGACGTGCTTGTAGTAAACAGTTTTTTCTTAAAAAATAGTTTTTGGTCTGTGTCGGTTGGAATAATTGGTTCCCTGAAAGCAGAGACTTTGCAGAGTAAATAAATAAAAGCATAATGACATATTCTGATTGCCAAGAGTTAGTGTTAGGCTTGGGATTGTCACCAGTGATGACTTACTGGAGATTTATGCTTGAATGGGAATTCTACGCCATAGCTATGTTGTAATTAGATAGTGCTCTACTGTTTTTGTGTTTTGTGTTATCCTCATGACTAAGGTGTGTTCATTTTGACCTTGTTTTTAATATCTCTGCAAAGTAATTTGTGACCTGTTTTTGTCTAAAAAAAAGTACTCTGTAAGTAAACTTTACTTACTTACATAATTATTAACCACAAACCCCTGTGAAACACTGCAGGCAGCTTACGGCGTAATTGGACGTGCACTTCTCTATAAATTTAACATCAAGTTGCGTTAAGGCAACCCGCAGCGACTGTGATTGGCCTGTTCAGTATCATCGATTCGACCTATGCTACTGTTTCACTGCAGATTTTGAATTTATCAGTGCAAGGGTAACAATCATTGTCAATATAAAGAATAATAATCGTAGCATCAGCACAAGGAGTCACAAATGTCAGCAAGTTCCTGAAGCGAGATTGATGAAACTACGGGAATGGATGTGAGGGAATGTACAATGATGTGGAAAAACTTGACGGACAAATATGTTTGCCCCTAAAAAAATCTGACCACAACACATAGTGGGGACCCAGGAGGGAAAAAATTCCCAGCATTCCCACAAGCACCCACATAAATGCTGGCAACAGTGTTGCTAACTTACAGTAGATAGGTTACATTGTAGCTTCTACAAAGATTCAGCACAGAAGTCTAAATCAGGCTTTAAAGCTCAGAGGGTTAAAGGTCATAACTGGCTAACCAGACGTTACAAATTTGACCAGTAATTCTATACATGCAGTTTTTTTTATGTTCTAGTGGCGTTTGAAATTCAAGCGTAATTTAGAAAATGCTTCAAAATATTTGACATTAGTTATCATGATAACAGACCGAATAAGAATGTACCAGTTTCCAGGTTATCCAAGTCTGATATATCTAAATATCTAAGTGCTTTGTGCTTCTTTTATTTAGTGAGTCAGATTCTACTATTATTTTATTTATGTGCTAATATTAATTATTAGGTATCTTTGTCTGTGGGTTAGACTGATGCAGTCTATGGATGCACTTTTCTAACTCGTCACTAAGCATTTCTTTCTCTTATCCAAATATGGTCATTTTGCCCAAAAAAACTCTCAAAGGTTAATGCAGCAAACAGTGGCTACGTCCATCTTTAATATAGTCTATGATACAGACACTGGAACACCCCAAGCAACCAGCGTACCTCTCTCCATGAGTGAGTTGAAGAGTGATGCATTGATGAAGTAGAAGAGGTAGCTGATGAGCTGAGAGGAAATCTCCGAGTGGACCTGGCAGTCTGAGACTAGTGTCAGGCACTCGGTCAAAACCTCCACCACCTGCTGGATCTCGCCTGGGACCTGCAGTCCTCCGCTACCCAGGACCTGAGCGCTTTCACTGGCTGTACTCAGGTCAGGATTTTCCCTGAACGGATTGCAATCCAAAAGTCCTGGCAGGATTGGGTAAAGGACCTTGTGAGACAGAAAACAAATGTGCAGCTTAGAGTCACTCAGTTTTGATGTGGAGCTGGCAATTGTTGACAATTCCTGTGGGTCAATTTGAGGTTGGAAAAGTTAACTTTGTGTGGTGGATGTTCTGATTAGCAGGATAAAATAAAACATGTAACCCCCTAACCTAGAATTCAGACCACCCACAATTTCCTGGCATGTCTGTCTCACACTATAACATAGCCGACAGAAGATTGGTTAGACCCAACCAGTGCTCGCAGAAATAAAAAAGACAGAGTTTCTAACATTTCCTTCCTTTCAGTGAAAGGCCCTTGGTGTTCTTCAGGGCGAGCCCGGACAACGGCAGCTTTGTTCAGGCTAATTGTACACAGACATCTCCCTTCCTCTCCGATCTCACTCTTAGACCCACCAAGCATCCGAGGCCAACTCCAGCCATAGATCACATTCCTAAAAAGCTGAATATGGCTCGTGTGGGCTTGGCATTGCACTGCAAAAAGAACTGCTGAGTGAAGAGTTTTGAAGCAATCCACCCTGAGGAGATCAGTTTACCTTCACTATAACGCTCTGCAGCTAGGAAAGGCCAAACATGAACAGGAGAACGTAACGACCACGGATCCCACTGCACATAAGACACTGGAAATGGCTGAACAATAAAGCAAATAATCTTGCAAATGTTGCTGGTTGGAAAATATCTCTCAGTGGAATCAGGGCAGAGAGGATTTATTCACTCAGCAGCACTGGATTCTGGGATTACCACATGTATCCATGGCACGTATTAGCCTGGGGTAAAAAAACATAAAACTGCATTCATTGTGACGAACACGTAAACACGCAGTCTGCCCACAAGCCTGTTAAAGTGCGCCTTTATTCATCACGACATGTCTTCAGCTGCAATAGCTGCTCACCAGTGGCGCCTTTTGTTTTCCATCCCGCAGCAATAACCCTCACATCAGATGGAAAGCCATGAAATACTCCTAAATAAACAGAGATTTAAGAAACTTTTAGCACGTCTGCTGAGATTTAGAGCTGAATTTGCCGTGATCTAGGAGGAGTTATAATGTTATCGAACAAGAGGTTTTTCCTGGGTCACCTTGTGGAGCAACCTGTCAGGCTTTAAAATAACTTTATACTGCCTCAGACAAGCTACACTACATAAAACACTACTGTAGACTGACAGTGGTGACTTCACCACAGGCCTCATGGCTCTGAGCTTTCTAAGTTGTGGCGTTCGTGATGGATGACAAAACATGCCTGGATTAACAGGACAAGACCAGAAAAAAGCAAAAAACAAAAGAAGACCATGTGAGAAGAAAGCCAGTTCAATCTGCCCAAACAGCAGAGAAATAACTTCATCCTCTTCTCTTTTGTCTAGTAATCAAAATTATGCAGCACAAATAATAGCTCACATTAACCCATCCTTGGCTCATTAACGATTCATAAAATAGATTACAATAAAATAAAGTTTTAAAAGCTACATTCAGTTAAAATAAGATCTACTTGGTTTAATTCAATTCAATTCAGTTTTATTTATACAGCACCAAATCACAACAACAGTCTTCTCAAGGCGCTTTATATTGTAAGGTAGACCCTAAAATAACACATACAGAGAAAAACCCAACAATCATATGACCCCCTATGAGCAAGCACTTTGGCGACAGTGGGAAAGAAAAACTCCCTTTTAACAGGAAGAAACCTCCAGCAGAACCAGGCACAGGGAGGGGCGGCCGTCTGCTGCGACCGGTTCAGGTGAGAGAAGGAAGACGGGCTAAAATACATGCTGTGGAAGAGAGCCAGAGATTAACTTTACTTGACTTTACCAGTCAATCTATCTTCCTTCAGCAATTTTAAGTTCACCGCAAGTGACGCTGTACAAGATGGATAAAAAAAACAACAGCAACAGTATTTTGGTGGAGAAGGTGGCAGTTTGTTGTAATACCCTGTTAACATCTAAATATCTGGTCAAAACTGGGACAACTGGTGCTTTCCTGTGTCCCCTGAAGTTCTTCATGATCTGCTGTACCATTATATAACACAGCCGAACTAACTATTAGTTGCTCTAATTTGTAAATTGTTTTGTAGAGATAACTAACTGACAATGAAAAGGAAATTATAAATACTACCAGTTGATTAGTTAATTTGGATATACTCCAATAAAGTATTTTATAAGCAAAACGGTGCAGGAGAGAAGTTAAGGTGAACCAGCGGAACATTACATTTTCTAAAAGGTAAAATTATGCATCATATAATACACACACATACATATCTGAAGTCATCTGGTTGACCAGGCAGACTGTTAGAAATGACTATCTGTAGGCAGGTATTTAGACCATATCCTCCAACACTTTTCCTCTTTAAAGAACCAGGGTCATCTTGATGCATTCTCAATCATCCAGGAAAGTAAATCTCCAAAAGTTGAATCTGTTCATCTGGACGTAGCGTTCTGTGGGAGAAACGTATCGTCACTCATCCAAGTGACTTCTTCAGTCTCAGCTGACTGCAGGTTTCCCCAATCTTATAAACAGTACATTTGCATAATGACTGAAACCAGCCCACTGAAGGAACAATGGGCTGTGAGGTCAGTTCCTTCATCATAATTATGCAAATTCTCATGACCATTGATCAACAACCACTGACCAAAACCCACTGATCAAAGACCACTGATCAATGGCCATGAGTACCATCCACAGAGAGTTGGGGAATGGCTGCAATCACAGCATTGTAAGATGGCGAAAGATGTACCCTTAGGCCCCCTCCTCGATTCAGAGATGGTCTTTCCCTTTTCACGTAAATCACCTCCTTGACTCCGCGCTCAAACCAGCGTTCCTCCCTGTCCAGGATGTGTACATCCTCATCATTGAAAGAGTGTCCACTGGCCTGTAGGTGTAAATAAACTGCAGAGTCCTGGCCTGACGAGGTAGTTCTTCTGTGTTGTGCCATCCACTTCGCCAGAGGTTGTTTGGTTTCCCCGATGTATAAATCCTGGCAATCCTCCTGGCACTTAACAGCATACACTATGTTACTCTGTTTGTGTCGGGGGACCCGATCCTTGGGTGGACCAATTTTTGGCGCAGCGTGTTTTGGGGTTTAAAAACCACAGAGACCCGGTGTTTAGAAAAAATGCGTCTCAACTGCTCCGATACTCCTGACACATATGGGATCACTACAGGTTTTCGCTTGGGCAGCGGTTGTCCTTCTCTCCTGGATCGGCTGGAGCTTTCTTTAGGTGTCTTTCCCGCTTTGACAAAAGTCCAGCTTTGATAACCACATTTACTCAGGGCCTTCTTGATGTGCTGTTCTTCTGCCTCCCTGGCCGCTGTGTCAGTGGGGATGGTGTTCGCTCTGTGTTGTAGCGTCCTGATGACACCCAGTTTGTGCTCCAGTGGATGATGAGAGTCAAACCTTAGATACTGATCCGTATGTGTAGGTTTACGGTACACGTCAGCTTTTAGATGTCCCCCATTACTGATGGAAATCTCACAGTCTAAGAAGGCTAACCTGACACTTTTCATATCCTCCCTGGTGAATTTGATGTGTCGTCCACCGAGTTAATGTGATCCGTGAAGTGTAGTACGTCCTCAGATTTGATTTTCACCCAGGTGTCATCGACATATCTGAATCAATGGCTTGGTGGTGTTCCAGGGTAGGATAGCAAAGCCCTCTTTTCCACTTCTTCCATGTACAAATTGGCCACGATGGGTGAAACTGGGGAGCCCATGGCACACCCATGTTTCTGCCTGTAGAACTGACCCTTGTATGTGAAGTAGGTGGAATGAAGACACAGTTCCAAAAGCAAACACACTTGGTCGATGCTGAGAGTGGTCCTGTTGCTGAGGTTGGTGTCATCCTGTAATCTCTTACGGACTACCTCCAACGCTTCCGTGACTGGGATGAAAGTGAAGAGAGATGTAACGTCGTACAAGACATCTCTCACCTTCTCAACAAAATCCTACAGGCCAGTGGACACTCTTTCAATGATGAGGATGTACACATCCTGGACAGGGATCAACGCTGGTTTGAGCGCAGAGTCAAGGAGGCCATTTACGTGAAAAGGGAAAGACCATCTCTGAATCGAGGAGGGGGCCTAAGGGTACATCTGTCACCATCTTACAATGCTGTGATTGCAGCCACTCCCCAACTCTCTGTGAATGGTACTCATGGCCATTGATCAGTGGGCTTTGATCAATGGTCATGAGAATTTGCATAATTATGATTAAGGAACTGACCTCCCAGCCCATTGTTCCTTCAGTGGGCTGGTTTCAGTCATTATGCAAATGTACTGTTTATAAGATTGGGGAAACCTGCAGTCAGCTGAGACTGAAGAAGTCACTTGGATGAGTGACGAGACGTTTCTCCCACAAAACGCTACGTCCAGATGAACAGAATCAACTTTTGGAGAAACCAGGGTCATATTACTGAATTCCTTCCTTCACAGGAAAATTGTTTAAGAAAAAACAATTCCAGCTGCCAGAATATGTGAGACCTCTGTTTTTCTATCTTTAACATGTCAGCATGTCAGGCTGGCAGTGTGCTAATGATGTCTTGGATGTGGCGTAATACTTGAAAAGACAGAACTCTTTAAATCGGCATTTTTCGTTTGAAGCATCATGATAACTGGAAGAGGAGACTTCCATATCAACTATCAGCCTAAAGATGTAACTGTCTGAACCAAAATAGGACAGTCTCCTGATTAATGTTTTTGGATGCTATTTTCACCCACACCCACACACTTAACTGGAAATTTGTCTGAAACTTTCCTGGGCAGAGCTCCATGGGTGTGGCGCTTTAGTGAAAGTGCACACAACTGGATACTGTGGCTACAATAAAATAAAATATGATTTTTTTTCTCTTTTCCCAAGGAACACTGTGTGAATAAAGCACAACATAAATCAATACAAACATACAGAGTAAAAACTGTAAATGATTTACCTTTAGTGTCAGGAGACTTTGGAACTTGGCAAAATGTGCTTAAAAGTTTTCCTTCTGTGAGATAAGTATGAACATCAGTACCACTCTTTAGTCTAGGAACTAAAATTGCCTAGTTTAGCATAAATAATGGAAAGGAGCTTGACTAACTCTTAAACTTCTAGAAAATATAGACAACCATATACCAATACAGACATTTCACTTGTATATTTGAATTAATGATTCTTTTTTTTTGGGGGGGGGGGGATCTACCTTTGGGAAATCTGGCCTAAGAAGAACTAAGAAGGAAGAAAGAAAGAGTAAAAAAGAAGAGAAAAGCTACAAAGCTTGAAAACAAAACAAAAAAAAAAAACTAAAAGGGTGCAAAAAAATAGGTCTTCATTACTTCATTAGTACAACTGTCACATCATACAGGCATTTGAACCTTTGTTAGCATGAGAATATGTGCACAAAGTCCTTTCTCTAAAAATAAAAAGTTGAAAGAAATGGTTCCTTGCTAACACACACACACACACACACACACACACACACACACACACACACACACACACACACACACACACACACACACACACAAAGGCCCTTGGTGTTCTGCCTCTCTCCCATGTCACAATGCACTCAGTGTGGTCTGGCAGCATTGTTGCTCTGTCTGCTAGAAAGCTATTGGAATGCTAACTAAGCTCTTTATTCTCAGCCATTTGCAATGGTTGGACCAGATGATCCACAAGTTGTCTATGCAGGCCAGATTGTTTCCTTCCAGTTAAACCAAGGACATATGTAATCAGCAATTTGTAAACCGCACCACTGAGTCACTGCCTTGATAGTAGTCTGTTACCTTAGTGAAGTAGTACACACACTGCTGAAAGGCGAGCATGATGACCTCCTCTAGGACAGCTATCGTCTCTTCGCTGGCTGAACGGACGCAGGACATCAGAAGCTCTAACAATACTGAAAGGTATACATTCAGAAATGCATAAATGTCATTTCATCATGTGGTTGAAAATGTGGACTGTGCTTCATAATGTTACACTGTTCGGTTGCACTACTGCCCAGTATAAGATAAATAAGGAATATTATGAATTTTAAATTATGCCAGCAGAGATCAAGAATAAAAATCTGGAGTTGAAAACAAGCAGAATAGCTCCTCTTTAATTATTATTATGGCTACATGCTCTCTACAGCACCTAAACAACTAACCCAAGTTCTTTAATTCCTTGCTCTCATCATCTTCCCTCTCTGGTTCCTCCTTTTGTTCCTCCTCTTCTCGGGCTCTCCACTCCAGAATAAGAGGCAGCTGGTGCTGAATGAACTGCAGCAGCTCCAGGCTGTTTGACATCCACACCACTAGGGGGTGCAGTCCAGGGATCAGCTCTTGGAGGCAGAGAAGAGTGGGGTCTTCTGGGTTTGAACCTTCGCCCCTGAGACTGCAACACAGGAGGAAAGCTGTGCAGTGTTCTCTGTGAACTGTAATATAATTAGTGTCGGGGAAATAAAGAAAGCTCTGCTTACACTTCAGGCTGAACTGCGGCCAGCTCCTTGGTCTGCTCCTGCATGACAAGATTAAAAGTTTTGAAGTGACTTAAAATAGCAATAGGTAAAATTGTAAGCCAGAGCCATCTGGGGGATATAACACAGTATTTCTCTGTTCTTCAGCTAGTAACTTAATTTAGTAATTCAGTCCTTGGTTGCTACAGTGGGCAGCAGTTTGCGTTCCTAAGACATGATTAGTCCCTGAAGAAAGTTCTGCTTTGGGAAATTAACTTTTGGAACAGAATTTTAAGCCTGATTTTCTCCCTGCAGACATTTTCTCTTTGGTCTCGGTGTGATCGTGCTGGATGCACTCAGAAACACTTGAAAGTGACCTCTCCTTTGGTTAGCAGTGAAGCAGATGATTGAAAAAGACTGTGTAAGCACATCATGGCGACCAGCCATGGATCTCTTTAAATATTAACCTGTGCACATCCTTTTTTAAACATGAAATCTGTGATTTCCTGACATTGAACACATCTGGAGCAACTTTTTTTGCTTGTTGTTGTTATGCTCCACTTTAAAATGTGGAGACGGCAGAGCTCCTTATATGTCTTTTACTACAACTCACCCACATGGCACTCTGAACTCCACTTGCAATACGCAGCAGGAGCCTGCGTAGGTCTGACGTTTGAAGACAAACTGATGAATACTGAACACACATGCACAACAGGAATGCAACAGTCAATGGTGGTCTACCACTGATGCTGCTACTGCTCCCCATAGCAACAATCTCCTTCACAATGATGACCTCGTCTTCAGCTGCATAGCTAAGAGTCAGACTGTGGCCTTCAGGTGATTTTAGAAATGGAGGCCCTCCGCTCAAGGGCTGTTTGCAGTTTGGGCTCTGGTAGGCGATGCAGGTGCTACAGAGGATCTTTTCTCTTGTAGTTGCAGAGGTGGTGTGACCTAGAGTCCAGGAGGCGGCAGACAGGCTGGGTTCAAGAGCATCACTGATCACTTCCTTTATTTTCCAGAAAGAAACAAGAAACATGAAACATGAAGCAGGATTTGCACATAAGAAAAATTCCAAATTGATTAAAAGTAAAAGATTTTGGTTCTTGTGAAGGTAATCTGCCGTTACCTTGTGCACTGAAGCTAGAGGGTCTTTGAAAAGAAACAAGTAGTGCTGTCCCAACCCAATAATATCACCAGGGCAAAGCGGTTCCTCATTTCTCAGCCCTTTTCCATTCTTAGTGACCACGGCATCCTGACACGGGCAGAGAACGGTGGGTGCAACGGTGCTGTGGCGAAGGAAGTAGCAGTGTCTCGGAAGAATATCAGTGGCAAAGAGAAGGATATCAGCCTTTGACCCTTCCTTGTGACCGCTTTGTTGACCGACAACAATATTTGGGCTGGCAAGGAGGTAGATGACAAAGTCCTGAGTGAAGAAATAAATGACAAATTACTAAACAATCACCAAGAGTTCACTATATACTCATCTTCTCTCAAATGTATTCCACTCTGTACAGTGCCGTTGTCTGCTGGTGCTTTGTTCAGGCATGCTCAAAGAATTTTTTTAGTATATAAAGAAGCATTATGATTACTTGTCCTCCCATGTGAGATTTTTATTTTTTTACTTTGGTATTATTGTTTTGGTTTTACCTGCTCTTTGATTACATTTAACTTTCAGATCTACTTGGTTTAATTCAATTTAATTCGATTTTATTTGTACAGCGCCAAATCACAACAACAGTCGCCTCAAGGCACTTTGTATTGTAAGGTAGACCCTACAATAATACATACAGAGAAAAACCCAACAGTCATATGACCCCCTATGAGCAAGCACTTTGGTGACAGTGGGAAGGAAAAACTCCCTTTTAACAGGAAGAAACCTTCATCTTAACCAGGCTCAGGGAGGGGCGGGGCCATCTGCTGCGACTGGTTGGGGTGAGAGAAGGAAGACAGGATAAAGACATGCTGTGTTTAAGCACCAAAAGCTTTAGAATGGATGATAGTTTTGGTTCAAATCAGAACTTGCACAATGATCCAGTGACAGGTTCCAACTCTTCTAATATAGCCTATGAATGGTTGCCTGAAGAGGATTTAGTGATAGCAGGAAAGCTAAAAAACAAGAATGCAAAGATCTGCTTAATACAATTCAATGTCAAGTGTCTGCACAGTGAATGCTAGCATGCTGTACCTGAGTAAAAACAGTGGTAAAAAATTGCATTTAGTAACAGAAAAGTGTGTCCACACGGGCAATCCCAACATGGAAATCTGTGCTGACACAAAATCAGTGACATTCAGTGACTTCAGTAGGGTTCAACTTTTCTGAACTTTGAGGCGAGCAACTGAAGTGACTGTCACTGAGCTCAAACCATATTCTTGATTAACGTATGACAGGATTCTAAATATATTTGAGGGTTATCTAGGCATATGTGGTTATGTGTTAGCCCTGCGACAGACTGGCGACCTGTCCAGGGTGTACCCTGTCTCCCGCCCAAGACAGTTATCCAGGCAATCGAAGTCTGGAATGTCCGCTATCAACCAACCATCAGCAATAAAGCAAATTGCTACTGGTGTGAATGCCATAGACATTCCAGACAGAACTCTGAGGTCTAAGTCATCGTAGGTGGAACACTACTATTAACGCTAACACTAAACCTATATTTTAGAGAAGGTAAAAACTGATAGTTTGACATTTTTTTTATTTTTGTCTGATTATTTTCTTTGTACCTTGATTGCAGAGACTTGGGAGCACAATTTAAAGGTACAGTAAGTAATCTTTTGACATTATTTAGTAGGAAAAAAAGACAGTTGTACTCATAAATATACATTGATTAGTGTATATGTACATCTTCTAAAAAACTGATGAATTCTCACAAACTCGGAATGAATTCATTAAAAATACATGGCAGCAAGCGCTCCTGTGGGAATTTGGAGGGATACGAAAAGATTTTACACACTGTACCTTCAATAAAAAAGAAAAAATACACATTCTCATTGCCCAAGTTTAAGAAAGCATATCAACCACTGAAGAACCAGCAGCAGTCTAGTTGCGGTTGAAAAATAGCTTCAAAATTAAAGTTGAACAGATGTTGCAGATGTTACTCTGTAATCAGCTCAAGGTGCTTCTTAAATAGCGCCTGAATGTCCTTGTTAGACTTTCTAGTAAGAGGTTTGCATTCAAGAATCAGTTCCTTCTGTCTATTTGCCAATTATATAGACAGTGGAAAAAAACGATTAAAAAACAATCTTGAGAAAATTATAAGCAGAAGAAAGAAAAGCACACACTTCAAACCTCACACATTTGTGTCCGCTGACCTAAATGCCATTATGTTCATGTGGTAGCATTACTAAGTTAATGATGCTGATCTGACACATGCTGCAAACTTCACAAACCAAAGGGTAACGTGAAGTCGGCTACATCGATCTTATATATACAGTCTGTGGTTAATCAGCAACATATCTGCCACATGTTAACAGACTGCATCTATTTGACTTTGTTTGGTCTGTAAAGAAGTAAAAAATGTTATTAAAAAAAGGCTCAAATCTGAGTAATGAGTGCTTTTGTAATGCTTGAGTTCATTTTATGGATAGTGCTGTGATCTGGAGACACAACGACACACTTTAGCCCTTTTGTTAATCACTAACAAAAAGAAAGATTGAATTTAGTGCATTACGTCAGTCCACCATCAGCTATGTAACAGTCTCTCTCAAACAAAGCTTAGCAGTATGATCATGTGGAGGTACTGGAATTAAAATCTAGATCCAAGCCTGATTAGACAAACAATGTTTTATTAGCCCCAGTGAGTGGCAAGCATAGTGTGTAGAGATTATTATGTTTGACATTCCCCTTGTGATGCTTGTGTTTTCCAACTGGACAGATTAAAGCTGAATTAATGCACAAATAAACTCTTTAAACCTTTATAATAGTATATCTTGGGGGTACATGATTATATTCTTATGAAGGGTATTTTGGGAAAAGAGCTGTGACGCAGAGCTAAAGCACTGCAGTGTGTGAGAATCTGTGTATGTGTGTGTGTGCCTGCATGTGTGCGGCTGTTGGCCACCATTAAAAAACCACTGGTAATCAGTCAGGAAGCAGTGCCAGGCTTGTCTTCTTCTGTTTCCTGAACAGTGTTTTTACACTGACAGTTTTTCTACGTGCTGTTCACTGACCTTCACAATAATGATTCTTTCCGCTGCCTCTCACTTTCACTTAAGAAAACAATGGATTTTACAGCACATGTAACACTATACTTTAAAATGTAATGGTTTGCATATGGAAATATTTTTTAAAGAAGCTGAAAACAACGTACATGCAGCTAAAACTGTAGAGCAGTCTAAATTTACCGTTAGCTGAGTCGTGCCCAACAATTATACCTTATCGTTTTAGCTAACCACACTTAACAGAGGCAGAGCTACTGACTGACTATAGTGGTTTTTAAGTGTAGAATCTACCTAGCTAACTGATAAAGCAAGTTCTAGTTCTATGAATTTTATATAAATGCATTTCAACTTAACAACTCATTAAATTGTCTGCTGAAAACTGCATGGTGCTAAAAGACTGAAGCTAAAACTGGCTATTCCAGTCAAAAGTTAGCATGCTCAGCAGTTGACATAGAAGACACAGAAACAGCCAGTGTTGGGAAGGTTACTTTTAAAATGTATTCCACTACAGATTACAGAATACATGCCCTAAAATGTATTTTGTAACGTATTCCATTGTGTTACTCAATGAGAGTAACGTATTCTGAATAATTTGGATTACTTAATATATTGTCGTGCTTTTTACAGCTACATGAATGTACTATTGCTGTGTGATTTATTACTATTACTGAAGGAAACTCGCCATACCAATACCAACTAGATTTTTAAATCTTAATATAAAATGAGTAACAGTAGGGTGGACATTAGGTAAGGCTGCACTTTATGCAGCGATTTTGTATAGAAAACTATTCTGTGCATATATAAAACAGGCCCGCGGCTCCGAACCGTAGTAAAGGGACCTCTGGCTAATACGTCGGGTTCCGTGTCGGGCTCGTAGCTGAAAACTAGCTTTACTTTGTTGTCTGGGTCAACTTTGCTAACGAGAGACAGAGAGGCGTGGAAAGGCTGCTCCAACGGAAGTTATTGTTTTGGAGGAAAACACGAACACAGTGTACAGCCGAGTCTTAATAGCTGGGCTCATCAGGCACTCTGTAACACTGTGCCTATTGTGTTCATATTAAATAATTTTTTGAATAATACTTAAAAAAAATATTTCTTCACGTCATTATGCGGGCCGCAAGTAGAGGTGACATGGGCCCCGAGATTGAGACCCAGGCATTAGAGCCTCTCAATGCGCGTTTTATTTGGGTTTCCGGCAATGGATGGAATTACTAAAAATAGAGAGGGCATAGCCTAACATATGAAACAGGAAAAGATCGCAGTGTAATCCATTTATTTCAACAAAGTAACTGTACTCTGATTACCACCTTTTTAAACAGTATATGTAATGGAATACAGTTACTCATATTTTGTATTTTAAATACGTAACGCCGCATGTATTCCGTTACTCCCCAACACTGGAAACAGAATCGTTGTTATAGTGAAAATGTAACTATGAGTACAAGATAAAATGTTAAGATCCATCCTGGCCAACTGCAAAAAAGTATAGTTTCCTAATTTGGAAAGTGTTACCATTCAAAACATCTTAAGATGTTAACATTACAGGGTTTGAGAAGCTTGCCAAACATTTACCTAACAGTTCTTTACTTGCTTGTCTCACTATGTGTTAACAGATCTCTCTCAACTGAATTATAGTTGTTATTAATCTCTGTCTCTCTTCCACAGCATGTCTTTATCCTGTCTTCCTTCTCTCACCCCAACCAGTCGCGACAGATGGCCCCGCCCCTCCCTGAGCCAGGTTCTGCCGGAGGTTGCTTCCTGTTAAAAGGGAGTTTTTCCTTCCCACTGTCGCCAAAGTGCTTGCTCATAGGGGGTCATATGATTGTTGGGTTTTTCTCTGTATGTATTATTGTAGGGTCTACCTTACAATATAAAGCGCCTTGAGGTGACTGTTGTTGTGATCTGGTGCTGTATAAATAAAATTGAATTGAATTGTCTGGTTTAAGCTCCAAGAGGGACACAAGAAAAATGCTTTGCTTGAGGCCTCAGAATGAGACCTCACTAACAAACGGGTGACCTCACAGTGGCCTTGTCCATCTTATACATACAGGCTATATTTAGGAAGTGTGAGGTGAGCCCCTTTGGTGGGCCATAGAGCCTCTACAGAGTAGCTGTGTTGGGGAAATGTATGGTGTGAAACTAATTTGAATCAGTATGATTTATTTAAGAGAAAATAAACAATACAGTGGGGTGAGGGGGTCAATGTAGTGATCATGCTGGTCCAGGACCAGGATAAATGAGGACTGTTACATCTTTGCCAAGCATATGGATCAAAATACTGCAGATTGGTCAAGTCCCAAACAGAGGCAGATGATCAGCAGTGGCAAATGCCTAAGAAGAAAATTTAAGGGAAATAACCAAGTGAGTTTGCCAATACTGTTGTCTGCCATTATTGTTGTTTTGATTTCTTTTGTGGGAGTGAACAGTTGGTAGTGTTACCCAAACTCAGTTAGCATCCGGGACAAACTTCCACACAGTAAGTAAAAACACATGTGTAGTTATTATGAACAGGACAATTTTTTTTAAAATGTTGCACATACACACTTTTTTAAGTCTGTATGTAGTGTATTGTTGTGCTGTTGGTTCTGTAAACATAATATGATAGCTATTGCAACTTTTTAGAACAAATAAATGAGGGAGCTCTGGCAGTAGCAGTAGAGGACATCAAAGTTAAGTGGTAATATTAACTTGAAATATAGTTTGGGATTCACCTTTCATGAGCATAATTCACATTTTTTCCCCTGGGAAAATTTTTAAAGCATTGATTACTTAACTATAAAGACAAACTTTATGTAATAGCTGAATTGTCATGACACTTTAATGCCAATTCAGCTTGTGTGCGTCAGTAATGCTAATGCAATGACACTGTAAAATATACCGCTAGTTTAAATCTTTTTAGTGCGATCATATAAATAATGACCTCTATGGTAAATAAAGCTTCGTTGTTGCTGAAGGTTCTGAAGGTGAGGTAAATAAAACAGTAGCTAAAGTACATAGTGTAACCACAAGTTTTTCAGTTTGATTATCACTTTCTGCATGTTTCCTGTCTTGTCCTGGCAAATTGCCAGAAAAAATAAAAATTAAATCAGATAACCAATTCCCTAAGCTTACACTATTGTCTTTTTAGTTTTTTTTTTATCATATAAAAACACCACTCACCCGCTACTAAACTCTTTAAATGGATGATTTCAACACTCGAACATGTATAAAAAGCCAAAGCACTGACAGGCATTATTGTTTCTTACTGCTGCTGACATATGATTGGAAAACTGCTTTTCAGGGTCAGATGCAGAGCGTGTGTTTGGATATGATACCTGCGCGGGGTTGTAGCCCTGCAGCAGTAGCAGGTATGGACAGTCGTGAGGAGGGTGAATAGAGTACTGTGTGGTGTTATCGTCGCTGCTCTCTGTCTCCTCCCTCTCTGACTCCTCTACTTCCTGCTCGCCTCTCGGCCTTGACGGACAGAGGTTCTCTGTTTTGGCCCCCTCTGAGGGAGCTGCAAGGCTGTGAATGTGATTCTGTTCTGGATGCTCAAAGCTTTGCACTGACGTTTGATTTGGGCACTCGCTTTCATCCTTGACACATTTTTCGTGATCTGTGCCGTGTTTGGTCTCTAAGAGGTCCATCTCACTTTTGCTCCTCCACAGTTTCTGGCTCCGGCTCATGGTTCTCTCTATGAGGGTGGAGGTCACTCTGGAGCGGCTCTTCTGCAGCTTACGAGCCTGAGCATTGATACCTAAGAGGGAGATGAATAAACAAATAAGAGAGCTGGGAATAGCGTTCTAACTACATCTAAACTGAGCTGCAGTAAAAATATACAGAGCTCAGAGCTAATGGAATGTGGTGATAGAGCAACACCCTTTTTTTTCTTCCTGAAGCAAGGTGAGGTGTGTGTGAGCCTCGGTCATTTGTCCATGGTGTGTTTATGCCAGAATGAACACAGAGAAGCACCATACAGGAAACAGACCTCAGTGGAAAGAAAGACAGAGCTCATGGAAAAAAGAAGAAAAAACGTCACCCCCACAGCAGGCATCTACAAGCTGACACCGATAGAAGGCCATCACAAGCTGTGCCATTCATAAAAGCAAAACACATAACAGGACACAGTCTTACACTACGAACACAGCTGTGTCAACCACAGCTGGGGCCCCTAGTAGAAATGATTGTAGAAAATAGTCCAGCCAGTGCTGTTACAGTACCACGGAGCGTTTGTGTCAGGTATCTGTGGAAAGTTCTGGTGTTTTTCTTCTGTCACATCATGCCTTGTAAGGCCAATTAGATATTTTAGCAGTATAAATCTTTTACAGCATTTTGCAGCAAGCAGTTAAGTACAAAAGATAGGGTGTGTCACTGGAAGAAATCTAATTAAACAAGTGTGTCTGCGACATCCATTACATTTAAAGTTTTAAAGAACATTTTAAAGGAACTGAGAGCAAATGTGATCCCCAAATTTGCAGCAGAAATTGAAAAGAAAGGAAAAAAAGAAATAGTAGACCTATTAAAATATAGCTTGGCCTATGTGGCTTGGCCTACTTTCACTGGAACAACAACGTGCCAACAAACCACATTTTTACTGTGAGAACTTTAAAACTGGGCTTAACACTGACAATGCTTCATTTACTGGTGAAGACTCCTATTCCAGGGCATGCAACCTGGTTCAGGATGTGGTATAGTGTGCAGTGATAACTCCCTATTGCCCTGTGGCTATAGCGTACCAGCAGTGATGGTATCCTTCTCTTTGGATGTCTTCTCCTCTACTGAACTTCTCTTCTGGATTTCGAATCGTCTTGCCAAACCATCTCTGGGTTTCCACAGTGACTGCAGGAGGAGGGGTTTTTCATGGTCGCCCAGTACTCTGAAACCTTCTGTTCTCCACGGATGATTACTAATGGAACCAATGGTGTCACAGAGAACGTAGGACTCCGCTTCCTCCTTTCTCAGGCCATACCTAGATGACAGTTAGCCATGTTATCACCCTTTCAAACCCAGAGACAGAGCACTAAAACAGTAGGCAGCAAAATTTCTACTGAGACTGTCTCACCCTTCTGCCAACAATAATGGACAATATCATTAATTCTCTTGAGACTTTAAATGAAGCATTAAATTCAGAAGCACAGCGAAAGTTAGCCAGCTAGCTAATAGCGAGGATTATGCTAAACATGTCACCGTCACAGTGTATTTATTATAAAATTGTTACAGTTCTTAACTAAAAGCTACACAGTCTTTACAGTTCAATTAAATTCACTATTCATTCTATTTTTGGCTCTTTTTGGTTTTCACAAGCTCCACCCAGGAAATATTTAGCATGATATGCGCTCAAGGTTTATGTTCGCTTGTTAGCAGCTAACTATGCTTGTTTCTTCACAGTGGGTTTATTAAATGTTTCTTGCGTAAAACACCCTTCTGCTGTGTCTAGAAACAAATTTCTTAAAAGAAGTGACAGCAAATTGCAAAACTTTATACTGAGCTCAAAAATGCTTAAATGCTCTGAACAAGTGAGAGAGACTGTTCCTGAGTGCAATATTAGCTCATCACCAAAAGCAACTGCTTTCACATAAGTGTTTATATACATTACATGCAGTACTATGTAAAAGTGCAACTAATTTCTTTATACTTTACTAGGATAATGGAAAGGAAGTGCAGCAATTTACTGATTATATTGTTTTTCTATCCAGGTTTGCTAATAGCATTGGTAAAATATTTGGTATTATTCACGTGTTGAGAAAGAAATTAAAGGATCTGTTTTCATAATTTCATCAGTTTTGACAAGATTAATCACTCCCTAAGACCCGTTGCGATTGATTTTCAGTTTAATTCTTGCATAATTTGGCATGTCTAAGTCTTTTCTTTCCCCTTTCCTTCCTTAAGAATCACTTTTTGAGCTCTCCACTGAAACATTTTCTGTTGAGGCCTCAATGAACAGTAGATGGTTCAATTGAAGGGGGTGAGATGCATCTGTCTGACCCTGTTTCAGGTTTTTCCAGTTTCTTAAGAACATGACTTTTAGATAATGTTCATCTGGCACATTTTCTTTCATCCATCACTCAACATTCCTCAACATTTTTTAAGGACACACTGCATAATGCTGAGATATGTCAATTTTCAGGCTAATATATTTCTGGGAATCTACCCTGTTGGTACAAAAATACAATTTTATGCCCCTTAGATTTTGTTATCCTCAGCACTTTTGTAGGTTCAGCTACAAAAATGGGAACAAATTGTGCGCTTGTGACAAGCTTTTAGTAACAAACTTTACTGTTCTTTGCTAAGTTGTCTATTATGTGCAGACACAACACTGATTCATCCCTTGAATTAGATGAGTTTTTGTGCTTGAATGATTCATTTATCAGTGTTAAGTGGTAAACAAGTAAGTAAAATAAAAAACCCAAAACATTCCTCTGAAAATGGTCAGGTACAAGGACAGGACTGAATCAGCAGCTAACGTCAAGAGAAAAACTAAAAGACCTTTAGAAAATCTGGAGCTCTATTGCTAATAAAAACACTTACAAATTAAAAGAAAGTCTGCATCTTACAGTACTGTACTAACTTTACAAATTATCAATATAATTTTGACTGATAAACCTTCATGGACAAACAAACACAAGGTCAAATAAGTCAAACTGGCTAACTTACTGTTTGCTAAGCCATTACTCTACTGCTAATGTTAGCAAGCATTACCTGTTAACTGAATCTTCAAGCCTTTAATCCTGCTTCACTTTTTCGTCTTTTTATGTAGAGGGCATACATCCAACCTGACAAATTTAACATATCATTGACAAACTATTATGTGTGCATAGATTTCTTAGCAACTAGTTGCACATTTGTCCATACAACAGAATTAATATTTAACTAGAGTTGTTAGAGTATTTATTTATAATATTTAATTAGAGTTGTTTTGTGCTTGCTTGTTGAATGTTAATCCAATATTCACTTTCCTTTCGGCTTTCATTCGATTTCCATTGGCTCCTGAGGGAAATATCTGTATTCAAAGATGCTAAAACCCAACTTTGTTTGCCAGCTAGTTGCTAACTATGTCTGTCTTTGTTGCCGTGCATGTAGTGGGTTTTTAAGAGCTGGAAATGGGTTTGCTGGGAGTGAACCAAGTAAAAAATGCTTCAGGCTGTAAGAAACTCAACAATTAGCTCCAAGAGGCTAAAATGTTTGGTATAATTGATGGAAGCTGTAAAAACTGGGGGTAATTCTTAGTGGTTTCTTCACTGTTGGCACCATTTTTAACTTTACATATTGTAATGGGTCAATGGTTAACATTAAAGAAATTAATGCAGCTTTGACACATTTGCCTTCCAGATGTAACAAACCCTCCTTTTATTCTGTTTCTTTGAAGTAGTCAAAGCAGTATCTTATGAATATTACAATAAACCTGTTTTCATCATAAAAAAGAGAACTATTTGAGACTGTTTGCTGAACCGTTACTAAATGCATAATGTAGTAATGGCATATTTAAATGTCACTGCTGCAGAGAATTATTTTCACTAAGAGAAAAGAGTCATGATTTACTCCTTCCTCTACAAAGTGAATACCGCTTGCATTAATCATCCCATTATGTTTTTTGGCTGAAATATAAGCAAAGGCTGACAGACACTGATTCTCTAGAGGCTGCCTCGGAGCTGGGCCGACACTGGCTGTCTTTAACACAAGCCTGTGGTTTTCTCTGGTCCTTTTCAGCAATACTAACTCAGCAGCACTGTGTGCACTATACTGCAGTTATAACAAACAGAGCAACGGGTCAAATCAACTTTGTTCATCTGAAATATACAATACTAATCACAGAAACGTAAATGCGCTAACCTTTCATCAGCCACTATAGCCAGTCTATAAAACCATTCTGACCACTTTGATATACAAACTCCGCTCCAGCAGAAGAAGCATATGGATATACATAACTCAGCCAGGCTCATGAGCAAACACACAAAGCAGGCACATATGGCAGGCAGACGCACGTTCCCAGATAACACATGGTCTCACCGTTCAAGGGCCTCTTTGACAAGCTCTTTTGCACTGGAGTGCGTGGTGGCGAGGACGCTTTTATAGTGAGCTCCTTCCAGGATTTCATTTCCAAAGATCTTCAGGATTCCTGGAGCAGTTATCTGATTGGACAGCTCAGATGGGTCTTCTGCAATTAAAGCATCTGCAGAGATCACTGCAGAAAGGGAAGGGAGGTTTAATGCTTTTCTCAGTTGTGGTTTGGTATTATCGATGAAAGGCCAAACTTTTACATGTGATTACAAAAATTAGTTTTTATTAAAGGAGCTCCATATTCTATTCTTAACTCTGCTAGAATAGCTTTGTATGATTCACATTTAGTAAATTCTATATTTACTTTTTTTTAACCTCATTCTTGAAGTCAGGTTAAGTCAGGTTTCCTCTGAGTTGCTGCCCATTAAAAAACAAAAGGTTTGAACAGAAGGTTGGTGGGGCTTCTGTGCTCAGGGCCAGTTTCGGTATATCTACTCTATCTTGACATCATATAGAGCCAAGAGTAGAAGAAAAACTGTCAGAAATTGAGTGGATAGAACAGCCTGAAGCCTGAAAAAGTATAACAGGTCCCCCTTGACGGAGCATTAGTAAAAAAGCATGCAGTAAAACAAGTTTAATGCTAACTGATGCAGTTTAGGCTGGTTCCTCAGTTTCTCTTTAGCTGATTGTCATTCAAAACCATTTTAACCAATTTAAGAATGCATATTTGCATTTGAATGCTTTTTGTTTTTGTGACTTTCCAAAAATTGAAGGACAATGTAATAAAAATATGGTGAGAATTAATGTACAGTAAGTGCAGTGGTTCCCATAAAGCACTTTTTTACTCTACGTGAACACTCAAAGCACTATATAATCACACTAGCATTTATTTCTACATTCAAGTGCTCTCTATCTCACATTCTCACTCCAGTGAACACAATGGGGGCAACTCAGGTTCACTCAGGTTCAGCATCTTGCCCAAGGACACTTTGGCTGGCTAGGAATCAAATTTCCTGCCTTCTGATAGTAGGTGACCTGCTCTACATCCTGAGCCACAGCCACTTACTGTACATCAATGACCCGCTGATGAATATTGTCCACGACTTCTTTATAACACAAACTGCACAACTGATGCAGCCAGTTTAACTTAGTGGTATTGTTTGATTTAATCAAAACAATTATTATTAAAATGAAAACAGCAGAGGCAGAGCTACTCTAACTTTTATTTTCTAAACTGGTTCAGCCTGCATGCAAGATTTTGGTATTAATCTAAAGAGCTTGCAAACTAGTGCCAAAATAGCTCTGATGACATCATTGGGGTCATCCTCTTGCACATCATCACTTATCCCAGAGCCACAAGTCATTTATGCTAAGAACATAGCTGTAGCATTAGCACCCTTCCAATGACAACAAATCCTGAGTGCAAACATGCAGGGAGAAAGTAAAGTCACTGCGACGTACTGCTTCCCTTCCTGGTGTGGACAGACAATGATGACTTGAGTCCTGCAGTCAGTGCCATGGAGCCTGAGGTGGAGGTGGGGGTGGGGGTGCGGAGAAAGACACCTGAGAGGCGGTGGGTGTTCCGACGAATGCGGCTTTTGCAGGGCTGTCTTATGGCCACACCCTCAGCAGATCTGCTAGCAGATGAACTTCCAGTGGATGAAGCTGAACTGCTGAATAAAAAAGTAAAAAAAGAGTGTTTGAGAAACATTTTGAACACTTACCAGCTGGAGGACTGATAAAGCCATCACATTGGTTCAAGATCAAGGAAGACATGTTTGTGTCTTCAATCAATCAGACAGTCATCAGCCACAAAAAAGGGAACCAAAACAAAGATATTAGAAAAAGCAAATCGAATCAAATCGAAGATCCATAAAGTATCATGTCCATTCTTGAAAGCAGCACATATGCTAGGCACATACCGTTCTGTCCGTAATGCAGTGCTGTCTGGTTTCCTTCACCATGCCTCTCTAAGCTCTCTTGAGACATGAATGAAATAATCAAGTGTTGCTTTACTTCTGACTGAGCCTCTAAGCTACTTATCATTATGGCTCAAAGGTTCTCTGCAGTTACGCCACCACTTGGAAATAACCGATTTTACATGTCTGATTAATAATCTTAGCACTCCTAGTTAAAGTCTTACATGGCACATAAGCAGTTGAATTAGAGGATAATGAAAGCTCCTTCAAGTTCTCTCAGCTTAAAATGTGGGTTTATTTGTAGAAGTAATACGCAGTGGCATTTTTTCAGTTTGGTGTTCAGCTTCTGAATCAGGCCAATAGTCTTAAAAAAGGAAGAAGAGTACCAGTAGCTGAGTTCATCATAGTGTAGTGTGTGTAGTAGTGTGTAACAATACTGCAAGGCTCTAGTTGTACCAAACTTAAGTTCATGTGTCCATGTTGAATGAAAAACCACTTGCCTGAGCTTTTTCAACTTTGAACTGAACTTCAGTATGACAGTATCATTGTCCATGTATGTGTTAGTGCAGCTTCACTGCTGGCATCTTTTTGAAACACTTGTCATATGGTTGTGTTTCTTCAAGGGATAAGTCCCTGTAGAGCAAGGTGAATTTTGCTGAATATCTTTCATTTAAAACCTCATTTTATTTTATGATGAAATACTTTTGTAATGACTCTTGTTGTGTATGATAAGATAAGATAAGATAACCTTTATTAGTCCCACACGTGGGAAATTTGTTTTGTCACAGCAGGAAGTGGACAGTGCAAAAGTTATGAAGGACAATTAGAATAAAATAAAATAAGAATAAATACAGTACACAACTGTACAGAATAGAATAAAAATAGAATACTATATACAGTAGAATAAAATAGAATAAAATATACAATAGGATAAAAATAGAATACAAATGCTATATACAACAGAGTGAAAAATACAACGGTGCCAGAAAGATTATTGCACATTTGTGTTATTGCACATTTGTGGATGTGTGTGTTTGATCAGTTAAAGTCTTTGTTGTGCAGTCTGACAGCAGTGGGGAGGAAAGACCTGCGAAATCTCTCCGTCCCACACCGTGGGTGCCGCAGTCTCCCACTGAAGGAGCTGCTCAGTGCTGTCACAGTCTCATGCATGGGGTGGGAGATGTTGTCCAGCAGGGATGACAGCTTAGCCACCATTCTCCTGTCACTCACAACCTCCACTGGGTCCAGAGGGCATCCTAGAACAGAGCTGGCCCTTCGGATCAGCCTGTTCAGTCTCTTCCTGTCCCCAGCAGAGATGCTGCCACCCCAGCAGACCACACCATAAAAGATGGCTGAGGCCACCACAGAGTCATAGAAGGTCTTCAGGAGTGGGCCCTCCACTCCAAACGACCTGAGTCTCCGCAGCAGGTACAGCCTGCTCTGCCCTTTCCTGTAGAGGGCGTCTGAGTTATGAGTCCAGTCCAGTTTGTTGTTCAGATGAACACCAAGGTACCTGTAGCTGTCCACAGTCTCAATGTCCATACCTTGGATGTTCAGTGGTTGCAGTGGAGGATGTTTGTGCCTGCGGAAGTCTACCACCAGCTCCTTGGTTTTACTGGCATTGATCTGGAGGTAGTTCAGCTGGCACCAGTCCACAAAGTCCTGAGTCAGTCCTCTGTACTCCTTGTCGTCCCCATCAGTGATGAGGCCGACTATAGCAGAGTCATCAGAGAACTTCTGCAGGAAGCACTGGGTGGAGTTGTGGAAGAAGTCTGCAGTGTAGATGGTGAAGAGGAACGGAGCCAGAACTGTTCCCTGTGGGGCCCCCGTACTGCAGACGACCCTGTCCGACACACAGCCCTGAGTCCTCACATACTGTGGTCGGTCGGTGAGGTAGTCCAAAATCCAGGTAGTGAGGTGATGGTCCACTCCAGAGTTCTCCAGCTTGTCCTTCAGAACCGAGGGAAGAATAGTGTTGAAGGCACTGGAGAAATCAAAGAACATGATTCTCACAGTGCTTCCAGCGGTCTCCAGGTGAGCGAGGGAGCGATGTAGGAGGTGAATGACGGCATCATCCGCTCCAATGCCAGGCTGGTAGGCAAACTGAAGTGGGTCCAGTGATGAGCTCACAAGGCGCCGAAGCTGAGCCAGGACCAGCCGCTCCAGGGTCTTCATCAGGTGGGATGTCAGAGCCACCGGCCTGTAGCTGTTGAGGTCCTTGGGGCGTGAAGTCTTTGGCACAGATCACCTCCCACACAGTCGACTCAAAACAGTCCTTAAGAGCCTCCTCGCTCTCCTGCGACCATCTCTGTACTGTGCGGGTGGCTGGTGGCTCCCTGCGCACTAAGGGCTCATACACAGGGACAAGGTGCACCAGGTTGTGATCAGATCTGCCCAGGGGAGGGAGAGGTGATACCTATAGTTTGAGTTTCCTGGTCTTAGCTGACAGGTTTGGTACCCAGTGTGGTCTTCAGCTGGTGTAACCCATCTGTTTCAAGGTTACATATGTTGTGCACTTGATTAGTGGTTATTATTTCAGTTTGTGGTCTTCTTATCAGCTCAAAGCAGTCTGACCATTCTCCTCTGAGCTCTGGCATTTTCATTTTCATTTCCATGCCACATCTAAAGTCACTTAAATCATCATTCTTCCCTATTCTCATGATCAGTTTGAAATTCAGTAGGTCATCTTAATTATGGCTAAATGCACAGAGTGCAGTGTGACTGTCTGATTAGATATCTGTGTCAATGAGTGGTTGAACAGATGTATGTAAGAAAGTGGACGATGACTATGCTGACTATGCCTCAAGGTATTGGAGAAGTAAATCTTACAGTAACAGTTTATAGTGCAGCCTGTCAACTGTAATTAAATAATATTTCAATATATTTTATTTGAAATAACAATAGAAGTATATTTACATACAAATACTTAAGAATGTAACAAGTCATATTCTACAGGAAACAAAGAAATAATTATGCGGTAAGTAAATTTAACTTGTGTATCCGTCATTTTAAGTTCTACATAAGTAATTTTAAGTACTGTGTGATTTCCCTATACTTTTTAGAGTGCGAGCTGTATTTTAGAGTGGGATAACCTTGCCTAACTTACAGGTATTTTACAGAAAAGGAGACAGAAATGATCCTGTAAGTAATTTAAAGTATGGCCTAACTGAGCTGTGTGCAATTACCTGATGGTTTTGTGGGAAAACAAGTATTCATTAGTTAAAATTACTTACATACTACTTAAATTTACTTAGAGTGTAAATATTTCTTTGCTTCCTAACAAAATCTGACTTGTTGCCCACTTATTCAAGTGCACCTACCATTAAGTATTTGTATCTAAATATAATTAATAGTAATTTCAAATAATATACATCAAAATTCCACTTAATTACAGGATGATTGTGCTTTTAGTAGATGGCTATATTATAAAGCATTACCACTCTTACTACTCTAGGTCTGTTCGCCATGGATGACTGCAAAACACTACGAAAAAAGTAAGAAGTGGAAAACTGAACTGTGAAATGCTATAGGAGAAGTAGACTGACAAATGCATGAGTGTATGATTTTAAAAATCTATGTAAAAACACGACTGAGCCAAAAATGACCCCATTAAGTCACTTGAAGTTAAAAATTTCCGATCAGTTCCTGTTCACACTGACTGAGACTAATATTACATGAAATACAAAACATTCAAATCGGAAGAACGAGACAGAAGTAAACTTGCACTTGGGGATACAAATGTTTTGTCAGGTGAACAATCAACATGGATCATCTGTTTTTGTTACAATTAAAGTCAAGTTCACAGTTCAAATACACAGACAGTCTGTCAGTGTGAATGTGGACCTCGTGCTTTGTTATATCCAGTGGCTTAGGGGATCGCAAGTTCCAGGACACATCAGGATTGAATACATAACAGCATACAACAACAGTCAGACAGCGTGCCTAACAATACAATCAAATGAGAGGAAGCACGAAGACAGAAGTAAAGGTGCACTGAGGCAGACAAAGGTTTGGTCAGGTGAACAACTTGTTAATTAAAGTAGTGTGCATATGAACACAATTTGGCACGAATACGCATTTGTTAGCACGTGTTTCATACTCACTGCTGAGAGCCATCACTGGCCTTCCTCCCGAGCCTGACAAACCGTCTCTTTGGGAGAGCTGCAGGTAAGTTCGGGGGTCTTGGTGGTAGAGAGCGCAGCTCCTCAGAGGAATTTTTAATCCGACTCATTCCTGTCTGATCCACCTGGTGCTACGTTAAAGTGGTTTTATTCTAAATGATCAGAGAGGGTTATTCTCGTGCTCGACTGGAGAACAGCCGGTGATGCCTTGCATCATTCCTGACATGTTCCATTCAGGAACCGAGGCGCAAATTCATCCAGCTGCTGCTTCATTTTCCGGAATAAGCGCTGCAGATGTTTCCAACCCTCATCCAGCTGTTGACGGACTGCTCAGTCCAACAACAGCGACCAAGCTTCTCCAGTTACAACTTCATCTCTTAACTGTCTCTGGGACGCTGACACGTGATTGAAATATATCTTACTGATGTCATTCCAGGGAGCGGACACATCTGATGAACACTGCTGCCATTATGACGTATCCTGTCCGCTTCCAAAGGAAGCAGCCTGTTTCAAATTCATAACGAACCCGCTCTCCAGATGTGTTTCGACAGCGCAACTGCCTGAAAGTGCCAAGGGTGCACACACCCGCCCACCCGCACTGAAACTTTCAAAATAAAACCTTACTGAAGAACTCGTCTGACCTTTTAAATCCCAGCTTTCACAGCATTGCACTGCTTTTCTTGCTGTGGAAGTGCAGAGGTGCTAAGTTCACGTCTGTGCTTGAAGCAGACAGAGGAGCTCGAGCAGTGAATCCAAGATTTCTGTGTCCATCACTCCATCTTCTGGCTGAAAGCAGATCACAGCAGGATTTTTTTTTTTAAATTATTAATGTAGGCTTATTATTCTAATTTGCAGTTTCCGATTTTTTTCTTTTGCTCTTAAATCTACTAGATTCTAGCTTTGCAATGATTTACCTTTCAAATTAGTCCTTATTTATCTAATACAGGTCCTTGGTGTAACCCCTCAATACCAAGTAGTTTTGGACTGACTCAGTCCAAAAGTAGTCAAAGCCTAAGTTCTTCTGATTTGCTTTCCCACGAAAAAAAGAAGATTTGAACAGCAGGTAGGTTTCTGCTTGAGATACAGTAACATCCCCTTTTGTTGGTAACACACAGAGCTAGTATTAAAAAAAGTGTTTAAAGCTGCTTTAGCTTTAAGCTCGATGGATTGTTTTTGCATATTATGTCATTACTGGAATCTTTGCCCATCTTTAATTGGAGCTATTATGGAAAAAACAATCACATTTGAGTTGTGAGCACTACGTTTAACATGCTTTTGTTAAACCTTTAATAACTAAAAAGGATTTACTGCTTGGTAAATCTTTTTTAGTTATGAAATCCTGAACCAAATTGCTGACTTACGTCATCATCAGAGGTCCTTGTGTGACAAGAAATGTTATAATGCTTTTATTCAGTGTTCTCAGTAAAAATATGCTAACGTATAAAACCAATGTGTAAAATTAGCTGATTGCCCTGAATGCTGTCATTTAGGTTGCTGGGTAGAAGAAATTTCTTGCTATCACTGGCAAACTCACATCAGAGTGTATCACATGTGTTTTGTAGTTTCATGTGATTCCAATTTCGGATCAAAATATAAACAAATAAGAGGTGACTCAAGACTTTTGCACAATATTGTAACTGAGATTTAGTTATTCAGCCCATTACCCATAATGAGAGAAGAAAGTAGCTACACAACAAATAAGATCCAATCCATACTAAATTTCACTAGTGGATGTGAGAGCTAATACAAAATTACACTAGAATGATAAGATACAAGCTTAAAGTTGCTTTTTATGTTTTTCCATTCGTCCGTCAGAAAGTCCACCACCAGCTGTTTTGTTTGGAGAGTTCCACGAGCAACACCACGTGATCGTCGATTAGAGACATGACCACTAGATGGTGCACTGTGCGTTACAAATAACCGAGGGTAACACCCTGAACAGAAGCTCTGCTTGTACACTGACATTGTTTATAAGAGATTCAAAAAATTGAAAACCTTACATGAAATTACTTTATATATAAATATATATATATATATATATATATATATATAGTAGTTATTTAATTCATGTTTGCTTATTTTGTTCAATTCACGAAGGCCACTTTTCTCTAACTCATTAATTCACTTTAAACAAAAAAAACATCAAACACCCGCTGGTGAGCTGAAGAGCACTCCCTCGTGGTTTGCGTGGAAAGATAAATGGGCGGAGCTGTTCTGTATAGCCCCTCTTGGATAACATGACACTTCTGATGCCTGAATCTTGTAACAGCTCCTGTAGTGTAAACACTACGCAGGGCTTCCCCCGCATGTCACTGCAAGTTCACACCGTGCAGGTTCTCTCTCGTGTGGACTCGTTTACTTGCACTTCAGTGGATTGGCTATCCATCTTATCGTGAGCAGGAAAGAATCCGCCTGTAGGCCAAGGTCAGGCCTTCTCAGTACATAGGAAGAGAACAGAAGGGCTTAAGCTCTAGTAAGCAGATCCCCGGCTGGAGAAGCAGGAGTGACACCTGCAAGCAGGAGACTTAAGAAAGCTTTACAACCCATACCTCACAAGCTTAACAGTAGTTAAGTCAGTGCTGCTGTTTGCGAAACAATTAAAAATGCCTTTACTAAACACAAAACTCCATTTCTTTCACTATCTCCAAAACAGAAAACAACACATCTGCTGTGCTATGAGCCAAAATAAAGCAGAGCTCTGTGCTTATGTTGACTCTGAAGTCTATAATTTGACCAGAACTGACCTGCTGGAAATACACTGCACGACTCTGGTATTTTAATCAGTTTGACAAAAACATTAGCTTACACAGCTTAATCGGAGGTGCCACTAGCAGAATTCATATATTACTGAGTGGAAAAAAACTAAACTGAAGTTGGCTGTGTTGGTTCGTGGAACATCTGATGTGGTGTGCACATTTAAACACGGGATCCAAAGGCCTGAGACAATTAAGGATAATTTGTGGACAAAAAGGGTGGATGGATTGACAGCTAGTTGTTTTTCTATAAAAGTTGCAAAAATTTTAAATTAAAGATTTTAATTTATTACAGTGTGGAGTTACATATACTCCTGGGTGTGTTCAACAGATTGACAGGTGACAGGAATTGATGTATGCTGGTGGTTTTAACAGAGAACTTCACAGCTCAGTATCTCAGCATGACCAAACACTACAAATTTTAAACAAGAGACTCATGTGACTTTTTCCATCATTGTGGTACATTTTCATGCTGCAGTATTTTGTTTTTTTGTTTTTTGTTTTTACCTTTCTTTACTTTTTTTTTTACAGCGTAAGAAAAAACTCTTGTTGTAAAGACAGTTGGGAGTAATGAACACTGTTTAAAAAAACCCTTTCAGCCATAGGTAGCTTTTATAAATATTCAGAGGCAATAAAAGCCACCTAGCCACGCTGAAATGCCGTTGAGTGGGTTGCCATGACAACACCAGAAGCTAGTATGTGAAATCGTCATTTTGATTTCTGCTTATTTTCTTTTTGTTTATTTTATATTTGTCTACACTTATAGTGAAACACCACAAGATAATTTACAAGTTTATTGATGCATTTCTTTAAATAAAATTTTTCTGATAAAATTGTTGTCGAATAGTCCCCGCCTCCGTGAGTCACAGGAACCGGAAGTTGTGAGCGGGAGAGACAGAACGATAAACGGCAGACTTCAACAGTAGAATTACGCGCGTTAACTTTGCTAAGCACTTACGTACTCTGTTAAAGGGAATACGTTTCTGAGATGGATGTAATATGTAAAATTGAAATGATTTTATTTGTCTCTGTTTTTCACGATGCTTCAGCATTGTGAGAGGAAAATAAACTGAATTGTGGACGTTAGTATGAAGCGTGGGTTGTTTTTTTTTTACCATAGTAGATACACTAGCAGTGTTTGATTCTGAGGTTAATTCTTAAGGCACAGAGGTGCATCTATTTTTATGTGGAGAAATGTTGGCGTGGAGTGGATATTTTGAAGCAAAATCTAGGCTCTGATTGTTCACTCACAGCAACACTGAGCAGCATAGGAAATATTCAGGCATGCTCAGTAGCTGTACTTCTGTAAGGAGCCTGCTTTTTTGGCACTCATTTGAGACGTATTTGTTAAAGCTTTGATTCCTGTACATAAGATAATAACTGCAATATTCAGTAAAAGTATTTTGACTTTTACTTTCCTATCTTTGACTTGGCTCAGAATGCAGAAATCCGCAAATGAACAGAGTGTAACTGCACAGAACGGACGTTCAATTCATTTTTGTGTAGCTAACGCTGAATCACACCAGCGCTTGCTTCAAGCTGCTACGTACTTTAAGGTAAAAAGTATACTTGAGAAAATTCCACCAATCAGTTGGCCCCTTATGAGCAAGCACTTTGTCACGGTAAGAAGGAAAAACTCCCTTTTTACAAGAATAAACGTCAGGCAGAACCAGGCTCGGGGATGGGCATTCATCTGCTATGACTGTTTGGGGAGTGAGGGGAAAGAGAAAAGAAGAAAGCAAGAGCAAAGAGAGAGAAGGCAGAAATGTAACATTCTGTACTACAGAAACCACATGGCAATGGTATTGAAACCACATCACAGAGTACCACAGGAGTACCCACAGCAGTGTGAGCCTATAGTTGCATAACTAAGGGACGATTCAGGGATACCCAATTCAGCCAAAGTTGTATCAGACTGTTAGGTACAAGTATGCACTTTGCACATAATGTAACTGATGCTGAACCACTCTTGATATACAGTACATGCATTAACGCAATCAGACGGACAAACTGGTAAATAATATGGTATGCTTCAGATCATGAACCATTTCTCTGGCCTTTTTTGTGTGTGTGTAATCAGTGCTTTGCAGCTTGTTCTAAATCCTCAGGAAGTATCTGTGGAGTTGGACAATGAAGCAATCAAGCTTCAAACGAGTTTTATAAGAGAACATTTGAAGACATTATGTCTCAGGTGATTTATACAGAGCTTGACATGTTTGCCAATAGCTGCATACCCCATCACAGGGCCATACATAGGTAAAGCTGAAACACTTTTCGAGGTTGTCTACCTTTCAGTTAATTTAATTTCAGTTCCTTTATAGGAGGAACAACAACAGGAAGAACATCCTTTTAACAAGAAGGCCTTCAACAGAACCAGGCTTAGGAAAGTGCAGCCATGTGCCATATCCGGTTGGAGATCAGAAGAAATGTGAGAATGACAGAATACTAGGACTCACTGATTGACTTGGCTTATACATGCGCTTAAGGTCACAATACCTCAAACAGAGTTTATCTGTAGGACAGGAAAAATGTATCTTATAATAACCTTTTAAGCATGTTGAATCAGTCCAAGAGGAAGTGTAACAGGTTTACGAGGTGGAAGGAAGATTTAAGGACTTTTATTTAAATACCTTTCCAGTCATACAGGTTTGAAGATATATTTGTTAGGTGGGGTCTGAGGTGTGGTCCTACTGTATGTTCTCTTTAAGTGTATGTGTCCTTATGTAACCAAGCATCACCGTCACAGAGCTGTGCCCTCCAGCACACATCCGTTTTCTGAAATCCACCATTACTTGAGGCTGCTTTTAAAAACAAAAGTGTTTATTTACCATTCATCAATTTAACATACAGTGCACTAAAAGGACTTAAATATTTTTTTTTAAAATCTCGGAGAGCTTGCTTTGTGTGGATTTAGGTTGTCTTCACTCTCTTCATCTAATAGCCTGATGTTGACATCAGAGCTCTGTGTGGGCCATACCATCTGTTGCAGGATAAGATAGCTTTTTATGACTCTTGCTGCATGTTTTCTAGTGGTTGTCATGCTACAGAATGAATGCGGGACCAGTCTGGAGCACTTCACAATATGATCTCAGTGAAGATAATGTGCCCTCTTATCCTGGCCACAAAAAAATCTAAGCCAAAACCTTTTTTTTTAAACCATAGCTACAAACTGTTATCGCGTGTAAACCCTAATGATCTGACTCGGAAGCTAAGCATTATTCAATACTGTCGAGTCATGTTGACCGTGCACGCTAAAAGTGAGACAGGGAGCAGCAAAAGGGGTGGAGCTTCGCAATATGTTCAACCTTTTACTGTCACGAAAACCTCCAGCGAACTACTTCTTGAGCTGACTCTGGATGAGTTCTCTCGCGGCAGTGCGGAAGTACCAGAGCAGTACTGCGCGAGTCGGTCCACGCTGTGAAGAGAGAGGGGGGCGCGATACAGACACCCGAACCAACTCCGCTACACTGTACTCGTATGTGTGGCATGTGACGGTTAGAGGGCGTCCAGTTACGAGAAGGAACAGGAAAGCAGGTCGTTTGGCTACAAAGAGCTCGACCTGTAGAAGGTGCACGCAGAGCTCTCCGGTGGTTCCCCGGCTCCCGCTGTGACCGAGATGGAGCGGTTGTGCGGACCAAAGCTTCCCTTCTGGGTGAGTACCCTTCCCCATCTGCCCTCGGTGGTTTGTCATGAACAGCGGGGTATACTGCAGAATACTCCACTACCCCGGTGTATAGTTCGTTCACTACCAGGTGGTTTTGAACAGTGTTATGTCACCGGCTGCTCTTGTTTTCTTTCCGTCGCAGCTGTCTATAAATAAGCTTTTTCCCACCTAATAGCATTTACCGGGTTAATAAGCTCACAGTTAATGACACGGCGAACTGCGTGTTTTCGGTTTAGAGAAGTCGGTCACTAGTGCAAAAGAACACCTCATTGGATAAGTACCTGTCAACTTCTGTTTAATGGCTCTTGCGGCACTCCTTAGACATATCGGGGTCTTTAAACTTCTCTAACAGTCCATAAACAGTAGCCGTATCAGGGAATATAAAAGTGGTGTACCGATTGGAGATAGCAAGATGATCGAATGGGCAAGAGCTACTAAATAGCTTGCTACATTAGCCTAACTGGGAATAAAGGAGGGATAAACTCACAGTTAAGCATCAGCACTAATCATTTTCCCAATGGGAATATTTTGGTGACTCTGTTTTTTCCCCTTCTGCTGTTGATGATGCGACACTGAGGAAACTGAGGTCATGCTCGGTGTAGTGCGTCGTTTGTCGTATACTTGCAGGTTTAATGCCATAAAACATGATAGCAGCTCCTAATGTAAACACGGTTCAGAGTTTCATTTTCCCCGCTTTAATGCTGAGAATGCGGAGGGGGCAGAAGTACAGACATTCTGTACTTAAGTAGAAGTACAGGTACTACTGTTAAAAAAAAATACTCCAGTAAAAGTAGAAATAATGATTCATCTTCTTTAGTCAAGTAAAAGTGAAAAAGTACAAGTTCTGAAATGTACTCAAAGTAAGAAAATAAAAGTATCTCCTTAAAGAATATTTTTTCCAACTATTTTTACACAAAGCTAATTGAACCTTGTGTTATACTAATAGTTGCCTGAATTTTAATTCCAATAAATATACTCAGTTTGAATCAGTAAGTGTAACACGAACAGAGAAAAAGAAGGAAATGTTATAAAAAGTGGCATTATTTTATGTTGCCTACACTGAAGGGGGGACTTTGCCTCTTAACAGGAAAATGCGTAGGGAAGAGGTTAAAGCAGTTTCAGCAGGTGGAGAACCCAATAAATCTGTTGTAGTGGCTCAGTGTGAGGAAAAGAATCACAACTCACAATAATTTCTGTTGAGAGCTCCGGTAGATTTTCTTAGTGTACAGGCTGTGATCAGCTGATCTGTGCTACTGCTGAGGTTCACTGCTGTTTGTGGGTTTACACACCTGAATTAAGCAGATGTTTCATGAGCTGTCCTGGTTGATTTCCATCATCTACACTGACAGTACACTGTTTATAATGTCTTTATACCCAATAATTCTCAGCATCATCAGCTTAACTTCAGATTCTCCTCTGCTACACTTGATGTAACCTAACTCTGATCATGGAACCACAGCCGCTGTGCACCAGACACGCACTGATCCATCACAGTACAGCAAACTAACCTGTTTATCCTGTACAAAAGAGTATTTCCACACACAGTTCGTTCCGGTGTTGTGCCAGAAAAATAAATAAATAGAAACACTGGCTCACTTTAACCTCTGACTATGGCACACAGTGTTTTTGCATCTTTCATCTCTGTTTTTTATGCCACATCCCTTGGTGGTCAACACATGAACAGCATTGCCTTTCATGTGTTACGGTTCAGGCTCAAATCGGTTTAATGTTTGAAGGCCTGCAGTGACATGACAAAATAACTCCCCTCAAATTAAACCAAAAGTATTGAGTCTTGTTTTGAAAATCTGATTATTAGTATTTGTACTTTGTTACTTCCCACCTCTGTGAGAATGCAAACACCGCCTACAGAGTGTCATCATTTAGCTTTGACTACTATGACTGTCTCTGTTTGGGGAAGTCTGTTTTAAAGAAGTGACATTGCGGCAAATCAGTATTTCCCAGGGTGGGTGACGGTAAGAGAGTAGAAAGTGTATATGCTGCTCTCATGGAGGTTACAATGGTCACTTCACTGCAGAATGCAGATTCCAAAATGACCACATTGCAACAGCCACGCTCAGTCACTAACACTAGATTTGCCTGGATGCTTTTTGTCCACATGTACTTCATAGTTATGGCCTGCCTGGCTTCCTGTGGTTGAAAGACCATTTACAATGTGCTGTTTTAATTTGAATATTTTGCAGCCATATTGTAAAGCATTAAATGAATAGCTTCTTAAGGCTTTAATTTCATGGTTTAGCCACAAATTGTGTATCGCTGGCCAACAGTTGCGCATATAAACATCGATCTGACCCATTCAGATAAAAATGCTTCTTTTTGTTTGTTCGTTTGTTTGCTTTTGGAGAGGTTGTCTGCCTGTTTAGTATGGATGTGTGCCAGCAACCGCTAAACAGCGCAAAACGAAGAAGCTTGTTAACCAGCAGGTGGTGGACTGGTGAATCAAGTCAGGTGTAGTTACACTAGATGCCATATACACACAAAGGAAGCTAGAGAAAGCCAAAGATGAGCACAGACCAAAGATAATGAAAACTAATTTTAAAAATAATAAAATCCAGAATTTTTGAATCTCGCACAATGAGCTCCAAGTGAATATCAAATAGTATTTTGGCTTGAAACGGCCATTCTCAGCGTTTAGCACCTGACTGCTTCGTGATATTACAGCTGAGTAATATCACGAAGCATGGATGCTGCAAAATATTCAAAGTTAAGTGACCTTACAAAAAGAAAAGTTAGCCTTTATTTATGTTAAAGCTTTAAATCCGAGTTTGGTGTAGTTCACTGAGACTGAACTAGTTAGTGATTGTACAGAATTAGTCAATAAGTGTCTTCAACTGTAAAACATTTTCTCTTTTTTTAATCAGTTGTTGATAAGAAGCTCTTAATTAGCACCTGAATGTACAAAGATGCAGATTATGTGGCTTTATTTAAAATTTTCTGTGGGATCTTTTGAAGTTTAGGAAGGCTTTATCACAAAAGAAACCAGAATCTGAACCAAACTGTGCTGCTGACCTGCATCTGGTTGGATCTCACATTAAGTGCCGGCTTGCTCTTGAGGCCTACTTGCCTATCCTATTTGCTGCTGTCCGCTTTAAACAGACCGATGGCAGTTGTAATCCCCTTGTACAGTGCAAGTCAGGTTAACTACTAAAGCCCCCGTTCACATATAAAGCGATTCGCTTGTAGATGTGCTTCTGTAGGCAGCCTTATAATTTGTCACCATGTGGGATCCTTCCATTCCACCGATGGGCATTTCAATCATTCACTTTAAAGTTGGTAACAGTTCACCAGTTATTGCTAAAGGTTATTTTGCCTGTCGTCTCTCCAAGTCATCGAACTTCATTGTCGTCCATGGTCACTAGTTGTCCCTTTAATTTCCTGAGTGTATGCCCCTTAGCACATGGGAGAGGGCTTTATTTGTTCCCTCACTGTTTGCAAAAGGTGTAGTGTGCACCTTTCCCCTCTAAATGATTGCTCAAACAAGGCTGTAGTAAAATCAGCGTTTGCACTGCTCATTTCCTTGTCGGGTGATTTATGAATTAGCCTTTGTGTGAATGAGCGTGTACACAGCATTTATAAAAGGGGGTTTTGAAGTACTACGCAGGGGAATCTTTTGCTTTGAAACCTCACACTGACAAGATTTGGATGGGAAAACAGCTGGCTTTGATGTTTAGTTCTGACCTGTTTACTTCTATTATAAAGCATATAAGAGTGTATAGACAAGCCGCCCCCTGTATTTAACATTTGTGTCAGTGTGACACTGGGTAGGCTGTCTGTAATGCTGCTACCTCTGTGGTAAATCAGCGTGAAGCCACATTAGAGAAAATGTGCCCTGTGTTCTGTGGTGAGTTTTAATTTTGTGACTCTGGTTTCTGAATATTTATAAAGACAAAAAAAGGGTTGTGTTTAATAAAAGGGCTACAATCCCACTTTTTGATAATGCCATATGGGTTTCTAAATGAGTCATTTAGTGCATAATATTAAATAATCATCAAAATATCTTTCACAGTTTTCTTTTTCAAGAAAGTTTTAACAGTTTCAAAGTGTAAAGAAAAATGCAGCTATTTCCCCTTTTTAAAAAAGGCCCAGAAAATTATTGTTGACTGAAACAATTAAATAGTTATTGGAGCGGTTGCAGACTGTGAAATACCAATGATTTAAAAAAAATAAATAAAATAAAAGTTTGACTATATTGACATCGACCAGGAAAGCCAATGTCAACCAATACAGATATCGGCTAATACCAATATTGAGCCAATGTTTGAAATACTGTCATGTGACATAGGTGGTTCCAGTCTTATTGGTTTGGCTTTGCAGTGACTGAGCAGTACAAAAAGGCTCAAAAGACATGCAAATCGTTTTGCACATGCCAGCCCTGCGCACCATCTGCCAGAACTGTCTCCTTAAAATCATCTGACAGCTGCTTTTTGGGGGCTTCCCCACATATTCTTCCTGTACGGATCAAGTTCTCATTAGATTGCAAATTTTAGTTCTTCTGAGCTTTTTAAAGACTTCCCTGTTGGTTTCAAAGTTGATGTTGAAAGTTCAGTCTCAGCACTGGACACAGCAGTTTGCTACCACCTGCAAATCTTCATCATCGACTCGCTGTGAATGCTGTCATGCGAAATAAAAAATGTAAATTACTTCTTTTTTTTTATATAGGGAAAAATGTGTTATATGTATTTTCAACACGGGCTGGTATTTTACATGAAAATTCTAAACACTTTGAATATAATGTGTTACGTACTGTTTTGATAACCTTCCTAACCCACCCTTGTACAAAGTCTGTGTTGTGTATCATTGTGAGAATACAGCCGCTAACTGTCCAGTTCTGTCTAGTTGTGTGCTGCCTCTTCATGCTCAATCCAGGCCTAAACACTTAAACCAAATGGAGTATTTCTGGAAGCAGGAGCACCTCTGACACAGACTGTCTCCTTATTTGTACTAGAATAGAGAAAGGAGGACTGCAGAATGTTCCTGAACTTTTCCCAACAGTGTTTGAAGTTTGAATGTGGAAAATGCCTTTTGGGTACACATAAAAAAGAAATATAGATTATAACAGTATGTTTCTATTTAATGTAAAATAGATGCACTCCAGTATTTAAAAACGCACTCACCATTAAAGTGCCTACTTGGCTTCTAATAAGAAAAAAGCTTTTGAACTGATTACTTGAAAGATAATTGGAACTGAACACATTGATTAAAAAAATGTCCATTAAGCCATTTAAGCTAAGTATGACATCTTCATGATTAAGCTATTCACTAAAAGCCACCGTTGGGAGTGAGCATGAGGGACAGGATTGTAAATGAGTACATCAGAGGGACGGCTCAGGTTGAGCAGACTGGGGACAAACTTTGAAAGGTGAGGCTAAAATGATGCTCAGAGGAGGGATAATGGGCAAAAGATGTCGAAGAGGGAGCTGCCAGACTGGTAAAGACGAAGAGGACAGAGAAGATTCATGGATGTACCAAAGGAGGACACGAGGAGGGTTGGTGTGATGGAGGAGGATGCTAAGGGTAGGGTTAGATGGAGGCAGATGATCTGCTAAAGGATACGGTAGCACGGTGGTGGATGGTGAATTTCCAGAGAAGCAGCTGAATTAATTTCAGGGACCACCATAATAATGACCTGACCAGATGGCCAAAAGGACTGGAGCTAGGTGGTTATCAGCGACTGGATGTTTTCAAGTGTGAGTGGATTAATTAGTGGAAAATCTCACATGATTGTTCTTGCACCGCCCAAGTAAAGAGTACAGTATGTGTGTGAACTCGGGGAAACTGCAGAGTTTCTCACACAAAGTATATTTAAATAAAAGAAAATGCCAGAACATGTTCAGCAGTGGCAACAATAACTGATTAAGTGTGAAGCACTTTTCTGCCTCACAGCACTTTATTAAAGCCTCTGTCAGTTTTATTAAAGTATGCATCAAAGCTGAGGTTGGGCAGGTTTAAATGTGCATGTAAAGATTATTACACTAATGTCACCCTGATGTGAATTCGGCCAGAATGAAGAAATGTCCATTTATTGTAACCTATAGTCATACAGTAGGGCGGAGCACAGTCAGACAGAATGCATGGTATGCAGTGCACACATTATCAGACTGATCCAAAGCCTATTTATCAGCAGCTTTATATACCAACAATTCAAACCGTCAGCAGCAGCTTGGATTACAGTTGAGCGCCGTGGGGAAGATCAGCCGTGCAGGAGGAGCTGAGCGTCGTCTTCTCAAAGACTTTAAAGTGTAGTGTAAGCTGTTGTGTAAGGCTGGAATAGTTTGTCTCATGTGCTGCTCTTAGGCAGAGGTTGGATACTACGTGGCTGAAGCTGAATTGAAATTGAAAAAGAGGAAGTTCTTGTATTGGAAAAGCACTTGGTGGGAAAGTTGGTATTAAACTGTAGACGTCGAATGCGTAGCGGTTTTTGAGATTTTAAACCCTTGTCACACTCTGTTGGGAAGTGAGAGTACTGATGAGGTGATGAGTCTGCAGATGCGCTTAGTGCATTCAGTGTGTCTTGACAAGACAAACTTCCTGTACACATTTGTTCTTCATTCATTTTTACATTATTTATTCTTCATTATCCATAAAAGTAAAGTATTGGCCTTTATGCTTTCTATCCTCCATCTCATTTGGCAGCCTTTTACAGCAGCTGAGAACTGACCATCTTAACAGTAGTAACCAACAGTTTAAAATGACATCCTATTAATATTTAATCACCTTAACTGCAATCTTTAGATCAGCCTGCAATCCCTTTAGGTTTGCTGTGCAGATCTGTCTGCCACCAGTTGCACAGACAAAATAAAGACTTCTGTTTTACCTAATGGCTTGTTGTGTGCCTGCTCCAGGTTAGGAAGCCTCAGGATGGAAGAGTTTAAGTATCTCAGCCACAGAAGAGTGAGAGATTGACAGATTGTGGTGAGGGTGAAAGTGAAGCTGTTGGTTCATTCTCCCTTAAAGATAGTGTGAAGCACTCGGTCATTCAGGAGAGGCTAAGAGCGGAGCTACTACTCCTCCTTGTTGAGGTGTTTTAGGCATGTCCCAACTGGGAGACGGGGCAGACACAGTGGAGAAATTGCATCTCTCGGCAAGCTTGGGAACACCTTTAGCTGGAAGGGCTGGTGGAGATGGCCAAGGAGAGAGGTCTGGGCATCTGTTTAGACTGCTGTCCCAGTGACATGGAGCCAGATAAGCGGTAGAAGTTGGATGGAAGTAGCCCTGTGGTAACACATGAGGGCCTCCTAGCTATATTACCAAAGTCTATGTGACCGCACATTTGTGCCTTTTTACTTTTGGATTAGTCTGAGGAAATATGTTATCCTTAGTTAATTTGCTCCAAACTAATCATCCCTCCTCAAGTGGTTGCTGTACAATAGAAATTGATCTGATCTTTGTGACAGTGGTGCCCGATGGAGTGGAAGTTGCTTGTTGCTATTTGAAGTCTGATTTTATTTTTTTTTAATTCCTTGAAAACAAATGCTGCTTTTTTGTTGTAGGAAAAAAAATGTAGTTACATGTGTATTATGAGTTCCGGTATTTTAATGTCAGTTTATATCTGTCCACTCTGGCATGGAGAAGTAGTGATGCCCTAGGAAAAATTCCCCCGATGCAGTGTCTACTTCCTGAACTGAGAGACTACTAAGTCAGCAAAAGTTGGTAATCGAGACAGTTGTGACATGTCTTGATTAACAGCTCTGAATGAGTAAGGGAGGTTACAGGCTCACGATACCATGTTTTAATAAATGTGGTTCTCTGCGTGAACCAATAACGTTATGGGTTTAAAGTGTAAAAGCATTCTTTCTGCAGCTCAGAGTTCTTCATGTTTTCAGTTTTCTCTCAGCCGGCTGGTCTGATTTATCTTTCCTCTATGGTTTGTTGTATTTTCTTTAAGGCTTTCCCCCCCCCCAAGTTACGCAACAGATCTGTAAAGTATCGTCTTTTATCTGCTCCAAATATGAACATCTATACTGTAGTCTGCATTTAAGTTATTTCAGCAATGCCCACTATACAGACCAAAGATCCATGGGTAAAATGCTAATGTTTTCCATGCGTCGGTGTAAGCAAACACAGCCAGCAGCAGTTCCTGTCCCCCTGCAGTCTTTACTGTCGTCAGCCTCCCATTCACACCACTGGACAGCTTTTCAGTGTAACAGAGAACAGATGGAGAGCCTGTTGATTTTCTCAAACCTCTAGATACGCTAGAAAGCATAAGCCTGACTAAACTGTGTTGGTTGATGGTAATTCATCTATTAAGACAGGCACTCTATAATAGAAGCTGGTACAAGTTAATATAATTCCCCTGCACAACACAGTTGCAGTGTCTCAGTACCGAGTAATTCCCTTGCTATGGCTTTCAGTACTCTGGTGTATTGTATTAAACCACATGTAATTAAAGTATGAAACTAGAGCCACAACATTATATTTACAGTCATTAGCAACAAAATGAGGTTAGTAAAACAGGCTTAATGCATTTGCTGCACAGAATGCAATGTTGTCTCCCCAAGGCAAGGTGTACCAAGCTGTGTTCATACACATCTGAAGTGCAGTTTCATAACCACAGGAAAACATGCAAAGTGCTTGATCAGAATTACCACCACATCAAAATGGGCCTAATGCATTTAAAACTCACCGGTTACCATTTGGTAACTCATTTTTTCATACTCATACAGTATGAAAACTAAACTGAAATAAGCCAGGCTATTTATTTCCGTAAATCCAGTCTTTGTGCTAAGCTATGCAAACGACAGCTTTACAGATACACATGTCCAAGATTTCCACCACGAGATGAGTATGCACCACGTTGCTGATAAAAAGCAGTCTAAGGATTAAAATTCAGTGTAAAACTGAAGGCTGAATCTTAAATGCATGTGGTTGTGTAAGAAAGTTAGACTGTGCCAAAACAAATCATATGATTGCATTGCTTTGGGCATGTCGCTACAGGTACTTAGAAGATGAGTGTGCCAGATGCTTGATCCTTTTTTTGCCGTAGATAATTGTATTCTGTGTATCACTGTAATTTACCTGATCAGGCTTGTTGATAATTGTATGCTTCTGAAAATCAAATAGGTGAATACTAAACCATAAATCAAAACACTGCATGTATATAGTAAATGTTGAATAAGCTTGAGATTCACCATTTTCATAAATGGGTTCAAATGATGTCATTGGTTAAAAAAAATACCATGGGAAAATGGAAAAACATTTGGGAATGTGGAGTTAGGAAGTAGGCATATTCAGTTATTTGCTACTAACATAACATGTACTGTAAGCACCAGGATTAAAAAGGATGAATTAAAAAATTAGAAACCACCTATGGCTCTGCTCCATTACTTCTTAAGCTGTTCAGCATTCCACTCTTAGAACAGTGTTTTATTGAATAAACATCCTTAACAACTCAGTGATAGCACTTTATAATCACCATCGTCATTATTAAATGGTGAACTGATAGCTCATTTTACTTTAGTTAATAGTTTTGACTGTTAACAGTTTCACTGGGTGATTTAAAAAATAAATACTTAACCTAAATAATATTTATAGATGTTCTTATGTTTTTAAGTATGCAGAAAGGTTAGGTGGAAAAATCACAAGACTCCAAACCTAGAGATGGTGGTCTGTGTCCTGCTTTTTTTTTTTTTTTTTTTTTTCCATATTCATTTTGCTGTTTGCTTGAGTTTATCTTCAGTTGATATGTTTAGGGCTAGTCCTACAAACCTTTGATATTAAATCTCTGGACACCTGAATGAGCGACAGGTGCATTAATTAAAAGAAAACAAAAAACTATTAGATTGTAAATGGTTACAGAAAATTAAATAGTAACGGAATTCTATTTTTTAAGTATCTATTTCGCTTTAGTAAAGTAATGGCAGTTCACTCACTTTTGGTGAAGAGTTACAATAGATAAAACTAACTTCAAGGTAAGTTTAAGATCCTATAATACAGTGGTTTCCAAACTTTTTTTGCTAGGCCCCCCTTTGTTTTATAAGAAAAATGCCTCTCTGTGCAAAATGGGCTCAAAAACATAAACAACTGTTTGATGCTGTTTGTCTGTGATTTGGACATGGGGAATAAATCGTGGCAGGATCAGCCTGATATTATTTGTATCCCACGGTAACTTTACTGTATAAAGAGCAAAATGTCAGGAGTAGTTAGTCATTATAAGAAGTGTTTGTGAACTAAAAATCAAGAATGTGGGATACTGTTTGTCCGTGATTTGAACAGCCCAGCGTGTGTGCTCCCAACGAGGGGAAAACCAATTCTGCAGGGGAGACCTACCTTGGCACTTGTGCAGGTGAAGCCAAAGGGAAGATATGCTTCACCATATTTTCTAGTCTTTGGCTTGGAAGGAAGTTGGTTTGGAAACATATTTGGCGATGCTTCATCTCCTGCTTTGCGTTTGTGTGGAAGCCCCGTCAAAAACCTGTCCATTATGCTAGCTGTGTCCAAATGTTCTTTTTTTTTTTTTTTCTCTCTCTCTCTTTTCATACCGCGCCCCCCCAAGGGGGCGGCCCCCACTCTTTGGGAACCTCTGCTGTAATATTAGACATCATGAGAATTAGCTTGAGTTTACTAATCACCAATAAAAGCTTTATTACAAAATTAGAGTTTGTGTTAATGATCGCAAAGTCAGAATGTAGTATCTAACGTGTGTATGATATATAAATTGGGGATTAAAGTAGTTTGGTAAGAGCCAGAACTAAAGGATTCATAAGTTGTGTTCATGATTCTACAGCACTCATGTTCAGTTAAGCTGATGATGTCGATTCACTGACTGAATCACACAGTAGCTTTATACTGTCTCGGGATGGGAAATTCGACACGATGGCTTGTGTAACATCTGCTTGTATTTTGTTAAATTCTAATGATTAAATCCACAAAGAGCAGCAGCGCCGATCAGCTGATCACAACCTGTGCAGAAAAGCTGCTTCTCACAATAGAAATCATTGTGACTTATCGTTGTGACCCCATGCTGCACCACCACTCATTTTTGACACCTTCAGATCGGTGGTAGTGGTGCACACCTGCCAAATCTCACTTTAACCAGTCATCCTCCTACAGTGTAGTCAGAAGCAAATAGAGCGGATTTTCTCTGGTCAAACTAAGTGAATTAGATGTACAGTTTCGCATAAAATTGTGTTTCCTTGTATCGATACTATTTGATTAAGATATTAGTATGACATGAGGTTTAAATAGTTTGGCAAAAATAAGCTTTTCAGTTTAACTTGAGTGAAGAAGTTGAATCGGTAGTTTCAACTTTTAGCTGAATATTTTTTTAATGCAAGTATCTGATTCTGCTAGAAGAGGCACACGTGTGTGCTTTTGCTACTTCTGTTATCAGTTAACAGCTAACAGTTTAATTTACTGTCAATCTATAATTTACCAACAGTGGCTATTTTCAGTGTCAATTCAAGTGATGTTTATTTAAAATCTTTTCATTTTTCATTTTAGTCTCAAATCAGTTGCAATATAAACCATTTATAAATCACCTCAAGTTTTGACAGTAAAATTTATCAAATTGATTTTGACATGGCGACAGTCAAGTATTCTCTGGTGCCAACTTTTTAGCAAAGGCCTTAATCATTTAGTGATGTGAAATGTATCGAAAAGCTTCACTTCAGTGATTTTGTGAATTGGATATTTAAGTCACAGTCCTGAAATTTTCAGTATTGAGGTTGCTGACATGTGCTTGTCTCATTAAATGACTGAAAGGTTGGGGGGCAGATGGGGGTATGCAATAGAATGACTGTGTCACCATACTGAGTCATCTTAAAAGCACACGTTGCAGCAAGTCTAAACAAATTTGACAGCGAGTCTCAGCGAGCCAAAGAACAGCTCTGCCTCACTGGTTGTATTAAAACTGCCAGCATGTACAGTAGAGATTTTGTACTTCTGAAAGCTGCATTGCTTGTTGTATTTGAAAGTGGTAGTACTTGAAGCTCAGGTGATAAAGTGATCTTTTAAATTGTCCATAATTTCAAATATAAAGCTTCAACTTTTCATTCTCTGATATTCTGCAAATGATTTATTTGGATTCACAGAGTGTTTTGATTTTACAACATCAAAAGTTCAAGAAAGAAAGACGGGAGGGGGCTAAAATTTTTATTAAAAGACCTTTTAATTAGAATGTTTATCATTATGGTTTAGTATTTTTACTTTGTTTATTTGTTCATGTTAATATGGCATGAATACTGTCTTATTCAGTCTGTTCTATACTAGTGTTAGAAAGGAAGCCAGCATGAAGTGCCTTAAAGCTGCATTCTTTTTAATGGCCACCAGGATCTTGTTACTTGTTGCAGTGTCTGCTGATCTTGTTGATCAGTTTATGGCAGCGGCCAAACTCACGGCCCCGGGGGCCACTGGTGGCCCACGTCACCCCTACTTGAGGCTCATACATGGACCTGAAGAAATAAAATGCAATTTGGCCCTTGAAGTTACTTTTTTTTTTTTTTTTTTTTTAGGAAGGATTTGTTTATTGTTGCGTGCAATGTTAAAATAAGTTCTTTAAAAAGCAACAAAATATTTAATATGGAGGCAATATGAGCAGAGAGCACAAACATATGGAGGGATTGGCTGTGTTAGTTCAGTTAGAGAGTTATTTGTAAAGAAAACAGTTTTCACTATCAGTCAGAAACTAATGTGCTCACTTAAGTCTGCATTTTTATTTTGGTAAATACGAACAAATTTATAGCAGAAGTGCTGCCACGTGTGTGGCCAGAAAGAGAGCACCAATTTGTTTATTTGGTAGTTCAATGAAAGGCTGCAGTTAGTTAAGAGTGAGATTCACCCTATAGCTGTCAGCGATCATGCTCCTGTATCTTTAACACTAATGCACAAGAATAATACTACGCCAAGTAAAAACTGGAGATTTAATACATCACTGCTTAAAGATGAAGACTTTATTAAATATTTTAAAAAAGAGTGGACTTCATATTTAGACTTTAATGACACTCCCGGAACATCAGCTTCTGTTTTATGGGAAGCAGGGAAAGCCGTGATGAGAGGTAAAATAATTTCTTTCTCATCACATAAAAAGAAAAAAGAAAACAAAAATATTCAGGAATTAGAAAAAACCATCAAATCACTAGAAGAAGCCTACGCGTCCCACCAAGATCAGGAAACATTGAACAAAATACGCAAAACAAAACTAGAATTAAATGAGATAATTGATAAAAAAACAAAATTCTTAGTACAAAGACTACGCTTACAAAATTATGAACATAGTAATAAATCCGGTCAATTTCTAGCAAACCAGCTAAAAATAAATAAAGAAAAAACAACTATATGTGCTGTTCAAGATTCATCTGGGAACACAATATATGAACCGAAACAAATAAACAACATTTTCAGGGATTTCTATAAAACGTTGTATTCACCACAAATAAACCCATCTAAAAAGGAAATTGATCAGTTTTTAGACAACATAACTCTCCCAAAATTATTAGACACTCAAGCAATGGCACTGGATTCGCCACTGACGCCAGGTGAACTCCAGGAAGCCCTGATAAATATGCCCAATAATAAGGCTCCAGGTCCAGACGGCTTTCCTGCAGAATTCTACAAAGAATTCTGGACGATTCTAGCACCAGTTTTTTACAGAACGTTGTTGGAAATCAAAGAAAATAGCAGACTTCCACCAAATATGAATTCTGCAAACATTAATCTCCTGCTAAAACCAGGCAAAGACCCTGTATATCCCTCAAGCTATCGTCCAATATCCCTTATAAATGTAGACCTTAAAATAATTTGCAAAGCTCTCTCAAAGAGACTAGAGAAAATAACCCCCCTCTTAATTCATCCTGACCAAACTGGTTTCATAAAAGGTAGGCACTCATCAACAAATACACGTAGATTACTTAATTTGATAGACTACTCATACAGTAAAAACCTTGAAACTACAATATTTTCTCTAGATGCAGAAAAAGCGTTTGACAGAGTTAACTGGAAATTTCTATTTGCAACTTTACACAAATTTGGTTTTGGATCTTCTTTCATCAACTGGTTAAAAATATTATATAATTCCCCAACAGCTTGTGTCAGAACAAATGACCAGACATCCTCCAGCTTCTGTCTCCTGAGGGGCACCAGGCAGGGATGCCCACTCTCCCCTTCACTGTTTGCAATTTTTATCGAACCACTAGCAGCAGCAATTAGACAGAATTCAGTAATTAAGGGCATAAAATGCAAGAACGTGGAACATAAAATCAGCCTTTATGCGGATGATGTGTTACTCTTTCTCCAAAATTCACAAACCAATATCTCTGGGGTGATTGAACTGATAAACTCTTTTGCAAGAATATCAGATTACTCAATTAACTGGTCAAAATCTACAGTCCTTCCGATTAATTGCTCCTTCCATAATTCCTCTTCTACTCCACTGCAATCGGGAAATATAAAATATTTAGGTATTAATGTTTCTCCCAAGCTTGCAGATCTAACTAAATTAAACCATATCCCACTTTTAAAGAAAGTAGAAGGTGATCTGGCTAGGTGGAAATGTCTACCCATATCACTCATGGGAAGGGTTGCCGCTATAAAAATGATGGTATTACCAAAAATAAATTATTTATTCTCAATGATCCCAACTAAACCGCCGCAAGATTGGTTCAGATCTCTAGATTCATATATGTCCAAATTCCTTTGGAAAAATAAGCCCCCACGTATAAGCTTAAAAACACTACAAAAGACCAAGGATAAAGGAGGATTAGAACTACCTAACTTTCAGCACTACTTCTTGGCCAACAGGCTTCAGTTTATCTCAGGATGGCAAAAACATACCCTCTTAGATGAACCTTGGCTAGATGTAGAACAAGCACTTTGCAATAATCTAGAGATTTCAGATCTACCGTTTATCAGCTCAAACATCCAACGACATGAATGCTTCAAAAGCGTCAACATCAGCTCCTCTCTGACAGCGTGGTGGGAGTTTCTGAAGTTGACAGAGTCTCCATTAATCCCATGCAAACGTACACCTATCTGGAACAACCCTGACATATTACAAAACAATAATATGATAAACTTTTCAGATTGGAGTAGTAAAGGAATCAAATATTTAGAACATATACTAGAAGGAACAGAATTTATTTCATTTGACAGACTAGTTACACAATATGGGATCAACAAAAAAAGATTTTTAGAATATCAACAAATTAAATCCATAGTAAAAAAGAGATTTAAACCGGGTCAAGTTGAACTACAAACACCACCAAGTGTGGTTCAATTTCTTACTCTTAAAACCCCCAAATTACTATCCAAAATATACAGAATGCTTTCTAAAACAGATGAATCAATATCACTTCCTATTGCAAAATGGGAAGCGGATTTATCAGTTAACTTAGACCAAAACTTCTGGTCTCAGATTTGCTTAAAAACCTTTCATTTAATTAGAAATCCCAGTCTTCAATTAATTCAATACAAAATACTACATAGAGTGCACTATACAGGTCATCGGATGTTCAAGATGGGCTTTACGTCTACCAACAACTGCTCACACTGCCAAACCAATTCACCGGACAATTATATCCACGCTCTTTGGTTCTGTCCACCAGTTCAGAAGTTTTGGCGTGAGATATGTGAAGACTTATCAAAGTGTCTGAAATGTAACATTCCAACTTCTCCTTTAGTATGTTTGTTGGGCAGCTTAGATAATGTCACTACGGAAAAGAATATAGCCCATATGGTTTTCACTGCCCTATGCATAGCCAAGAAAACAGTCCTCATGAACTGGAAAAATAAAAATAATCTTAATTCTAACCAATATAGAAATTATCTATTAGATTACATTAGTCTTGATACAGCCTCTGCCACCACATCAGATCAATTGCTCTGGGCTCCTTTGATCAGCTCCATCACCTAGTGGGGGTGGGGGGCCATAGTTTGGTCCCACCTTCACTGTTGTGATTGGTGTGGGGGTAGGGACAGGCTTAGGGCGTCGGGGGGTTCCCCAGGAGCATCTTCCTTGGGGGGCTCAACCCGGGGCAGCGGTCATGGCCAATTAGGGGCTCTGTTGGCTCTTAGGTGACGGTTTCCTCGTGGCTGCGTGCAGCGGGGCTAGGGGAGGGTCTGTGCTGACGGACGTGGGTTACTGACCTGGTAGCCTGGCTGCCCCTGGGTGGGTCCGGGATGGGCGTGAGGTTCTGGGGGCGCTCCGTCTCTGGGCTGGGGCCCTGGCCGGGCCTCAGGGGCTTGGGTCCTGGTTGGTGTGTTGCCGAGGTTGTGGGCGGGTGGGTGTATGGGGGCCCGGCCCTGGCGCGGGGTGCCGCCGGTGCATCGAGCCACCTGGGGGGCTCTTCAACTGGTGGGGGAGGTTGTCACATCTTGCAGGAGCTTTCCTCTCTTCAGGAACTCTCTCTGCAGGAGGGGGAGATACAGGAGTGGTGGAGGAAGATCTCAGCCTGGGCGTCTATTGTCTTGTGTAGTCTGGAAGATGAGTGGATGATGGGGTGGGTGCAGTTTTCTCTGTGGTGGGGTCAGGTGAATTGTCCCGGGCTCTGTGGGGCCGGGGGGCGCTGCTGCACTGGGCCCCGGTCCGGATGGGCCTGGGCCCCCTTTCCCTGGCGGGTTGCACAGCATGGGGGTGCCTACTGGGGTCAGCGGGGGAGCTGGCCCCAGGGAGGGGTCACTTGCCCCTCCCTTCCTTCCCTCCCCATCTCCAGCGGCCTCCCTCTTCCCGCTCCACCACAATCACCCACACATGCAGGGCCTTGGGGTAGGGGTGTGTCACCAGGGTGCAGAGGAGACATCCCCCCCCTCTGTCCCCTTCTGGCTGCCTCTGCCTCAATTTTATCCCACAACTTAGACATTCACATTACTCACACTCTCATTACACATACATATAGGATCTTGGAGGTGGGCACGCTACACGGATTCCAAACTACCATCAGGGTGTACACCTCACCCCTGGCGTTGTTGCCCACCTCTCAATTTTAAATACATGTAGACATTGAGGGCTAGCAGGAGGGGCTATATGCTTACCTGCTGCTCTGGCAGGTGGCTCCATGCCCTCCTGGGTTTTAAATGCACCTTAGAACACACATACATCAACAGTACATATGAGCGGGTGGAGGGAGGTTTGGAGTCTTCCTACACCCCCGTTCTCTGCGGCCTGCTGGAGCAGGGGGGCTAGGAGGAGGAGTTGGCCGTCCGACTGGGGTCTGGTGTATGGGGCCTCCCTGCTGCTGCGGAGTCGGGGCGGTCTGCTTCTCCCCACCGCAGGGAAAAGGGTTACACCACCTGAGTCTGGGTGCAGTTTCCCCCTCCAGGGGCAAGGGTACCTAGACTCGGGGCTTAGAGTACGCTTGGGGAGTGTGATTGTGTGTACAGCGTCTCTCTATGTCTGTCTCCACGTTGGGTGAGTGTTGAGCAATTGTATATGAGAGCATGAGGGTGGGAATAGATGTTTGTATCTATGTGTGCCTGTTTGTCTGTGTCTATATGTCAGGTTGGGTATCAGACGCCACCTCTCTGAGGACATCTCAGGCCCTCCAAGGTTTGGAGGCCCATCTCCCCCCACCACTTCCCCTGCCGGTGGCGGACGCCCTCAGACATCGGTGCGTTGGTGGTTCTCTGTCTCCGGGGGTGGGCGCCCAGGTACCCACCGGCTCACTCCTTGGCGGCTGCTTATTGGGGCCTGGAGCCTGGGGCTCGCTCGGGCCACTTCGGGGGTGGGGTGCCCTCGGCCTCTCGGCCTGGGGCTCGGCCACTCAGGCACAGCTGGCTGCCGGCGGAGCTCACGGGCACGTCACTGCAACCCCCCCTGGCTTCTGCTCCGCGGCTGCTGAGTGACCCCTCATCTGGGACTCTCCTCAGCTCTTTCTGGGATAGTGGCGCGGCTGCCCCTCTGTTGGTCTTCCTTGGTCTCTTGTGTTCTGGGGGCCTCTGGATGTCTGGAGTCTTGATCTCCTCCATACCTGCTTCATGCCCTGGAGGTCGGGGCAGTGGCCCCCCACACCCTCTAGCAGATCATTACATGAAGGAACCTTTTAAAAACAAGCGCGTTCATGCTCACAGGTGTACACACGGGTGATCACACACACAAATTACACCCTTTTTGGCTCCTACCTCAAAGCACACTGTGCGCTGTCGATCTCACGTGCTGCACAATAATGTTTAATATTTAGTATTTACTGTCATATTCTCATATATCATTGTGATCTTGTTTATTACTCTCGTTTTCTTCTGCTTGCTTTCTTTTTTCTTTCTCAACAGGTGATCCAGGTGATCGATATATGTATTTTTTGTCTGCTTATTCTGTTGGTTTTTGTTTTTTGCCCTTTTTCCCCGTCCCTCTTCTCAGGTTTTTTTCTTTCCCTCTTTCTTTCTCCACATTCTCTCCTCCAGTCAAGTCTGTCCCGTATTCAGCAAGTGAAAATAAAATAAACAATAAAAAGTTGAATCAAATGGACCATTACGGCAAGGCTGGGATGGTCCATTTGGTAAAGTAAATCCGTTGGGCATCTTTCTTCGCCTTTAGACAATAATTCTGATGGCAAAAGAACCAAACGGGACAGGTTAAAAAAAAAAAAAAAAAAGTTAAGAGTGAGGGGGGGAAAATTGTGTTTGCGTTTGCAGTTTTGTCTTCTTAGACAATATTTGAAATTTAAAAAACAAACAAAACACTAAATTTTCTGAAATATTTGTGTGTTTTCTTTGTTTATTTTTTGTACTACTTGAACACTAAAGTGCCTTCACATGAGATGACAGTGCCAGCAGTGGCCCACAGCTCATTTAAGCCAGAGATCCCTGGTTTATGGTCTCATCCACTTGTTTTGGGTCAAACTGATCACTTTTTTTTTTTTTTTTTTTTTTTTTTTTTTTTTAACCTGTCCCGTTTGGTTCTTTTGCCATCAGAATTATTGTCTAAAGGCGAAGAAAGATGCCCAACGGATTTACTTTACCAAATGGACCATCCCAGCCTTGCCGTAATGGTCCATTTGCCGTAATGATCACTGAGTCAGATTTAGTAATTCTAAGATTAACAAAATAGAATTACGCAGGATATTCTCATCGGCTAATGACTTCTGATTAACGAGCGTGATTGACATGCAGAGTGACACAATTTGCTTCTTTGTGGTTTTAGTCAAAGATAACACGTTTCCTGATGAGTCGAGAGAGCAGCTTCTGTATAAATCAGATTGATTTGATTACCATGAAGCTGATGTACCAGGATGTTTAAGTCAAATGCCGCTATTGAATCTTTCCTGGCTCTTATCGCTCAGTGTGATCGGTATTACCACATAATGAGACTCATAAGGGAGAAAAATATCTGGCTTGCAGTTTAACACTCCGGTCTGCTTCTGCTTCTACTAATATTTTATCTCAGTCTTGTGAAAAGAAATCCTCCTGCTCTCTGAACCTTTACATCTCTCCTTTTGTTAAAGTCTCAGCATTCAGGTCTTTAGTGCGGAGACAACGACCTTGAAAGTCTATGAAACAGAATGATATCTAGACAGTCTGCCTTTAGTAGCAGCTGCAGTGTGTTGAAAGTAGCTTGTCTCTTCCCTTTCCTGATAATCACCAGCTAAGATGTTGTTGCAGCGTAAACTCCTGCTTGATAGAAGCCTCTGGTGTTTCTTAAGGCTTCTAAAACACATTTTGTTAACTTGTTTTTCCTTAATCAATATCAGTTTACACACAGAGTTATAGTCGTTTAAGCTTTTACAGTTACAAAACACAGTAGCTAAACAGTTGGGCCATAACTTTGATAGGCAGCAGCAGAGACTGTCTCTGAACCACATATTTTTGAAAGGGGGTATGTTTACTTTCAGGAACAGCATTCTTTTGTAGTGAGATTTTAGTTTTAGTAGAACAACAAGGTTTGGATTAAAAGAAATGCTAATATGAGCTCTATGGTGTATTCAATGCATTTGTGATGATGATGTTCATTAATGGTCAGTCATTAAACTTGGTATTTACTCAGTGCTTTTTCCACTGTGCACTGTGTGCACCGTGCAGTGACGATATCTGCTTTTCATTTACTATTTGCCTTTCAGTGCAGTGCTCCATGCTGAGTGAGACCAGCAGTGTTTTACATACTACAATCTGAACACAAATAATATGTTGTCCTGCTGCTCAGGTTGACCTGAAGAAAGGAGAAATGGAGAGGAGGAGGACCTATTACTTGCTGTGTCATGTGCACATTTGCAATGCAAAGCATGCAGAAGTCACTACTTCATATAGGTGAAAAGTAACATCTGCTTGCAGTAGTCCTCCATGTGTCAGGTAAACCTGAATGGATCATTTAAAAAAAAAAAAAAAAGGAAAAAAAAGAGGAAGTTGTTTGTTCCAGAGAACCGGAGAAGAAGATTGGTACTGTTCTCATGCCTGTGTCATAAATGTATTAGTCCAGACAGGAGATGGTTAGCTTAAATGGAAACGGGCGCTAACACAGTTGTATTCAGAGGTGACAAAAGCCACCTGTTGACACTTCTCACTAATTAGCATGCCACACTTTAGCTTCCCTGTGTTATTTTCATAAAAAGTGAAATTAAAAATGACAGCTTGTGCATTACACAGGATTAAGAGCTTGGGCTGGTTACACCAGTCCAAGCTATTGAAGCTGATATTATGCCATTAAGACCCAGTGTTCTTTGGTCTTTGTTAAAACATTGTCAGCTATCACACCTGCTAGGTAAGCTAGACATGCGGTGCTAGTTTATTTTATTAGCAGGGTTCAGGTTGTGCATACTGATCATTTAACAGCATGTTCCCTCTACCTGTTTGTCCTTGTAGGAGCAGCAAGGTGTCTTTTATCTAAATGCTTCATTGAGCAGTTTAAAACCAAAACAAACCCAAACAGATTCCTTACGTAGTATTAACATTTTGATAAATTTTCAGCAATTTTGGAACTTTGGATTTTTTGGACCCAGACCTAGAGACCAGTTGGGGATTCCTTGGCAACGTCAACTCACTAGGGAAGAAAGTGTATTTCCCGCTGCAGTTTCCAAGTGGTTACTACAGGTTGCTGTCTGTCGCTGGGTGATATCAGTCACAACGGAGTTGCTACACAGAAATTCTCCTTGTGATTGCTTTGGTTGCTAGCAGATTACCTCGATCACATATAGCTTGCATAGAAGATGATTGTTTGCAGACATTTGCTAAGTAACCACAGAGCGGTTGTGAAACTAGGAAAAAATGTGATGCTAACCTGAAATGGAGTACATTTACCTTCAAAGTACAAGCTGCACCTTTTGAAACATGTTTTTTCAGTAGAATGGACTGTGTGCAGCAACCAATGCATTTGCAGGGCGGCCTTCTTACAACCAATTTCATCTAGTAACAGCTAGGAAGCTGCAACCACTTGCCAGTTGGTTGGAATTGGATTTTTCCTAAAAGACTGGCAGTTACAGCGGGTCACTGACCTGTCTGTAGGCCTTCCTAAAGTTGATGTTAAACATAATAGATTATTATCTCTATGACAATATACTGAAGTAAATGTGTATCTGATGGTAAAATACAGCTTATTGTTTTGGCTTGTGGATTTTAACATCCTGTGAGTCAGAAAACTCATTTCTGTTTGGACTGTGAAATGGAGAAACCCTGCTGATAAACAGTAGATTCACGGTCTGAGAATTCTTTTAGTTTCCTGTCATTATTGGAGCTAGAGTGCATACATTTTTTGTGGTAAAAACTGCAAACACACACTGGGAGAAGTTCATGAATTTAGGTTTAAAAATAACAAGTTCATAAGGCTCACGTTCACGGTCTGGGAAATCGTTAAGAAGATTAACAGAACCACTGGTTTCACTGCTCGCTCTTGAGCAATGTTAAGACTATCTGAAGTGGAGAGGGACATTTTATAGCCACACACACACACACATGCGCAAGCACACACTTAGCCATGCAGATGGGCGTGGCAAGGTATGAAGAGTGGTTAGATGCTGGCAGCTGTGTTTATCTTGGTTCGATCTGTGGGTGGGCCTTCAGCCGTGTGGAAGCACCATAACTGCATTGTCAGAGTTGCGTATCTGCGAATGTTTACTTGGCGTTCTCCTCCGGATGTCCTCTGGGCTAATCAGATATTGTTCTTCAGCTGCAAGTAAATGAGTCATCTGTCACGCTAAAGGTTTTAATATTTACACATTATCGGAAATGATGCCCACTTTGTACATGTTTCTTAACCTCCACTGCTACTAATGCAGGTGGACTGCACTCTGCTTTCCCGTCAGTGCAGTGTGTGGACCAGTGTTGGCTCATCTAAAATAGACGCGAACTGATTTATCAATTGGCAGATATTATTGGCCGATAGGCTTTAATCTTAAAGTAAAAAATGTGGGATGAAAAGTCAAAATGACAAGGTGAACATTATCCACAGTATTAATGCACATTTACCTTACAAAATAAAGTCATGTTGGCGTTAGATAAATAAAACTGAATTGAATGCAGTTTACCCATATACCCATTATGATGGTGAATATTATGGTAATTTGGAGTTTTTAAATATCCAGTTCAAAGAAATTATTAAAAACCCAAAATTATCCTGACATTTATCCTAATACTGATTTAATTTGAGTTTGATTATTAAGGAAAGTGATCAACACAATGCCAGATTACTTTCACTGGATATATCATGTGTAGTTTAAATTCAAACATCAGATATAAAACAAACAAAGAAACAAAACTTTCTTCCACTGGGTAGCTAACCACTGGTTATAGAGATGTTTTCAGGCTGTTGTTGCTCTTTACCTTACCATCTTGAAAAGCTGGTCACCTTTGAATTTATAGATTTAATATTATTGCAGGCCAGTACATCATGTTTTCCTGCCCCCCAATTTGTAGCAATGAGCAGATGTTCACAAGATGTTTACTAAGAGTTTTAACTTAAGGAAACTAGTTGGTGTGATTAAATTCTGTGGGTTGTGGAGGTGGGATTCCAGCTTGTGCAGTATAGACAAGGTGTTAGCTTTGTGGGTCTTTCAGTGAGATGTAGGTATGTAAACTAAACCACTGTTTTCTTGTGTCCACAGGTATCCAATCGGACATTTAATTCAAGTTGGCCTGACCTCCCAGAGTGTTTTCAGCTTTCTGTTCTCTCATGGGTGCAGTGCATCTATCTGTGGGCTGTCAGCCCAATCTACATCTTCTGTCTCAAGAAGAACAAGAAAGGATACATCATGATGTCACTTTTGAACAGGTTCAAGACGGTGAGAGAGCATTTCATACACTCATCACTTTAGTTTATTATAGTTCAGTGTATGGTAATATCACATAGTACACACTATTGTGTTTAAAACTAGTAGGGAGGTACTGCCCCCCCGTCACATACAGACGTGACAGAAGACTAAACAGATATATTACTCCTTATGTTAATATCGGTAGCTCATTCATAATTTGTTTTATTTAAAACTCTACATTATGTAGATCTGAAGCTGCAGGAATGCTAACTAAAAGTATGTTCTGTACAGACAAACTGCAATATGTGAGATTTTGCAAGATAATTCGTATATTCATGTCTATAAAATAAAAACCCGAGGGTCCAATACTGAACCATGTTAGATTCAACATTTATCTTTCATATATTCAAGTTTACTGTCTATAAATTGTACATTGTGTTAATTTATTTAAATAATTACTGAATAATATGTAATCTGTTTCTCATATATGGTATAACCGCAGTATAAAGAAGAGCATTTCATGTTCTATGAATGCAGTTTTTAAAGCCTCTTTTATGTGTTTGCAGTACGTTACTAGAAATCAAAGTAAGGTTGCACTAGAGTATATCAATTTTGGTAACCGAGTACTTTGTTTCTGTTTCAGATGGTTTTAGATGGTTAAATGATTTTCAGGTTATCATACATGTTATCATATATCATCACATTAACTCGACCAGCAGAGAGTGTCTAGAACTTGAAGTATAAATAAACATATTACAAACAAACTAACTAACTAAACCAAGCACAAGACTGGCCAGAAATCTCCTCATATTTTGATGGCTTTGATTTCTGTGTCTTATTTCTTTGTTTTTATATAATTCAATGTCTGTTTTCTCTCCCTCGTCTCTCGGTTTGCTCTCAGGCATTTGGCTTTTTGCTGTGGATTGTGTGCTGGACAGATCTTTTCTACACATTGCACGAGGGCAATCAGCCGCCCATCTACTATGTAACCCCACTCGTGCTTGGCATGACCATGGTGAGGATCATGTTTTATATATATATATATATATATATATATATATATATATATATATATATATATATATATATATATATATATATATATATATATATATATATAATTTATTTATTTTATTTTATTTTTTTAAGTCACAGTGTGAAAGCAACATTGATAGATTATAGTTTGTTTGTTTTAGTTTTTTTTTTTTTAAGAATTATACAAATGTTTTTTTGCATATTCAAATACAGGCTGATGTCGACCTCATATATAAGAGATTAATATCTGAGTGATAAAAGATAAGAGTCACAGAGACTGGTTTGCCAAAATGACAGCAGCTGTTCGTGTGATGGATAAAGTTAAATAGCAACATGGGCAGTTAGCTTGCCTTCAGTGCTCCAGAGGTGTTTTTACATGACTGTAACAGAAAATCGAAGCTGACATTACACATCAGTAACCAGCTGTGGCCAGTTAATGTGTGATCAGAATCTTTGTTCATGTTCACATGCACACACTCAACTACTGCGTGTGGGTGAAAGGCTGAAATCCTTTCTCTTAGCTTCTTCTAAGCAAGTGTAACTCGGCTATGAAGCACAACAAAATAAGTCAGTTTTGTGTAAACAGAAACGTTCACAGAGACGAGGAGGAGCCTGTATAGACAAACAATGTGATTCGGAATTTAAGGAGCGGGAAGCCTCAAACTTTTTTTTAATCATCTTAAGTGCAGTTATGGCCTAGAATAAGAAAACAAAAGAGGAAAACGTAGCAAGCACTGTGTAATTCTGTGTCCGTTTCCTGCTTATGTCTGTCCGCGGGCCAAAGCTAAATTATTTGGTCTTTGTCAGGAAATCCAAAGGCATCAGTATTTCAGCTATTTATTGTTTGATTTCCTGAAGTAACAAGAAGTGGGAAACATTCCTGTATCACTGTACTTCAAAGACATGGGTCACAAACGCACAAATGTTTCTCCGATTGATACATTTAAGACATAATGCCACAGTAAAGATTTCCCTGTTTTTTTGTTTTGTTTTGTTTTTTTGTTTTTAAAAACAACAACAACAAAAAGAAAACCAAATTAAACTATGCAAGAGAAAAGGGTTTCTCACACTCATATATGCTACTTTGATTTGAAATCCCTGTAGGTGATATTGCATCATTCCACACTCATAAATGTACATGGTTTGGCAGCAGAACTTTAGAGTTTCTAATGGTTCAACGTTTTTCAACTTGCAGTCATAGACACAATAGAAACTTTCAGAACAGGGGTGTCCAACTCCAGGCCTCGGGGGCCGGTGTCCTGCAGGTTTTAGATCTCACCCTGAGTCAACACACGTGAATCAAATGATTAGTTAATTGCCAGGCCTCTGGAGAACTTCAAGAATGTTGAGGAGGTCATTTAACCATTTGAATCAGCTGTGTTGGATCAAGGACACATCTTAAACCTGCAGGACACCGGCCCTCGAGGCCTGGATTTCCTCCACCCCTGCTTTAGAAGATGAAACAATACAAGAGCTGATATTATAGGTTCAGAGTAATTAGTTTGAAGTGCCGTTTCACCAGAAGAGAATAGAGATGGCCGTAAAAATGCCATTAAAACAGTCAGCTTCAAATGGAAATTCTCTGAACTGATACAATTCACCCAAAAAATACACAAAATACTGATAAAAGATACGCACAGTGCCCGTGAGACCATGAAATGAATCCTAGTCTCCACACTGAAGCCTCTTTGCCATCATGTCAGATGTGCTAGATAACATGCTAGAATTTTACTCACTAACTGCAGCAATAACTTTGTTGATGGCCTCTTGTATTTGTCAGATAATGCCAATAAAATGCTCCAAAAACCATCAACACCACGGACACGTTTAAAACCTCTCTAAGAGCCTTACCAGCTACAGCTGCCTAACTTGGCAGACTTGCAGATAAAACAACTCCTAACTATGTAAGCCTTGACAAAATCTGAATTGGTGAGTTGAGACAATGATGCTAAAATAGTTGTTACGTAAGGGAAATTAGCAGGTTAGCCAAAACATGCTTTGTAGTGTTGTAATGTTTTAAAGTTGGGTGTTTTAACACAGGAGTCCATGGGTCTGAGCCAGGCTCTGGAGGCGATTTTAAGAAATGCAGTTTTTGGTGCAATTTTTAGCTCATTTGGAGTTAATCAGTATCACAGTAGTGCTTTCATTTGAGCCACAGATCAAGACAGACTGGAGGAGCGGGCATTGAGTTGGGTTTTCAATACCTGATTAGTTTACTAACTCATGTGCTTGATTAAAAGATACATTTTGTTGTTTATGAAATGTCAAAAATATATATTGTTCAAGCAATATACATTTTCCCATGTGGTTTAATGTTGTTAATGTCCAGTAAATGAATGATCTGTTAGACTGTTGATGTTACCTCTTTAAATCCCAAACTGTTAAAAACAAAATGCATCCATCAGTGTGATAAGTGCTCAGATGCAGTTATCTAAGATTGGACCAAATAAACCAAGATGCAGAAGTGAAGGTACTCTTAGTCAACTTGCACATGCGCAGAAATGTCCTTGTCACACTGGATACAGCTGGCAGTCTTGTGATAAACAGTTTACACCATCGTGAAGTTGTTGCAATTTCAAATGTCGCATGTCTTATTCCAAATCAAAACAGTTTTTTTTCCAGGAAGTAAAAACAAATCTGAAACAGTTTCTTTAGGCAGTAAAAGGAGAAAAGTCATATGCACTCTTTTTTTTTTTTCTTTCTCCAAACAAACCAGGCCATTAACCAGGCCAGTGCTACAGACCTGAGGCCAGATACTGTGTAAACAGTGATACTGTATTTTTTTTTCCAGGTTGCTCTTAGACAGGAAAATTGTATTTCGTCTCCCCCGCCACAGCAATGGAATGTTCCATCACTTCTGTTGTTATTGTTGGCATAAATTTACTGTTTAGAGAAAGTTTTCTGATGGAAAAGGTGATGAAATCCTTTATAACCACCCCTGTCTAAAAGACAGACATACACACTGCAGTGGTTTCCCAAAGTAAAATGAGACAGGAAGCACTGACATGAAAAAGATCACGCAGCAGAAGGAAATGAAAAGAAAAAAAAGTTTTGGATTTAAAAGTGGACTGAAAAGATGAGAGAATCTTTTAAATCAAACACATTGAGGTTTTCGGTCTGCACTTTTAAATGGAAAAAAATTGTGAATTGTGAAAATAATGTAGCTGTGAGGTTTAAAGAGCTGGCATTGTTGATTTGAGGTGAAAGAATTTAATAAAGGCAGAAAAATCCTTACAAAATAAATCGACTTCTGCAGAACATTTTAAAAGAATTCAGCGTCCATAATGACTTTGCTCGTCCTCTGATACTTTAGCATGTTTTTTGGTATAGATGTTCATGAGTCTTTATGACCTTTGTGCTTTTTTTAAAAAAAATTTTTTTTATCCTGTGCCAATATTTGCTTGACAGCCTAAATTTAGACAGGAAAAAGGAAAAGATTACTTGCTAAACACGGGTGAGTCACAGCGGCTAAAAGAAGAAAAGACTGGCGGTGTCCATGGACAGCATTGCAGTCCTAACATACTTTTTGCATCCGGAAATGTGCAATGGTCTACTAAGATCCAAAATTTCATCATCAAAGGATGAATGTAAAGATGTATGGATGCAGATGCATTTTCCAATTTACTGTATGCGTAGCCATTGCTCTAACTGTGCATAACAAGAATGAGTAAGTGTACCGAATGTCCTGAATGAGGACATCCTCAAAGGAGCATGCAGCTTATTGGATTCTATCAGAGTTCATTTGCTCATTAATAGCTTAAATGAATCCTTATTTACGTTACACTAGGCCTTGGTGCAGCCTCTGAGTTCATCATCTGCCTGAAATCAGCTGTTTTAGTTTTTCTCCCTTTAAGCCAACTCTCTTCTGATTGGCTGCCCCTTGAAAACAGAAGATTTGATCAGTAGGTAGGCGGGGCTCTGATGTCATTATTTTAAATTTTGAGCATGTTCGATATAAGGATCCACCTCTGAAAAAGTCTCTAATATGACAGAGGATGAAAAGCAAGTTACGCTTTCACTCTTAATTTAACAACTGTACTTAAATTGGTAATTAGCACCAGTTTGATCTCACTGTCTTTTTTAAGTCTGTCTTTATTTCTGGTGATGGAGAGGTAATGTAGCAGAAGCAGACTGAAAAACCAGATTGGAAAAAAAGTGAAGCAGTCCTCCTGAAGTAAACTGCCCTGAGTGCTGTGTGCAGTTCCACGAGGAGCATATCTAACCCAAAGTTGAAACACTGACCCAGTTTGTGTGTGGTTTACCTCACATGCCCTCAGTTATTCTGTCATGGCTAATCTAATACCGTCTCTCCCTCTGCCCCTCACCCCTTCCCAATCCTTTTTCCTCTCTCTATGTGTCACCCCCACCCCTCCCTTCCCTCTCAGCTGTTGGCCACGTTTCTGATCCAGTTTGAGAGGTTACGCGGGGTCCAGTCCTCGGGGGTCCTCTTCATCTTTTGGTTGCTGTGTTTGCTGTGTGCCACCGTGCCTTTCCGCTCCAAGATCCTACAGGCTTCCAGCCAGGTGAGAACACGCTGTTGCCCTCAAATACCTTTTACTTGTCTGCCATCATCTTCTCTGCCTGCTGCCCTTTTTTCACCCCTCAGAATCTCCTTCCCTCAGCTTTGTCTGCAGCCTTCCCCCAGTCTTGTTGTCTTAGGAGTTGTTTTGGAGTTTACAGTGGGTGGATGCTCTGGCAGGGGTTAGATCAGGGCACCACTAAGCAAAAAAGGGAATAGTAGGCCTGTTGTTCCCAGTGTACTTATCTTACCTCCAGTGTGCGCCGCTCACCAGCCGAGCTGCAGCTCACAGCAAACAAACCCTGCAGGCAGTAACGCAGGGAGTATGGAGCTGAGGTGGAGAAAACTCATGCACACATTCACACAGAGATCATCATGAAGAAAAAATGGAAGGGAATGTTAAATATGCAGACCGATGGGACAAAGTGATTGGAACGCATGGGGACTGATGCAGAACAGTTGTTTGTAAGCGCTGCTGACCCAGTAGTTCTGCGAATTCTGGTTTTAACAAGTGTAACGCTCTAATCTGCAGGACTTACATGACTCCCAGATAAGCTTCCCGTCCATTAGAAGGGAAATTGATTAGTGACCCATTAAACTGTTGTACTACAAAGGCTGAAAACCGCTGTTTTTGCACAATAAAGATTCATATCCAAGTTGATTGCAAATCACAAGAGGAAGCAAAGTTGTGCACATGATGAGGAATGGTGCAGTTTATTGAATAAAGCAAGATTTTAGACCTGAGTGTATTTAGTGTTATTTAAAGCAGCAAAAATCAATATTTGTCCATAATCATGGCGTTATGAATAAGACTGTCATGGTTAGGCTGTGTGGCAGGCAGGAAATAGGACCCAAACGCAAAACTCACGGGAAAACAGGACTGAACTCAAAATACAGCTTTATTGCTGACAGGAGATAATAGCGATACAAAATAACATGAAACTAAACTGGGAAGAACTAAGGTAACTGACTTACGAGGAAACACATGGAGGAGCACACAGTCATGAGGGAGAACGCGACACAGAACTGAGGGAGACGCAGACCTAAATACACAGAGGGTTAACGAGGGGAGTGGGAGCACACGGGGAACACAGGTGACACTGATAATCATAACGAGACAGGGCAGGAGTGAACACAACATGACGGATGCTGATGAGGGACTGTCAAAGCAAAACAGGAAGTGCACAGAGGTTCAGACAGGAGGAGAGAGAGCACGGGAAGAGCACAGACATAACGGGCTGGGGAAAACATGGAATAAAACACAAGGAGAGAGGAGGGCTCAGATACACAAAGGGGCACACAGGGGGTAAGAGCCACAAGGGGGAAAACACATAAGGAACAATGTAACAGGGCAGGAACCATGGCCTAAATAAAGAACAAAATACAAAAATACATGAAAACTAAGAATGCTGGGCCAACATGGCCCAGGATCATGACACCACCCCCCCCTCAAGGGCTGGCTCCTGACAGCCGAAACCCGAGAACCAAAACAAGAAAAACCAAAAACAACCCACCCAGGGCGGGCGGCGGGGGACCAGGACGGAGGGAACAAAACCAAACGAAACACAAAGAGCATGATACACAACCAGGTTCAGAGGAACACAAAAATAGTCCAGGACAGGGAAGCAATGTCCACATAGAACAGAGTGTCGACTCGGGGGCGACAGCACCAAAGTTCACAGTACGGCTGTTCCGGAGGCCGGCCGCGTGGAAGACGGCGGCGACGTGGACACGGGTCCGGAGGCCGGCCGCGTGGAAGACGGCGGCGACGTGGACACGGGTCCGGAGGCCGGCCGCGTGGAAGACGGCGGCGACGTGGACACGGGTCCGGGGGCCGGCCGCGTGGAAGACGGCGGCGACGTGGACACGGGTCCGGGGGCCGGCCGCGTGGAAGACGGCGGCGACGTGGACACGGGTCCGGGGGCCGGCCGTGCGGAGGGCAACGGCGGCGACGCAGAGGACACAGTTTTGGGGGCCGACCGTGTGGACGGCAACGTTGCGGGAACAGTTCAGGGGGCCGGCCTCGACGGCGGTGACATCTGGCTGGTGGCCCGGAAAGGGACCGGCGATTCCCAGGTGCAGAAGCTGGACCAGGCGTAGCAGAAGCCGAGGCCGGACCAGGCGTAGCAGAAGCTGGAGCCGATGCAGAGGCCGGACCAGGCGTAGCAGAAGCTGGAGCCGATGCAGAGGCCGGGCCAGGCGCGGGCGAAGCTGGAGCCGATGCAGAGGCCGGGCCAGGCGCGGGCGAAGCTGGAGCCGATGCAGAGGCCGGGCCAGGCGCGGGCGAAGCTGGAGCCGATGCAGAGGCCGGGCCAGGCGCGGGCGAAGCTGGAGCCGATGCAGAGGCCGGGCCAGGCGCGGGAGAAGCTGGAGCCGATGCAGAGGCCGGGCCAGGCGCGGGAGAAGCTGGAGCCGATGCAGAGGCCGGGCCAGGCGAGGGCGAAGCTGGAGCCGATGCAGAGGCCGGGCCAGGCGAGGGCGAAGCTGGAGCCGATGCAGAGGCCGGGCCAGGCGAGGGCGAAGCTGGAGCCGATGCCGGGCCAGGCGAAGCTGGACCAGGCGGGGACGGAGGCGCTGCAGGCGGCGGCGTGGAAGCCAGGGACGGCGGCGCTGCAGGCGGCGGCGTGGAAGCCAGGGACGGCGGCGCTGCAGGCGGAACAGGGAGCACTGGGGCAGGCTGGGACGGCGGCGCTGCAGGCGGAACAGGGAGCACTGGGGCAGGCTGGGACGGCGGCGCTGCAGGCGGAACAGGGAGCACTGGGGCAGGCTGGGACGGCGGCGCTGCAGGCGGAACAGGGAGCACTGGGGCAGGCTGGGACGGCGGCGCTGCAGGCTGGACTGACTGCACTGGGGCAGGCTGGGACGGCGGCGCTGCAGGCTGGACTGACTGCACTGGGGCAGGCTGGGACGGCGGCGCTGCAGGCTGGACTGACTGCACTGGGGCAGGCTGGACTGACTGCACTGGGGCAGGCTGGACTGACTGAACTGGGGCAGGCTGGACTGACTGAACTGGGGCAGGCTGGACTGACTGAACTGGAGCAGGCTGTAGAGCAGGTGACTGGGCTACAGGAGACTGGGCTGGAGTGTGAACGAAAGGCAGTTGAGCTGGGGACTGGACTGCAGGTGACACTGGACACTGAACTAGTGGCTGTAGTAATGGTTGTGGTGAGAGTGGAGTTGGTGGTCGGGTGGACGACTGAGCTAGCGGGGACACAGGAGACTGAGCTAGCGGGGGCTGCGCTGGGGTATGAACTGGGGGAAAAGCTGATGCCTGCGCTAAGACCTGAGCTACTGGAGGCTGGGCAGCTAAGTGAGCTCCTGGAGAAAGTGGAGGTGTGGTGGAGCGAGGATAGCGAGGACGCAGTCTCTTTCTGAAGGGAGGATCGAAGGATTTGGTTATTAATCGTGACGGAAAAAGATGCTGACGCCGAGAATACCAGGCTGCGAGGGCGTCCAGAAGGGCCGCAGAGTCTTCTTTGCCCGGATCACCAATGCCAAACAGCTCAAACCAAAGCCTGGCTCTCAGAGCTGCTATTATTTGTTTCAGTCTTTTGATGTCCAAAAAGCTGGCTGTGCAGAAGGTGGAAGACAAAAAGTTGTCAAAAAAAACAACCTGGACGTGTCTCTCGGGAGCGTCCTTAGCGTGGATAACGCCCCGGCAATACTTCCACAACTGCGCGAGAAACAGTGAGTCTGCTGTCATGGTTGGCTGAGCTAACTCTTCGGAGCCTTCTGAACACGAAGACGCTGGCTGGACAGACTTGCTTACACTTACAGTGGACACGGGAACGGGTGCAGGCTTCTGCCAGACACAAGCTGCTCCCACCCGAGGAGTAGGTACGGGTGCAGAGGCAGGCTGTGTACTAGCTGGCCTCACCTCAGGGACCGGCACTGGTGATATGGCAGACCGGACACCAGCCACTCCCACCCGAGGAGTAGGTACGGGTGCAGGAGGAAGCTGAGTCACGGCTGCCCTGGGAGCCGGAGTAGGGACCAGCTGAACCTCAGCTTTCTCCACCCGAGGGACAGAAACGGGTGCAGAGGAAAGCTGGGCCCGAGCTGCCCTGGGAGAAGAAACACAGGAAGACGAAGAGGCAGGCTCAGATAAGACAGTCTTTGAATGGGCAGACTCAGGGGTTACACACACAGGGTCAGAAAAAACTGTTTCATCAAACATCGGTGTAGCCCTTCTGCCATCACAATTTACAGTCTTTGACTTAGCCGTCTTTGGAGGTTTTAAAGAGTGGTGAGAGTCCTTGATAAATCCCAACTCAGAGGGAGCTGGATGGAAATAGTTTTCCCAGTCTATGTCGTCGTCCATAAGGGAAGTTCCCCACGGATCAGAGGTGAGTTTATTACTGTTAATGTCAGATGGGATGTGAGGATAAAAGTCATTGCCGCTCACCACCGTGGGTTGTTCACCATTGTCCGGCTTATGGCGGCGTGTGCGCCGCTTCCTACGGGAAGGGGAAGCGGGCGGAGAAAACAGCTGAGCCTCCGGCATGCAGAACGGCAAAGCCGAGGCTGGAGCGTGGGCATCTGAAGAGACGCGGAGAATTCCCACCTGAAGCGGCCGCAGCTTGGGTGCAGGTGAAGCAGCAGGTGGGGGCTTTCGGCAGCTCCGGGGACCGCCGAGAGCCAGCCGAGTTCCTCGGAAAATCTGCCCGTAGTCAGGAGTGCGCCACGGCCTCAAGCGGAGCTCCTCCTCCAGCTCGGCAAAGGCAGCATCCTGACGCTCACGCAGCTGAGAGCGGTTTGCTGGGTCCATGTACTGGTCGCGTTCTACTGTCATGGTTAGGCTGTGTGGCAGGCAGGAAATAGGACCCAAACGCAAAACTCACGGGAAAACAGGACTGAACTCAAAATACAGCTTTATTGCTGACAGGAGATAATAGCGATACAAAATAACATGAAACTAAACTGGGAAGAACTAAGGTAACTGACTTACGAGGAAACACATGGAGGAGCACACAGTCATGAGGGAGAACGCGACACAGAACTGAGGGAGACGCAGACCTAAATACACAGAGGGTTAACGAGGGGAGTGGGAGCACACGGGGAACACAGGTGACACTGATAATCATAACGAGACAGGGCAGGAGTGAACACAACATGACGGATGCTGATGAGGGACTGTCAAAGCAAAACAGGAAGTGCACAGAGGTTCAGACAGGAGGAGAGAGAGCACGGGAAGAGCACAGACATAACGGGCTGGGGAAAACATGGAATAAAACACAAGGAGAGAGGAGGGCTCAGATACACAAAGGGGCACACAGGGGGTAAGAGCCACAAGGGGGAAAACACATAAGGAACAATGTAACAGGGCAGGAACCATGGCCTAAATAAAGAACAAAATACAAAAATACATGAAAACTAAGAATGCTGGGCCAACATGGCCCAGGATCATGACAAAGACACAAAACTGCTCCTAATAAAACCTAGACTGTGCATTGCATTGCAGCATTTTTAATCTTTGTCTTTACTGGTTTGGTCCATTCTTACTATTTATAATCAGGTACCATACACTTGGTACTGCCTAGTGAGAATAGTGGACGATTTAGCTGCTGTACAGGCAGATGTTTCTGTTTGTGGTTGGTGTCGTTTAATACTCAAAAAAATGACCAGCCTCAGTGTTGGATATGAAAGGCTTTGATGTCTGATATATGTATGCACTTTATTTTAAATGGTTGACTCAAGTAATTCTTTTTTTCATGAGTTAATATTATTGTGGAGAACAGAGAATGGAATGACTATCATGTGGAGAATGTTAATCTTGTATAAAATCTATAAGTGATATACTTGTTTTCTGTTATAAAAAGGTCAAAAGCTGTGTTAACGTGCACGTAATGATGGGATTATAGTCAATAATCAGAGTAAGGCTTACCCCAATTAGCGTGTTTACATGGGTTCATATTCACATTTTTACATGTTGAGGATAATCAGATTTATGGCTAAATGTGTCCCCCCGTGACTCTCAACAAGGTTCTGTCTCATCTCTGTTTCTTGGAGCCAGCGTTGATCTCTCCTGATAGCTGCAATGTAGCGTGCTTTCTGAATGGTAAATACAAATTCACTGGACCAGACAACATTCATGCATTTGAGATCTTCAGATTCACATCTGTTGTGTTGGTTCATGGCAGACCATCTCTCTCCCCAACCGGTCGCGGCAGATGGCCGTCCCTCCGAGAGCCTGGTTCAGATGGAGGTTTCTTCCCGTTAAAAGGAAGTTTTTCCTTCCCACTGTCGCCAAAGTGCTTGCTCATAGGGGGTCATATGATTGTTGGGTTTTTCTCATGTATTATTGTAGGATCTACCTTACAATATAAAGCGCCTTGAGGCGACTGTTGTTGTGATTTGGTGCTGCATAAATAAAATTGAATTGAACTGAATAGAGGAAAAAAAGGGGTGCCTGATTTTTGCAGACTATTGGCTTTTGTGATACTTTCTCCTCTGTGTTGATGTTTAGTGAATGGAAATGCCATTCTATTACCTTAGCATTTCTCAAGAGCCTAAAGTCATGTAGGGTTGTTTAGCCTTTGAACCAAATCCTAACCTCAGCATGCTGCTGTGCTCACTGTGACAATGCTTTTTTTAGCTGCCAGTAGTATTGTACTATTGTACACACATATAAGGTTCTACCTCATTCATATATCAAAAGGTGTTTACATACGAATATCCTGCGGTCAGCTTCCATCCATTCATGTGAATGTTCCTAACACCCACACACTTACAACTCATGCTTACCTTTCTCCTGGATGATCATAGCAATGCATGGGTGGGGCTGCCTGCTGCCTGACTGCCAGGGGTGAATTTTACATTCATCACCAAAGCAGACATAACATATAGGACTTCAATAAGAATTTTAAGGAAGGTGCTTTTTTTTACATTTCCATTTACTTTGTCATAAAAGAATAAAGCTGTAAAATTGCTGTAAGCAGTACCATCATGTGTCACAAAGAACCTTTTACACACTATGACAACACCCAGACACACCTGTGAATTCTGATATAGCTGCAGGTCTGAAAGGTGCAGTCGAGGAATAACATTGTTCATCTGTTAGAGGAGGTTATGGCAGAGGGCTGCCCCTCCCTGAAACCTGGTTACTCTGGAGGTTTCCTCCTGTTAAAAGGGAAATGAACTTTCCAGTGTCGCCAAAGGCTTTCTCACAGGGGTCATGTGAATGTTAGGGTTTCTATATAATATTGTAGGGTCTTTAGCGTAGGATTTAAACACTCCTTGAGGTGACTGCTGTTGTGGACTGGTGCTATAGTGAAAAACGTTTTCATGCTTAACATGATTCGTGGTTTCAGACACATCTATCTGCTGTGGTGACCCATGAAAATAAGTTAGCAGCTGAAAGAAGCTTAATGTGTAAGCACAGTAGTCTCAGAGTCCTTCAGGGACATGTTGTGTTTTCCAAAAAGCCATCTCATCCCAAAAACTGATAAAAGCTGATGTCTTGTTTTCAAAAAGAATAGGATACACACGTGTTCTAATTATTATCTGATATTGTGAGCCTTAGGTTTCAGCTTTTATTTTTCATATATATTGGTTTCAGTACAGACCTCATTTTAAAGGAACAATGAAAGCATAATGCAAGAGTTGTTTCCTGTACATGATTCAAATTCATGATTGACTTCCTGCATTTTGCTGTGTCTGTGTGTGTGTTCTTGTTATACTTTACAGGGCGAAGTCACAGATAAGCTGCGGTTCACCACATTCTACTTCTACTTCAGCATGGTGGTCTGTGAGTTCATTCTCTGCTGCTTCAACGAGAAACCTCCTCTCTTCTCCAATGTTGTCACTGACCCTGTGAGTCATCGGTCACAGTCCGCTCATAAATAATTTTTGTGTTTTCCTGCTCACACCATAAAGTCAGTGTTCTGAGTAGCTGAAAGTCTGAGCATGCTCCGGGGCAGCTGTGTGCTTGTTAAAGCAGGTCACACAGTCACACACTGAATTCAGTTGTTACTTGCTTCTCAGTATGTCCTCTTTATCCTCATTTAACCTCCCTGGTCTCATATTATGCACACTTATCCTCTTTTCCCCTCCCCCAGAATCCTTGCCCTGAAGCTACAGCAGGTTTTCTCTCAAAGATCACTTTTTGGTGGTTCACAAGGTAAGCTAACATTGCTGTCTGCCACCACATCAACCTCCACAGACTCACAGTTCGTGGTATACACTAAAGGTTTTGGGGCTTTAAAGGCTCTGAGGTGTTCGTTTCTCCATCTTTAGACCCTGCTATTCATTTTTCAAGCAGTTTTTTTAGTTCTGTGAGTATAGTAGGACGTGCTATTCTGTTAAATCTTCAGTTTGGGGCTTTTTCTCAAGATGGATTAGCCCTCTTAAAACAAGAAAAATGTTTTAGGATAATTTAAATCAATAGGACGTGCTATTCTGTTAAATCTTCAGTTTGGGGCTTTTTCTCAAGATGGATTAGCCCTCTTAAAACAAGAAAAATGTTTTAGGATAATTTAAATCAATTGGCTAATTTATTTGGACTTATCTCACTTAGCTTAGCCTGAGAGTCATTTGGCTTCATACTGTTGTCGTTTAGATTAGTGCTAGTTTCTCCTTTCCTTTCTCCTTTTTTATTGCAGTGATCATAAACGCAGTGAAACTGAACAAAAAAAGCAGTGTCGACTTACCTCGACCACAGTTGGTGGTAAAATGTAAAACGTTTGCAGTCATAAAAAACAAACTATTAGTGCAGCTTGAATGAAGAAGCTTAGAAAATGCTGTTACTTTTGCTGTTAGCTTGTTCCATGCTATGTTAGCTAATCCACAATTAATAATATATGTCATTATGTTATTTGCTGTTTACACAGTAAACAGTATGTAATGCACACATACTGTGGCTATATTATTTAGTATTGCTTAACCTCAACTTTATCTAAATGTAAGAGTTATTTACTCCTTCATTGTACAGTTTATTGGTTACAGTTTATTAGTTGTTTAATACCTTTTGAAGAAAAAAAAGAAATGTTGCTGGCACCGTTACTCCATGCTACAAATATTATTTCCTGACAATTTTTCACGAATCACTGTTTAGCCAAACCTGTCACTAAAGAGTTTGTTTACTTACTATATCACATGATGTCAAAACATGAGGGTAGTTTGCACTGTGATTATAATTACGTAGTTCATAATGTAGCTTTTGCTTATTTAATACTTCAATATCATATTATTATTATTATCTGTTATTTTTGTGTCAACATGCAGAGAGACTGTATATCTCTATCTCTGTGGGGAAAAAAATTGTACTATGTTGAGATGCTGTTTTTCTCGGGCACAGGTTCTTATTTTCTTTGCTTCGAAAGCCACCCCCCACCCCTCAGTGCTGCAAAAACATAGGGCCAATTTCCGGTGAAATTCAATCCAGTTGCACGTATAGCTAATTCAGTAAACTCAATTAAGTATTTTTGAGGACAACATTTATTAGTAAGATGGCTCTGGGATAAAGAATTTTAGTGTTACATGTTGGCAATGAATCAAAGCAAACTAACGAGAAAAAAAGAGGCAAAAATGCACTTTAACCATTTAGATAATGTCTCATTTGTTTCAGTCACACTTGTAGCAATGAATTGCTTTAATGTAACAGATTGAATTAAGTTGCTGCTTCTCTTTCCCAGTATGGCTGTAAAAGGCTACAAAATGCCCCTGGAGGCCAAAGACCTGTGGTCTCTGAACAAGCGCGATAGCTCCAAAGTCATGGTGCCCAGGCTCCTTAATGAGTGGGAGAAGGAGGAGGCCAAGGCAAAATTAAGGTATGTTAAACTTAAAAGCTTTGAGCTACGCTTCATTTCTTTGTGTTTTGCTTAAAATAAGACAGGCTTTGATGTCTTTTAAGGTGGTCTTACATGATAGTTCTCCAGGTTTAGTCTGAAGCCTGGAGAACTATCTTCAGTCACTCTTAAGGAAGATAAGCTGTGAGAAAAGGCTGCAGACTTATAAGTAGGCTGAAAATCAGTGTCCATGGGTCCGATAGAGTGATGAATCCATATTTTAAATTCTTGCACTGTCATGGTTTGGGGCTGCTGGTGTTGGGGGTCATGAAAAAAAAAAAGGTGGTCATACCAAATATTGACTCTCAAGCTCATCAGAATTGTACAAACCCCTTTTCACTGGGATTCAACCGGCCTGATGAGCTGAGGAAGCGTTGTTCTAAATGGGGAATAGTTAAAAGGCCTTGATCTGATGACTGGAGAGGGCTGATGCTAGAATAAGGTCTTAGCAATTTCAAAATTTTACTGCAAGCCAAGCAAGGACACAGACGATGTGTTCTCTTTGGCTGCTAACTCGCCAGTGAGAGCAGGTTCTGAGCCAGCTGAAGATGGGGTAAGGGATACTGAACAGTGTCCGCCTTAAGTTCTCTTTATGGCTCAATGACATTTACAAAACTTTTAAATGTAACATAGTCCAATGATGCCGGCGCATACAGACGTATGCAGCGGCTAATATTGCACCTTTTTGTGTTTTTAAAGCCTTTTCACTGTCTTCCTGCAACACGCTGACTTTTCTGTTGTGTGCCTTTCTCTTGTTGTGTATGTATTCCTCTAGACCGTTTACATTTCTCCTGTTTGTCATTTATTCCTGCTGTCTGAGCAGTGAATAGTCAGTGAAAACCTAAGAGTTCACATTTATAAACTAATTTGAATTTCTACAAATGCTTTCTTTGATCCACATAATGTGAATTTAAAAAAAAGCCATAGCTGATTGTAGCCCCGGGCTCAGGCTTTCAAAGGAAGGGCAGATTTATTAGTTCTTTGTTAGACTAGAAAAGGGAAGGGATGTTGTCGTAGAGGGCAGAGCTCTTTGTGTATGGTTGTGCGCATGCAGGCGTAGGTTCATTCCTTTTTGCACAAGTGAAACTACTAGCACGTTTCTTTTGTAACCCTAGCAGGAGGGTATCAGTATCTGAAGCTGCCACACACCATTTCTACTTTAAAGAGTTGCGGGAAACTCCACGCACACAGACTGCAGCAACAACTCACACAGAGAGCGTCTGCAGGCATCAGAGAGGATATACGAAATGCACTGCAACATTATAAAAGAAAGCAGCTCGTTTGTAGTAACGCTGCTCTGATGTTTCCTGTACGTTTGTGGAATATCTCGGGCTTTTACTGTCAGAGCTTGTGAGGATTAAGTCCACCTCCCGCTGCTCTGCAAAGTGAATGACTTTTCTCATATTAAGGTTGCTGCATTCTATTCTTTTGAGTTTGTTCAGCTTCATGCAGAAGAAATTACTTTCCTTGCCTGCCGGCTGGGAACGGCATTCCAGCTACACGTTGTGCCGCTTTAGCAAACACGCTTGACAACTTTGCTGAACTCCGACCTCTGTCAGGCTGCTTCCTCTTTCTGTGCAGTTTTCCTGTCAGATTTCCCTGTGCATTCTTCTTGTAAAATGAGAGGGAACAGTTTGGTTAGGGCCTTTTCAGTAGTGACCTGGAAACCTGTTTAATGTTAACAGTTGTTTGCTGAACTGTAGTCTCCCTTTACTTCACTGCTGTAATCAGACTCCTGTGCTTTAAGCTTGTATTACACTTTGTGTAGTATGCTGAACAAAAGTTGTCTGAGCTTCTTTTGAGCAAATAATGCCATTATTTACCCTTTAAGCAAATGCAGCCACCAACAGCCACAACAACTCTTAATGCTGTAGTTTTTGTTTGTTGTTGTTTTCTCCCTTTCCGATGTTTGCATCGCTGCTCGCCACTGGAAGGATCCAGGTTTGCAGAGGGAATCTGAAGTATGATTTTGTTTATGTGGTATAATTTAGAGCTAAAACAGTTTAGCTACTGAACACTGGCAGTTGCGCTCATAGTGTGATTCATCAGCTATGGTAAATTATAGTCAGTACGTGACAGTGATTTACTGCTTTTCTGGGATTTGTTTTATTACATTTCCAGGGATTTAGTAGCAACAGTTCACTGTACTTTACATTTAAGTTGAATCATTTAATGGGTTACAGTGTCTTTGCAATTTAGGACTGAGTAGTCAGTCGTTTCCTCCAATGTTTGCCATAAACTGGCAAACATTTTTCTCATTTATAAACATCATCAAATCTGCAGCTAAACTAGCTTCAAATTGAAGAAATTTTTCTAGCAACCTGGGATGACATCTAAAGGTCTATAATATTACCTCCTGTATCTTTTGTTGAACACTTTCCTAAATGCATTTGGTATTTTCATTAAAGGAAAGTGATTGGCTAAGAAAACATTTGAAAAGTTTGTACAATATCAAACGGATATAATAGCAGTCACTTTGACCAAGAGAACAATTGACTTTAAATGATCTGAGGTTTACGTTAGCATAGGTGGTAACCCTAACCACACCATAACCCTGTATTTGGGAGGCAAAAGGCAAAATTGTCTTTTTTTTGGAACAAATGTGAATAGTTTTTTGATGTGTCAAAATTTACACATTCTTATGGAGTTAGTTAGATTTAGGGTTGGGGTTGGACCTCAGATGGTCAAGCTATTTAAATCCAATGATAGTAAGGAGCTCTGGCAGTTTAATTTACTTTTTCGAAACTCATATCAAATTATTCCTAGTAATTTCTTTTGAAATATTTTAAAAATCTGGAGACAAATATTTTGCGAGCACAGCACACAAATGGAAAATCTTCTAACATAAGAACTGTAATGCCAAAAATGTTTGAGATTTCATGTGAAGCATGGCATCTTCTAGTTTCTGAACTGTGCCTGTGCCTAGCATGTGGCTTTAACGAAAGCCAGCCCTAACCCTGAAAGCCTGCTGAAAAGGTTAGCAAATGTTAAATATTTGGCAGAGGTAGTCAGACACATAACATGCTGCCTTATCAGTATGAGAGTGCCACTTTCTGCTGCTGTAGTTAAACAGTCAGGATATGTGTCATTAAAGAAACTCAAGTTAGACTTTTCCTTCCAAACTTTTTGATCCAAATTGTTGTGCCAATTATCTATTCACAACTGATGTTATTCAGAAAAAAGCACCTCTGTATCTTGAGTAACATGTTATCTTGGCCTCACATGATTCAATCACTATGCTTGGGTCCTGGTGAAGGTCCAGTACAAAAGCCTAGTTCTGCCTAGTTCAGGGGTTTCATCCTGTTCCTGGGGAGTCTTCCTCCCGAGTGCTTGCTTCTAGGAGCCATCTGATTGTTGGGTTTTTTGTATTATCATAGGATCTTTACCTTACAATATAAATCTTGAGGTGATGATGTGGTCATGATTTGGTGCTATATAAATAAAATGTAATTGTATTGAATCTCTTGCTCTTTTTCTTTCATTCCCATCCTAAATACCCAAATCCTCCCCCCTACAGTGAAGAGAGTGTGGCTAGCCAGGCTACGTACGCTAAGCCCCCGCCGTCAACCACCAACCACATCTCAGGAGGAGGAGGAGAAGGCGAAAGCAGCCCAGAGGAAGTAGAGGTGCTGCTGTCCAGTAAGAAAGTTGCGCACCAGCCATCCTTCCTTCGCGCCCTCGTCAAGGCCTTTGGACCCTACTTTCTGATTGGCTCAGGCTACAAGCTCCTGCAGGATATCATCACCTTTGTCAACCCACAGCTCCTGAAGTAAAGACAACGATTCTACTCTACTATTGCGTGCTCTCTTTACTACAGCACACTAACAGCTATTGTTTCAGTGTTGTGGAATACCATTTCCAGGACAGATTTTTGCATGCCGCGTTTGTGTTTTTGCATTTCGGTCTTCTTTATGCAGAGTATGTTAGCTGTTTATATTTAAAGGCGTACACTGTCCTTGTTCAGGATGCAAACGCCTCATGTAAATATGTTTCCTCTTTATGCCTTTAGTAGCCCAGGGTGCAAATTCAATGATAGGAGCCTTTCTCAGAAATACTTATCACTGTGTAGATAAGGTATCAGAGATGGCTTCCCAGATAGTTTTCCTGCGTGTGTCTTTTGTGGGACTGATGTGTTTGAACATTCCCTCCTAACACTGATATATCATTCTTACTTGCGGCACAGTGGGGGGAAATTTTAATTTCAAATTTTCTGTCCTTTTATTTGACAGTTATCTTTTGATAAGACAGCTTTTTCATTTATTTTTGTAGCATACCCATGTAAAATCCTAACGTAATGTTAAAGTTCCAGCCTCTCCTCTATGGAAAAATGGATCTCAGGATTTAATACCATGCCTTATATGTAAAATAGAAAAACTAATTTTGAGCCATTTTTGGAAGTTAATACAGTCTGAGAAAGAGAGGGAAGAAAATAGTGAAGGGAAAACTTTACAGTCCTTCCAAACATTCATTAGAATGTCGGTGGTAACTCCATCCAGTGATTCCTATTTATATTTTATATGTACAGCATGTTTCCTTTCACAGAGATGCTGTTGTTGCTTGTTCCAAATTTTGTCATGTTACAGTCTTTTTCAACATTTAATAAATTCATTGCTCTACTAAAAATTCTACACACAGTTCCCATGATGACAAAGTGGGCAAAAACTTTGCTTGGAATTCTTTTAAATTTACTAAAAACGGAAAAAGTGCATAAAACATGCACATAAGAATTAAAAGCCTTTGCTCAGTACTTAATTGAAGCACTTTTGGTAGCCTCAGTGACAGCCTCAAGTCTTTTCGAGTATGATGCCACAAGCTCAGCACACCTTTCATTCTTGTTTGAAGAACCTCTCAAGCTGAATCGCGTTGGATGGAGCGCATCAGTGCCCAGCTATTCACTGACTGGGGCACTCATTCACAGAGTGGTCTCAAAGCCATTCCTTTGTTATCTTGGCTGTGTACTTAGGGTCATTGTTCGTTTGGGTGAAAATCCTTTGTTCCAGTCTGAGGTCCAGAGTGCTCTGGAGCAGGTTATCATCGAGGATGTCTCAGTACATGGCTGCATTCATCTTTCCCTCGACCCTGACAGGTCACCCAGGTCAGCAGGAACTGTGAGGCTGCCACCACCATCTTTCACTAAATGATTGGTATCGGCCAGGTGATGAGCGTTGCCTGGTTTCCTCCAGACATTAACTAAAGAGACCAAAGAGTTTTGCTTCTCATGGTCTGACAGTCCTTTAAGTGTCTTTTGTCAGACTCCAGATGAGGTGTCATGTACCTTTCACTGAGGAGTGGCTTCCGACTGGCTAACATACAGGCCTAATAATAAGAGTGCTGAAAAAATGGTTGTCCATCTGGAAGGTTCTACTCTCTCCAATGCTGAAGCTCTGTCAGAGCTCACCGGGCTCTTGGTCACTTCCCTGACCAAACCGCCCAGTTGCTATGACTGGTTGAGCAGCCAGCTCTGTCACCAGTCCTGGTGGTGGTTCCAAACTTCTTTATAGATGATGGAGGCCACTGTGCCCATTGGGACCTTCAATGCTGCAGAAAGTTTTGTACCCTCCCCCAGATCTTTGCCTCGATACAGTCCTGTCTCAGAGGTCTACAGACAATTCATTAGACTTAAATGACTTCGTCTGTGCTCTGATATGCACTGTCAGCTATGGGGTCTCATATAGACAGTATGCCTTTTCTAGGTCGTATCAACTGGATTTACCACAGGTGGACTCAAATCAAGTTGTGGAAACATATGACAGGAGATCAGTGGAAACAGCAAAGCTGTGAATACTTGTGTTCATGTTACATACATGGTTTTGTTCTTTCTTTTTAACACATTTGCAAGAATTTTAGGAACCTTCATCATGGGGTATTGTGTACAGAATTTTGTGGTAAAGAAATGAATTTAGTTCATTTTGGAACTGTGGAGCAAGTAAAGAGCACTCTTCAGATGCACTGTATTTATAATCAAACTTGTAAAAGTGGTTTCTAAGAGTATAACCACAGTAATAACAAAACCCTTAACCAGAAGAAGCTGTTCCCACACACTTAAACATTAGAGACAACTATTTTGTCCCTCATGTTCAGCTTTTACATGCCATTGAGCCCTTTACTGGTTTATATACTATGCTATACTATGAAAAATCGACTGTTACAACAGGATGTACCTGTCATTCTACCTCTGGCCTTTAAGCTGCCTTTACATACTCAAATCACCTGTGGAAAGAGCAGATAATCTGCAGATTAAGCATATCTATCTCAGGTTAAACAGGTTCTGTTATTTGTCCCTATAGCACCAAATAGCAGTCCTTCTGGAATGCGAAATTAGGGAAGTTAGGGAGTGTCAGGAATAAGTGAGTTTCTGATATATAGTATGTAAAGCTATAAAGGTGACATGCTAAGCTAAATAACGTGTGTCCTGAGTCGCTAAGTCAAAAAGATACAAATTCAACAGCGTGAGAGTATTTTAGCTACACAGCATGCCAAACCCACTCTGACCAATCAAGCTCACTGATTAAACTGGGGTTGGCACAAATAAGTCTGTAGCTTTAAAAACTTTGTAAGAGTAATGAAGTAAAATGCATGAAAAGTTAAAACAGACTAGAGTTTTGGTTTAGCTGAGATTTCAGGGAACGTGACTCGCCTTGAGGGCAAAAGCATGAGCACAGTTTGAACAAAGGAGCTTCAGGTGATTGTCGGAGGACATTCCAAGTCTCGTGAGCCTCGTGACTTCTGTGTCCTCATAACGGTGTCAGAGGACGGCTGATTAAAGAAAATGTTTGATTTGGTCTGATTTCAACAGGCGAGCACAGAAGAAATTAGAGGCCTGGGAAACAGTGGTGTGTTGACACACTCACACCATGAGTCAACAAAGCCGCTAAGGTCTCTGCCAATAGTAACACTCTTTTGTGAATGACAGACTTTTTTTCATTATTTTTTTTTTAGGTGTTGAAGGTCAGCAGTTCTTCCCAGTGTTTTAAGGCCATAGTTAAAGAATAGATGTCTGTAGAGTCCAACCTGTAGGATACCTGGATCATAGTGCGCTAAATGACACTAACATTTTGCAGTGTGTGTCTGCATGTATGGAGGATGGAGGGCTTACACAGGAGTTTACACTTTTGGTTATTTCAGCTTCATGTGCTTTAATCAAAGACCGTTATTCCTCTTTTTTACCTTTCCAGGATGCTGATCTTGTTCATTAAAGCAAAAGATGTTCCTAATTGGTGGGGGTACACGCTGGCCTGCCTTATGTTCTTCACGGCCCTGCTGCAAACCCTCATACTCCACCATCAATTTCAGTACTGTTTTGTCACTGGCATGAATGTGCGCACTGCTGTCATCGGAGCTATCTACAGGAAGGTATGCAGGAAACAATCACATTAGATTTTTTTTTTGTTCTGCAAACAAATTACATTCATATTTAAATTTAGAAGGGAGATATCGATTGCTTCATAGAAAATATTCTTGTGGTGTTAAGGGTTTTGTTCCCTGATCTTCTGTTTTACTTGTTTGTTTGTTTTTACAGGCACTAGTGATAACTAATGCAGCCAAGCGTTCATCTACTGTGGGAGAGATAGTCAACCTGATGTCTGTGGATGCGCAGAGGTTCATGGATCTGACCACCTTCCTTAACATGCTGTGGTCTGCCCCTCTTCAGATTATGCTGGCACTATATTTCCTCTGGCAGGTACATGCACAGATTGTATTTGTGTTACACTGAGTCTTCTCCTTATGCCAAGGGGACTTTATTTAATGCACTCATGAGAATAACAGCTAAAATTTACTGTAATTCGGAAGCTGTCTGACCATTGTCGGTCACTGAGATCATCTTTGTCATCTTCCAAGCTATGACTCCCATTCAGCAGCCTGTCGGAAAAATTAGTGGTTTGTTTGTTAGAGAGCCTCCTCAACCACCACAAAGGTGAGGACAGGTAGGAAGTGAAGGGCTCAGGAGGAGTTGACCAAGCAGAAGAGCTGCTGCGGCAGAGTTTGGTGTTGGGAACAGCATGCCAGGACCATGATGCAACAAAAACTGGGAAGAAGAAAGAACCCAGTTGGTTTAGGAAGGAATCTGAACAGGGGTGGAGGAAACCTGCACAACTAGAGACAGACTGTGACAGCAAGGGGTGTGGACTCAGTGGGAGAAGGGAATGGACTGGAAGGTCTCGTGGTCAGAGCTGTGGGAAGCTGAGCCGCACTGGATCAAGTTCTTTATCCAGTCAGTCTACAGTTTCCTCACCAGACCGTGGGAGGTAGTGGTTATCCAGGACCTGCCACGTTTTTATTTACACACAGGAGAGTTCTTCTTTATTTTGGATTATAAATCCAATCATTTGCTGACTCTGGTTTATTTTACAGATCCTCGGTCCATCTGTGCTTGCTGGGGTGGCTGTTATGATCATGCTGATCCCTTTTAATGCATTTATCGCTATGAAGACTCGAGCCTATCAGGTATTTCACAGTGTAAAACAAACAGAATGTCACATTTACACAATTGATTTGCTTAAAAATAAGTTCCCTTTGTGTTTTAAGTATCAAAATTCACAAGTAAAAACAGCTGGTCTCACCATCATCGTCAGGTGGAGCAGATGCAGCACAAAGATGCTCGTATCAAGCTGATGAACGAGATCCTGAACGGCATCAAAGTCCTCAAGCTGTACGCGTGGGAGAACTCCTTCAAAGAAAAGGTCCTGGCCATTCGGCAAAAGGAGCTTATCGTGCTACGCAAGACGGCCTACCTCGGAGCACTGTCCACCATGGCCTGGACCAGTGCGCCTTTCCTGGTAGGCTTCCCCCAAATGTCTGCAAGAAACTCATGAAGTAAAGTTGACTACACAGTAAATTTAAACAGGATGAAAGCTTATTCATTTGACAGTTTATTATTATGACACCACTATAGGTTTCAGCACTGCTTTTTGTCTATTATGGTTTGTTAGTAAACGCCTTGACGAAGAGCTTCTTTGTCAGTTTTTAAAGTCATATTTTAATAACTTTACTGGCTGGAAGCTGCTTTACATTAACATGACTTTCATTTCCAACTTGTATAAGAATGTCACATGTTGGCATTATTATTAAGAATCTCCTTGTTAGGGGTTTTAGGCCTTGATATGAAAATATTTGGATTAAGATTATTTGCAGATACGATCACACTAACCCCATTTGTTTATTTTGTTTATTTGATGATGATTCTAAACATCTCCCATCAAAGTTTGTTAAGCAGTCTGAAAAGCTCTGGATAAACCTACAGTGACTAATTATTCTGGTGCACTTGGGGCCACCACAGAAAGTTTGTGTCCCAATTGCAAAAGGCTAAAATATTAAGAAAAGTGTGATTTTGAGACAATATTGGAAGAACCAGAGTGCTTCTAGTGCTTCGACTTTCACCACTCAGCTGCCGTCTTTGTGCAGCGGACTAACAAAACCACAGTAAATTGTGAACTGAAGCAAGTATATATACACATGGCCTTACCCTGAGGTCAAGTTTCTGAGCGAAGAAAAATGGAGAAATGTCTTCATATGGTGTGTGAGCAGCGTTTCTTTTCACATGTGCTCATGCCTGCAATTGTTATCTTCTTCAGGTCATATCACATGTGAGATTTTGTGGACACATGTTTTATTAGTTGGGTAAATGAGCACTTCAGCAACCAAAACAAGTGTATATCTGTGTTGATGATAACGCCTTAATGGTGCTGTTGATATTTAGATCCTTGCTGAGTCACTGACTGTCTGGCATCACGGCTCTGCCTCCTCTCTGCATTAAACCGATGAACCTTGATGTCTGAGTGGTCTGTTTTTCCCATGTGTTTCCAGGTTGCCTTGACAACATTTGCCGTGTATGTAACTGTGGATGAAAAAAACATCCTGGATGCGGAGACGGCCTTCGTGTCGATCTCGCTTTTTAACATCCTTAGGTTTCCCCTCAACATGCTTCCCCAAGTCATCAGCAGCCTGGTACAGGTGGGAACCTTTTTCTTTGTCCTTTTTCACCTCCTGCGCTGTGTTTGTGTTTTGGGTTTTCTTTAGCAGAATTCATTGCATGCATCTGTTTATTCTACATCTCAGGCGAGCGTCTCATTGAAGCGAGTCCAAAATTTCCTGAGTCATGATGAGCTGGATCCAGATTCCGTAAACAGGAACAACACAGTCACAGGTGAAATTAAACACTTGGATTAACTTGTCAAAACTTTGCTTTGTCTAGTCATTTGGATTACATTATTCCTTTATGTAAACACCATGGGCTATTGAAATGCAATGCTTGAGTGCAAGTTCACTGCTTTCTTTTTCACCTAGTGACTCCTGCCTGACCAGTTCTTGGATGACTTGGATTTTTTTTTTTTCACTTGTGTCATTTTGTTGCTCAACAGAGTTTGCAGTCACGGTTGTCAATGGGAAATTCACGTGGGGCAAAGACGACGCTCCTGTTCTACACAAGTATGCTACGAAAGCCACACATCGTATTTTTATATTCACCGTATTTGTTTTAGTAAAATATTTGATTGTGTGCTTGCAGTATTAACGTGATGGTGCCCCAGGGCTCCCTGCTGGCTGTGGTGGGCCATGTTGGCTGTGGGAAGTCTTCCCTGATCTCAGCATTACTGGGTGACATGGAAAAAGTGGAGGGAGAGGTTTCTGTTCGGGTAGGAATTCCCCTAGTGTTTTTTGAATAACATACTGGGAAGCAGCAGGTGGTTTTGACCCAGTTATTGCAGTTTTCCTTCCTGTAAAGTTTCGCCATTTGATATTTTCGTGTGAACACTGGATCAGTTGGCCAGATGTAAAATGAAACGGCTTGTGTTTAATGATGGAACCATCAAATAGTTGTCATCAAATTTTTTTGCTCCTTTTGATGCAACTTTGAGATCTTACTTACTAAAAAACGCTGATAAACTCAGTAAACTCGTTTTTAGATATTTGTCCTCTGAAAAGATGTGTTTATTTACTACTGCCAAGTGACAAATAAACAAAACAAAACAGACAAAACAAGCATTTTCAATTTCCCGAATATCTCTGGCATAATGAACATTAATATCTGAACTTCTACAAATGTTTTTCATTTTATTGAATGTTAATATTTGCATAAACCTCCAGTTTATGTCTGAAATGTTGCATGTAAACATCAACACAGCTACTCAAGAATGAAAAAAACAACTGTAGCCATTGTGCCTAAAATTAATGACACTCTTTGATCTTTGTGGTTCAGTAACAGTAATGGTGGGAAAATGGACAGTCACCGTGACGACACCATCCAGCTGCTTTAAAACCAGGCATCACGCACGAGGAGTGGCTCTGACAAGTTGCTCTGTTTTAGATAAAGGACACAGAATATACTTGAGCCCATAAAGTCTTCAGGAACCTGTTTACTAAGATTACAAAGCAAATGAGCTGAGGGCCGCTCCCTAAAGGTTTCTCCATAAAAAGAACATTTTTGGAACCAAATGAGTTGCCCCATGCTTTTCTTTGAAAATGATGCAGGTTTATGGGACTTGGCTTCAATTTTCTCAATTTTTAAACATTTTTGTTAATTAAAAACAGTCTACATAATACATTTAAGACCATTATTAACATAAACGTGTATTTAATGTATGGGTACATTCATTCTTTAAAATATTGCAGACAGCGTTCATAAGAGTTTGAAGAGTTTGACATTTTGGGAAAAAAATGATTTGCTTTTTTACAGAGAGAGGAGCGCTAGCAGTCTCTTAGCTTAGCTTAGCTTAGCTTAGGGTCAATTCTGGAAGTAATAAGTAATAAAATATAAAATCCAGTTAGACAAAAAGGAACTTATAACTTAGTACTGTAAAGCTTAGTCTTGAGTAGAATATATGTGTATATTATTTTGCTTAACGTTACATTTCAAAAGGGCACATCAATCCTATTGCAGTGGGAATCATTTCTAGAAAATGTGGCATGGTTTATTCTGACAATAAAAGGTTTCCTATTTGAGGAAGTGAGAAGAACCTGGTTGTTTGTCTCTATCCTCAGGGGTCAGTGGCTTATGTACCTCAGCAGGCCTGGATACAGAACGCCACCCTGCGGGACAACATCCTGTTCGGGAATCCGTACAATGAGCAGAAATACAATTCTGTCCTGGAAGCGTGCGCCTTAACCCCAGACTTGCAGGTGCTGCCTGGAGGAGACATGACTGAGATAGGAGAGAAGGTACAGAAGCACAGGGAGCGAGTTTAGTCTCCTTGATTTTAATTTTTAATCTCTTTCTGCATCTGTTTTATTTCCAATTTTCTCCCAGCGCTTGTTGATGACTTTCATCAAAGATCTCTCCTGAGTTTATTGGATACTCGTTGCTAATGTAATCAGGCTTCCGATTCGAGGAACTCTGATATAAATTCAGCCTCGGCCTTTTTATTTGGTTTTTGTCCTGCAGGGCATCAATCTGTCTGGTGGTCAGAGACAGAGGGTGAGCCTGGCTCGAGCTCTGTACAGTGATGCTGATGTCTATCTGTTGGATGATCCGCTGTCCGCGGTGGACGCCCACGTGTCCAAACACATCTTTGACAACCTGATCGGCCCAGAAGGGGCTCTGAAGGGCAAGGTGAGGAGACTCTAAACCCAACTTCTGTCCTGGTTAGTTTATGATGTAAAGGTTCTCTGTAAACAACACAACCAGTAAATATGACATGAATCTTTGTTCTATTATGTTGTAAATGAACTGGTACTTTTATAAAGCTTTTCTGCTCAGTTTTACTGCTGAAGTCTACTACTACTAAGTGTCATTCACCCAGTCACACACACACAGACTTTTGTCTGTGCTAAGCGTTTTATCTAATATTTGCATACACTCACACTCCGTTCAGTATCTTACCCGACGATACTTCCAACACACCGCCTGGAGGAGCTGGGCATCGATCCACCGGCCTTCTATTGGTGGACATCAGGTGGTTGTCTGGCTCTGTGCCAGAATGCGACCATTAGAGTCTGAACAGTTTCATGTACTTGTATTTATGTAGTACTTTCCTACTCTTCCTGACCACTCAAAGTGCTTTAGACTACCATTATAAACTTAATACCTGCAAACTTCTGCAGTTCAGTGTGAAATGGACAGCCTCGCAGAGCTGTAATCACTTTCCAATCTGCTGATTTTTCATATTTATGACACCAGCTTGTAAAAAGAGTAACTTTGTGTGGCAGCATTCTGCTGGAAGTAGTCATATTCAGAAGTTACTGAACCTGACTAACAGCTGGCCTTCAGGTTTTCTTTATTTATATACTGTACAATGCAGTATCTAATATAGTATGTACAGTTGTATCTTTTTCTCCCTCATTAGTAAGATGCTACTCACTGTTCCCTGCCGGTTCATTAGTTTTTTGGGTTGTTTTTTTTTTTTTCCTTCTCTCTTTTGTTACTTTAAAGAGAACTATGAACCAAAAGTGCATTCAGCTAAATTGTAATGGCTGTAGCTTTTAAAAGTAGGAACAAGAACCTAAAAAGTACACAGCAGTTCAATATTTTTTTAAAAAAATGAGGGGAAGGGTGTGCAGACCTCTGCCTTTTGGTGAAATTAAATGCAGGTGTTTCCTGTCAGGTGTGAGTGTGCGTCCTGTATTTATTTAAGAAACAGGGATGTATGAAAAGGAGAGTTGAAAGGAAATTATGAGTGCATGCACACATATCTCTGAGCTTCCCAGAAGATGAGTTGTTGTGATAATCTTCTGAGATTCAATCATCACACATGGCTTTGTCACCTCAGTGCTTTCTAGGATTTAATTGCTAGAAGTTGAGAGAAGTTTATTTTTGGCCTCACCTGCTTCCCATCTCCCAGATTCAGCAAATTCAGGATGTTTTTTTTTCCCCAAGAACCAAATCTCAAGAAAACCTGAGTCATGCAGCAAAACATACATAACATAACAAAACATACATAACTTGCAAGTCATTCTTCATCAGAAGTGGTCAATGGTCAAATACAAAAGAAATCTAATGTTTTGGAACAGCCAAGTCAAAGTCCTGACCTTGTAATAATAGAAATACCATGAAAGTGAATATTTGGAATCCAGCTTGCTGGAATTGAAGCTCGTCTAAAACTCCTCTAACCTAATGTGCAGGACAGATCGGCGGTTCCTGCAAATGTGGTTTTTGAGGTATTGTTGCACAAGGCTGTATGCAGAAAATAAGCGCTTGGGATCACGTGCTTTTTTGCCTCCCAGATGGACAATATTAATTTTAATTTAATTTTAGTTTTATTTAGAAAGAGGGACAATACATATTAATGAACATTTTAACAAATGTAAATATGCCAGATTATAGCCTTGGGCTAAATCATATATTGGATGATCTAAGTCTAAGTCTAATATTTTCATTTTCATCAGTTTAATTGGGTTGTCTTGTTCTACTTTTAGAACTTCACATCATGTTTCAGTTCATATTTAAACAGAAATATAAAAATGCTCTCAAACCCATCCTGCAAATGGTAATTGTCATACTGGTTTATTGCATGACAGAAGTAAAAGTTTCTTGTGTTTGACTCCAGACACGCATCCTGGTGACACATGGCATCAGCTTCCTGCCTCAAGTGGATAATATAATGGTGATGGTGGATGGCCGGGTGTCAGAGATGGGCTCCTATCAGGATCTCCTCAAGCAGAACGGAGCATTCGCCGAGTTCCTCAGAAATTATGCCCTGGAGGATATTATAGAGGAGGATGAGGCTGGCGGTACAGCATTTCCTCCCCTTACATATCGCCTCATGTTGGTGCAGAACGGATTGATGGTTCAATAGTGTCTCATGCTGGTTTTCTGCTCTCACAGATGAGATCATGGAAGATGACGAATTGTTCCCCGATGACGCCCTTAGCAACCACACAGACATGGTGGACAGTGAACCAATGATCAATGAAGCAAAAAGAAGTTTTATAAGGTAAATTGAAAAAAACTGGATATTTAAACTTGGATGAGATAAAACGGTTGTTGCATAAACTCCAAACTTTGTCTTTTTTTATCAGGAATTTCTCAAGAATTATATGAGCTTTTTAAAACATTAAGCAAATTGAAAAATATGGAGTCATTTTGCACAAAATAACAGTTGAATAAATGCATTATCGCCACCAGATATCCTGACCCTGTTCAGTAGCGTGAGCTCATTGCCCTGTGCCCTTGTTTACAGGCAGATGAGCATTATGTCCTCAGACGGAGAGAACCCCAGGTCCCGTTCAGTAAGGAGACATGGCTGCAGCCAGCGAAAACATTCAGAGTCGCAAGACAAGAAGAAACCGCGCGAGATGGAGAAACTCATCCAGGCAGAAACGGCAGAAACCGGCCAGGTCGGTGCATCATATTTGAATTCTTTTTAACCTGCAAATATATAATTGCTCATTTTAAAGTTCTCCACCTTTGAGCGCGCGACAAATCAGCTTTTATATCTTCCGACCCATGACTGCTCAGCGTTCACTGCAACATAGCAACCTGGTATTCACTGGTTGGACCACATCGACCCCTGAATTATCTTTTGTTTTGATCCCAGGTGAAAGGAAAGGTGTACCTGGAGTACGTCAAGGCAGTCGGACCACTGCTGTCAGTGGTCATCTGCTTCCTGTACGGCTGTCAGAGCGCTGCCTCCATCGGAACAAACATCTGGCTCAGCGAGTGGACCAACGACGCCGTGACGAATAGCACCACGGAAAATGTTCAGATGAGGGTGGGGGTGTACGCGGCACTGGGGTTTGCACAAGGTAAGACACGCTGATGCTGAATGTCATTCAAACCTTGTTCATTTAAATGCATGTATTGTATGCGGAAATGCAAACAGCTGCCATGTCGGATTGTTGAACCTGAATGCCTACTTTATACTTCCACTTCCACCCTCACAGCTTTTTCTTTGTGTTTTACTGAAATAATCGGAACAGATTTGCTTTGCAGCCAGTTGAAATGCTTATCTTTTGTACAGTAAACTCTGGAGAGATGCTGTGAGCCAAAGGAGAGTTAATCTGATTACAGCATCGTTAATTGGAATACACTGAGCATTGTTCTTGTATACAAGAGACATCCTTTTTTTTTCTTTAACTGCGGCTCCTTTCATGGTGAACTGCTCCCCTGACTACCTCACATTCAGGACAGAAGCTGCCCATGTCTATTTATAACAGCTGCTTTCTCATTCTACAATGAAACCTTCCTCTCCCTAATCAATTTTTCTTCTGCTCCTGTGGTTTAACCTAATCCCAGGTATCCTGATCATGATTGCTTCCTTCACATTAGCCATGGGGAACATCGGTGCAGCCAAGAAGCTGCACGTTAACCTGCTCACCAACAAATTCCACACGCCCCAGTCTTTCTTTGACACCACCCCTATAGGACGCATCATCAACCGCTTCTCCAAGGACATCTACGTGATAGATGAGGCTCTGCCGTCCACTGTGCTCATGTTCCTGGGCACATTCTTCGTTTCTCTCTCCACTATATTAGTTATTGTTTCCAGCACACCCATTTTTGCTGTTGTCATAGTGCCCCTGGCTGTCATATACGTCTTTGTCCAGGTACTTGGGTGGGGTCGGGTGGCAGTGTGGCTCGCGTGCCAAATGTGTTCTCTCAGTTCCTCTTTTCCTTGAAAATGTGGGGCTCTTCCTCTTCCTCAAGTGGCATGCTGCTTGCATGTTTGCCGCAGCAAAATTTGTAACCTTCAGGTTTGGCTTGTTTCCTCCGTAGCCTGCAATGTTGTCCATGATGAGCACCTCCTGCTGTCATTTTTTCCTTTTCAGTTATAAATTCACTTTGCTCTTTCTCCACAGCCAAAACACTTCCTGTCCTGCCTGCAGCTTGCTGCGATGCACATGCACACACACACCTCACAGATCACGCTCCTAAACACATTCATACCATCACTGTATCTGAACAAAATCAAAGTCACGTCAGTCAGTTTTTAGTGATCTATACCCCCCTCTAGTGGTGAAGCTCTGTTAACACAACTAAATAAACTTTATTTTTATTGAAGGCCAGTGTGACCTCACCTTTTTAGGTGAAATGATAGCAGTATCTCACATTTCTCTGTTGAAGTTAATGAAATGTTTAATTATTTGGTCTTCTTTTAAGATTTCCACATCTGGTAGTTTTCCATTAGATATTAAAAATAAGCACCATGTGCACAAAAGGGAAGCATAAATAAAAGAATATGATGATAAAATGCCACTTATGAGGTGTATAAGTGGCACCGTTGAGGACTGACTCTGGGAAACCTGCACTGACACTGAAAGTCGCTGTCTCACAGGCTGCTCATCCATTTAACGCAGGTGTTATTGTGTTGTCACACCTGACCCCCTCCCCTCCTGTCTCGCAGGTGTGCTGCTGTTGATTAACTGCCTGCTGTGCCGGGCCTACAGTATGCTGCAGGCAGCCAAGCTCACACACCGCAACTTACTTCAGGGGGTCCTGCGAGCTCCGCAGGGCTTCTTCGAGAGCACCCCCACTGGGCGGTTACTAAACCGCTTCAGCAAAGATGTGGATGCTATAGACTCCCAGATCCCAGACAATATTGACATATGGATGCGCACTTTCTGGTACACACTGAATGTGCTGCTCATATGCTGTGCCCTCACCCCAATGTTCCTCATAGTCATAGCCCCGTTAATGGTGTTCTATTGGTGGGTTCAGGTAAATAGGAAAAGAGTCTGCTAACTCATTAATATAACATGCATGTCTGCGAGTGCTGTTGAGTGTGTGTGTGTGTGTGTGTGTGTGTGTGTGGTAGTAAACAGCTGCATGTGTTTGAGGCAGTAATCGTTGCTCTTCTAGATTTAGTTGCTGTGTGGTTTGGTCTAGTCCAGTAGTCATAAACTGTTGTGGCCTTAGTCGCTCAGTGGCCAGTGTGTAGTTTAAGACTGTGTGAGCCGTAGTTGGTTTTATGGGTTTAAAATGCAGCAAAACGTCGGTTAAACTGTTTTTTGCTGTAATCAACAAATGTGAATTGGATTACAGTTAGTGCTGGGCAGTATGACCTGAAATATCTATCACACAAGTATTTGCACAGTAGATCATGTTGTTGTTCTTGTTATAGTTACTGCATGAACACATCTGACCAATCAGGTCACTGCATTTGGCACTCATATCTCAAAGCGCACTGGTACTGAATATAGACGTGGTAAAATAATAGTACTTTGCGTGAGACACAGCTGCACTCCTGCATACGAGCTTGTGAGTGAAGCTTTGAAACACATCACATTTAGAAGTTATTCTTCTAAACTTTGTAGCCCAAAAAAACACCTGTTAGCCTTGAGAAACGTCTCTGTGTATCATATATAAAGGTATACAGCCCAGCACTCGTTACAGTCGATCCACGGAGGCAGGGCCTCTCTTAGGGCAGAAATAATATTACTAACTGCAAATCAGATGTTGATGAAGAGCCGTGCATGTTTTTCCTGCTCTTAACATCGGTCAGTGTGTCAAAAAGAAACTTATCTGTTCCTCTGCGAGGTTTCATAAAGCAGTAAAGAACAGTTTTTAAGGAATTTTATTTTTCATTTCGCAAAACATATTTGGGCCTTTGCGCTTTAAATTAACTGTCAGTGTTGGCCTCATGCAGATATATCGGTATCATCATATATGTTGTCCCATATACACCACAAAAAAATACAATTGGGGTAATTTTGGCTAAAATGCTGTCAGGTTATTTCAATAGATGTTGGCCCCAGCCTTGAAGAATCCAGTATAATTTGGTTCTAGTTTGGGAGCTCGTATTACTTAAAGCTAAAAGCTCATTCATAAACTACATTTCTTTATTTACATCCTTTTTTTAACAATCAAATGCACAGAAGATGAGTAACTTCACCGAGGATAGGGCAAACATTTCTGCCGTGAGAGCAGCCCTTTCTAATCTGTTTAGTGGTGTTGGTGTCAGCAGCAGTGGTTAATGTTGGTGGTATCTCTCTATAGTGTTCAGCACTGCTGTGTTAATATACTTTTTAATAAATGCTATGAGATATAATCAACACTAACATTCACCAAAGAAATTTCTGCTGATTTTTATATCTGTGTTTTGATTTTCATGAGCTTAACAGCCAACCGGTCATGGCTCTGTTACGTCGGCAGTTTTAAAGCCTCATAGAAAAGGTGGTTGAAGAAGGTATTTTAAATGCAGTTTTACATGTTAGCTTTTTGTCTCAGTGCTCAAGCAACACTTTGTTGCCTATGTGCAGTTAAAGGGCAAAATAACAATTTTAACACATGGTGTCCTTTTTACTTTTCTGGTATCAGGGTTATCTCAGCTTTTTATTGCATATCACAGGTTTATCTAACTCATCGGATGAAATTGTGCAGTGTCAGCCCTTTGGCTTTCAGTTAGGTGTGCAGGCATTTAGTTGAAGGCTCAAACAGCTGTTCAATAACTAGGTGACTAGAATATGAATGAGTATGAATCTCTTTTTGTCAGGTGCCAACTCACTACAGGTTTTTCTTATAGGATTTTGAAAGGCTTTAGGAAAGGGGTGAGCAACTCCAGGCCTCAAGGATCCTGCAGGTTTTAGATCTCACCCTGGGTCAAAACACCTGAATCAAATGATTAGTTCATTACTAGGCCTCTGGAGAAGTTCAGGACATGTTGAGGAGGTAATTTAGCCATTTAAATCAGCTGTGTTGGATCAAGGACACATCTAAAACTAGCAGGACACCGGCCCTCGAGGCCTGGAATTGCCCACCCCTGATTTAGGATAATACAGTTAGGTCTGGAGGTGATTGGGAAGTGACACAATTTTCACAATTTAAGCTCTCTGATGCCACACAAGATGTAGTAGATGAAGAAAGTTGTCTGTTAAACTTCAATGCTTGGCTGAATCTGAGCGAAAAGCCCAGCAATGTGAGACCGTGTTTACGTAACAGCCTGTCGGCAGAAAATATAACTGCATATTATCCACAGAAGATTGGAAATTAACACTAACATTTACAGAGTAATCTGACCCAACAGAAGCATGTAGATGGAGAATAACATGCGATTCTTCCAGTGCAACAAAAACGGAGGACAATGATTCAATTCAATTCAATCCAATTCAATTTTATTCATACACAAATCGCAGCAACAGTCGTGTCAAGGCGCTTTATATTGTAAGGTAGATCCTACAATAATACATACAGAGAAAAACCAACAATCATATGACCCCCTATGAGCAAGCACTTTGGCAACAATGGGAAGGAAAAACTCCCTTTTAACAGGAAGAAACCTCCAGCAGAACCAGGCTCAGGGAGGGGCGGGGCCATCTGCTGCGACCGGTTTGGGAGAGATTCACCTGGCTCCAACTCAACCTGTGATTTAAACCAGTGCCCAATTCTTTTTAATGTTGAGACAGATCGCTGGTTTGCACCTTGTGGTGAACCCTCTATATTTACTCTTGTGGCATCTCGATTTACCATAGGTGTGGATAATGATTTACGGACATCCTAAAGAGTGTTATCCACGTTTTTTTTTTTAACCATGGAACGGATGCTGTGATCATTCATCCATTATGTTTGTCTTCTGCAGATGTTTGCAGATGTCTTTTTTATCTTAGTAAGTACACATTAACTCTTTTAGAATGAACTAAAATGTTTATTAAGCCATTAATCTTCCTACAGTCCATTGTAGTCAAAGGGTAGCCTGATTAACCTAAAGTGGGCTCATTTAGCCACATGTTGTGCCATGACCACATCAGGTATATACGTCTCATATTCTAACCTTTTCCTGTGTAACTAATAAAAAATATCTATAACATAGGTTACTTGTCAAGTCATATTTCACATTATGAACATATAAAACTGTCTATACGATTTTTTTTTTGATTTTTTTTATAAATAAAATTGCATCTTTCATTTCAAATGTGGCATAAAGGGCAAAAATGATAAAGGTTGCGTCACTGTCCAAAGATTTCCTTACCCAACTATCAGTTTGTCTGATAGGGAATATAGGGAATATTCTGTGTCCTTACTACGTGATACTAACTGCACACTCACACAACTAATATCAGCTTAACAGTAACACTAAATGTTGTTCCTGCAGCTTTGTCATGGCATCCACTTTGCATCGCTTGTCTCTCTGCCGTATTCGTCTTTAATCTCACTGTGCTGAGAAACTACCAAATACTCAGAAAAGCAGAACTATCGCTTCAAGCTTCTAACACTTTCAGAAATATTACGGCTGTTTGTATATAAATTTGATTTGGATGCAGATATATGTGTAATGAAAAACAAAACACCTGCAGATAAAAATCACCTGTTCTGTCAGCTTTGTGGATTTTATCAGTGAATCTTGTTATTTGTATTAGTTTAATATTATTATCGACGCTTAAAAGCTCAGGGTCAAATATCTGCAGTTGTTTTGTTAACATAGGCTTTCTTCATTACTCTGTGTGGGTGTGCGTGTGTATGCGTGCGAGCCTGTATTTGCATCATATTTAAACATATCTAAGCACATGGAAAGCCTTGTTGTGTTTTAACATTGTCTGTTTTTCTCCCCCTCAATGCTTGTAGAGATTTTACGTTGCCACGTCTCGGCAGCTAAAGCGTCTGGAGTCGGTCAGCCGCTCTCCCATATACTCCCATTTCTCTGAGACCATCACTGGCTGTAGTGTAATCCGAGCATATGGCAGGCACTCTGCCTTTGTTCTGATGAGTGATATCAAAGTGGATGAGAACCAAAAGAGTTACTACCCTGGTATAGTGTCAAACAGGCAAGTATCCTGCTCCAGCAGAGAAGCAGCTGTGTTCCAGTCTTGTTAAAAAGAGTTCTTGTGTCGCTCTGTGCACAGCCACTGCATGTAAAAATTCTGCGTCTCTGTTTGACTGATTCTTTCTGCTTTGAATTTTGTTTCAAATTGTCACAATTATGGCTGCACATAATCTGTTACTTATGGAGCCCCTAAAGTTCTATAAGGTGGGTTTTTTAAAAATCTCATTGTCTCGTGTGCACAAATGGCGAATATCTAGTGTTTATAACTATAGGAAGGTAAGAGGTACTCATGCTCAAAGACATCTTCTCTTCTATTCAGCCTTAAATTTGAGTGACAGGATGAGAAAATCAATCCTGCTCGTGTCTGTAGGTTTATTATGGTTAACTACAATGACTGTTTAAACTCAAAGTGCACAGTGAAATTTTGGTAGCTTCTAACAAAGCTTAGCAAATCGTTTGCACCTGTGTGCAGCTTTTATGATAAGCTAAGCTAACTGGGTGTAGCATAGGTAATATTCAACTCAATTCAATTTTATTTATATAGCGCCAAATCAACAACAATCGCCTCAAGGTGCTTTATATTGTAAGGTAGACCCTACAATAATAGATACAGAGAAAAACCCAACTATCATTTGACCCCCTATGAGCAAGCACTTTGGCGACAGTGGGAAGGAAAAACTCCCTTTTAACAGGAAGAAACCTCCAGCAGAACCAGGCTCAGGGAGGGGCGGAGCCATCTGTTGGGGTGAGAGAAGAAAGACGGGATAAAATACATGCTGTGGAAGAGAACCAGAGATTAATAACAAGTATTATTCAATGCAGAGAGGTCTATTAACACATAGTGAGAAAGGTCAAGGTCATTATCAAAGTTCTCACCTGATCCTTTTTAAAAAAGCAGATTTTCTAACATCTGTCCATCTTATTGGAAAGATGGCGTTAATGTGAAACACTGTCTGAGTGCAAAGAGTGAAAAGCACAAAAGGAATTCACACACTGTCTATACACACATAAGAAAATATACTGTACTTACTATAGTGTTGCTCCACAATAAAGAATATTTCTAAAACCTGTGGCTCTATCAATGGCACTGCCCCTTGTATCCCAGTAATGAGTATAAGTCATTATTGTCGTAACATGAGGTGCTGAATTATCCCGTGTTTTAGTTTCTCAGGTGTTCTTAAGGTCAACTGCATCTGCTGTTTTGCAGGTGGCTCGGAGTGCGAATTGAGTTCATTGGAAACTGCATTGTGTTGTTTGCTGGCCTGTTTGCGGTGACAGGAAAGGACAGTCTTAGTCCCGGTCTCGTGGGTCTGTCGGTGTCCTATGCTCTACAGGTACTACTACAGCTATTACAAGAATATGATCTAGATATCTCATTTAACCAGTAATAATGTCACTTTATAGTATTTGTTATATTTAGAATGCTTTCTCAGTAAAGCTGCAGTCACTGGTATTTTTACCATGGATCAAATCAGTGTTATCTCCTCTTTTAGCCTATTGTTTGCTTGAAATATAGAGCGCTATAACTGTTCTCAGTATTGCCTCTTATCACTTTATCAGTTACTTTTAACTTTATGAAAACTCATGTTTGTTGATTAGCAAAGCATCTTAATTTATTTTACACAAGCTATTTCAACCCCTATTACTTCATAATTAGTTTCTAGCATTTATCCTTTTAAATATTTTATCATCTGTGCCTCACAGTTACTACTCTTCTAATCTATAATGTGCTTTAGAAATTTCAGTGTTTACAGACTGTTGTTTAAATAAGAGGTGGTGTTGCACAGTGGTAAACATGAATCTGTCTCTGTATTTTTGAGATATGTTGCTGTCATCAAATTAAGAATGAGCTTCATTTAATGGCAGATTTTCTCACTTAAAGCAGATCATTGCTTTCTGAATGTATCTGCATTTTACTCTGTATCACAATTTTATTGGATGGGGTTGTTAAGTTGCATCATTTATCCTTTTGCTCAGTTTTAGCTAATAAACTTTACTTTACTTGCATGCTAACGCTTTCCTTAAACTTCACCAAATATTATACAGCTTTAATTGAATGAAGTTATATGTGAATAAGTCTTCATATTGTAAGTTCAGCTCTTTAGTATCTAGTTGAGCTGCTTCACGTTCTTGTGAAGGGCCTACTTGTTTTCTGCTCAATTTAAAACTTTTTCCTTTTCATTTTGTCTTAATGTCTTTTATGTAAGTCATTTTTTATTTACAAGGCTCTGGAAGTTGTTTTGCGTTGCCTTACTTTGCTGTGGTGGACACACAGTATCCCTTATTGTAAATTTCTGGAATGTTTCATAAGGCATTGTTTCAATAGGTGACCATGTCTTTGAACTGGATGGTGCGGATGACTTCAGAACTGGAGAACAACATAGTAGCAGTGGAGAGAGTGAAGGAGTACTCTGAGACCAAGACAGAGGTATGTCATGAATGCATATTTCCCTTTAAGCACCTCTCTAATACTCTGTGAAGATGGGACTGTTCATATGTTTGCTTTTAAAGTGGTGTTGGCTTTGTGCTACAGTTAAAATTAGGAATTTAGCCATGTAAAAAAAAAACCTATAAACTGTAACTAGTTCCAGAAATGTTAGCTTACCTGCTGCCAACAAGGGCCCCTCTGTTGCAGAGAAACATTGCACTTATACTGTACACAGTGTACTTTTTCAGTAGCCATCACAGAAAGTGCCCCTTCTGTGCATTAGTTGGTATAGCTGTTATTGAAAGCCTTTGTTTGAAGCATCCGGTGCATCCCAGAGGTGAAATAAATATTTGGCAGCTCCGAGTGGCTGTGCAAAGAAGTACAGCTCTCTGACTTCTTAGCCTGATAAACAAATCCGTTCTGGTCGAAGTCAAATAGGCTAATGAGTTGCTCAGAAAGTTTTCCTACCATGAAGAGCTGTGTTTGTGTTTACAGGCCCCCTGGGAGGTGGAGGACAAGAAGCCCCCACCTGAATGGCCCATGCAGGGGAATGTGGAGTTCCACGACTACAGCGTTCGGTACCGAGAGGGACTGGACCTCGTTCTGAAGGACATCACACTAAAAGTCAAGGGAGGAGAGAAGGTGTGGGGAGGATATGCCGAGACGATTTATTTATCAGTGCAGAATAATGGCTCAGTGGGGTGTTCAACACAACTCCGTTTGTTTCTGCGCAGATCGGTATCGTGGGTCGTACGGGGGCTGGCAAGTCTTCGATGACGCTCTGCCTCTTCAGATTGCTGGAAGCTGCGGGAGGCGAGATCAGCATCGACAACGTGAAGATATCAGAGATAGGCCTGCACGACCTGCGGTCTAAACTCACCATCATTCCACAGGTACGACTGCTAAATTCTGCCTCAATGAAGCACCTGTATGTTTGAAAAGGATTATATGTCAGTATTTGTGCTAACAATCTTAATTTTTCAATGAAATATGTACAGTTTAGATCTCATACATCAACAGGAAAAAAATTAAACTAAGCTAAATGATTCAGAGTAGTAATTACAGTCTAAAAGACATCCATTTACTTCTACCACTTATTAGGGTCTGGGATAACTCAAGGACCAAATCTTTTAAGCCAATGCGCACATAGCGCAGTTAATATTATTCAATGTGATATCTGCTACTGCTGTCTCAAGCTCTATATTCAGCTATCTCTAGTCGGGAAACATCTGAAATCACCAGTCAAACAACCCCCCTGTGAGCAGCCACTTGGCAACAGTGGGAAGGAAAAGCTCCCTTTTAACAGGAAGAACCAGGCTCAGGGAGGGGCAGCCATCTGCCCCTCCCTGAGCCTGTTATTGTAAAAATGTTATTGTAAAAATTGTTCAAAGATTATGTGAAAACAGCTTGAGTCACATAAACGGGGTTATTTAGATTGTTGTTATGTTGACTGAGGCTCTGGAGACTGCTAATTCTTAATTTAGTTGCTGATCTGTCTGTCTGTCTGCTGTAAACTAAAGCTAGTGCTTTGCACCTTACCAGTGAAACCCACCACCACCCTGCACCCACCCAAGTTCACCCTGCCACTCTGTAGCATCGAATAATATCAGAGTGAGAGCCTAGCTGAATGTCCATCTGTCGGTTTTCCTTTCCAGCCAGGGTTGTGGTAGCTTATTCCTGCTCACGTGTGTTTCTGTGTTTGCCTCAGGAGCCTGTGCTGTTCTCTGGGACACTGAGGATGAACCTGGACCCTTTTGAGAAGTACAGCGATGAAGAGGTGTGGAAAGCCCTGGAACATTCTCACCTCCAGAAGTTTGTCAGTAACCAGGCAGCAAAACTGGACCTAGAATGTTCAGAGGGAGGAGAGAACCTCAGGTACGCTCAAAGACAAAGAAGCAGGGTGAACAAGGCTTGTCTGTAAATGCTGTTTCATTTACTGGATTTTGGTGTGTCTCCAGTGTGGGCCAGAGGCAGCTAGTGTGTTTAGCTCGAGCCCTCTTGAGGAAGACCAGGATCCTCATCCTGGATGAAGCTACTGCTGCTATCGACTTGGAGACAGATGACCTCATCCAATCCACCATCAGGACTCAGTTTGAAGACTGCACTGTCTTCACCATTGCACACAGACTCAACACAATAATGGATTATACAAGGTTAGTACCTTACCGATTACTTTGAAGGGAAAATGCACCACCTGCTTTTCCTTTTTTCTGTCATATATATATATATATATGTACTGTTACAATGGTGAACGCTCATAGACGATGGATATCCTTAGTATGGTCATCTCAGGAACAAAACTGTGGTTGTAGCCGACCTGCTGTTCAACTCTTCTTTTTTGCAAGGGAGAGCCATTCTTATCATCCTTGGCTTAAAGGGAGGATGCCCTCAAAGAGAATGTGGCTAAAACATCTATTATTCATTATTTTGAATCATGCAAAGCTACTCTAGTCAGGTCCCAGGGGCAGAAATGGGCCACTTTAAAACTATTTTAGAAATAGCTGCTCATTATTTTGAAGGACGAATAGTCATCAAGAGAATTCCTGAGATTTTTAGAACCGTAACACACAATACTGATGCTTTTCTACCAAAAGCAAAGTAGGAGTAAATTTGATAATGTGATGTGTGTGTAAAAGAAAATAAGAATGTACTGATTTAAAACCTGTATAGGTCTTGTGAATGAATCACACTCTCTTCCTTTCTTCTTACAGAGTGCTGGTGTTGGACAAGGGACGGATAGCTGAGTTTGATACTCCTACAAACCTTATATCTAAGAGAGGAATCTTCTACGGCATGGCTAAAGATGCAGGACTGGCACAGTAGAACTGCCTTTTTGTCCCGATGTTGTAAACCGGAGTCTGGAATTCAGCTCAGTTCACTTCAGTCTGAGTCTGTTTGAAACCTGGCAGTGGAACCGAAGAATACTTTCTGTGTGCACTTGTTATCATTTTCAGGAACCTTATTGCTCTCTTTGAATGAAGCCTGAGCTCCTCTGCAGACTTGGGTCATTTAGCACTTGCAAGTAGTTGCAGCGTCTGTCAAAAACACATCAGGACATAAACAAATGTTTCAGTAGGAAGTTTCTGGCTCTGATTGTCCTGCAAGTAAAAAAAGCCATAAGTGCAAATGTCATTTGAGCCAAGTCTGCTCTCTAGTGCCTTCTGCCAGTGGGATAAAGAAAGCCAGTGAATGTATCGTTTTCTAATCGGCTCTCTGCTGCAAAACAAACAACACGACAACAAAAAAAGGAGGAACTTTTTTAATTTCATATTTTCTACAAAGAAGAATAATGTGCCACTGTACCTTTCACATGAGAAAAAAACCTACATTTTTGTGATAAACCCACTTATTTTTGTACTGCACTATTATTTAAGCTACTTTTAAAGAATTGTCTTATCTAGGGAAGTGTGCTCAGTTACTTATGTGATTCTTCTGTGAACCAAATCTATAAAAACTTGAATTATGTACCACCAAAATATGAAATATGAAAATGCCTTTATATATAAAAAAGGAAGAACGAAATTGTTGTGCTGTCTTTAAATGGTGCTGGGGTATAAAACCTTCTGATTTTTGTTTCTGCTTATTGAAGTCATGTTTCCAGATGGGATTGTCATTTGCATGCCAAAGGGTCAAATATGATATGACTTTAACATTTTACAATCAAGATATTTGCTTTTTATGTTAAAGAGGCTGCTTGGGGTTTATTTTGTTATGTCTGATTTAAAAAAAAATGCTGCCTTTCAAAAAATGCTGTTTTTCCACTTGGGTGTGGAACCTTTATCCTAGATGGGTTGCTGTGACCTCGTGGATGCTAAGAGATTAATGTGCTCTGTTGTTAGTTTGGGCACATAACAGGTTTGTTGTAAACTGGTTATTCTAGCTCAGGTGTGTCAAACATAAGACCCAAAGTCCAGAGGACTATATTAACTATATTTTCTTAAGAGCCACCCCAACCCTATCTGCAGTTTTACCCATATATTTCTTACAAGTCCAAAGAGCCTTTCTGAACTTCTTTCATTTTCTACAGCAACTTCTCTGTGATGCAGAAAAACTGAGTTATAGAGGGCCTTAATTTGTGCAGCTAAAGTTCTTTACACTAACTGGGAAGGGAAGCTTCACTGGTTGTGGCGACAGTTGTCATTTGGCGCTATGGAAATGAATAAATTGGTCCAACCCACTTAAGGTCAAAGTGGGCTGCATGTGGCTGAGATGAGTTTGACATCCCTCCACTAACCCAATACTGAAACTGAATGGCTTGTTGGAAGATTGACTTGTTTTTTGTTTATCTGAAAAATGTATTTAGAATTACTCATATTTTAAGTCCAGACAATCCTGCTTACCAAGTCTAAAATGTCACACATTCATATCAAGTGTTCTTGTTGTTGGTTGCAAGTCGTCACATACTCACAACACTGAAGAACATTTCATAACAGAAACACCACAACAACAGAAAAACCTGAAGAAAATAAAACATAATGCATATCTGAAAGGTTACCATCATCTTTTGGGACATTTGTCATAAAGATTTAATAAATCATCAGTAATGATAACGCCATTGCAAGAAAATGTATCATGTCAGCTTCTGCAGGAGTCTTTGTTTAGTGTCTGATTCTAGTTAATCTCAAAACATCCACCAGATTCAGGGTGACCGTCGAGGGCCGGTGTCCACCTGAATCAAATGATTAGTTCATTACCAGGCCTCTGGAGAACTTCAAGACATGTTGAGGAGGTAATTTAGCCACTTAAATGAGCTGTGTTGGATCAAGGACACATCTAAAACCTTGAGGCCTGGAGTTGCCCACCCCTGGTCTAGGGTTAGGGGTTGGATTAAAGCCCACCCCTTTAAACAACCAAACAGAAAAGCCTTTAAAAAAACCAAAATATTAATAGGTTTAAAAAAAGGATGGTTTAATTCTTGGGTTTTTCTACCAGATGAGAGTTCTTAGAGGACCTTATTTGTAGAATTTAGGAGTAGTATGTAAGTGGGACCTTTTTGTGTGCACATACATGCAAATGTACCAATTATATACTACTTACATGGGTTGAAGTGTGCAACAAATTTTTCTTCCACATTTTTGTGGGGATATTTATTGGCAAAGATAATAAAAGACACCCAGAAAGTTCTTTTAACGTTACCAGCACCAGGGTCAATCCGTTTGGAACTCGGGAATACAGGTGTGGTAGAATGAATTATATGAAGTGAAACTTGTTAGAGTTAACCTTTAACCAAAGGTTGCATTGACCTGATATAAAGGGATGCAGACGGGACTTTCAGAATATCTTACACACCGGCCTAAAAATCCAAATGGGGTCTCAGTGGTCACGGGGATTACTGCTTTGGAAGGCAAATCAGTTCTATAATTGGTTATGTGACTCTGGAGGAGCCTTAGTTTAAAAAATGTATGCTGATGATGTCCAGAGGGTTGTTTCATTCAAGTTGTGGCTAATGAATCATTCCCATGTAGCCTTGTAGTCAGTACAGATTTCTTAAATTAGATATTTTACATATTTGGATTTTTTTTTCAGGTAAAACAAAACAAGACTGTTTCAGTTGTGCTTTGTGTGAATGTCATTTATACAGTGATGCAGCAAAGATGTTTTTATTTTTACAATTAAGAAGAGACAGTGTTGCAAATCACCAGTTTTTGGGGGGTAATCTACCTAACGTTAGTGCCAGTCAGTATGTAATTATTCCAACCATCCACTAGAGTGTGCTCACACTCAGTCAGCAAGCCAGGAAACTGACTGTTGCCCCAACTTCTTCACTTAAAACTGAAGGAACTTGTGTGTCTTCCTTGATGTATCCTAACAGGCAAAAATATGGTAATTTTACTACAGTGCTGGTAGAAACTAGTACAAAAATACAATAAATTAAAATCTAATAAGACAAGAGAGTTAATGTAAGAGCTTTCTTAACTGTGGATCGAGAGGGATTTGTTGCTTTTTCTATTGTTTTATACATTGATTCTGTGGATATGTTATTGGAAATTGGGTTGGCTGTTCTCAGAACTGATTGGGGATTAAGAGAAAGTAGGAAGAGAGACCATGACAGGGCAAAGAAGAGAAGTTCACCTTAGATTCCTTACAGCAAGATGTCTCTTGCCCCACACACAGAAACACTGCAGTTAACATTTCTCAGTATTTTTCCCTGGCACACACCTTTCTTTGTCTCCAACATGCTAAAACTGATAAATGTTGATAGGGCGGCATGAATGAAAGCTGTGGTGCCAGCTTCCTTAATAAGGTCCCTGCCTATTGGCACAGATGTACAGAATCGGACCCAGAGGTGAGAGGAAGATTAAAAACAACTTTAGCACAACAGTGACACAGCAAGAAGGTTTGAGTGTTATTTTTTGATGCCTTGTCAGAATGTTGCTCAGTATTGCTCAATATCGGAGTACCAGACAGAGCAAGATGTTCTTTTGATATGTCTAGGCCACCCACAGATGTCAGGAAATTCATAGAAGAGGTCTAGATTTTTGAGAAATGCATAACTGGTTTTAAATTGAGAAATAAATACCAGGTGGTCACCAAGAAGGCTGGCATTAGTCAGATTTTACTGTAATATAAAGCTAGAGTCAGTTTCCTGGTAGCTTCTTTTGGCATATACACTATAGGTGTGTAGGTGGGGGTGGCCGCATATATAAGAATCAGTCCATTTACCATTTGTAAATGAGGGGCCACAACATTAAAACCACTGAAGGGGACAAGCACTGATAATCTTGTTGCAATACAAAGTTTTGAAAGAAAACCTTGGGTCCTAGTGTTTGTGTCGGTGCTTACACACTACCTAACATTTTTGGCCAAATTCCACTCTGGCAACGTTGCTACTCGGGGTCAATGCAGACCACCACTGCAAAAATATACCCAGAAACTGTTTGAGGTTTGCCAACGTATCAGCCCAGCCTGCTGTCAGGACAGAGTAGACATTACTCTCTGACTCAACTCATCTGTGACATGGACGGAGCCACAGCCTGTAGCCCTGGTTCAACTTCACCTAATATTGCCGCAGCACCATGTGTAGACTCCTTTGATGTAGCATCACTGCTATTGATATTTCACATTCTGTTGACAAGTTTAGTTAAGTGCTTTTTCTAATTACCGTCCAGAGATTTCCGCTCTCTTATTTCCCTAAAGGTCGCCACAGCAGATGGATGATGATATGAGATAATGTGTAATGTTTGATTTGGCACAGATTTCTTAAAAAAAAAGAAGTATACATATATATATATATATATATATATATATATATATATATATATATATATATATATATACTTCTTTTTTTATATATATATATATATTTTATATATATATACTTTTTTTAATGCCAGATGCCCTACTTCAGCTGATATCTCTTCAACCAAACATGCAGATGTTTGCTAAAGTCAAAGTTGTTTCTTTGGATTTTGTTTTACTTCACCAACCTGTTGCTAAATTCTTCAAAATACTTTTTAAAATTGTTGTACAGGTCTAATGTCAGCCAGCTGATCTTCATTACTGGGGTAATCTCAAAAACTATGATGATGTTTTGTCTCTTCAACTTTGACAGGTGTTGACTTTAATAGTCTAAATAAAAAAACTGATATCAAAGCTTGTAATCCTCACATAACCTCTCACCTGAGGGCATGCCATTTCATGATTTTGTAATTTTCCTGACACCTGGGGAATTTTTGTGATTCTACAAAATAAGCTTATTATTTGTAGCCCCAAGATGTGTCTGCCCTTACTGAGTTTGACAACAGTTAACAGTTTACAATCCTCCCTCATTATGAAACCTCTCATTTGTAACTCTTTCTGCCCTGGGGAGAGCGACAGGTATTTTCATCTGTGTGCACGTACACATTTTGCTCCTAGTGAATATCCAATAACAAGAAGTACAGTAAGTTGCCCCAACCACAAACACATATCCAGTAAACAATAATATAAGGTGACATAGTGAATCATGGAGAATATGGGAATATGTTTTTTTATGATTAGCACTGAAATGGACCTAAAATAATCCTTCTACAGGATCCGGAGCATGGCAAGATCCAGATAAACAAGGCTTTATTTATTAGCTTGTCATACACACACGCACACAGGTTTACACAAAAATCACCACGTCTGCATGAAGAACAAACAATCTCCTGCACACACATACTTAAACGCAGCATGAGGCCACCGTTATTGCACTGGAAGGCAGTCTAATAGCTACCCTGTCCTCAGCTGAACTGTGGAGGAAACCAGTGGAAGCGGTTTACACAGGAAAGGACTGAAGAAATGATAATAACAACTTCATTCATTAAACACGGTGCCAACTCTCACGCCCACTGCAGAGCACACCTTCAAAGTATTTTTTTTCCCGTTTTTGAGTTGCACTGTCCTCATCTCACCTCTGCTGGTTTGCCAGTCGGACTTGTTAAGGAACAGATTGAAAGCTGGACTCATGTTTTCTATTTTAAGTCTTGGATATGAACCCAAACCCAAATGAGTACTTAAGTTTTGGGTGATAACCTGTTTCAGTGCTCCAATTAAGCTTTGTTCTTGTCAAATAATGTCCTCAAGCCAAGATTCAGAGACCGTTCTTTTTCTTTTCTGGAATTTGAGAACAAGTCTGTACATTTGCATAAATTCAAAGTAATCCTGTGTACAAAGACATGCTTTGTAGGATGTATGCAGACGGCTGAAGAATGTGGACTGTATAAATGGAAAACTGCTACGTGGAAAATAGAGATTGTTGTGCAACACCAGTCACGTATCACAGATTGCATGCATTTACAGAGACAAGAAAAAGTCCACTGAGTGTGCAATGTATCAAGCAGGTAGAAGCATGAACTTGTACATGGCTAAAATGGCTTTATTGAGCTCAGGCTGCAAGTTATCGTGTTTTACACAGTGCAGAAAGTCTATTAAAGTGAGGAACAGTATGTAATCAGCTACGTCAGTGTGTTTCATGGAATCCCAATGAATGCAATCACATTGAAATGGATTCTGTTTATAACTGCTGTTATCGACATTATCATTATGTCTAACCTGATGGAAATTTACTGCATTTATTAGTGCTGATCACAAAGTACTGCAGGTCACATATTTCCCTTTATTTGGCCCATTATAGATTTTTACAAACAGTTGTCATTAATATTAAGTAATGAAAAAATTAAGCATATTAGAATAAAATTATAACTATGACATGGTTTTGTTGTCTTTAAAAATGATGTATTTTCCAAGAGCATGTTGTGTTTGTTAAAATATGAGTTCCAACATCTGTAAAAAAAAAAAAAAAAAATCCTGTGTGTGTGTGTGTGTGTGTGTGTGTGTGTGTGTGATATAAGACTTCTATATTCATAGTATGTAAAGTCAAAGTACATCACTTCTTGTTACCTGTAAAAACCGAACACGCAGCTTTAATTCAAACAGTCTGAATGTGTGTTAACATGTGTTTTTTGTTGTTTTGCAGTCGTTAAATAATAAGAACTACATTTTTGTAAGCTGAAAAATGCCTTTGAGACTTTTCTTTCCGTGCGTCATAGCGCACGGTGCGCCCTGGCGCCGGCGGGGACCGCAAAGGGTTAAACGGGGTTACCAGCAATCCTTTTCACAGGCAGGTGCCCCGCCAGCTTTTCGCTTTTTTTAAAGCTTCTTTCAACATCTAAGGAGAAACTCATAACTGTCATTTTGCGAGTTACTTGGCGCGTCTTGTTAGCAGCGATGGCGGCGGGTTGGTGGTATAAATAGAGAAGTGAATTTATCAGCTGACACACATCGCACGGACTCTGGAGACTGATGCGCTTTGACTCGTTTGCACACCTGCCTTTATTTCGAGTAGAACTGATTTACAGCCGGATCACAGAAACACACATTACTTTGTTCGTTTGGTTGTTTTAACTTTCAGCACTTGTTGAATTGCGCGCCGCTCTGAAGATGTGGTGGATGCTGTTTCCGCGCTGGATCTGGTTCCTGACGTGTGTGTCAGTGTGGATGGAGCTCCAGGTCGGAGTTTTGACCCACATTGACTATACGCACGGGGGGATCTGCCCCAATGATATGAACCCCAACCTGTGGGTAGACGCCATGAGCACCTGCACACGAGAGTGTGAATCTGACCAGGTAATGTCATGGCAGTAACTTGGAATGAAGGCTTATCGTGGTTTGTTTTATTTTTTGTTAATAGTGCATGTGGGATTTTCAAATAGAGTGAACAAAAAAGAAAAAAAAAACAGTCAGGATAACTATATTATTGTGATGGTATTGTGCCACATTGTTTGATGTCCTTGGTTTTGTTTTTAATCAAATTAATTAAACTCAAAATACAAGTGCACGAAAATGATGATAGACTCTGTAACTATGACTATACAAAAGGAACAATTACACATTTATTTACTTTATTAGAATATGTGCCTTATTGGTGCAATATTTCTATTTTATTTCTATTTAATTTGTAAATATCATATCATGCATGACTCTTTCTAGTTGTAGTTATTTTTCAGCTGCTTCTGTTTTAGGTATATAAGTTACTTTTGACTTTTTAAACTGTTTATATCCCACATGGAAAGTTTAGTTTTGTTCCATCTTGGATTCAAAGCACTTTTTTTCTCCCTCTTGCAGGAGTGCGAGTCCTATGAGAAGTGTTGTCAAAATGTGTGTGGGAATCGAAGCTGTGTGGCAGCCCGTTATGTGGATGGAAAGAAGGGCCCCGTGGGAATGCCAAAGGAAGCAACCTGCGCCAATTTCATGTGCACTCAGCAGGGCTCTGAGTGCGACATCTGGGACGGTCAGCCGGTGTGCAAATGCCGGGACCGCTGTGAGAAGGAGCCACATTTCACCTGCGCCTCTGATGGCATGACCTACTACAACAAGTGCTACATGGATGCAGAGGCGTGCTCTAAGGGCATCACCCTGACCGTTGTCACGTGCCGCTTCCATCTGATGTGGCCCAACACGAGCCCTTCTCTGCCCCAGGTGACCACTCTCCGGCCAACCACTGCGACCCTTCAGGCGACTATCCCACCCACCACCGAGCCTCAGCCACCTGTACTGATAAGCAGCCCCACTCCACAGACTGTGAATGTCGGGGAAACGGCAAGCTTCCTGTGTGACATCATCGGTCGCCCCCGGCCTGAGATCACATGGGAGAAGCAGATGCCTGATGGGGTAGAGAGGGTTCTCATGAGGCCCAATCATGTTAGGGGTAACATGGTGGTCACAAACATCGGTCAGCTTGTCATCTATAACGCCCAGCTGCGTGATTCAGGGGTCTACACCTGCACGGCTCAGAACCCATCTGGTTTAGTGCAAGCCAAACACCCATTCACTGTGCTGCCCACAGAGTTACACAAAACTCCTGAACCCAAGAACCAGACCCGCTGCCTGCCTGACGAATGTCTGAAACCCCTTGACAGCGCAGAGGATTGTGGGAGTGAGCTGCAGAAAGTCAGCTGGTACTACGAGTCCAAATCCAACAACTGCTTCTCCTTTACGCACTGCCACAACAACAGCCAGCAGCCCAGGAAGGTGTTCCAGACATATGAGGAGTGCATGCAGTGCTGTGGTCCGGAACTGTCTGGCCCCTGTGGGCTCCCCACCCTGCAAGGCCCCTGCAAGGCATACGAGCCGCGGTGGGCGTACAGCACCACCCTACAGCAGTGTCAGTCCTTCATTTACGGAGGTTGTGAAGGAAATGAAAACAACTTTGAATCTAAAGAAGGCTGCGAGGAGATGTGCCCCTTCCCAAAAAACCAAAACTGCAAGGCCTGTAAGCCGAGAGGCAAGATGGTGACGAGCTTCTGCCGCAGCGACTTCGTCATCCTGGGTCGCATGTCTGAGCTCACAGAGGAGAAAGACTCAGGCCACGCCCTCGTGACTGTGGAGGAGATCTTCAAAGATGAGAAGATGGGTCTCCGCTTCTTTGGCAAGGAGCCCCTGGAGGTCACTTTCATCAACATGGACTGGAACTGCCCATGCCCCAACATCACAGCTGCTGCTGCAGAGGGCCAGGTCATCATCATGGGCAATGTCAGCGATGGCATGGCCATCCTTCAGCCTGAGAGTTACATGGGAGCATCTAGCCCTCGTCGGGTACGGAAACTGAAAGAGGTCATCTCTAAGAACACATGTGACATTCTCAAAGCGATCACCAACAGCCCTCAGTAGAGCTAATATCTGTACATAATGTTAAGCTATTATATTCTGAACATTGCCCACAGTACTGTCGAGATCTTTTGAGCATTCTAGCTACATTTGGAGTTCTTAATGTTTCACTATGATATTGTTTATGTTTTGTGTTGTCAGTTTGCAGGGAAGCATTTCTTTGTCCAGCCATTGGAGTTATTAACCCAAATGCCATGTAAGTGAACACAGGAGAGTTACCTTACTCTGTCCTCCCTCATATCCTCTCTCACCTATGCAGAAATATAGCTTGTAGACGTTTGGCATCAAAGCATGAAACAATTTGAACTCTCCATTTTAAATACTTGGTATGTGACCAGGAACTTTTAACATCCTAACATTTACTTGGTGTGGCACACCAGGACATGTGCCATACTGCATATGCAGTATGACTGCATAGATTTCATCCAAATGAATGAGTTGTAAAATATTATATTTACCACATTTTCTCCAAAGCAGCTGCTCATTTTATATCGTCCTTCTCTTATTTCTTGGGTATTTATTACCATGGAAGCTTGTCTTTGATTTTGTACCTCACATCCTCTCTGAAATCAAGTGGACTTTTGTATTTTGTGTAATGTATAAAGAAAATAAACATTTGGGATCTTCTCTTTCCTCCTCATTTCTTGTCTTGTAACACCATATTATGAGGGAGGGCAGTCATGGCGATCTTACTTTATAAGGCTAACAGGAGTGTGGAACCAGATTACCTTTTCAGCTCAGTTTTGGTGCCTTTGTACCTGTTGTGATGACAGACAGCAGCTGCTCTGTGTACTGTACCTGTGTAGCTCCGCTGACAGGTTGTGATAAAAGAGACTTGGGAATAGCATATCCACAGTCCACCCTGCCCCCTCCCCATCCCTGCAAACCTCCAAACAGAACCCATCCATTCCAAACACCCATGTGGCATTGTAAAAACTTCACCCTATTTTGTTTTGCCTCCATGGTCCAGCCTAATTGGGTAAGGATCCCAGGCCGTAAACCTCAGATCCACTCCCATACAAGAGTTATGTGTTTCATGCCGTGCCAGCCGGCATCTCTGGGTTACTAGGAAAAGGCCTTGGTGGGCTTCGACGAGGGTGTTCTACTTCCCAGATGAGATTCTGTTTCTCCCATCCAGAGCGGTGATGGAGGCAGAGATCAGCCCATGTATGGTGTTCCTTTACTGGCAAAACCACCCGGGAGGTCAGACCTGCACTTCAGCAGCTGTTGAGTCTCTAGACTCTGAAAAATATTAGATCTGCAGCACCTTGGATCACATCAGAAAGTGATATAAACAAAGTTGATATCAACAACACAAACACAAAGTTTGCCAACCTTTTATTGCTCTCTGATACGCTGTTAATTCATTTTAGAATCTCTCAATCCCTCATCCCATCCACTATGGACGGGATGACATTACAGACAACTCCTCAGGACACTGAGGTCTGTGGGTTTGACTGCTTCATTCACATAGCTGATCTAAAGATAGTTTAATCTTTGGTATGTTTTTGCAGATTCTCCAGATTTTGACAACTAAAAGCAAACTAACTGTATGGATCAAAATGCTATTTTGGAAAGATGGCCGTTTAGAAATACAAATTAATTATATATACCTGATAACTGATTAAAGGACTTAATTACGGAGATTGGGGCCTCTATATGCACGTATAGCTGTACAAAAAGGGTGTAACCTCCACATCTTGTGCAAATTATCAATTCAAAACAAGATACTTTTAAGTTTTGAAACATGCACTCTCATAAGCTACATAGTGGTTTTGCTTACTCCCTATAATTCCCTAACTTCTGCACATTGCAAAGAAGGGCTTCAAGGCACAAGACAAGACAGCCATGTTTCTTAATGTATATTTAAGGAGTCAAGCAAAGCTAGCAAAAGCTGTTTTTAACTGTATTGCTCGATTGCTTGATGCACAAGTTTGAAATTTTGGATTTTCTTCAATCCACACAAGGTGAAAAGCAGGATTTGGTTAAATTTCCCTTAGCAAGTCTCACCTTGACCACATTCTTTTAGTAGCCATCAATGAGGTTCTGGGATAATCCTAGTTGGATATTTGACCATTCTTCTTGACAGAATTGGTAGAGTTAATTTAAATTGGTTGGTTTTCCTTGTTCAGACTTGGCTTTTAAGCCTAGTCCATACATTTTCAGGTTGAGGTTGGGGCTTTGGGAAGACCATTGCAGAAGCTAAATGTTGTTATCTATTCCAAACCAGTTTTGTTTGTTTGGGATCATTTTCTGTTGAAACACCCAAACTGAATCAAACTTTCAACCAACTAGATGTTGATTTGACATGAAGTTGAAGGACATGGAAGTAGCCCCACTTTTTCATTATTCTAACAATATTCAGTACAACTGGCAGCAAAACAGCCCCAGAGCATGATGCTACCACTACCATGTTTGACAGTTGGTCTAATTTTCTTAGGTTTGAAAGCCTCAGGTTTACTCATCCTCCAAATATACATCTTCTCATTGTGACCAAATTGCTCACTGTTTGTTTCATGTAACCATTAAAGTTTTCTCAAGACGTTTGGCTCATCCATGTGGGCAGCTGCACATTTTAGTCACGCTTGAAGGTGTTGATTTTTGGCAGGATTGAGCCATGGTGGTTCCTTGGGTGTTCCTGAACATCCTAACCAATTTAATCTCATCTGAGGGCAGCAGTTTAGGTTTTTGTCCGGAACTTGGTAAAGTGGTGACACATCGGAATAACTCTCAGAATCTGCAGTTATTAAGAAATGGCTCCATTAAGCTTCTGGAATAGCCTTCCCAAAGCTCCTGCTTCAACCCCACTGAATTTATTTGAGTGTGCTAACTGTAAACCAAGTAATTAAAATGATCTCTACAAATTCTACCAAGATGAATGGTCAAGTATCCAGCCCGAATGATGTCAGTCATTCCACCCAAGAAAAAGACCAGTTCAAAGAAGTCATTGAAAGGTCTAAATTACCATGATATTCAAATCTTTTGTTGGATTATTCTGTATGTGTGTGGTTGTCACCAGGGTATAGTGGTACTTGCTTGTCTGCATAGTTTTACATCAATGACCAATTCTACATGGACAAAAAGATAAAGAATGAAAAGCTGCATTAAAGAAGAGGATTTATCATTAAAATAAAAGTACTCATATAAATTCAAATGATTGCATAGTGAAAGAATGAGTTAAAATGTTAAAGTTGATTTCACAGCTATCAGCCAGAACCACTTTTTACCCAGTAATGCACATTCTTTTAATATTTAAGGCAGTTTTTAACGCTCCAGAACTTTACATAGAAAGGTCAGGGTTTGAATCATGAACGTTCGCAGAGCTCAGATACAATGCACAAACCAGGCAACCACATCATAGTGTCTCCAAAATGGGAATGCTTGTGCGTTTTTCAGTCAGTAGTGGAGGGTTATGTGCATGAAGATTTGAACCACAATAGCTTCATGCTGACAGGTCAAAACTGTTTCAGTGGCTCACAGAGGACCAAGTATAACAGTCAGGGTTCTTCATAATGCTTTCCTCATGAGTGCATACCCACACTACTGTCCCTTTAATTTAGTTTGGATTGAGGCCAAGCAGGTAAAACCAACAGTTCATCTGAGGAAACTAGCTCAACAAGCAAACAAAAAATCCCTTAAAAGAACCGCAAAAGCCATCAATTATTTTTCTTCTCTTCTCATTTTCCAACCTATGTGCATTAAAAAAAAAAAACACCTTTAACTACTTCAATGCATCGTCTGAGGTCTACAAAAGCACAATTTATTATCAATTAAAATTCAGCATATTTGAAACATGTGTGATCCTTATTTTTCAGGCACTCGCAGACTTTTATGCTTTTCTAATTTGAGCTGGGCCAACTGAAAGGGTACAAGAGTTATGCTTTGATATGCTGTGCAGAATTTTCACTCACGTATTTTTTTCTCCCCCCTTTGCTTTCTCTCTGGCTTTGCTGATTTGATGGGGTCACTGCGTTCACAAGCTCGGTTCACACAAGGCCGGAATAGTCGGTGTGGTCTGCGTGAGTCTCAGATGTAGACTTGCATCAGGGAGAAAGGACAGCACAGGGAGCGGAGACTAGGACAGCAGGGCCGGTTACACTCTCTGTGTGTACATCTATGCGGTGCCTTCACGTTGTCTATCCAGAGCAGATTTGGACAGTAGCACCTGTGGAACAGATCAGCTAGCCGGGTGGTTTAAGACCTTTGATTCATGACCTGCATCTGTTATGGTTATATCATTTCGAATGTCTATTGAGAAGATACAGTGGCCACTCACACGCATTGACTGGAGATGAACGGGATCTCCGTGGCAGTATATCATCCTGGAGCAGGAGCAGCTGAAAGGTCTGAAGCTGGTAGGTGGTAGCTGGTCTAAAGCTGAAGCGACTGTTAAATGCTGTCACTACCCTGAATCACAAACATAGGTGGCCTTGAGCAAAGTGCTTCACCCCCAGGCCCTTCTTTGTCAAATGTGACAGACTCTCTGATGATGATGTCTGAAAAGGCAATCACCGAGTCAAGGCCAGGAACAGATTACCTCACATCACGGCATTTGTCAAGTCTTCTGCTTATATTCTTTTTTTTTAAATCTCGATCTAAAAATGCTATTTAGCTTTGTTCTGTTTTCTCTCTATCATTGTAATGTTTTTACCCTACAATATAAAGTGCCTTGAGGCAACTGTTGAGCTGTGACAGACATGTCTTTTTTTTCCCAAGGTCACGTAGGGACGACCTAGTTGACAGAAGCATGGGGATCTCAGTGTGTTGGCCAGGTTATGTGGTTCTGTATTTGACGAGGTTGCATGCACCACAGCATCCTCTGGTGTTGACTGCAGCTTGTTTTCATTCAGATTTTTCCTTTGCTACCAACACAAAGTCCAATCTAAACTAAATATATTAAATGTATGGAAATATGATAACACATTTTCTCCACACATTCTGTACTTTGATGTTGTTTAATCTAAACGCTCGAGTTGTTACATCAGGATTCTGCGGTAGTCACTTAAATGTTTAACAGCAGATACCATTTCTCTGTAATCTGAAATTTTTGTGCACAATAAATTGAAAACTACATTCCCTTGTTAAGGGTCAATAAGGGAAATGTGACTCCATTCAAGCGCAATGGTGGCATAGGAAGCAATGTGATTTGCTCCCTCTTCCAGTCTGCATGTTTACTGTAATCGTCTTTAGACAAGATACTGAACTCCCGACATGTGAGTGCGTGCCTGACTGTTAGACTTGGGAACAGAATAAAAGTGCTGTATGACTGGGTGAATGAGGCTTGTAGCAAAAGGTTCTGATCCTTTGCTTTAATTACTGCCACAAAGGAGGTTATGTTTTTGGTAGAATTTGCATGTGTGTGTGTGTGTGTGTGTGTGTGTGTGTGTGTGTGTGTGTGTGTGTCACCTCTACAGGGTGCAGAGTGGGGTCATGTTAACATTCCATTAAATTTATCTTATCCACCAAAGTTTTCAAGGTTGACTTAAAAAAGCCTCATAACACAGAAATAGAGTCCTACAAGTGTGGTGTGCATTGTCAACATATAGAATGTAGTGTATAAAGATCTTAAATATCGTGTTACATTTGACCTCTGACCTCGCCTTCAAGGTCAAAAAAGTTCAAACTTTCATAAAATATCTTTACTACCTGTGTTTGTGTTTAGGAAATAATACTGGTATATGGGGATTCTAAATATCACATTACACAGTCAAATATCATGTCATATTTGAACTCTGACCTCACTTTTATATTACATGTCTGCCTTTCTTTCAAGTTGACCCCAAAATGCATTATATCTTTAAAAAAATTACTTTCAAGAGAAAGAGAATGAGATGCCTATTTAGTTTGAAATATACTGTGGTATAATATTAAAAGTTACATAAATAAGTTCAAGTTATTCATGTCAAGATTTTTCCACAGCATGTCTTTATCCCGGCTTCCTCCTCTCACCCCAGCCGGTCATGGTAGATGGCCCCGCCCCTCCCTGAGCCTGGTTCTGCCGGAGGTTTCTTCCTGTTAAAAAGGAGTTTTTCCTTCCCACTGTCGCCAAAGTGCTTGCCCATAGGGGGTCATCTGATTGTTGGGTTTTTCTCTGTATGTATTATTGTACAGTCTACAGATATTGCTATTTAGCGTTTTTTTTTTTTTTATCTATTGCTAATATATATTTTGTAACATATCTATATTATGGCTAAAGCACTTCTGGATGGATGCAAACTGCATTTCATTGCCTTGTACCTGTGACATGTGCAATGACAATAAAGTTGAATTTTATTCTATTCTATTCTATTCTATTCTACAATAAAATATAAAGCACCTTGAGGCGACTGTCGCTGTGATTTAGCGCTGTATTTAAAAAAATTGATTTGAATTGAATGCCACCCTTATTTGATTTTTAGTGCACTAAAAACTTATTAAAGTATGTTTAAAAAGAACAATAAAAACAAAATTAATATACAGAAAATAAATTCTGTCCAGAGAGTTGAGTTAGTTAGTTAGTTATCAGAGTGCTTCTTGTTTACTATAAAATGCAAGTCCAAGCCTTCTCACATGCAGCTTGGTGTCTTCTTACTCATGAAATGAGTTAGCCAGTTCACAAGAATGAGCATTTTTCACATCTGAATACTAAATGATAAACTCAATAGCTGCGTAAGAAGTAGATACTGAGATTTTCATTGATCGTGACCACAATTAGAAACGAGTAAATAGGAGGGACCGCTCAGGTCCAGCGGTTAGGAGACAATGTTAAAGTGGTAAGGCTGACATGGTTTGGACAGGCACAAAGTAGGGACGAATGGATACACTGGACAAAGAATGCTGAATATGGAGCTTCCAGGCAGTAGGGAAACAGGAAGAGCACAGTGAAGATTGATGGATGCAGTGAAGGAGGACATGCAGAAGGCTGCTGTGACAGAGGAGGACGCTAAGGATAGAGCGATATGAAGGCAGATGCTTCTCTGTGGTGACTCCTAAAGCAGCTAAAAGAAAAAGGGGTTGAGTGAGAAAACTTAGAGATCACTGATTTTGAATTTTACCTGTACCAGACTGCTCAGCTTTATGACACCAACCTAAAATTTATAGTGTTCATTTTCTCAGAAAAACCCTATCTGAGCTATTTCTATACTCTGATATGAAGAAACTTTCATTTACAGATCTGTCCCTTTGAAATTTGCTTTAAAGAACAATATTTTGTTTCAGCTGCATGCTGCTTTTGAGTTCAACAACTTTCTGCCTGCTTCATGTGTCTTTGTAGCTCAGCTTATGACTATAATCGAAATAACAAATTCTATTCGTCTTAGTGTGTGTTGAGGCATTTCTTTTGCACTGTAAATAAGTTCGCAGTTGCCAGCCTCTCTTAAAATTGCCTGCTTCCCCGTGTTTTGCCTTTTGGGGAGATCAAGCTTGGAGGTGCTTGAAGCTACAACCAGGGAAAAAGTATTTTTAGAACCAACAATGACGTGCAGGCTGGATTAAAATCTGAGTTTGACATGTGATTTAACAGTGGTGGATGACATAATCAGATCCTTTACTTAAATTAAAGTAAAAATAAAATAAAATACAGTGCTACATTTGTAACACTGAAAAAAGACGTCTTAAATATCAGAAAACCTTACTCAAGTATTTTAGTCAAGCATCATGCATCAGGTCGCTGTTCTAACTTCCATAAATCTGTATCTGTGTTTTGCTGGTTCTTATACAGCTGAACCACTTTTAACATGCACATCAAAATGAAAGGGACTTTGACTTGACAGATATTTATGATTCAGTCTTTCTGTCAAAATCTAATGTTATTTATACATCTAAAAGAAAAATAACTTTAAACAGAAATTTGTTCTCCACTGAGCTGCTATATAAGAAAAAAAACCTCATTTATTAACTTAAAATTTAAATGTAGTTCAAAAATATTTATTTTTTATGAGAGTAAAGTATGTGAACACTGGCATACGCTGATCTGTGAAGCCTGAACCATAAAATAATTGCCAAAAAATTCAAATCTTTGAAAATGTGTTTATTAAACCCTTTGACAATTCAAAATAATATTTATTATTATTATTATTATTATTGTTGTTGTTGTTGTTGTTGTTGTTGTTGTTATTAATAATAATAATAATCCTATTTGGTAAATGCAAGTTATTGCTTACATTTTTTTTGTGGAATTTATTTAAGTTTGTTCAGGGGGAAAAAATCCCACTGATGATGTAGAAATCTAGTTCACAAAATCTACATGTATCAAATATGATACAGTTGTGTAGCAGGATGAATAATGAAGTGACAAACAGCTCTGTCCTATCAAGTCATAGACTCCCCCGAAGTAGTGTAGCATCTGGTGGTATTTGGTAAGATGTAGATTGTGAGGTGGGACTTTTGCTGTTTTGTATTTTGGGTTTTTTTTGTTTTCATGTCATAGGTTAAACTGATGTTAAACTGATTTTCTACAGATCATGTTCTACTTGGGATTTGTTTATCCTTTAATTGTAAAAGAAAAGTTTCTTTCTCCTAAAAGTTCTGGAGTAGTAAAAAAAAAAAAAAAATGGAAATTTAAATAAAGTACCTGGATAACTTTTTATGAATATAAATTTGCTTGCACATTCATAAAAGTGACTTTCTACTTAAGTCGAAAAAGTTGCCTTAATTATTAATAATGCTTATCTTAATGTGTTTTTCCAATTAAGGCTATAAAGAAAAACAAATGCACATACCATGCAAATAAAAATCAATGAAAGAAGTTGTCCTATGTCTGTTTCTAGCTGTCATGCAACCAACAGGTGCAGCAACCTTTCAATTCCACTAGAGGGAAGCACAAGCTCATGTTATCTGTTACCTCTAACATCCATACTGAAGCATAGTGACACAACACTGTGAGCATACATCAGTTCACTTTCTATCAGTTTGCCCATTTTTCCTATAATTACATTTAAACAATTTCAGAGATCAGTGGTTCGTTGTTGGAGTCTTATTATCCACAATGCAGGAACACATTCAGGAAAAGTAGTTTGTCTTCTAGAAGAAAAATGTTGTTATCTAAAGCCCAGATTATTGACCATATAATGAAGACATTAAAGGGAGCTATTCAAATGGACTATCGGCTTCTGTCTTCCATCCAACTGCTAGATTACACTTTTAACTACCCCATTCTGTAAACCAGTTACCGAGCCTAAGGTCACATCTGTTCTACTACTGCTGTCCTTATGTAACAAAGGTTGGTAACGTATACAAAACAAACACATGTATACACATTTGAGGTCATTACATCGATTTACCATCAGCTGTCTACCCCTGTGCTAACCTTAAATCAAGTTATCAGCCTAAAATATAGGGATGTAGCCATGGGGGGTTGTTTGTCTTCAACATAAAAGAGACAAGTCCCCGCAATGTAACTATACCAAAAATGCATGTCCCCACAATTTAAGTAAGACAAGCACACACACACACACACACACACACACACACACACACACTGCACACTCAGCATGTTTTGATGCTTGAAGCAAAACAGTGAGTGGCTGGTGGAAAATGAGGGGAGAAAGTGCATCCTCCCTTCATTTATTTTCATGTCATGCTGTGACAGCAAATGACACTTTCAGAACCAGTTTACTCTCCTTGATTGACGGCTCCTGAATATTTCATGGGTTTCATTTGTTTTGGGGATTTTTTTTCTCATGCATAATGAGATCTTTGATACTGATTTAATGGCACGAAAAATCCCCAGAATAGTAAACATCAGTAAAGATTACGTAACAGCATTGCGTATTTCATATTAAACATTTACATATCAGCGACAGATGGGATGAACAAAGAAAAAGCAAAACGGCAAGTGGATGAAGCTATGGTACCGTAGCATTTGTTGGATACAGTAAAGGAATGCTTTATCAGTGGAAATTTCCGTGCCAAGCTCGGCATTAGTTACAAGCTAATGTGGCTATGTTTTTAAAAAGTGCGCTAAAATATAACCAATGCATTCTGGTTTTTATTTAACATTAGCTAATGGTGTCAAATCAATGATTGTAGAAAAGGGTCAGTCATGGTGTCAAATTCAGAAAATGAGCATTAGTTTGCTGGCTACGTTTCTGAACCTTGGAGATGAACTTTTTTGCCTTTGCTACTATATGTTGCTTAAAAAAATGGACATGACCAGATTTGGCCAAGTGGAAGCAAATGCTAGTGCTACCTACATTGCTGGTTCCTACAGAATTACCTGTGATATTATATCAGATGCTACGTTTGAAGAGCATGCTTAAAACTGCTTAAATTACCTTTTAGAGCAACCAGATGACCCAGCCACCCATTTTTAATCTCTTTATCCAAGGTGCAAGGTTTCCATAGCAGTAGAAGTGCCTTTAGGTCCAGCAGAGGTGTATTAATTCATGAACTACTTCATATATATGTAGCTCAATAAGTATAAAACCTCTAGTGATGTGCAGGAAATGTACAGTATATAGAAAAGCCACAGTTTAAGAGCTAACAAACAAGCCTAGATGCTTCACCCTTGCTTCTACTTTTCATGCTAATTAAACAAGTTTCCATCTACAGACGTATCAATATCATTGTTCTGTAATCTCAAACAGAAAGGTAAAAACTGACAGCTTGTGTTTAGAGGGAGAACTTTATCCTGAAACAATTATATTTATGTTGTCTCACTGACTCATCTCAATGTTTAAATATGATATAAAGCTTCAATTAAACCAGAGAAATCTAATAAAAAAGGGCTAATCTAAAAGGAAGTGTGGGGAAACTGAAGCTTACACAGTGATTAACAGAGATTAGAGATTACGTGGAGTTTTTTTTTCTTCAAACAATCAAATGTCAGAGTAAAGCTGTCCCAATTGTACTTGTCTAAATGTGGCTAGAAAGTGTGTATATATCTGTCGGGGGAGTGTTGCTGCATATGCATGTGCTCGCCCACTCCTTCATAGTGTTTTATTTTTGGAACAGCACACACAGGCTGGTCAGGAACAGAGCAGCAGTCAAGTGGAATGGGCTGACAGGCTGGTCTCTCTCGGTCTCTCCTTCACTTGCCTCCATCCCTCCTCTCCAGACACTGAGCAAGCTCGCCTGAGTGTGTCTGGTCTAATCACTCACGCTGGCTCCCAGAGCCACCATGACCTGAATCCATCCCTTCTCCTTTCTTATGCAATCCCTTCATCAGCGAGAGAGAGAGAGAGAGAGAGAGGGTGCTGTTCTAAATCTCCACTGCCCCGCTTCTGTTGCATGTATTATGCAATCTGCTTTAGAAGTTTAATCAGGGTGCTGGCAGACCACAAAGACACAGAGTGTGTGTGAGAGAGAAAGAGATCAATACAGGATCTATCAGGGACGTTATATACTAAGCCCACTGTTACCGGCCGACCTGCAGCGATGGAAACATCAGAGCCATATGGACACAGCCTGATTTAGTTTCACATGAGAGCTGTAGCAGATGCCGTTTGCAACCAAACTAACAGAAGAAATCTATTTTTGGCTTAGCAGAGTTGATTTACCTCGATCTAAATCTTTGTGACATAATTGTGATGTAAGTTGCTGTTGCTGATTGCATAAAGAAAAGGTTTTATGAGGACAGAAAGATTTTACTTACTGCTTTGCTACTTTTTCCTACTCATATAAAACTACTGATCTTGTTTTTACATCTCTCTTTTTAAATATTCTGTTTCTAGAGCTAATCAAAATGTATGATCGGCTGTGCATCGCATTAAAAATATTGGATCAGCATACACAGTATGCTCTATTTGAAGAGACAAACTGTAGGTAGGACCTGAAATAGAAAACGCTGCCCAGGTTTCCCAAGCTAAACATTAGAATAGAGTTATTATTTAGAAAAAGTTCACTCTAAAAGATTAGTATTTCTACTTTAGGGGCCAAAATCAGTAATTTAATTAACCGATTCATTAAATAGACATATAGAGTGTCTCATTTGCCAACAAATCAACAGATTAATCACTGAATTTAAAAAAAAGGCTTTCTAACTTCCATACCTCTACTTAAAGCTTCAACTGGTTATTTTATTGTAATAGATTTTGTCAGGGGCAAAATCTGTGTAGTTGTATGGTAAATAATCGGCTCTTATTTTATTAAATAACCTAAAAATGTTTAACTTTTTTTGAGTGTACCAATATATTCACATGAATTCAATACTTTATTATAGTAAAAGAGCTGCAGTGTTAAGTATACAACCTTATGTTTTAACAATCACCCTGAATGATAACACTGACAAAATCACCACAGGAGTCTCAGTCATGGTGGTGCGTTAGCTCAACTTTATGCTGGAACACTTGGACAACATCCACAACAATTAACATCCAATCAATAAAAGACGATATAATTGGAATAATATTCACAACACAACTACATTAAGGATTTCAGAGTAAACATTAGTCATAAGTCTTTGCAGTTGCTACTGCACAAGTGTGAAAATATTAACTTACACAGATATGCACAGCTATTCTTTTCAGTACAGTTTTTTTTTTTTTTTTTAAAAAACAAGCACAAATAAGTCAAATTCAAACATGGATTTAAATTTAATTGAAGGCAATTCACGTTTGTTGAATGCTAAATGTGTCTTTCTAATAAATGACTGATTCTTAATGTAGAGTTTTGATTAATGTAGAGTTTTCAGAGTTTTGTTGTTCTTTATAAAATGGTTGTTTGTTGCTGCTGCAAATTCAAACAAATCAAGTTTATCTGTTACAAAACCAAAACAAGGAGCTTAAAGATACTAAAACTCTGACGTAAACTGTTTTTCCCCTCTTCATACCACACGTTTACCTGATCCATAGATTTAAATCTTTGCTGCTCACTTACATACAGCTACAGTCAGTGTTGGTCAAGTTACTTGAAAATGGTAATTAGTTACTAATTACTGATTAGTTCTCCAAGAAAGTAATCCTGTTACTTTACTGATTACTTATTTTGAAAAGTAACTAGTTACTTTATTACTTAGTTACTTTTAAAAAACATTACACAACCTGAATATGTAATAAAGCAATCGACCTTTCAGCCCAATTGTATTTTTTTATGCATAATCCATCATATAAAATTGAATCAAATGAAAAAGTCTCTTCTTAAAACTTGTTTTATTAGTTTTAATCTTTTAACTTCATGCACATTGCATCAAGCAAAAATGTAATTGTATGCAACATTCTTTGACTTGAAGAAATTTGTTTAACATTTAAACCTATTTTCTGCATATTCCAGAATATAAAATGAAATATTTTTTTGTGTTTACACGCACTCTTTCAAATAGCGGCACTAAGTCCTGTCACTCTTAAGTCTATTTTCACCTGTTTAGCAGGAGTGGGGCGGGTGGAGGTTTGCCCGGTGCTGCAGCGGTCATGTCAGTGGGAGGATCCGGGGGTTTCTCTGTGAATTTCACATTCCTGTGGCAGCGTGCTCGTTGCTTGCTCAGATCTGAAGTTTAATTTTTCGCTGTAGAAAGAAGTTTTCTTCCCACGCAGAGTGTACAGCAAACACTAACGTTTTTGTCACTTTTCACAGAATGAAACTCAAAGTAATGTCAGCACTTCCAAGCTTTAAATGCTGCATGGTCGTACTCTCTCGCGCACTCCATATTATCCATTGTTGATCTACACACATCTGTTACCACAGACATCACACACACTTACGTTTGTCATGAGACACAAACAAAATCACGGTTAAGTAACGCAGTAACGCAGTAACGCAGCGTGCTTATGGGAGAGTAACAGTAATCTAATTACTTTTTGCAATAGTGATCCCTTACTTTATTCGTTACTTGAAAAAAAGTAATCGGATTACAGTACCGCCCATCGCTGGCTACAGTACAGTACAGCCGTGCAACTGCTTCTGGTTCAGACACTTTTACACAAACATATATAATATATAGAAAAACACAGGGATTCAGTAGAAATCTATATAGATGAAGAATCAGAGGGAAGCAAAGATTTTGTTCAATTTATGTTAATTGCCTTGCAAATTGCCAGAACAGACAAAAATCTCTCCGTCTTTATCAGTGCAGCAGTTCTAATTGGAAAATGAAGTATGAGACATTTCTGTTTTGTCAAAACACAATTAGGAGAGCCTCTCCAGCCTCCAGACTGTAAAATCTCTCGGCTGTGTGTTGGCGGAGAACTTCATTAATTCCTACATGGTGTTGATCTCAGCTGAGTCCTCTTCCCCTCTTGGCTCCATTGTTTGCAGGCTCTGAATAATTTGCTCGTGTTAAAGCGGAGCAAAGCTCTTAAACCCAGATTTCCCTTGCTCATCCAATTGGTTCCCTTGTTCCCTCGTTCATCTACCCTCTCTTTCAGTATTGCTGTTTCTCTATCTTTTCAGACCCACCTCCCTTCTCCCTGATCTGGGAAAGAGTTATCCAATTAGACTGCTGAAAAAAACCCCATCCATCTTAAAAAGTTTACCTCTGACTAAAATATGTGTTTGGTGACATTTGTCTCTCTACCTGTCTGTTAATCTTTTAGCAGTACCGTTCGAAAACTACCTTGTGAAATTTCATGAGATGAAACTTCAGACTCTCAGCTTCTGAGTGGGAGTTTTAGGGTTAGTCGTGGCTCAGGTGGCAAAGCATGTTGCCTACTAATTAGATGATTGGCCCTTCCATGATCATTTTTTTATTTTAGTCACTAACAAACTTTAAATTTGATAATGAAGTAGAATCACTCTGTCGTGCATGTCCTCCCCTTTTGCAGTCTGCATGCTGAAGTTTTGTCGTTTACTTTGAAGTGGACGACGTAGACAGCAATAAAGTTGTTAGAAAGAACCGTGCATCACCAAAGCAAGAAAGTAGGAGAGTACTGTGAGTAAAGACTGAAACAAACTGTGAAACCACATGCCTATTAGTTAAAGACTTGTGATTGTCCATGACCATACTTTGGATGTAATCATGATGAGGGTAGTTCAAGTACAACAACTGACCACTGAACAAACTGGCAGCAAGGATTCAGCGTGCCAAGCTTCTCTGGTCATTCCTGGGAAAAATACTCTGGCACTCGACCTTTTTTTTTCTTTTGTTTTGATGGGACGGGGTTGGACAGAAGAAGAACTGTGGTCAGAAAATTCAGTGTCAGAAAGGTGTTGGCCACAGATCAAAAACACCACCTTAATAATTGCTTAGCACGAGATATGTTCCCAAACTAAAAACAAGAAGCTCTCAGGGGTTGCCACTTTAAATTCTCAGTGCACGTGCTGCTGTAGACCTTTAGAATGTGACTGCATGTGTGTGTGTGTGTGTGTGTGTGTGTATTTTAGAGTGGTTCTGTTTTGTCTTCATGCTGCTGGCGCCAGCCTGCAGGCTTGGCACAGGAGACGGCATTCACCTCACATGACCAAACTCTACTCTAAGCTTCCAAAGGACAAGTGAAAGGTAGCGAGGGATGAAATACAAGGAGAGAAAGAGGAGAGGAAGTGGTAGGGAGGCGGGGTGTCGAGGCCATTAAAAGGCTGCTGAAGACCGTGAAAAAAGGTTTGGAGGACAAGGGCAGGAAGGAGAGGGAAGAAGTGTGATAAGACAGGAAGTCAGGGGCACTGGATGGGTATCGGTGGCAGTATGCGTTTTGAGGTGGGGGGTAAAGTGAGGTCACAGGGGTAGATCAGATTAGGACTCAGACAGAGAACAGGGAAAGGGGAGGTGGGAGAGGAGGTGTCCCCAAAGTACATAGCTGTGAGCAGTCTCCTACAGTTGGACACGGCCCAGGAAAACTGTGCCTGGGTACATCGTGTTCACTCTCCCCTTTCTCTCCCTCTCTCAAACACATGCACTCAGCACACACAGGCCTGCGCACCAACACTCCCACGCTCAAATTTGTTCAGAATTGCTGAGACATATTGACACAAATAACAGCCTAAACACAGAAAACAATCTGTTAAACCACACACACACAAGGGAGACACAGTAAATGTGTACCTCGTGTACTGTGTGATCAGTAACCAAAGAGTAATTCCAAACTGACTAAGTAATTCTGCAGCTAATCTTCTAACTGGCCGTAAACATCACAAGATTGGAAATTACTGCAACAGATCTGAGGGAAATATTTCTACAGTACTTTTTGTTAAAGGAGCAATGCGTGATCAAAATGTTAATAAAAGGAACAGAACGAGCGCGGCAATTGCCTCTTTCATTTTATTCCTGGCTGTGTTAGCTCACACAGTCAGTCAGTTTTCATTTTAAGTTACAGTTTTATTCACTTAGCTGTGATACATCTGTGTATCCTGATGTTTTCTCGTGCTGATTGTTTACACTTGCAACACCAACCCTGCATTCTTAGAAAATCATTGCCGTCCTTGTCTACATTTCTGATAAAATTCCAACATAGAATCGTACGCTGAGCATCACATCCATGCAGTTTGCATGCTAACGTGCTATATAAAATACCAACATGTTAACTGCATCGATTTCTGCGAACAACATGAGCTTTATTAATTCATTTTGTCCTGCAGTAGGTAAAAGAACAAAACTGAATGTGCTGCAGTTTTATCTCAACTTGCAAACAAGTTTGCAAATTTCCTCAGTGGTTATTTTAAATAAAATGCAAACAACACAATGGAAAATACTCAGCTTATGTCCTTAACTTTAAATTGCATCCATTATTTTATTTACAACATGCATACAGGCCAGCTGTGGCCTTCCTGTGTGGAGTTTGGATGTTCTGCCTGCGTATCTTCTCTTCGGGTACCCCGGCTTCCTCCTAAAGGCATTCATGCTAAGTTAATTCTAAAGTCTAAAATCATGAAGAACTGGTACATTTAAAAAGTCAGGGGTACACATTTAAGGTGTGTTGATTTTTAGCTCATTGTGCAGACACATTTCTTTTCATGCATCTTATCACATACTCACACAAATGCAAAATACAAGCATGCAACAGAATAACTTTTTCCCCTTTGACTTTGCAGTCATCGACATTACTGCCGAACAGCAACTGAAGGACTTTGTGTGATATGTGACATTATGAGAGCTTTAAGGTGGCCCCTGCATTATTATCTTTAATATTGTTGTTTATACTACTGAAGGGAAGTCAAGGCAGGGAGGGGGGACCATAGCTCACTTTTGCTTTGGGCCCCAAATCAGGTTCATCTAGCCCTGCTGTGTATTTATTGGCTTCCTATGAGCAGTCGTGAAGAGAAACAAAGAAAAAGTATTTAGTTGTTCTTATGTGAGGAAGAGAAGTGCAGAGGTGCAGAGGTGAGGAGATGCACTACTTTGCTTAATTTGGCTATCAGATGCCACAACAGCTCTCCTCCTCCCCATCGGCTGGAGTCCTTCCCCTGAATCCTCAGGAGCAGCCTGATGAAACTTAAATGAGTCTGTCTTTAGAAAACATACACTATGCTCCATTAGAGATTTGTGGTTACACAGCACATCCACTTGACAGGGAAAGCCTCTGCACAAACAGTCATGTGTAAATTCACCAAGGAGTGGCATTGTGGATCCACAGACAGATTCACTGCACGGCGGCTGCTCTACATGAATATAGAGGGGCACGGTGTTAAAGCAAGAAGGGATGACTCAGTGCCTTTTTGTATTTATTATCTTGCATTCTCAAGGTTTAAGGTTCGTCTCCAGAGAAGCAGCCAGTATGATTTTTTCCCCTCATTCTTTTCTCTCAATCTAACCTCGAGTAAACTCTTCAAAAGTCTTCTGATGCATTCTGGTGCATCTGTTTCAGCTCCTTTACAGGTGATGCTTTAGGTGTTGGAATCATACAGGCTTTGCTGTATTATGTTCTTGTAGTCTCTGCATGTTAAAAATGTCCATCTGATCACTATTATATTTAATGAGGTCACCCAAATTCCAAAAAACACATTTTTCCTTTAAAGGTATAGCGTGTGAAATCTCACCACTAGATGTCAGTAGAGTGCAGATTGCGCTGAACTCGATTCTATACAAATGTTAAATGGTCATGAGAGAGCTATTTGTAATCTTTAAATTAAAAGTGACTGATTAGGTGTACATATGTGACTGGTTGCTTGCCACATATATAAAGTGCGACTGTATTCAAGGTGACAACATGACAGCTTCCAAAACCAGTGCCTGTGCCTTTGTAATTTTAATGGATTAATTGGAAGTTTATGAAAATGTATCAGTTTGTTGTAAGATGTAATTACAGTATTGGTCTATATGTATAAGTACAGTATTCTCTTGTTCTTTTAAATAATCTTAAAAAATTACTTTATCTGTAACTTGCTAAAATCGCCTCTTCCCTTTACTCAGAATTACCCCATTAGTCATTTATAGAAGCAGCCTGTTATAACTCACAGTAACATTTCATTTTGAGTCTATTACAATTTTATCAAAGTTAGGGTAGATGGTACAGTTAATTTCTTTCAACCATATTTTTTCCATAACTTTAGCTACATATATGTTTTATTTTATTTATTTATTTTATTTTTACAGTGATGATGATTCCTAATTGTTTAACCCCAAATTTAACCCTTTCCTAAACTTCTACACTGTGGCACAAAATGTTGGTGCTACTTTTCCTGGTTAAGGTGAGGAAACACTCCTCTGACAGAGGGCAGGGATAAACAGCCTTGAGTATGAGATACGCACGGTCTCTCTTCTGTAGGATCCAATAGTGGTCAAGTTAGATCTGGTCTTAGTTATTACTTGGTCCAGTTCATTCTGTGGTACTGCTGCCACCTGTAATAAGACGAATCCTTAAAGAGTGCTCGCTACCTTCAGATTGTCTCAGCCAGGCACCTTTACTATGGCAGCTATCTGTTACAAAGCCTGTATAATTGCCTGAGAATTCACAATTAAAGAGTCGGCACCATGCATGCTGTGACCTGCATGCTTTACTCAGTCCTCACTGCTTCCCTAAGCCAGATGTAGTATTTCCAGTAGAGAGAATAATAGAAAGAGGAGATAATACAGGAACAAGTTGAAGTGATTCGTCTACCTTCAATGCTCATCATGACTGTACTCCCTAGGTGATCCTGTAGAGACACAAGTCTATGTTGAGATATGCTGTGGAGTGTTATATGGGTAATATTGTAATATGGCAAATATGACATGAATAGTCAAAAGTTATGGCTTTAAGTTGCAGTGACCTGGCTGCAAATTGCCTGGTGCTTTCTATATTGGTTCTAAACAAGAAAAGTCATGGAGCTTGGGCATGTAGTTCAACTCCACCCATTTACAGCTCTGGATACTGAATGCTGAAATGACTGTTACAAAAGTCAAAACACCCCCCAGCCTTAACACGTTTGGAAAAGCAGGCTTTAGTCTATAGTTTAGTTTACTATTGCTCTTAGCACCACAGACTGAGCATAGCATTGGTTCAAGCAGACTATCAAGTCAAGCACAGTGACGATCCAAGCAGATCAGCTGATCTTAATGCTGGTGGTTCAGCTGATGTCTTTACATACATCCAATAGCCAACTCTTACACATGCACACTGTATTGGCTGTTTTAGTCTGCCTACAGTCGTGTATCTGCAAACAACTTTGCAACCCACCAACAGCCCAGCTCCTCTGACTTCATATCTGTGACTAATGGAAGAGCCATAGTGTCGAATACAAACTACTGCAGATAGAAATAAAAATCTGAAACATTACAATACTTTATCATTTACAATAAAATGTAATATTATTAAGCATGTAAGGCAACTCAGAAATATAATTCATGAAGCCACGCAATTCTATTATGCATGTGTGAGTTTAAATGTATTCATGCTGAACATGATAACACACACACACACACACACACACACACACACACACACACACACACACACACGTTCAGTTGATCTTGATGACTCACTCATCCCCCTCTCCCTCCCCTGCTATATTTGGACTCATCTCCAGGCTTTAGCCTGGGGGGGGGGGAGTGAATAAACTGACAGCTGGGAACAGTTCATGCTGTGAACGTCATGTAAAGTGTATGACGTCAATGCATTAAATTCCCAATAAAATATATAACTTTTCCTTTTGTTTTTGTTTTTTTTTGACACATAAAGCATCTGGTGCCAAGAATGGAGGCAGGGGGATGAAATGCAGCTCATTGTGTAATTTTAAACACCTTCTCCAGCTAATTATACTGTGGTTAACTCACGCTCTCCACAGCTACAACAATAAAGGCCTCGGCATTTAGTTTCCCCTCCTGCTGCGTTCCGGCGCTTACTCTAATAATTTCTCTGATCCTATGTGGTAATTAGATGGCTATTTCTCAGAATCAGCATGCTAGCACCTCTTTAATGTGACCAGAATTCATGGAGGTCGCCACCCCTGATCTCTCACCCAGCATGATGATTGCACGAGGGCTTAAAAGAACTACAGGAGGGAGTGCATTCTGTGCGTGTGCATATTTTTGTTCACAGACCTTTTTATCAGTTTTTTATCCAGCTGAGCTTTACCATACTAACACATTAACATCTGCACTGGCTTGTGAGTTCTGTTGGAGTTTGTTGCTGCACTTTTACTCTAACAAGTAAGAAAAACAGATACAACAGTAGCAGAGTACCTATCCTTGTTGCTACAAGGATAGGTAGTCCTATTAGAAAATTGACACAAATGTTTAAATATCCAAGAATCCTTCAATAATTCCATAATTTGTTGGTAACAGAGAAGCTTGTCTGAGACGAATTCCTGTAGCAACATCAAAGTTAAATGACATCCCAGTCTAAATGGCAACTGTAATGCACCAGTATCATATACTGTAACACTATGATTGCACCAATAATAGAAATAGTAAAGCATTGATCAAAATGTCCAAATGTCAAAGACATTTTGTTAATGTAATGCACAGAGAAACCTCCAAAAAACAAAATCAGGCACATTTGCATCAGCTGAAGAAGTTTCCTAACGGCACATCCACTAGAAAAATTAAGAGAGTATTTCAGGACTTGATCAGCAGCAGTGCAGATGTTACAGTGCAGATGTTTCAGACACAGAAACGCTGGCTATAAATTGGCTATATTTCACTGATTTGGCCACTGGAAAAAAGTAACGCTTTCTTCACTCCACTACGGGCTAAAAATATAAGTTTATTCATTAAAACATCAGGAATGTACAATCCAGAAGCGCAAGATATGAGTTAATGACATTGTGACAAGGGACCTGAATTCTTTTTTTTTTTTTTTTTTTTTTTTAAACCTGTCCCGTTTGGTTCTTTTGCCATCAGAATTATTGTCTAAAGGCGAAGAAAGATGACCAACGGATTTACTTTACCAAATGGACCATCCCAGCCTTGCCGTAATGGTCCATTTGATTTACCTTTTATTGTTTATTTTATTTTATTTTATTTTTTTTACTTGCTAGATACGGGACAGGGGAAAAGAAAAGGGAGAAAGAAAGAGGGGGGAAAAAACAAAACAAAAAAAAAAAACAGCGGAGAAGAGGGACGGGGATAAAGGGCAAAAAACAAAAACCAACAAAATAAGCAGACAAAAAATACATATATCGATCACCTGGATCACCTGTTGAGAAAGAAAAAAGAAAACAAGCAGAAGAAAACGAGAGTAATAGAATAAACAACATCACAATGATATATGGGAATATAACACTACATACTTAATATTAAACATTATTGTGCAGCACGTAAGATCGACAGCGCACAGTGTGCTTTGAGGTAGGAGCCAAAAAGGGTGTAGTTTGTGTGTGTGATCACCTGTGTGTACACCTGTGAGCATGAGCGCGCTTGTATTTAAAAGGTTCCTTAATGTAATGATCTGCTAGAGGGTGTGGGGGGCCACAGTCCCATCCTCCAGGGCATGAAGCAGGTATGGAGGAGATCAAAACTCCAGACATCCAGAGGCCCCCAGAACACAAGAGACCAAGGAAGACCAACAGAGGGGCAGCCGCGCCACTGTCCCAGAAAGAGCTGAGGAGAGTCCCAGATGAGGGATCACTCAGCAGCCGCGGAGCAGAAGCCAGGGGGGGTTGCAGTGACGTGCCCGTGAGCTCCGCCGGCAGCCAGCTGTGCCTGAGTGACCGAGCCCCAGGCCGAGAGGCCGAGGGCACCCCACCCCCGAAGTGGCCCGAGCGAGCCCCAGGTTCCAGGCCCCGATAAGCACCACTTCCCCTGCCACCGGCAGGGGAAGTGGTGGGGGGAGATAGGCCTCCAAACCTTGGAGGGCCTGAGATGTCCCCAGAGAGGTGGCGTCTGATACCCAACCTGACATATAGACACAGACATACAGGCACACTCAAATACAAACATCCATTCCCACCCTCATGCTCTCATAAAAAGGGACCTGAATTCTACTGCTCATATTTATACTTGGCCTGTGACACTGTATACCTGCATAAGCCTGAGGGATAAGAGAGAGGTGACAATGATGAGTTTGTATGACATGCTTTTTTCTTAATTCTGAATCAAAGTCAACATAAGAGGTGAATACTGAAAAAGCAGAAGGCAAACAGAATATACAGCATCCCCATCCATTTGTAAGGAGTGCCTTTTTGACTTTATATCCTTTATATTCAAACCACCCTACGCTTTCTCTCTCCTCTACCTCTGCCTCAGTCCCCCGCGTGCTCATCTGCTCCACTGCCCGTCAGCGTCACTTGTTACCGTGGGAAGAACAATGCTGACATCACAATCATTATGCAATTCTATCAGCGTCGGAGCGGCGAGAGCTTCTTTTTTTAGCAGCAGCTAAGAAACGAGGGGTTATTCAAGCCCGCACATCTGCCCTGTGTGTGCCCCTGGGTGTGAGTCTGTGTGTGTGTGCGACTGCAGTTTGTGATTGTGAGAGTGATAAAGGGAGAGAAAGACTGCAGTAATTCAAGGGCAGCTTGCTGCAGAAGTGAAGGGATGATGTGCCTCCTACTAACACACACACACACACACACATATACCAGAGAGCCCAAAAACAAACAGCACCTCTGACAAGCCAAGGTTAGCTGTGGCGCACTGAAACATACGTTCCTCATAAGGGAATTGTATTCTCCCTCTTCTATAATGCCGCAGGCTCTCAGACGCTGTGAGTGCAGCAGTGTGGCTCTGGAATGCTCATACACTCAAGGCATGGAAAAACTAATGCCTGTCCTCAAACACAGGGCTGGTTTGAATGCGCACATCCAGACGAGAAGCTCCCCATGTGATGGAGAAACTGTTGGAAACTTGTCTCTGCCTGCCATGTAGCCCCTGGAGTGCTGATACAGAGAACACTCTATCTCTCCTGCTTCTCTGCTTCACACTGACAGAATAGAAAACAGAGGAAGAGAGCTGGCGCTGAATCTCAATGTAAGCCCTGAGCTGGCTCCTTCCTGTGAAGAAAGGTAGACAGAGGGAAAAAAAAACTTTCAGCATGTCCATCCTCATTGTCTTCTCTCATTTTTTCCTCCCATTTCTGTTTTTTTGGCCACATCGGATACATAGGTCATGGAATTGCAGCTGATCGATGACTATTCTACTCACATCACTACATGATCTCTACTCACAGCTGGATGCTTATTGATGCCCATAAAACAGAAACTTGTATTTCTTGCTCCAGTCAACCAGTCAAACCTCGTCGCTAAAGTGCTAGAAAGTCTTGAAACATCTGAAATCCAGATGTCTCCATCAATCAGGCAGCGAATGCTGAACAGCCTTTAAAGTGAAGGAGAAGTCGTAGACACAAAGTGGCATTGGTGCCAGGTTGAAGCAGTTGTGAAATGGGCCTCTCACTCCAAACTTGTAACATCCGGGTGCTTGGAAGGTCAGAGGTGAGCCCCAGTAGAAATCCAAAAGGTTATTAAAGTTATTAAAGAAAAAAACACCCAGGGAAATTTGTTATAAAGGCGAAATAATGTAAACACTGCAATCTATGGGGACTAACTCACTTTTAAACAGTCTCAAGTGGCTGTGGGAGGAACTGCAGTTTTTTTTGGTTAATTTTTCAGCCTCAGAGGTTGATGTTTCATGAAAGTGACAGAAAAAAGCAAGTGCAAACCAGCGAGAGAAAGCAAAGCAAAGAAATGCCTCAAATTGTGAATCACCACGTCTGCTGGCCTTGGCATTTTGTAAAAGAGGACCACTATCTCTCTGCATCCTGTATGGCCATATAGCAGTGTGTTAGCGTTGGCAGCTTCTCGCTATGACCACGACCTGGTGCATATCTGTGCCACTGACATCTGCCAGGAAATCATTATTTGAAGCTTTCGGATGGGAATATTCTGACTCAAATAGAGGAGGTAATCATTTATAAGAGGATACCTTTTCATTTTTAGGGACTTGAATATATATAAAATCCATAAATTTATAAGCAAATTCTTCTTATAAATACTCATAAATCGCTTAAAATCTCCTTGTACCTCACTGGTGTACACTGTGACTTTACCTGTGTTAGTCAGACTGTGTGTGAGTGATGCAAAAACTCTCTTATGAGAGAGAAACTTTGTTTTGTCTCTATTTGGGACCACCAGTTTAATTCAGTGTTCCTTTAAAGCTCTGTATGCTCTGATTGGGGGCTGATACGTCCACACCTTGATGACACATAAAGCCCATACACAACCATGCTTATTCACCCAACCCTGTTATTGATAACTTCATTCCAACTGCTCTAAACCAATGCCTTGGTCATCAGTTAGATACACTCTGCCATATTTAAGAAAGCCATCAGTCCAACTTGCCCTTGGGGTGAAACGACTTCCAGAGGAGACTGCTCTGTTTTGTAGCCTCTGTTAATGAAAGCTATAATTATCACAACAAAATCGATACTCTTAATTCCTTTTAGGGAATGGGTGTGTGTGTGTGTGTGTGTGTATGTGGGGGGGGGGGGCACTCTGGCTGCAGTCCGAAAACAAGATTTATGGAAAGACTGTGTTCATAGCTGATTGGCTCTAATTGTCTCCCAGCTAAGCAGGAATCGCATTCTGCTAAATGAGCCAGCAATCAAATTCAAATTCATTGATTGTCTGGCAAGCTCACAGAATCTCTTCACTGTTCAGCAGAGATAGTTTGTCTTTGTTTTGTTTTTAAGAGGAGTGGTGGTGGGGGGGTAAATTTAAAAGGACCCCCCCCCCCCCCCACAACATTAGAACAGCTGTGTGGCTGAAGATTATGGAAGAGCAATTAACATCTCCCTGGTCAGAGCTTCTAACACACACCGCAAACTTCAGCTGTTGGTGGACTATACTGGTGTCTGGAATTGTGCCTGTTGATCTTTTTAAATTCACGACAAGCAAAAAGTGACCAACATCATCATTGTACCTCGCTAACTGAATACAGTTTCAGACCCGCCTTTAGCTCTAATAAAAACCGGAGGAGTCGTGATTCATGACCTTTTTAAAAAATATAGTAAGGAATTACTGGTTGGTTAGAAATTTTTGCCAGGACAGAAATGAGGAAACATTCTTTGAATCATTGGACCTTAATCTGTTCATTAATAAGTCATGCGTATTAATTAGCAACATTTTATCAGCAAGTGAGAACCCCTGGGCGTTTATGGAATATTAAACACAACACTTATAGAGCTTTTTCCACAACTTATCAGCACAAAAGTTAATCTTGTTAATGGATTTAAACTCTGTACCTAAATGAACTGAAAAGTATTTGTAAATGATTTTTTTTTCATATATATATATGTAAGGCAGTGTCCATTCTAATAAATGATATTTCTAGAATAAAATAGTTTCTAAAAGAAATACCTTCTTTTTCTTACTACATTGTTACAAAGATCTAAAGAAAACTCTGGAAGATGACTCTTTTGACTCAAAATAAGATTTTATTGAGAAAAGCTCCATGGATTTTATCCTCCATCACTTACACTGGAAGCACAATGAGAGCAGATCTCTTAATGGCCATTATCAACAGAAGAAATTATTATTACAAGCAACAGTTAGGTTTTTATGTTTTTAAGAAGAGTTTAGAGACCAGCTTGCAATTGGATCACACAGTCTATACATCAGAAATCATATACCCAAAGATGTATCATCTGGGAAACATGGATGTAGCCACCAAAATGTCAACTACTGGTTTGTGAATCTTTTTAAGCTTCAAGATTAACTTTGTTATGGTAAATGGTCTGCATTTGTATAGCGCTTTACTCAGTCCCTAAGGACCCCAAAGCGCTTTACACTACATTCAGTCATTCACCCATTCACTCACTGGTGATGACAAGCTACATTGTAGCCACAGCTGCCCTGGGGCGCACTGACAGAGGCGAGGCTGCCGGACACTGGCGCCACCGGGCCCTCTGACCACCACCAGTAGGCAAACATGGGGTTAGTATCTTGCCCAAGGATATTTGGTATACAGCCAGGAGGCAGCCTGGGATCGAACCACCGACCTTCTGATTGGTGGGTGACCTGCTCTGCCACCTGAGCTACAGCCACCCCTTGTTGTTGTTTTGTTTTTGTTGTTTTATGACATAAATGACCTTGGATGGATAAAAAGGATGGACTGCTAAGATGTCAAATAATGCTAGCATCTCTAGTTAGCAAGCTGCAAAAGCACCAATTGTAAGGGTGAAATTGAAGCTGAAGCCTACTTCAGTTTTTCTTGGATAATCTGTTTTACATAGCAAGCCATAATATTTGTCACACAAAATGAAGAAGACCAGTTTAATGACTCCCAAGAAGACGACGAAGCCAGGCTTTGATTGGGACACCTGCCAATCAATGTGGCCTTGTACCTAAATCAAATATCCAGAGTGATGAACTATAAAAACCATTCACCCGACTCAGAGTTGTTATGAAGGACGAGGCCATCTAAATAGGCTGTAACTGTTTTGTTACCAGGCTTTAAATGCTTTTAAATGCTTCTTTTAAAATGTTAACATGGGAGACTGCAGAGACTGACTTCCTGTAATATCGCCTCTAATTGGCACCTAAAGAAACTCCAGTTTCTGCTACTTCCATGTTGGCCTCATTATTCAGCTCCTTAGTAGTATGAGTTAAAAAGACCCTACAACAATGGGAGATTAAGGAAATGACTCTTTTACATACTTCCAGTGCAGCTTACTCAATGGTCAGGGGTTATCGCACACTCATGTTTAAACCTGACCGTTCACCTTGTAAGACTAAAGGACTCTATCTTTCACACTGTTATGGCAAAATGTATCTAAATCCAGACGGACATATAAGCACCTGCCAAAGTACTCAAAACCACGAAGACACACACATGTGCACACACCCAAGCGCACAGAACTGCAAAGTTATCCTTCATACCTGTGATCCTATTACTTCCAAAAGGAAGCCACACATTTCAGGTACAACTTCAGGTATTCACTTACCACATTTACATTCACACTGGGTGTGGTGTTTGTGGTATGGGTGTGTTATGGGCTTTGACTACCACAACACTACCTCAACGCCCAAACGACAAACAAATTTCTTTCCTTTTTATTTGGTTCAAACACCCAGACGTGACTGATAAGATAAACAGTAAAAAAGGCAGCAGGATGTGCAACACACTTTAACAGTGCCTGCAATTTGAGGATGATAACACATGTTATTTAATGTCATAAAACCAGTTATTATGCAAGTAAATAGCTATGTGTGGGAATATTATATGTGAAATGTAAATAAAGAAACTCAAAGGTGGGGAATGGTTTTTGTAACCATAATGAGAAATCAGCCAATAAAAGCTCACCAGTGGTAAGTAACCTTATTGTACACAGCACATTTGTACATTAACACATCTCCTCCTGACACATTCAGAATACAGAAATATTAATCTCACTGTCATACTTCATCATTATCTCAAATGTCGAGGTAATGGAATTTCTTAAGTTAGTCCACTTTAGAAAATACAGTGAATGAGCCAGTCTGAAAGCATTAGAGAGTTTGTTTTGTTGACTGTGGACCCCCCTCGCTCTGTCAGCCATGTTTGTTTTGTCAGTATGGTTTGATGCCATTAGGCTAGAAAGAGGCAGGGTCCACCCTGGATAGATTGCCAGTTTTTTGCAGGTATTAAAATATCTCAGGGATTAATTGTGTAGTAAAATCTGCAGTAGATGATTACTTTGTGGGCTGTTATGAGGACGTTTGATAGACAGTCACAGTAAAGGAGCTAAATCAAGCAGAAGAGGGGCAAAGACAAGAAAACATCCAAGAAGAGGTGCTATGAGAAAAGTGCGCTTTGACCCAACGTTTTGAGTTTTATTCTTTGTTTTTGAGTTTCTTATGTTAGGTTTGTGAATTTAAGTTCACGTGTTATTCTTATTTAGACTTAAGTTGAGTTTTAGGTTAGCCATTATTTATAATCTGTCTCCTTGGTTGTTGTGTTTGGTTTCTTGTCTAGTCTGTCATGTGTTTTAGGTCTGTCAAGCTTGTGTTTTCATGTCTGTCTCCATGTATCCTGGTTTATTTTGAAAGAGTCTGGTGTTCTTTGTCATTGTGTTTAGTTTAGCTTTCTGCAGACTGAAGCTGGTATAAGCAATGAACTTTGCAACCATGTGCCTGCATTTTGTTGTTGTGTACTGTCAAATACATGTGTAATGTAGGATTCTCTTGTTCATGTTTGTGCGGTTGGTAGGCCTTTAGATTAGTCCCTGAAGTATAAAACACAGATGTCATAACATACTGCAAAAGTTTTATTCAGAACTGGGGTGCCCTGCTTAATTTCAGATGTGTAATTAATTTTCAGCTTGGGTAATGAACTAGCAGTCCAAGATTGGCTACAATGATGATCGTAAGCTCTCTACAACTTACTGTATATTCCGAGTGGAGATCGTGGACTACTGTAACATTTTAATCCGAGTGTGATCTTTGTAAAAACAAGCACTCTTTGATGAAGGCGGTTCCTCTGCAGGATTACATAATAGCTGTTTCTTGGTTGCCAGTTAGAGCATTCTAACTCAGTGTTGAACCAATTCCAAACACTTTTCATGCATATTAAAAATTTAGACTGAAAAAAGAAAAATAGGGCCAGGCTGAAACACACGCACACACACACACACACACACACACACACACACACACACACACACACACACACACACACACACACACACACACACACACGTCTGGTGTTGCTATCCTTGTGGGGACATCTCATTGACATAATGCTTTTCCTAGCCGCTTACCCTAAACCTAACCATCAAAAATGAATGCCTACCCCTAACCCTTACCCTAAACCTAACCATAACCCTAACGTAACCTTGACACTAAAACCACATTTTGAGTGTGAAAAATGCCTTCAACCCCGTGGGGACCTGGATTTTGGTCCCCACGAGGGCTGTTGGTCCCCACCAGTATAGTAAATTTCAGGTTTTGGTCCCCACCGAGATAGGAAGAACCGGAACACACGCATTTCCTTTAAGAGACAAAAGCTAATTTTAAAACTAAAATCCAGCTACTTTTTTAACATTTTCTTCGCTGGTTTTGCTGTTATGTTTCTCAAATTGATGGGAAATACAAGAGATTTCTTAGAAGTCAGTTTTGGCATAAGATTTGACTTATATGAAATCCCAGCTAAAAGGCCAGTGCCAGACTTGTGCGTGGTTGTGTGTCACAACCATCTAGGTGTCCTCTGCCAGTGAGAGCTAACACTGTATGATCTTTACAGATGCTGTGTTTGATAAATCCAACAAAACAGCAGAACAGAGAAAGGAGGGATTCTGGATGTCATATTGGATTTTAAAGGAGGGTTTCTTGTGATAAACTGTACAAAAGCTAAGTTACTGTTCTGGGAAATTCATTCTTATTTCAACAATTCCACATGAGAGATTTGAGAATTTTACTAATACACAGAACGTAATTAGAGCAGGACTAGATTTTATGGGGTCTTTGAGCATTAGAAATCTCGCTGCATAAATGCTGAATAGTCATAAATGTGCTTATGCCGCCATTCACTCCTAAAGAAAGTGTATAGGTATAGTGCTGTATATGAGTGAGAGTGAGCTTGAGGAGATGCACATGTTTAGAAGGGTTTTCACACATTCACATGTCCCTGTCTGGCTGATGTGCAGAGTAAGTGGGCTCCTGTTCCTGTCATCGACGCCCACTCTAGAGAGACATTTTTAGCTCCTGGGTATGTGACGTGTGTTAACAGCGTCACACTCCTGCATGCCACGCACATGCAGCGTGGGTGTGCTCATTTGAAGCCGGCAGCTCAGCAGGTGTATGCCTTTAAGCGCGTGTTGCAAAAGTGTTGTCAATAAAAAAACCACAGCATATAGTTCAAGGGATTCATTTCCATAAACACAAAAAGCTGTAAGTGATGTAGCTGCTGTGTGGAAAGAGGCTAGAGTGCTCTGATTCTGTTTTGATTCTTTAGATTAGTCCCTGCACTGGGAAACACAGATGTCATAATACACAAAGAAAGTCTTTGTAGTGGAGTGAAATTGAGTGTTGAATGCATTAAATATATTTTGATTTTTTTTTTTTTAAAACAACCAAGATTTGTGCTTCTTCCTTTTCCTTTAGGATGGAGTATTATGGAGGACAACTGCCAAAATAAAAAGCAAAGAACAAAATTGCCCCAAACTCTACAGCCTATCCTGCAGGTTGTGGGGCCACAGGAGGGCAGGCCCATGTAAGTCTTGCAGCTGGGTCTGGACTACCCCCCATTGGGCTAAGGTCTCTAGTTATTCTCTACCAGATTCCAGATCTGAGCCTGTCCCTGGAAGGGTAAACAGGTCCCTTGACACGTATTCATGATTGAGCTTTCGGCATTAATTTATATTCGGTTCCCTGGACAGTTACTAGGTGATGTGATTCAGGCATAAATAACTGTTGAAGGCCCAGGACAGACTGGAGAGACAGTCTCTTCATTGGCTTGGGCCTTGGTTTCCCTCCAGAGGAAAAGGAAGTGGTTGGCTAGATGGATGGATGGATGGATGGATGGATGGATGGATGGATTTGCCCATGCCCGACCTTTTTGATTTCATTCTATTTATTTTACATTCTTTCTGTATTTCTGCTTCAGTGTGCTAATGAGAGGGCTGTCACACAAGTCTAATAACTGAAGCTTTTAATCTTTCTTTATTTAATGGGAAAGTAAATACACAAAGTTAATAACTATAGAAATAATAATGATTTTCTTAAAAAACTGCTTCCATTACATTTATTTTACCTTTCAGTCCTGTGGATTAACACATCAATTTGACAGTGAAATATCCAAAATGCACCTTTCCCTAGTGAAACAAATAAAACGATTGATAGCTGAATTAAATTTAACTGCCTAAGTTTTAGAGTCCTTGTAATCTACTCAACATTTTTTACATTTTATGAAATGTGAAATCAAAAGATAATGAAATTCCCTGCCACTGCAAGTAAAAAAACATGCCTTTGCTATATAACACTGACAATAACCAAATTTGCTCTCCCCGCTTTGCTTTGTGCAGATGTAAAAGTTGTTTATAAGGCTGTTAGTGAAGCTAATGCTTCTAAGAAAGAAGATAATAGAGGAACAGGAACAGGCAGACAATCTAGTTTTTAATCAGGAATGCATTCCTTCTCAAACTTCTTAAAAGTATAATTTTTGTAACAGTGCAGCTTTTACAGTCATATGAATAGCTAGCTGTATACCGTTTACCCTCATCATGTGACAGGTTAGTGGTGTCACTGATGCTGTTTCTAGGGTGCAGAGTTACTGGCAAGTGGAGAGAAGTGACGTTAGAGAAGCAGTGGACCTGGTTGGATCTATTATTAGGTGAGTGCTCAAACTGAATGTGTGTGTGTAGAGGAAAGCGTTCTCACTGCAGGCACACACGATGCCCTGTGTGTGCCTGCAGTGAGAACTCTAGTCTTTTAAAAGCCAAGCTGAGATGTGCTTATTTCAAGCTAAACTCTTCCAAATGACTTCATACATTTTCTTGAAACTTGCATAAAAAAATCTGTAACATCTACAACAAGCAATACAACTCTGAGGTGCTGGATTTGCAGGAAACGAGAAGAATGAGCTTTTGGGTGAATGAAGTTGCTGTTAACATTATTCCAGAGGGTGAATGGCTGCATTTGTAGAACTCTGAACACCTTTTGGTGGATAAATTATCAAAACATATGATACAGACTTAAGTTAGCAGATGACGTTTACTCTTGGGTTCTGAGTTAAGCAACAAACCTACTTGTATTGCGGTCTCTGTCTGCCAACAACCCTTTGAAAGCCTTTCTGGTAGAAAGTCTTCTCCCTTAAGGCTGGGAATCATAAAGAATAGGCTGAGGCCTGAGTTAACAACAGCTGAGCGTGAAGGAAAGGCAAGAGCATGGTGGTGAGAGTAAAGACTCTCAATATAGGGAATATGGATGGTAAAAGGAAAGAGTTGGATGGAGAGAAGGAAAGTAGATACTGTGTATGCAGGAGACCAGTTAGAAGTGAACTAAAGCGAATAGAACTGGAGATGGACTCAAGCTATTCTACCATGGCATAGATAGGAAGAAACATGAAGTAGGAAGGAATGGTATTCTTAAATAGAAGAGCAGGTGAATAGTGTTGTGGAGGTGAAGAGAGTGTCAGACAGAATCATAAGTCTGAAGATGGAAAACAAAGTAGCCATACTGAAAGCTGTCAGTGTGTATTCCCCACAGGTTGGATGTCAGTTAGGGAGAAAGAGGAATTCTGGAGTTAAAATTGGTTGAAGTTGTAGAGTGTGACCAAGGGTGAGAGATTGGTGATTGGAGCAGACTTCAATAGGCATGTAGGTGCAGGGACAGAGGTGATGAGGAGGTGTTGGGTAGGTCTAGTGTTAAGGGTAAAAGTCCAGAAGGTCAGATGGTGGTGGAATTTGAACGTGTGTTCAGAGATGCTCTTCTGGATACCTTTTTGTATTGGTTTTTATTTGAGTACTGAGTCACTTATTGATTCTCTTATCAATTCTCATTGTGTCGTCATTGGCTGTTTTGAGACTCAGCATCACTAAACAGCATATCAAAGGTATGAACACAAAGCCGACAGCACATGGCAAAGATAAACGGCTCCATTTTGATAGTAGGCCAAATCTAGAATAGTTTTTATTAAGGCAGCTGTAGAGAAGAATTCACTATTATGACCTATTTCATGTCAGATGAAAATAGTTTAAATATCTTTTTAATAAATATGAATGACAATTACGAAGTTATGGAATGAATACATAGATGCTGGTCATTGCGCAGCGTACTTTTTAGCTGCTTCAGAAAAGCAAGGAGAGTTGCAGGACGCCTTTACCAAACACATGAAGCTCATTAGTGGATCCTGTAAAGAGCGGAGACTATTCTAGTCCTCTCTTCTCACATTCACACACAACAAACACTAATCAACAAGCAAACGTGCACACCTGTGTACCAATTAATCTCTAGGCACTGAAAGGAAATTTCAGAAAACTGTGATTTTACACATGCATGGATGCACCGTCTCACTTGCTGCTTCCCTCACTTCAGACTCTGTTCGGAGGTCACATGGACCTCAATGTGAGGGTCCTCTCGAGAGAAGCCAGTGTGTGGTTTATGTCTAGCAGAATGGAGGAAGTAGAGGAGCGATATGAGGGACACCAAAACTTCAAATACACACCAAGCAACCTTGCCTGAGCAGTCAGCTCAGTCTTTCCTTCTGCTACAAAAATTCTGATTCTGATTTTCTCAAGAGATTATGTTTGGGATATGACAGCACCGGGAGATGGCAATGCATCAAAACAGAAATACCCAGCAAGCCCTGCTGAAAGTTTTATATAGAAAGCAGTGAACACTGAACACCAATTCTAGAACAACAGTGCAGAATTTGACCTACACTCTGTAACATCGTCTGATTATTTCTTTGTTTGGTTTGGAGACTATAAAAACTAAATTAATTTCATTAGTTTGAGGTGTAGAAATCAATAAACTCTTCAATAACACTCAAACTACATGTGCAGCTGGAAATGAAAAAGCTGAAGTGACTCTTGAATATAATATAGTAGAGTTGGTCTTGCCATTTTCACTGTTTCAAGTGAAGTGCTGTTAAGTGACGCTATTTCAAACATGTTGAATATGGAGTCAGGCCAAGTAAAATATTTTCATATTTTGATTAAAAAATTCTTGGATCCAGACAAAGCTGAAAACTCTGGTGGACCTGGTGACCCTGAACACTCCCTTAGCTACTAGGTTTCCCATGATGCCCTGAGCATGACGTTTTTCACTTTCTGTGTGTTTATATAGCACTCTGCATTTAATCGTTAGCTAATTATTAATCTCCAGCTCTTTTCCACAGTATGTCCTGTTTCCATCCCCTCAGCCCGAACCGGTCATGGCAGATTCTTCCTGCTAAAAGGGAGTTTTTCTTTCCCACCGTCCCCAAGTACGTGATGGTTGTCTAATTTGGGGGGTTTTCTTACCTTACAAAATAAAGCACCTTGAGGCAGCTGTTGAATTGTGAACATGACAAAAATAGATTTGTCTGGCATCCAAACTGTGGGATGCAACAAAACAAACCTGATCCACGGAGCCCCACACCACCCATAATCCACTGCCAAGACAGGACAGAACACCCCCAGGAGTTTGGGTCTGTGCCTCAGTGGGACAGAGTTGTTTGAGTAGCACAAGAGAGATAGCACAATATAGAGAAGACGGTTTGAATGTTAGAGTTGATTTATGTTGTTTCTGGCAAAATATTTTTTCTACAGAACTCCTTTAAAGTAGGCAAGAGGTGGTTTGTGTGGATGGTGGGCATACTAAGTGCCCGTCTCACACACTGAGACATCCAGACATCTGGATTTTGTTGCCTTCTTTTAAGCAGATCATAATCTTCCTTTAATCATAAGTATTGCAAGCCTAAACATAACATAAAACTAGACATTAAACTGCTAGAGATGTGAGAGTGAGTATTTTGGCTGAAAATATATGCATATGCTTGTCAAAGGTGCCAGTTCACATTTCATTACTTTAATGGAAAATTGGATGCAAATGCATTTCCTTTGAAACGTAATTGCTGTAATTTAGTTGTACAGAAATGCTGTTTGTGTGGGGGAAACTGAATTACCTGGAAACCATCCTGAGGAACTCACAGACCAAATCTAACATTAGATAGGATGGAGGATAGAGAAGATAACTGGCTGTGAAAAACACAGACAGACATGAATATTCTTCTGTGAATGTAAAAAATAATAAAACACTGCATATTTTTTTATTTAGTAACATTTAACTAAATTGTTGAGATATAATGAACCCCCTGTGCAGTTGTTATGAAGGGAAGTAAATTAGCTAACCTCAAGTGGTCACTCCAGGAACTGCAGATTGCTTGCTACTTGGCTACTTTCAATGCATTATGTGAGCCTTACTACTGAAGAGAAAGCAGTTTGCAGCACATGTTTATGATTCCATTTTATTTTTGTTCGAATCATCCAATTACTTCACTTAAAGTTCATTTGTGTGGGTTGATAATAGTGAGCGGAAGCTAAATGTTATGTTTTGTAGAAACTTTCAGCTGCTGCTGTCAGTCACTAGAGCCCCACAGTGGGTGTGATTATGGCCTCTCATGAGTCACTGGTCGTCTGGGAGCACATGGCTGCTTGTCGATGGACTCTGAGATTGCGTTTGGTGTGGGTTGTGTTATTGTAACCTGTCCTTTTTTAAATAGGATACTTGTCACACTGGGTTTACTGTAGAGATGATATTGTAGTGTTTATTCATGGATATGACTCAGATGCAAAATCACCTTCTGGTTCCTGCATATGCGGTAACAGGCAAAAATGCATTTGTGTGCGTTGCTTAGATCTCGTTATTCAGCTTACAGTTGCGTGCCTCTCATCTTTCAGCGGCACACACATAAAAGGAAACCCAGATAAGTGGATGTATGTGTGTGGCTTGTGTTAACCTTGGGCTTCCCAGCACCTGCTGGGTTTCATATTTGGCGAGGATTCTAATCAGCTGCGTGGTCTCCGAACTGGGAAAAACAACCATGAGAATAGAACATCTATTTACAACCTGAGCCCCGCCATCCAATTAATCATCAGGCAGCCAACAGGCCTACTAAAATAAAAAAAAGAGCAACTACAGCTGCCACAGCAAATACAGAGAGGCAGAGGATGAAAAGGGGAGAAATTAATGTCTTGCAGTTGATGTAAGACTGAAGAGGAAGAGAAGAGGAGGAGGAAAACAAGCAGATGAACATGATATGCATTGCTGAGACATTGGTGATCTTTACCCAGAGACAAATTCATCAACAAGAGGTCAATACGAGTGCCTACTTATTTTTGGACGCTGGCAGAAGTACACGGGGACATGTGTGATGTCCTCCACCTCCAGCATACTCAGGCACTTTCCCAACTCTGCAGCGAGAGACACACACACAGCCGCACTCACAGAGCCCCTGAGGCTGGCATCGACTTTGCCCTCAGGGTGCAAACTAATTTGTGCACAATCTAACATGGTAACTCCCTGCAAACTCCTCTGGACAACTGTCTAAATACTCACCCTGCTGCAGGGCACAACTGAGATATAATGAGATACTGTTTGTTTCTGAGTGTGTGTCTGTGTGTCCATCTGCAAGCACGACCGTGTACACGCACATGTGTTAGCCTGTTTTCCTGGGAGCTCTGAACCCTTTGAATCAGTGAGCGTTAATGTCGTTTGGACTTTCTTAGACATGTCGCACAGTGTTCTAGGAGTTTAGAAGAAAATGATCAAAATTTTATGTCTTTTTCTTTCTCACGGTTTGTGCCATCACTCATTATAATGTATGTGCAAAGACAGACACATTTGAAAGCTGTAGCACTAATACCTTACCTCTCTGAAATCAAATGGAATACAAATAAGAGCAGTAATTATTAACTCAACTATGCCATTTCTGGAGACATTATGGTGGGACTGTTGACAGACTTTATCTGTTACTCGCTGACATAAAGTTAAAGCTCGCTGCAATAGGCTGACTAAAAAAGCTGAAGGTAAGATAGAGTTCTCAAGTTTGTGCAAATGAGCAATTGACTGAGACAGAAAGAACCCTCTATTCACTGGCAGACAGTGACACTGACAGATACAGGGAGAAATTGATTTAAATATGCTGAAAATGTGTTTAAGTCCATTTCAAGAGAGTTAAAAGGTTATGTTGTCAAAAGTTGGTCTTTTGACAGCAATCAGAAACCAAACACCAAACAGTTGAGTAACAATAACTAATTAGTGGATGCAAAGGCGTGTTTAAACAAGCAGACAGTGAAAAGAGGTGATGAAGAGGAAGCACTCAGTGCATCATGGCCTGGGCTTATCTAAGGGAGGGTTCAGGGTCCAGCCCTAACTTTAATCTTTAAGCCTAATCTTAAAAGTAGAGATAGTATCAGTCAACTGAATCCAAACTGTGAGAGCTTTCAAGCCCCTCCCATTTTACTGATTCCCTCCCACTTTACTTTGAAATACCCTACTCCATATTTTTCCCATAGCTGCTTATTAATTTAAGTAAGCATTGCTTAAGAAAGTATTAAAGGTCTTTCAAAGTTCTTGCAGTTTTCTTTGTTTATTCTATTTCTGCAAAAAAATCTGTTAGATGGTTCATGTGTCCCAAAACCCCCCACAAAAGACATTCTCTTCTCAAGCTCAATGTTTCCAGTTTTTCTGTAAAAGAAATGCACAATTCTCATTTGTTCAGCTTATCAAATATATACATATCTCTCAAGCTTTGTATGTTTTGGGCAGTTAAAGAGAAGTAAATGCAGATCTGAAGGTTTTTAAAAAACAAAACAAATTAGAACAGTAAAAGGAAGAGAAGAGAGAAACTGGAGCAATAAGTAACGACAGATATGACCTGCGGGTGTCTCTCAGTGTGTCTGACTGTCATGTCTCCGTTTGTTTACTGCTGCCACCCTGGGCTTTTTGTGCCAGCAAAAGTGACTTCCTCCTGTTTGCTTAGCAAGAACTTGTCTGCATAATCCATATGAATGCATCCCTGTAAAGATCCATGGTAATCATCCCAGTAGCGCAGGTATCAGTTTCTATATGATTTTTTTCAGTGAGCGAGGCGTCCCAGGATAAACAAAGAGGTAGACAAACCCTCTGTGAAGGCATAGACCCAAATATAGATACAGTATATTTTACTTATTTTAAAAAAAGATAAAAGATAAACAACTGTTAGATAGGCCTAGTATCATATTTACTTACTTCTTGGAAGCAAATCTTCTGTATTAAACAACTTGTTCAGGGCTAGTCTGTCAAGGGATGGTGAGGTGTGAATGGAAACACTGACCCAATCTACCTGAGCCAGTGAGCCCAGTGTCTGTTGACCTCCTCGTCTCTGGTTTCTCTCCTGTTCACCTGAAACCAGCTGTCAGTCAGTGTAGAATGAGAACGTACACATGCGTGATCCCCATATGTTCCACTGTCAAGGAGGCTGCTCTCATTCATTTCAATTGGACTGGAACCACTATCTCCGTCACATCCTCCTTCCTCCAAAACAAGGGATCAGCTTACTTTTTGATTTTCTGTCCTGTATTATTCTTCAGGTCAACTTCATTTCACTGCTGCAGATTGGACAAGCAGACACTGAAATACTAGCTATATTTACATCTCAGGCAATCTTAGAGGGAGAATCTTATAATAAGAGACCAGGGAGAGAGTTAATGCATTGTTCCAGGTCACTTGGACGGGATGCCAAACTACTGATGGGCACTGTGGTTTATTACTGCAAGTAGTGGACCTTTGATCTTTTGCAGCAGAGTAGCCTTTCTGACAACAAGTCCAGCATGCAGTCCATCCATATCATTCACTGCTTATGCATTGAGGTCATGCTCAGAAAGACTTATGGTGAGTGAGCAGTGAGAGGTTTATTGATATTTTGACAGGACATACTGACTCAATTAACACTGTCCCCTGGAAGTCATTTTAGGTGGCAGTGCTCTTACTGGGAGGATTGTGCCCACAGAAAATGTTCTGTTTTCATTTTTGTAGTTGTTTTTTTGGCAGGTGGTTGGGATAGATGGTGGACATACATACTGCACAACAATAAATGTGCAGGCATACCTGTTAAGGAAAAGATTGGGATTTTGTTACTATTTTGCTTAATTCAGTCATTCCCTGAACTTTTCGGGTAAAAATGTTGCACAAACATTGATGTGGCGCAGCATGATCAGTGTATAAGTGTTTTGAAAGGAAAAAACTGATCATTTTACAGACGCATTTATTAAAAACATATGAAACATGCCAAATGTACCGCACATTAAATTTAACATTACAGTTATGTTTTCTTCAAAATGTGTTATACAGGTAGTTGTATATGAATGCAGGAAGACTCACGACTGCTCTCTAATCTGTTGATTCTTGCTTTTGTCCTCAACACAGGTTTCAGCAGTCCAGTATCGTATGTCCTGATTCATGTTCATGTACACAAAATTAATATTTTCCACTTTTAAAGACAAAGAAGTCCACATTATTGGGTTCAGAGTGAAGCTAATCATTTTGTATATGTATGCAATAGATAGAGACTTTCACACATCATTTGTACTTTTCCATTATTAATTTAAATTCATTACTTGGTTAGGGTAAGGTATTAAAACTACTAGTTTAGGCTTACAAAAGATCACAATTTGGATTAAAATAAAATGGCTGGGTTTTTTTTTAGTTGCCATAGTGATGCATCCCCTTGACAACATATGTGTTTCTTACACAAAGTATACTTCCTACTAAAATATAATCCTTACATTTTAGCATTTGAAATCCATCCATCCATTCTCTTCCACTTTTCCTTTTCAGGGTCATGGTGGCAGGCTGGAGCCTATCCCAGCTGTCATAGGGCAAGAGGCAGGGTAACCCAGGACAGGTCACCAGTCTGTCGCAGGGTTAACACATAGAGACAGACAACCATTTGCGCCTATGGGCAATTTAGAGTTACCAGTTAACCTAACCACACTAACTGCATATCTTTGGACTGTGGGAAGAAGCCAGAGTACCCAGAGAGACCCCACGCAGATAAGAGAAACTTGTGTCTATTTCACAGAGTTGAAAACATCCCAGTTTCTACTAGGTGGTGGAGGTGCAGTGGTTAATCCTGCTGCCCCATGCTCGTATGGGCTTCAGAGTTCCTGCTTCCTTACAGTCCAAAGATGTGATGCTTCAGACTGCTTATTAAGTCAGCTGAGAAAATTGGATACAAGGTGGATAAATTGCTTAAAATTCTTAGAATAAATAAACATGAATGGCAGTCTGCTTTAGTACTTTTCCTCTTCTTCGACACCATTTTCAGTTCAGGGGTTGTTGTGTGAGGTAATGAACAAAAGTAGAATATTTCCATCTCTTGCTTAGAGGGTCTGTGTTAAAAATATTTCACAGGGTAGTCATACACTTGTTCAATGAAAAGCTGGAACAAGCTGGTACAAAAGACATATCCTGCTGACAAAGGAATAAAAGAATTTTACTATCCAGGAAAAGTTGCACAAAGGCTCCAGAGATGTAACAAACAGAGATGTACTCCTCATGAATGAAATCCACCGGGTGGTGCAGGTACAACTGAGTTAATGATGTAAACATATCTTTGCTAATATCTCTAACATAAATAAAAAGACATCCACACAGCCAATGCACCATAACTAGAAGCAGCTGCTGTAAGAGGCCACAGCAAACAGGAAATACTGTTTCCATGAAAGGGAGTACATGATCTGCAACAATGCTTAAATGTGTGGTGGTCAATGTAACATCCACATAGATGGCAGGACTTAGTGTTTCCCAGCATCACACTACTTCCGTCAGCTTGCCTTCTTCCCACGGTGCATCCTGGTACCAGGTAAGCAATGCACACACACCCTGCCGTCCCCGGTAATAAAAGAAAGCATGACTCATCAGACCAGGCAACCTTCTTCCATTGATCCATGGTCCAGTTCTGATCCTCTCGTGTCCAGGAGTGGGCAGGGATCACCATGGGCACCCTGTATTCTGGCACCTTTCTATCAGAACCAGCATGAGCATTTTCGGACAGTGGGGCTGTCTGTAGAATTAGAGCACACGGTTTATTCTCCCTATGTTTACCAGTGAGCCTTCCTTGGCCTTCCTCCAGCCTTCCTGTTTCTTCCTTGGACCACATTTGGTAGATACTGACTAATGCAGACCGGGAACACCGCATAAGAGCTGCAGTCGTTGAGCCATAGCACTCTTTTGTAAAACTTGCTCAAATCCTTACACTTGCTCATTTTTCCTGCTTCTAACACATCAAATTTGAGTACAAACTGTTCACTCGCTCACTAATACTGCATATACACCCCACCAACAAGTTCCATCATGAAGAGAAAATCAGTTTTAGTCACTTGGTCAAAATGTTATGTCTGATTGGTGTATGTCTAATAAAAAGCAAGCAAAAGTCATTTTAGGCAGCATAAAAATATGAAATTTGATTACAAAATCACCAACATGTTATGTGCGATTGTGCACATAGTGGAAATCAAAATCATTTTGTTTTTAAATTTGCTCTGCTGGCAGAAAAAGCAAAGTTCAGGTCCTGCTTTGAGAGCTCAACATTTCTCATCACACTGCAGCTGCAGAGCTGATTAACATGCTACAATGAAATGCTAGCAGAGTGAACATGCCTATCAATAGTGGGTTAGCAGTGAGTAACCCTTGTGTGAGTAGTTTACTCCAGGCTGAGCTCAGCAGAAGGATTGAATTAGGAGCGGCGAGAGGCTACGATGGGCTAATTGGGAGCGACAGGGCCTGGCCGGTGTCTTAGGGCCCAGCTGACTGCAGTAGCACAGGTCAGCTGCACAACAAATCGCTACAGTTCAACTCACTCACAGTAAGGTACACTTGAGTCCAGCAAGAGTGGCTGATTATAGTTAGTATCCTACTGTTTGCCGTATTTTCCTCCAACTACTTCTTCACACTTATACAAATGCCATTCAGGCATGGATGCTTTTAAAGATGAAGTGTAGGATTTCTGTATATAAATGAGCATCATGTTATATTCCAGGTCTTTTCGAACAGGTGCTTATTTGATGCCAACACCGTGTAATATCACTATACTTAACACTATACCAGAGCTTTTACATATGTTGTCTGCCATGACATTTGTGCTCTAGTGCAACAATAGCATTGAGTTTTACATGCACTAGCAATGATTTATTCATGTAAAAGACTGCACCTGCAGCAAAGGACCAGGGAGGAGCCTGAGCTTGCAAAACCTAAGAAGTGTCCAAGTAAAGTTTCTGATACTCCAGACCAGGGGTCCCCAACTCCAGGCCTCGAGGGCCGGTGTCCTGAAGGTTTTAGATCTAACCCTGGGTCAACACACCTAAATCAAATGATTAGTTCATTACCAGGCCTCTGGGGAACTGCAAAACATGTTGAGGAGGTAATTTAGCCATTTGAATCAGCTGTGTTGGATCACGGACACATCTAAAAACTGCAGCACACCGGCCCTCGAGGCCTGGAGTTGGGGACCCCTGCTCCAGATGAAGAAGAAGAGAAAGAAAAACAGTGTCCTACAACAAGGACAAGGCAGCTTCTAGTCTCTGGAGTTACATGTCAAAATCTGTCCTTTTCTTCCAAAGAGAGCTTGAAGACTTTTACTTTGGAGGGCTACTCGATTATAATAACAGACACTTTAAAAACACACTTATTTTAACATTTAATTTAGATCAATATCCTTGTTAGCTCTAGCTCCGTCTGTCTCATATACTATGAGTGTCATGGCCTGGGTCTAGGGACCCAGGGCTCATGTATTTTAGTGTATGTTTATGTTTATATTTTCCGTGTGGTGTTTTGGTTTTCTCTCCTTTTCTCTCCTGGGTTCTCCGTGTGAGCTTCCGGATGTTTTGGTTCGCTGAGGAGACTGCGAACCCGGAAGTGTTTCTGCACTAGAGACAGCCACACCGGCCGCTCGTCCTCCTCTGCCAGCTGCAGCAGATTACGCTCGTCAAGGGAGCGGTATTTAAGACTGTAGCTGAGCTGAGGCCGACGCTGGATCCTTGAGTCAGAACTCGTCAGTACAGCCGTGGACTTTTGTGTAACCCTTCGAGATAATAGATTTCCTGCTAACCTTAATGTGTTTGTGTTACCAGGAATCTGGAGCGGAGTGTGTTTTGAAGTCACGGTGTGGGAATAGGAGTTTTTTGGAGTTGCCACTTTTCACCTTTCATGGACATCTGCACTGTGTGGGATTCAGGGAGAATCACCACGGGACCACAGTGCCTGGATTTTGTATATACAGTGGGGCAAAAAAGTATTTAGTCAGCCACCGATTGTGCAAGTGCCCCCACCTAAAATGATGACAGAGGCCAGTAATTTGCACCAGAGGTACACGTCAACTGTGAGAGACAGAATGTGAAAAAAAAATCCATGAATACACATGGTAGGATTTGTAAAGAATTTATTCGTAAATCAGGGTGGCAAATAAGTATTTGGTCACCTCAAACATGGACAATCCCTGGCTCCCACAGACCTGTAACGTCTTCTGTAAGACGCTTTTCTGTCCCCCACTCGTTACCTGTATGAATGGCACCTGTGCGAACTCATCATCTGTATAAAAGACACCTGTCCACAGCCTCAAACAGTCAGACTCCAAACTCCGCCATGGCCAAGACCAAAGAGCTCTCGAAGGACACCAGGAAAAGTATTGTAGACCTGCACCAGGCTGGGAAGAGTGAATCTACAATAGGCAAGCAGCTTGGTGTGAAAAAATCAACTGTGGGAGCAATCATCAGGAAATGGAAGACATACAAGACCACTGATAATCTCCCACGATCTGGGGCTCCACGCAAGATCTCATCCCGTGGGGTCAAAATGATCATGAGAACGGTGAGCAAAGATCCCAGAACCACACGGGGGGACCTGGTGAATGACCTGCAGAGAGCTGGGACCAAAGTAACAAAGGTCACCATCAGTAACACACTAAAACGGCAGGGAATCAGATCCCGCAGTGCCAGACGTGTTCCGCTGCTGAAGCCAGTGCATGTCCAGGCCCGTCTGAAGTTTGCCAGAGAGCACATGGATGATACAGCAGAGGATTGGGAGAATGTCATGTGGTCAGATGAAACCAAAGTAGAACTTTTTGGTATAAACTCAACTCGTCGTGTTTGGAGGACGAAGAATACTGAGTTGCATCCCAAGAACACCATACCTACTGTGAAGCATGGGGGTGGAAACATCATGCTATAGGGCTGTTTTTCTGCCAAGGGGACAGGACGACTGATCCGTGTTAAGGACAGAATGAATGGGGCCATGTATCGTGAGATTTTGAGCCAAAACCTCCTTCCATCAGTGAGAACTTTGAAGATGAAACGCGGCTGGGTCTTCCAACATGACAATGATCCAAAACACACCGCCCGGGCAACAAAGGAGTGGCTCCGTAAGAAGCATTTGAAAGTCCTGGAGTGGCCTAGCCAGTCTCCAGACCTCAACCCCATAGAAAATCTGTGGCGGGAGTTGAAAGTCCGTGTTGCTCGGCGACAGCCCCAAAACATCACTGCTCTGGAGAAGATCTGCATGGAGGAATGGGCCAAAATACCAGCTACTGTGTGTGCAAACCTGGTAAAGACCTATAGTAGACGTTTGACCTGTTATTGCCAACAAAGGTTATGTTACAAAGTATTGAGTTGTATTTTTGTTATTGACCAAATACTTATTTGCCACCCTGATTTACGAATAAATTCTTTACAAATCCTACCATGTGTATTCATGGATTTTTTTTTCACATTCTGTCTCTCACAGTTGACGTGTACCTCTGGTGCAAATTACTGGCCTCTGTCATCATTTTAGGTGGGGGCACTTGCACAATCGGTGGCTGACTAAATACTTTTTTGCCCCACTGTAGTTGTGTGTTTTCCACCCCCTGTCAATAAATCCACTGTCCTTCACTAAAAGTCTCGCGCTTGGGCCCTACTTTCACTGCAACTCCACGGTCTGCCGTCGCAGCCCGTGACAATGAGAGTCTGACCAAGTTTATGGTTGCAGTGGCCCACGATATAATTTAGCTGCCTCTCAGGAGACTCACTCATTCCTGACAGATGTCTCAAAAGGACCCCGACTTCTCTGGTCCTCTGCTTGTCAATATTTATATTACAATATCCACTTCAACCAACCAATCAGTTCATCTGCTTTCATCTGCTACCCCTCACATGACAAAACTCTTTTCATCTCCTCCTTTTGTCCTTTCAGAGCTTGCTCTGTGACACTTTGACTCTTTACTCTTTCATGAGAAGCAGCAAAAGCTTCTTTAGTTCTTTTTTTCACTCCCACAACAGCTTTCAGCACTTGCACTGGAAATTGTGGCATTGCAAGTAAGCCAACACTTTTCATTCATTCAACACTTTTCAACTTTTTTCAGTGGTTCAGTTGACTGATCTTACTTGTGTCTGATTGTCTGAAATGTGGGGGTAAAAACACTCCAAGGATGATCAGCATTACAGTGAACATTGAGCAGACTCTGCTGCATCTGTTAGTGGTGTTAAGAATAATTACATAATAGTTTGCTCAAATTTCTTGTTCCTTTTCTTGCATGTGGCCGCTACCTGGGAGCCCTCCGCTCCACTGGCTCCATGTTGGGGCAGAATGCTAATGTGCTGCTGTTCAGCGTGAGAAAGCAGAAGCTGGAGTTGAATGTAACCATTAATTGTGAATCACAATGGTGTCCATATAGAAAGGGCATGGTTGTGCATAAAGAACACAGTGGACAATGAGCCAAACATCTCTCACAATCACAGCCTGTCGGGGGGAAGCAATCACTACTATAATGTGCAACATGACAGATTAGGCAGCAAGTACACATTAACAAAATTACATTGTTTTAAAGAAGAAGGAGAGGAAGAAGGGTGAGGACTGGAGATACGTTTGACCCGAGGAGAGGAAAGGAAGGGAGGAAGTGGAGTTCAGTGCGTAAATCATCCATGCTGAATGGCTGCCAGGTAGGGAGGCAGCTTCTCACACGATGAAAAGACACGAAGGCAGAAGCAGACACAAACATAAGGAGCCCGAAATCCTCAAGCAAAAAAGGGAAGGTGATGCAAACAGTTCACTTTCTTACCTCAAATGGGATTGAAACACTGACACCAACCCTTTATGTGATCCGGGAGAGCTCTCCTCAGCGAGGAGCAGCCCTCAGAGGATCAGCGTTTGGCGTCAGCATGGAAACAAATCATTCCCTGGCTAACGGGTAGAGGTTCAATTAGATGCACTGCCTCGAACGGACTAGAATTCAATTATGTAAAGAACGAGTTACGGTTGAAGGATGGAAATAAACAAGGTGCTCTGATGTTTTATTCATCCCACACCCCAAAATACCTCCTGCATTAAACAGCAGCCAGCTATAGCTTCACAGTCTCGAGTCTTATTTTTTGCCTGAAAGTCAAATTACAGGGGCAGCAGTTTTCATATTTGCTAAGACTGATGCGATTTTAATTATTTTACTGCAAGAAACTAATAAAGTTACACAGTGAATTTTGTGACTGCAACATTCTGATAAGTGAGCATGCTCCAGGAAGATTACTCCAGAGAGTAATTCAATACAGTGACGGCTGAAGGGACTCTAAAATATTCATCAACGTTAATGAGCAGGGTATACATTCAAAACCTGCCATTTTTATTTTAACCCTACTTATAAACAGAAGATAGTGAATTAAAGAATAGGTTATAACAGTGTCTATTATTATATTACAATCTATAATATTACATAGTCAGCATTACCCATGACTCTTTCACAGTCACAGCTGTCACAGCGTAGGGTGGAAGACAGACTGTATAGAAAGGACAACACGTTCTCACTCCCAAAGCATCAATATCTTACGCTTCCGGGCACCCAGCACGTCCCTACATTACAAGATCGGAAAAATGAGGAAACATGAGAACCGTTTGGAATGAATCTACACATGTACATTCGTTTTACTTTAATCGCTTTGGAAAACACTACTAACGTCATTAAAGTGCTGGTTAAGGTTAGAGATAAGGTTGGGGTTAGGGCTGGAATACATGGTTGGAACGTGTATTACCGCGGGAGCGTCATTCTACTGGATTTCATCCATAACCCGATGCGTAGCATAAGAACGCGGACGGACACCTTTCGCGTTCCTTAGGAAGGCCGCGGGACTTGACAAGTCGTCATTATATTACGCCTCGGGAGTGAGAACGGGCTGCAAAGGATGGACGCAGCCACTGTCGTGTCACTCGTTACCTTTTAAAAATATTACGGCCTGAAGTGACCACACTGGGACAAGCTAGCTCTTTGTAAATACCTGTTACTAGATGTGACCATATCTTTAATCACTGGTAACTTTACACCATAATAGCATACGATTAATCTGCAAAGTCAGGTGCAGAGGTTGAGTAGTTAGCACTGCTGCCTCATGGCGAGCAGGTTTCTGCTCTGAACCCTGGCTCAGTTCTCTCTGTGTGGAGTTTGCATGTTCTCCCTAAAGAGGGTCTCTCTGGATGCTCCAGCTTCCTTCCTAGTCCAAAGACATGTTTAGTGATGATTCTAAATTGGCCATTTTTTTAAGTGTTTGGCATAAAGGGCTGTATAAAAGTATGGTTAAATGTGACTTTTAGTCCAAAGCAGCCCTATGTAAGTGCAAGTACATAAAGTTAAGATGGGAGTCTACGGGGATTCGTTCACTTGGGAACTAGCCTTGTGGCAATGCAAGGAACCGAAGATTTTAACACTTAAGCATTTTTCTTAGCCGGAGGTTCCAACTTGGGAAGAAATTGCAAACTTAGTCAAGAAGAAAATGTGTAAATGTTAAATGAAACACTGCTCTCGCAGCTGTACCGTCTACAGCATTATGAAATCCTATAAATATTTGAGCTGTCTGCTGCACCACCACCATGCAAGCTCACAGTGGTACTAATTAGAAATCTTTACTTTGCCGAATGGAAATTTAGTATTCTACCCATTTTATGACTAACTGTCTTACCTCAACAAATGTCTGCATGGACAGGAAGGAAAAACACAGGGATAACGTGACCGTAACAATGCAGGGAGAAAAAAGGCCAAAAAGTCAGTGAGGTGGTCAATAGCCTGAAAATGCATGAAAATACAGAAAATGAGAAACTACGAAATGATCATAAGTGAAATGATTATAATTTGTAAAATACAGCACAGTTGTTGTCGACTGTAATTACAGATATTCCTACTAAGCTTCACAATCATAACATAAAAAATAATTTCTGTAGACGTGCTCCTTGACACTTTTTGAAGGGCTTGGGTTTAGTAAAATGTTACTGATCTTAATATAGCAGCTGGCTTGGAGTGTTATTGTCGGCCAGAGGGACAGTAATCCAACTCGTCTTCCCCTGAGCTCTGTGCGCACTGACCCCCACAGCCTGTGGCATCAGTTTAGCATGCAGGGCAGCAGCTCTCCAAACGCCCACCGCCAATGAATCATGCACACTCACTCACACACACACACACACACACAAGTGTACACATACATAACATTTAATCTCATCCGCATAGCTGACAGCTCGTTAATTTTACACTCCATAAAGGCGTGAAGAGCATTGCATCAATATCTAACACAATCACTTTGCTGAGACCAGTAGATGAAAACACACAGAGAGAAGTAAAAACAATAATTAATCAGCATAAGTGACGTGTGTTGCGTGTTATAAATTCTCATGTTTGTAAGCATGAACATTATGAGCACCTACAGCCTGGTTACAGAAAATAAAGGGAGCACACTTTTAATCCTTTCCTCTTTGAAATGTAATGCACCTGAGGTGATTCCCAGAACAACTGCAGCAAAACACATAAAGCAATCGTCAAATGCTTCCCGCATATACACTCAGCAGGTTGATCAGGTCACAGAATACAAAAAGAAAAATGAAGTGACACTCCTGCTATGAGGAAACAGGGAGACAATCTTGAGAAAGCAGACGTATGCTGTCACAGTGGTGATATCTTTTCTCACATCCTTTTCAAAAGCTACTGTGGGATTTTCCATGTATGACACAGCAACGTTATTCTCCACTACTCATGCAAAGTCTTATAACAAAAACAAAACGGTAGTTGGCTTTGCAAACACTTGGTGGTGTCGTCATTGTGCTGATGGGTGATAAAAATAAATTCAAAGATTTTAGATTCATTTTCTGTGATGATCTTCTGTGATTTTCAGTTTTAATGCTGACTGTGACAGTGCTGTTTTTCACAAAACCCTAAAGTCTCCCATAATAATACCATTGGTAGCACATTAAGTTGTAATGACCTGAATTCTTGCAGCTCCTACAAGGTCCCCCTGCTCAAGAGCACACATGTCCAGGCCCATCTTAAGTTTGCATCTAAATTATTCAGAGAAGGCTTGGGTGAAAGTGCTGTGGTCAGATATTTTCTCTCTAAAATAAAATTACATCTCATCTTTATGCTAATCACAGCTAACCGTGTTTTGGTCCCAGGTATGCGCATATCACATCTAACAGGTGTTCCAAATAGTTCCAGCTCACCTTATCCCTAGCATCTCCTCTGTAAACCTTCCCTTTCACTCTTGCTATCACTCTTCACTATCTCAACTCTTTGCATGTTCATCCTTCCACCTGTATCGCTCGAATTGATGCATGTGTATTCTGTCTTGCTTCAACCAAGATTCATTCCTTTTCTCTCCATTGCATACCTCCACCTCTCCAGGCTCTCCAGATTGCAATGTAATCTGCAAAAATCAGCAGTGGACAGAGCCTGACCTCATCTGTCAACCTGCCCAACACCAATCCAAACAACAGATCCCTGATCTAATCCTAGCTCCACCTTTTAAACCACCTTTCCTACTGCACACCTCAAGACTATCTTGCTGTCTTCATACATGTCCTGCACCACCCTCACATACTTCCCTGCCACTCCTGACCTTTTCATACATTACCCCAGTTGTCTAAGGAGGTTGGAAAGAAAGCGTCCCGACTTCTTTAAGCTGCTTGAAGATGTTTCACCTTCTTCAGTTCTAAGGTCGAATGGTGGAGAGTCCCACATTTAAGCCCTATGGGAGTGTCCCCCCAAGAGGGACAAAGGACCCCCTGATGATCCTCTACCTAATCACATGAGGTAAGATGTGAAAACGGGTGTAGGTCACAATCAGCCAAGGTTTCGGGTGAACTCATTGTGAAACCTAACCCCACCCTATCATGTGATTTTCGTCACCACTGTCATCTCTCTCTTTAACCTGGCTTCAACAGTTCTTTCCAATATCTTCATAATTTAATGCATACTTTATTGATCCCTCACTTCCTCCTCACTAATCGTCTACACTTCCTGATTCACTAGCCTTTCTCCACCTGTCTTCCTCTCTCTCTACGTTTATCAGCTCCTCAAAGTACTTCTTTCAACATCTCAGCACATTTCCATCTGTATACTTAATCACCCTTACCTGCTGCCTGTGCTTTCCTTTTCTCCTTCCTTAGTGTCTGATGACTGATGACAGTTGCATTTCTTCCACCTGACATAAGCACACACAGAACAGAACACTACTATTTCTAATACGAACTAACTTTTAAAATCAAGTAAACTGTTTTCTTAAAAATCTTGACAAATGAAAAACAAATCCTCCTAGCTTTTTTATGGTAAATGGACTAGTTTTTACAGCACTTTCCTGCTCTACTGGAGCACTTTCAAACTGCTTTATACAACATTCAGCTTCATTCACACCTGAACTTTTTTTTTCTACATTCAAGTGCTTTCTATCTACCATTTACACAGCAACAAATGCATCCCAGAGCAAGTTCAGGTTCAGTATCTTCCCCAAGGACACTTGAGCACACAGATTGGTGGAGCCAGGAATTGAACCATCAAACTCACAGTTAGTGGAAGAACTGCTCTATCTGCTGAGCCACTATTGTTATATATACATGAAGAAATCTTATGCGTATAGCAAGACTGTGAAAAGTTTTTGTTTTCAAACCTACAGTTTTTATTTTGAGTATTTCTGGAGGAACTGGAGTGTGAGATTTAAACCTTGTATGAACCTTGTGGCCTGATTGAAAACCTGCAGTTGACAGAATCATGACACAATTGACCTTCTCTTCTCTCGCTGCTCTCGGTATCTCAAAGGCGTCTCAGCAGCCATCGCTGCTAATGATTCATTGGCTCACAAGGTGAGAACAACATTCACTCACACAAACACACACAAGCTTAAATGCAGGCCCAAGCTGAGCGAGACACTTCAGAAGGTCAGTCTATGGAAAGATGGAAGATGACACCTCCTGACACGGACCCCCGCCCCCTTGTCACCGCCCTCTTTCCCCGTTCACTAAAGGAGTTCGGCAAAGAGTAGGAGGCGGAGGAGGCCGAGGCAAAGACACACACATCTCTGTATGAGTCCCGATCAGTGGCCATGTCGCATCTCAACATCTTATCATGTCTCAGATTGATGTAAGGCTGAAATCCCATCCACTCCATTACATTGTCGGGCAGATGTCAGCATCAGCTGATGGCCATGCCAGCAGAATGAAACTATTAATTTGCCTTCTGTGGACTAATAAAAAGAGTAAATATCTCTGGCCGTGCAAAAAAAAAAAAAAAAAAAAAAAAGACAGCAGCACAAGTGGAGGAGAGGAAATAACATCAATTTGATGCAAACACTTCATATGCAACGTGATCTCACCAAGCTGCTGATGAAAAGCCCAGCACTGAGAGAGCGGCCGGAGTGCTCAGAGCAGGCGCACTGAGTGAGTAATAGAGCCATACTGTGTTGCATCTCAAACGCCTCTCAGTCGGTGTCTGTCCTTTACCAGCCGACGACTTAGCAGGCTCGCAAGGGAGCATGTGCATTAGTGCAGACTCAGACCCTCATCCCCATCATTCGAGTTACATAATCCTGAAACTGCTCCTCGTCTAACATGGGCACCTGCCTCTACCCCACCTCCCACTTTTACTCCCTCTAGTAACCTCCACAGGACCTCCCCTTGTTCTTTGCACCTTGCATTCCTTTTTCTTCCTCTCTCCTCTGTCGTGTCCCTGTACTCCCCTCTGATCTCCTGCTCTCCTCCTCCTCTTCTCCCGCCATCAAATGGTAATGCGTATCTGCTCGCCCACTGCCTTTGGCTAGGGCGGCACTTTGAACCCCAGGATGAAAGAGCTGATCCTGTAATGAGAATCTTAATACCAAGAAAGTGTTTGGCTCTAACACGCACGCACGCACACGGACATACACTCGCCAGCTTTGAACAAGTGAATTTTACAGTGCTACTCGGCTACATTTCTAATGCGAGCTATTTTAAAATTCTGCTGCCGCGTGGAAGTGGAGTTAAAGTGTTATGGCGTCAAAGTATCACTCTAGCGTGTGGCGGATGGGCAGCATGCATATGTTAAGAGCACAGGAGTAGATGTAAACAAGTGACATGGGTCTTAGGAGTACTTGTAAGAATGTAAGCACAGACTCCACGCTCATTAGGCGTGACAAAATGCACTCTTATCACTATTAAATTGGCCTCAAGCAAACCTGTACATGTAGGGCAGAAAGGGACAAGGGACAGGGACTGTGCTTTTTGTGTCAATTTCAGTAAGCTGAATATATTTTACTAGTAAGAGTTTACCTCACTTGAGTTTATCTCACAATAAGAATTGTCTCAAGGTGCTTCACACTGTACAGTAGATGCCTGGTCATCACATGATGCAAGGGCAAAGTGGCAAGGAAGAACTTCCCTTTAACAGAAGGAGACCTGTGTCAGAACCAGGTTCAGGGAATTGCAACTATCTGTGACCCTACAGTGATGTTGGTATTTGGCAACGTGCAGCTTCAGAGTAGAGCAGCTAGCATGCACTGGAGATTTATGATGGTGAAGACAGTAAGAGCTGAGGAAAGTTTAATATAAATACAGTGTAAATGAAACTAGGTTAACATGGCAACTATGCTGTTTCATAATATGGACCTCCCCGCTTTTGGATGAAACAGTGTTGACATATGGAGAGATGTAATTGAATCACAAGGTGACACGATGCCGTGTGAAACACTAAAACTTAATTTTTGTCCCTACAGGAAGAATCCTTCATTAATTAACCCCTAGGGCCCCCAGAGCTAATTTATACAGCTCAGGGTAACAATGTGTATCTTTTTGAGGGACAAAAAGTACATAGTAAGAGGTACATACAGTAATCAGGCATAACATTATGAACACTGACAGGAGAAGTGAAGAACACTTTCTTCATCATAGCCCTCTTTAGTGTGTGGGAGCATATGAAATATTTAGAAGCAGGGAAAATGGGCCAGTGTATGGATTCGAATGAGTCTGACATTGGGCCAAATTGTGACGGCCAGACACCTGGGAAAGAGCATCTCCAAAACTGCAGCTCTTGTGGAGCATTACTGGTTTGTAGTGGTCAGTATCTATAAAAGTGGTTTAAGGAAGGGACAGTGGTGAACCAGCGACAGGGTCGTGGGACAGCCAAGACTCACTGGTGCACGTGTGAGCCAAGGCTGAACTATCCAAGGCCTATTCAACAGACAAGCTACTGTAGCTCGAACTCCAAATTCCCCAGATCTCAAACCAATCCAGCATCTGGTAAAATCTGATCCATGGAGGCACCAAGGGAGGAGGGACCAACACAATATTACACAGGTCGTCTTATAGATCTTAGGGTATCCTTGTTCAGTAAGCTTAGACAATTCGATCTGCCCCAGACAAACAGAGTGGGAGGTTCAGCTAGCTCCCATGCTCCATGCTTTTCATGAAGATGACCAAAACAATTAGTCAATTAAAACTAGACTGAAGCTAAAACAATTAAGATGCCTAAACTGTGACTAAAACTAATTGACTGTCACGGTCCTGGGTCGGTGACCCAGTGTTTTGGGTTTTATATTATTATTGATCTTTGTTTTTATTTGGGGTTCAACTGCTAGTGTGATGGTTTTGTATTTCTAGTTCTTAGGTTTTGTCATGTGGCTTCTCTGTGTTCTGTGTTTCCTGTTTTACTTTGAAGGTCCATGTGTGGTATTCTGCTTTGCTTCCTCCCTGTCTCATCGTGTGTATTATTTTCAGCTGTGTCCCCCTTCTGTCTGCCATTTCCTTGTTACCTTGCATGTATATGTAGTGTGTGTGTATCATCCCCAGTGCGTCTCCAGCTATATTTCCAGGTTCTAGGTCATTAGTTTTAAGTTCCAGGTTCATGTTTAGCTGTTTCTGACAGGTTGTTTTTGTAGTGTTACTTTTCAGCCACCAATAAAGGCTCGTTTTCAGTTTGAAACATAGTCTCCTGCATCATTGTCTGCGCCTGGGTCCACCCTAGTCAGAAGTTTCATTTAGTCTTATGGACCTTCTTTACAATGGTGGTTGAAGATGAGGATGTGAGATCAAGCTTTGGTCAGTAAAACAAGCAGATGTTCAAGACTACTATGTAAGGTGCAAACAAATAAGCACCCTTTGTCAAGAGTTCAGTGGTAGTACCTCAAAGGATACCACTGAACTGATAAGCTATTGCACCTCAATAAAGTACTTTCCCCCCCCCCAAAACCAACACTGCAGGTATCTACATGGGGATTATTTGTGACATTTACTGTCAGGTAACGCAAGAGGATTATTTCTATAGACTTCTTTTTTAAAAAAACATTCTGCACTTACTTTACTTTTCAAACCCTGAAGCTATGAGCAACCCTGAGCACACAGAAAAAATGAAGCAGTAATGTGACCAAATCAGAGGATGATGAAAAGCACTTGCATGAAACTGAAAGACACCAGCTGAGTGTAAATGAAGCCCCAAAAATCTGTCTCAGTGTTTCATTTCACGTGTCCTTCACACCAACATTTCTTCAGTGCACTCCTACAGTGCTTTTCATACTGTAATACTCCAATATAATGACGTCTCTTGTGGATTCTAGCAGCAAACATTGTTTTGTTGTCGCTTTTTTTTAAACCTAAACCACATCTGACAGGAATGAAGTGTTGCCCTTAAATCCGTGCCATCCTTTGCATGTGTCACATAACCACGTTTGAGGACTCACAGGAATGCAAGCGTGCAAAATGTTGAGTAACCAAAATCTGTACTGTAAGAGTCAGGGAGTTCACCTCATTGTAGTGCAAACAATGAAAAAAATGGAGAAGACATTCTTTGGACCTGAGTTTCTGCTCATTTCTATTGTTACCGTAAACATAAGATAGAATCCTAAAGCAGAATATATTGAAGCTCCCTTTTGACTAAGAAAGCTCATACAGAGCAAAACCGTCAGCACTAGCAACATGATGACATACTAAATGTGACAGTAATGCTTAATATATAAATTTATACTGCAAAGTTAAAAGCTCATTGGCTGGATTTTTGTATATCCACAGGCCACAAGTCTAAGAAGAAATCAAATGAGTCGATATTTCAGAGAGGCTCGGAGCTGGGGTAGTGGAATGAAAGCCATATCGACCCGCAGAATAACGATCTGAGGCTGATGTTACTCCAGCCGACAGATTTCCCAGCAGCACTTGGTCTCGCGGAGTCCTAAAATCGGCACAGATGTGAATCTCTCCATTCCACCTTGACCTTTTACTGAATATCGTGTAGCGCATCAGAACACCATTTACTCTCTGAGCTAGTGAAATATTTAAACCGTGGGAGACGGCTCCTTAAAGTGCAGCGCCTATCCCTCGGCCCCTCTTCTGAGAGAAATATGACAGAGGCTGGAGCTGACTGCGCTCCATCTATTTTGATGTGGGCCATAAATGAAACATGGCGGTGGGGTGATGAAGGCTCAGAATGGACAAACAAAGAACATTTCAGTAAAGTTTTCACATTTATGATTTACAATCAGAACTCAAACAACCTCACCTGCTCTGCTCCTACAGCAAACATTGATTCAGAGGAAGGCCCCTTTGGCATTTGTTCTCACCTTATCTGTTTTTCTAATCACTCCTCTTTACAGGAGCTACAGCATTTTAATCATTCTGTAAGAGCAACAGGACATGCAAAGGCAAGAGAACAGAGACACATTTTAACCTGCCTCCGTCTGGTGGAGAAAGGAATCCTCCGGCAGTGAGTCATCTTGGAGTGGTTCCCTCTATACATGCTCGGCTTACATAAACAACAACATGGCAACCAGCCCATAGCGCTCAGAGTCATTCACCGCTTTCATTTGACACACACGGAATGTAATGCGACTGGCTGTAAGCTAACTTACTAAACCCAGCATGCTTCAGTTATCATAATGACACTTTTCATTAAAGTTTTAGATTAAAATAGAAAGCAATTCTTAATCAAAAATGACAGCAGCAGATACACACCTATAAATTCTTGGCGAAGTTTTAAAAAAAAAAAGGGGGGTCACTGATTTCAACAACAGACAATAATCTGCTCTCAATTTTTATCCACTGACTATGTTCTTCTAGCTTAAAATGAAGCTAGAATTTTTAGCAGTTGTAGCTAGCCAGCTAACGTAGCTTAGCTACATCAGTTAGCTAAACTCGTTGATCCAACTATGGAAACATAAAATGTGTGGACATTTTAATTTTTAATAACATTTTAATAAGTAGGACACAAGGAATTATAATGTTAGCCTAAACTCATTTAGACTAACATTAGTATTTTTATTAGCATACATTAGTGTTATTAGCTTTTTGTGGTCATTTTCTATTTCAGTCTGATAAGGAAAAGTTAGGAAATAGTTAATGATCTATTGTTTGGTCTTGAAAATAAGTGCATTACTTATTCCATTTCACACAAATTTGCTCGTATCTTATTAATTTATAAAGCAAAAAAGATGCTACCCTAAGTAATAAAATGTCACTATCAATATTATTCTTGTTAGTTCCTGATTCAGAATCCTCAAGCATAAATACAAAGCTTGATGGGCACTTACTGTGCATGCTACAAGTTGGAAAACTGGCCAATTAGCAGAAAAGGAAAAGGAAATAATAATCCATATTAATTTCAGTGACGCTTTCATTAATAGTTTGGCCTTTTGTATGTCAACCATTCCTTTCCCAGATTCTGTATCACTATTGCAATTTAGGAGTAAAAGTTACCCTAGTCTCAGAGTGGCCAAAACAAATGCAGCGTTATCTCTATGGTGCAGAAGCAGGAGCAGTTACACACAAACATTCACTCACAGAGGCACAGATTAGAGAGGAGACTGCGCCTTGGCTTCCTATTATTAGAGCAGAGGTTTATGGTCAGAGAGAGCTGCAGGGAATCACTGAGATTAAATTACACAGACGGAGAACATCAAATACAGAAGAAACTTCCCAGGCTCTGGAGAAATTGATGGGGTTTGGGTGAGCTGGGAATTTTTTTTAAAAAGGAGATACTAGAGCAGCGTGAAAAAGAGGGATGTATTACACCAAACCTATCTCCATTACTTTCTCTACGCTTGGTTGTCCTCAGACACAGTGCCAAGCAAGGCTTTACAGGATTACTGTGGAAGCAGAACTCATACAAACACTCCAGAGTTAGTACTGCATAGTACAGGGCAGCACCTTAATGCAACCTAGCAATGCTTTGTACACCACAATGAAAACTGTAATGAATACATAAATTATATTAGCTTTATGTCATCCTTAAGCTGTAAAACCTGTTGCTAAAGGCTAAAATGCTTTTTACAGATGGGTTAAGCTGCACAATGGGGCTTCTTCAATATAACCATTCATTAAAGTTACACCCAGTGATGTGACTCACTTTTAATTTGAGAATATTGACCACTGCTGCTTTAATCACGCATAGATACTTACCAACAGAAAGAATACCTACAACAGTGTGTCACAGTTCTGTGGATACGTGGGAAATACGCTGGTATGTTAATAAGTCTGTTATATATACATTATTATTATTATTATTATTATTATTATTATTATTAGATATATATTTGTTTTTATGGACTTTTATAATACTAATATTTATAATAATAAAACCTTTACACTACTAATATCTTATTACAATACATAAACCATTTGCCTGTGTATTTGTTTCTTTGTTTACAACTCCTTCTACACAATGAGAAGCAGCATATCTTGGCACACGGGTTCATCTTAGGCGTCTGGAGGTTCTTATCAGATATTTTGATGTTATCATGTTGCCTAGCAACTACTTAGCAAAAGGTTAAAATAACTTAGTTTTAATATTTATCCATCTGTGATGCCCTATAAAATTATGTATCATTGTTACATAATGGCAGTAATGTCTTATTTCTATTTACAAATCTTCAGTTATGCATGATATGTCGAGACGCTATCAGGTTGCCTTGCAACCACCTAGCAACATTACAGTGACCTGTTTTTTTTGTCACTGTCATTAAAGCACACTGTCATTTTAGTGCCAATAACATTTTATTTATATTCACAAAAGCTGAATTATTCATGATATTATAGCATCATCATGTTACCTGCCAACTACCCAGCAATGAGTTAAGTTTATCCACGTGTGTGTGTGTGTGTATATGTATTTATGCACCCACAACACACACGTGCAAAAACACACATGACTCGTGAGATAAAAAAATGACATATTTTTTAGGGTTAGGCTTGAATCATCCGAGAATCTGATTCAAGCCACTCTATTGTCTGCACAGCTGGCTTTGAAACATGCCCTAACATGTCTCTGGACATGTGGTAAGGACACTAAAATTTGTAAATATCTGAAATTTTGTTCTTAGCCACTAATTACAAAATGTAGATGGCAACACTTTATAATTCAACCCACAATTTGTGGTATAATTTCCCAAAACCTAGCATGCAATTGTTTAAATTTATGGTTTAGTCACTCTATAGCTTATAGTATTTAAATGAAAATTACCTGTCACAATTGAAATCTAATGGTTCTTTTGTTTAACCATAATTCTAAAACCCAAATATAGTTCAATAGTTTACAAGAACCTGAAACAAAATTATTATATTCAGTGAACTAGAATTGGCAAGTTGTGTTCAAAGTCACTTTTCATTAAAGTATTAATGAATACTCAAAACTGTTGTTAATCAACTTTGAGGGGAAACGGAGGCATTTCAGTTGTACCAAAAACCTACTGTATCCTTTGAGCTTTACTTTGATCTAAGTGGGAAAAAGATCAGATTACTGTGTAAGACCTGACACCACAACCAATCCCCTTTTTTCAGATGAATGAAAACAGTGGAGATAAAAGTAACTCTGGTACTCTTGTTTCCATTATCTTCAGTATATACCACTTTGGAATCTCCTGACTCTGCCATTTTCCAACTGATTATCTGTGTATGAGCCTCAACCCGAGGGACCCAGCGGTGTTTCTGTCAACCTCCCACAGTCTAATAAACAAGATTAAACTTGTGAAGGAAAGAGATTTTCAGTGTTTGTTTTTTGTTTTCGGTGAATTGCCCAGGCCTAATTCAACAGCTCGTGCCCCCCTTTCTGCTACAGCAAGGTGAAGGAAAAGTGTTGTCATGGCTACATGACTTGCCATTAATGCAGTCGGAAAAACATCTTTGTATGTCCCTCCTTTGTCTCGGTCTATTTTTTCACAGGCAGACCTGCCTGCTCCTCCAGCTTTCCTTCATACCTTTAACTTGGGAGGGCAGCGTACTCGGCATAACTCTAGAAAGTGACCCACCCAGGTTCTTCAAAAGGGTATTCATTCCTCTCAGGGTGCTACGTCAGAGCAGGTTGTGATGCTAGCGCAAGCGGAAAGAATATTTCCATGCCGCATTTGCATGCATGCAGTCCCTGCTGTGAAGTCAGGCATGGTTGGCTGGTGGGAGGATGAGGAGAGAGGAGGGGTAGTAAGAGTGGCGAGGATTCTCCTGCGATGACGCAGAAACCCTGCACGGTCTATTTTTAAACCTATTGAAGTGTGCAACACCCTTGCATTACTGTAACTCTCAACTGCGCCTTCAAACCAAAACAAATAGAGACAGAGAGGCAGAGCATAGCAATACAATCAGCCCCTTCTTTTACTTTCCTCTCAGGCTTATAGAGCCACAGTGAAATATGGATTATGACTTCATATAGTTGAGATGTGGTGCTTTTAGGCTGAATGATTGTCTGGCTTGGAATAAGAATAGGGTCGAATGGATGATCCCCACTAAAATGAGTTGGCAGCACTTGAAAGCAGCGACTGGCTGAGGTTGTGTCCTGGCCAAACGCACTGCAGCCTGTATTCATTAAAGTCTCAGCTCCGGGTTTATCAGTGAATAACACAAGCTGGATGGAGCTTTTTTTATATCCTCTTTATCTTCTCTCGGGTCTTTGTTTTCTTTCAATGGACTGAAATGCTGAGCTTCCTTGAATTGCAGATGTGCTTCCCACTCGCGTGGCGGTATCTCTGGCCCTCAAGCCTCTGAAATGTCACCGCTAGACTGTACATGCCAAATTCAATAACCAGGAACAGGTGCTATCCCCTCTGATCATGGGCTTAGTATAGAACTGTGAGCTGAGATCAAGGTTAAAACCTAGCAGCACCTATTGATGATCTGTGACGAGATGGAAAAAGTGTAATACTCTTCATGATTCATCTCTGGCCTGCTCTAAAACCCTCATCTGGTATCAGCTACAATCCAAAACATGCTGAATTCCCCTCCCCACTCCCCTCTTTGTTCCTTGGCATTGTGCTGACATACTTGGATCCATCTGTCCTTGCTGGGAGCCTTTGATAAACACCACCGTGTTAAAATACAGTTCAAATGTATCATCTGCACTTCAGGATGACTCACTCTGACTTGGCCTTTGCATAAACATTTTCGAGCACAGCCATTTGGACCTTCAAGCTGAGAGTTATAGTATGTTTATTTGAGCAGTAGGAAAAACTGATAACTACTCTTGCTCTAGCAAATTTAAAAGAGAAATATGTTTTATTTGTACAAAAAGAAGACTGAAAATAAAGATGAAAAGTTCCCCAGCAAAATAATTGTGGAAATAAATCCTGGATTTGAATTTTAAAAGCAGCTAATTCTCTGATTGTGAACATGGATCAGTACAGAATATTTAAAAGCGTAATAAACTTGCTGGCTTCACTGCAAAGAGCTAGATGAAAAGATCAACAGACTAGCACTCAGATATCTTTCTGTCAAATCTGAAACAAAAGTTAGGGGCCAGTTGGCTTACATACTTAAAATATAACCTGGAAACAGCAGCCGCCTTGCAAACAAACACACACAAAAAAAAATAATAAAAATAATCTCTAGTTAACCAGTTAACAAGTCTAATTTGATTTAATCACCATTATTAAAAACTGATGTGTGTAAATATTTTTTTTCTTGGTAATTTAGCTAAGCTAAATTAGGTCATTTTCACTTCCCACACAAAGGCCTGATTACTGCCAGACTTGTTGGATCAAGAAATAACTTAAATAGAAGCTGAATAAGTGAAGATCGAGAATAAAAAGCTACACATCACACACAATCTAAAGAAACTTTAGCACAGCTGAGAAACATCACTGACATCTGACAGGGTCCATTTGAGCCACTATGGAGACTTTCAACTGGACCTTCCCCGGATTCACTGACCTGGCAAAATTACTCCATGAGTGCAACAGCTCATCCAGGAGGTCACAAAAGAACCCAGAACAACCTTTAAAAACCTGCAGGCCTCACCTCCCTCAGTTAAGATCAGTGTTCATGATACAATGATTAGAGAGAGCCTGGGCAAAAACTGAGGCCATGGGAAAGTTGAGGTGAAAACCACTGTTGACAAAAAAGAACACAAAGGCTCACATTTGCAAAAAAAAAAAAGGTCTTGAAGACTCCAAAGGCTTCTGGGAAAATATTTAATCGACTGACCAGACAAAAGTTGAACTTTTTAAAAGGTGTAAGTTCCGTTACTTCTGCTGTAAAACTGACACAGCATTTATATACAGAAAATCACCAACAAAGAAGTTCTGCAAAGAAGAGAAAGTTTCTCCTACTTCCTTACCTTCTGGAGATCTTTGGTTGTGGCTGACTTTCATGCATTTTCATCTTGGGCTACCAGGGTACTTGTAGCTGTCCTGTATAAGTACTATTCTGCTTTCTGGCAACTCCAGACCATCATTCAAGATCATCTTCCCTCTCTTTTTGCAACCATTTGGTGACTCTTAACCAGTCTGAATAACATCCAAATGTCCTTGTTGTAGATCCTGGTGATCCTGATGGATCAGTGAGTCAACATCTCTCTCCCTTATGACATATAGCTTTTTTGCAGTTTCTCTTAGCATTGCACAGACTTATAACCAGCAAACTGCACAAATCTCTGCTTTTACAGAAGTTGTCCAACTTGCTGGTGATCAGTTAATCAAGTGCATTTGATCACCTGACTCAGATTTTCCCTCTGAATTTGTATAGAAGCAGTAAGGTTTTTCCACAGGACTGCATAGTCCTGCAAAAGATGTAGTATTTTATTACTCAGAGCGTTCAAACAATTTACTGAGAGCTGTTTCTGCTGTATAATCTAACTTAGCTAGTTTTCAGGGTTAGTGCTAATAAAAAACCAATGGTTGATAATACATTATTATCAATTACATGTTCACACATGCAATGCCTGAATATACACCAATAGTGAAATAAGTTTAAACAGTCAGCCAAACATTTATATTTTTACTACTTGTTTCAATTTGACAGAATGCTAACATCTCAGTCTGGAACTCATTTTTCCAAAATCAAGTCACTATAATTCAAGAGCTTCTTTTAACCTTTTAATGCTACCTGATTCCCTCAGCTTGCTATGCTAAGCTAAATAAAAGCTGCAATGCAATAGTAACTGTAAAGACAGGAGCAAGAAAGTCAACAATCGTAAAATAAAGAACAAAAAGTGTTCCACTTCATTCAGTTGCATGGAAAAGTATGAATCTTTAAATCTGGATGTGAACAGGTAATTTTGTCAAAGTAAGCTAACCACCTGCTACTTAGTGTGAATTCATAAGGAGTTCCTATCTTTCTACATATCTAAATCTTGGCACAAAAGCAAATGCATTTAGAAATGTCAGTCTTTTTTATTAAATTTCAACTCAAAGTTATTTCAGCCCTTATTGCTCCTTATTGTATCGTCAAACACAGGCAAAGAAACACCCTTCAAAACAAACACTAGTCCTACGGCACACTACACGGCTGGGCGTGCCAGAGATACAGTATGATAAGGCCCTTTGAGTAATAAATGCAGTTCATGTCAGGAATGTATCTGGAGGGGGGCACACTGTGGAACAGACAAGATGGAGTCACAGCAAGGCAACACCCCTCACCACGGGGGTCTCCCAGCTGGTGTGACACCAGACCATCTGTGGACCTGTTTATCCCAGAGAGCTGAGGTGGTCATGTGGAACCGAATGTGTGTGTGTGTGTGTGTGTGTGTGTGTGTGTGTGTGTGTGTGTGTGTGTGTGTGTGTGTGTGTGTGTGTGTTTGTTCTGAATATTGTTTTCCACTTAGATTGCAAGGCTTCATCAACTTCATTACCTATATTGTAATGCAACGGTTTAAGCTGAGGACTAAAATAGTTTCTCTGGTACATGCTGACCCAGTAAACTAGAGCAGTGCACAGTGTGCAAAATGGACTTGCTCCACAGCTAGTTAAATGTTCCTGTATTTACTGAGCATACAACACTCACTTTAATGCATCCAGAATTTCAGGGGCGTGTTATCGGACAAAAAAAAGGGAAGAGCAGGGTGTTTCTGCAAAAAAAGAAGAAAAAAAAAAGCACTGACATTACTCACGGCATCAGCCGAGAATGTTTCCAGTACAACTGTGTCTCACAAGGGTGGAATCGAAACTAGCAAAAATCGCTTTTCCCTCTAATCCTCCGTGAGCTACTCCCACTGAGCCCTGCAGGAATTAATTTGCAATGCTGGGGATTCTGAGCAATTTATTTGCCACAGCAATCTTAACTGAGATTTGGATTTCATTATAGCAAACAAGAATTCAGAAACAGATGTATACTGCTAAGGCCTTTTCCAGTGTTTCAGCTCTGTGCAAGGCTGCATAAGACATTACTGAGGGTTGCCATGATGCCATGTACATGATCACCCAGAAATGTAGCAGTGGAAAGCACATTTACTGAATACTGAGTACAAATTTGAAATACTTGCACTTGAGATAGGTATTTATAGTTAATGCACAAGGGAATGATACCCTTAAACACACTGAACACATTACAAACACTGACAGGCACAGTGATAAACATTGTTGTTCTCACTAAAACACAAAGATCTTTTGTAATATAACATTCATATAGACGTTACTATTAAAATTACTATTACAACCTAAATATTGTTGCACAACGCTCATGGTAAAAGCACTCCCAGATGGCAGCAGCCTCCCCCAGCAGGATAATTCCACCACACCACAAAAAACACTCCAGGAATGGAGAGTCCAGGGTGTTGACGTGGCCACCAAGCTACCTAAATTCAACATAGGATGACCCGATGGACCCGATTACAACACACAGGAACCAAAGAAGGCCAAATTCCTTGTGCCAGACACTACAGGACACCCTTAGAGGTCCCACGTGACCCACATATATGCACAAAGGTGACCCACACAATTTTAGGCAGCAAGTTTTAATGTATGGCTGATTCTTGTATAGTAAGCTTATTAAACCACAGACAGTGCCTCCAAACCATTTTAAACTTTAAGACTTTGCGGTAAAAAACAGCATCAACTACATGTCGCTTGGTCATTTCAATTTCAAAAGACATAAAGAAGAAAATATGTCACCCCCAAAATGTTTTGAGTAGTCAAACATGTCTAAAAATATGAGAAGAATAAGACTGACTTATGTCTAAACAAAAGGTGAGACAAAGAGTGTGTTTGGGTTGGACACTAGGATGCATTTCTTACCTGCTAAACTAGTCTAAGATTTTGGGAACTATGCACTATGGAACTGGTTTGTCAGGAACAAATGGACGTCATTTTATTTAATCCATCTATAGCCTCCTGAAACCTGAGTGCTTGTTTGGCATGCATTTTTTTTATTCCTTCTAGCTGTTGTTGGGACTGATAGTCTAAAATTAAATGTCACCTAAGAGCTGTTTGTCAAACTTTCCCAAAGTCCTTCTTTAGATTAATTTTTTTATATTTGCACACAATAACAGATTTATTTCATTAAACAAAATTACCAGGATCGATATAATTAGCCCCTTGAAAAAGTCATCTTCTCATTGAGACATGGCACAAAACTCTGCTGTGCAAAGATGTGCTTTAAGTTTGCAATGCTTAAAGCTTATAAAGTGAAGTTAAACCTGAGGGTTATCTTCCAGTGTACATGTACTATAAAAATGTCAGCAAGTGTTTGAGCTGTCACTCGAGAAAGCATCCCGCCAAAAACAAAAGAAATCCGTTTAGACTTGAGAAATAGAATTGTTGATGCTCACAAAGCAGGAGATAGACATACAAAGTTATCAGAGCGTTTCCAAGTGTCAAGAACTGGAGTGAGAAGCATCGTCAAGAAATTCAAAGACGAGTACAGAACAAGCCCGGCAGAGATAGAAAGCAAAGGATTTCAAAGACTTCAAGCCAGACTGAACTATGCTAAGGACAAACCTGTGGAAAGATTACGCATACTGGAAACGCTGGGTATGGATCGTCGCTTTGTCTTTCAACACGACAACGACCCAAAACATTTGCTGCTCCTGGTGAGGAATTACCTCCAGAAGACCAAAGTGAAGGTTACTGACATGACTTTAATCCTACTGAAAATCTGTGAGCTGAACTGAAGATGAAAGTCTCTGCCAGAAGAAATTTGAGAGATTTCCCAACACGCCTTTCAAAGTAAAATAACGTAAGCGTCGAAAACTATACTAGGATGTTTGGAACAGCTGTGTTAAATATTCCTTGCTCTGCTTGACAGCACTTGGGGAATACTCTTTTTAACATGAATTTTTATAGGGAGGCTAATAATGCTGTCGTCATCTGAATTTTAAAGTCTAACACAAAAAAATTGCAATTTTAATACAGTGTAAAACACTTTAAGCATAATGAAGTATAAAGTGCAGAAAAGTCCAAATTTAATATCTCCATATGCAGACGCAGGGTCTCAGCAGGGCGGGTAAATGACTAAACCTGAAACGAAGCTGAGCATAAACTCTGAGAATTCTCCTCTCCTGGCCTCATGTAATTATAATTAGCTTTCCAATCTTTGTTGTAACTGAATTTTCTTTTCATTGTGATGCTTTCCATGATTTTTGCGTTCTTTACAACCACTGGATAAAAAGCAGACTGTCTAGCAATGTTGACTTTTGAACATCAGATCCGATCAAAATGTGGGACATTGCCTTAATATGTGGGAAAAGCGAGCAAGGTATTAAAAGTTTTGAAATCCCACTCTCTTGGGAGCTAAAAGATCAAGCAATCACACTCAAATGTTAAAACCATTTCCATTTTAGCTAGCTAAAACAGGAACATGATATCAGTCGTTGCCCGTCTTTGTGCAATCAAGTCACTAACCAGAGCAACACACTTGCTTTCCTTTATTATAGTGACACCAACCCAAACATTCCTCAATATGAAAGACAAGCTGGGTGACATTTTTATTTGTGTGACGTTTCATTCTGCTGTGACATGACACACACACACACAGTGAAGAAAAAAAAACAAAAAAAAAAAAAAAAAACAACACGCTCCACCCATCTTCACAGCCAAGATTACAAAGACAATAACAGATCATAAACCAATCCAAAGTTTACTGCCAGTTTAAACCTTGTTACCCTTTGATAGGGCAGCACCACCATAGCCACTCACACACACACTAAATATTAAAGACAAGTCGGCATATAAGAGGTAATAAATAAGTCCATATCCCACAGATCATGTTCAACTGTAGTTTATTTTATTAAAAAGACCAGGGTGCAAATATGAAATTAAAAAAAATAAAGACAAGCATATAATTTTTAAGCATTTAATACAAACTTAACAATATAAACTATTTCAGTCCCTCTTGACATGTAAGACACTGACTCAAAATACTTTGTTATACCTTAATGTTTTTGTTTTGTTTTTTTATCAAGTATTGCACAATGTAGGTACAAAATTAATATTCATACGATTACATTTTGTCCATAGTATAGCAAAATCTTTTAACCTCTTAACAGAAAATACAATTCATCTTTCAGAAAAAAGCAAATATTCCTACACTTTACTTCCACCACTAAGGAATACTCTGTACACAATCTTCAGAATATTTGATGTATAGTATTTTTTTTTTTTTTTTTTAAAAGATGGATTTCTTTAACAATTATCTTTAAAAAAAGAAAAAAAAAAAAGAAAAAAGAAATATAAGGAAAAGCTGCTGCAGCCATCACAGATCACTGGAGTAGTAAAAAGATATAAATGCAACACCATGTCATAGAAACAATATATACTCTGATATCTTACAAACTCTGTACTAAATTAAATTATACAATTAGAAAAAGACCAAGTAACCCCACTTAGAAGTGCCAATTCATAAAAATCAGCCTTGTCTTACTACCTGTAAAATACTGTAAGGAGGCCAAAACTTGAAGCTTGTATTTTTTTTTATAATTTTTTTTTTTTTTTTTACTTTATTTTAAAGTTATTTTCCTCAACATAGTAAAAAACTTTGTGCTTGGTTGGCAAAAAGAAATCAAGAAAAACAATGATGCATGTTGAATTGAAGTAACCAAGCTTGGATGTGTTTGTACAACAAGCTTTTAGTAGAAACTAACTCAAGGGGGCATGGTCAAAACACCCTTGGGCACATGCGCTTTATTGACTAGACACTACATCCTTAAAGTCCAGTTTCTAAGTGTGCGCTTTGTTTTTCCTTCTCTTTGAGCCACCGTCATTCATAAATAGCATCTTCTGATGATGAGCTTAGTTAGCCATGACTGGCTGGAATTGCTGGTTAGAATACTGCATGTTGCTCAGACTGAAGTTGAGGCCATCCATAAGAGACTTGTCGTTGAGGCTTCCGTAGGCTGCAAACATGTCAAAGGCATTGTTGTACTGCAGTGGGCCAAGCCCCAGGGAGCCCTCCCCGGGGAACACGGCTCCAGGGCTGGACTGGCCCTGGAGGCTGGGGAACACAAACTCCTTGGCGTTGGGAGAGAGAGCAGAGGCTTTCTGTTGCTGCTGCTGCTGCTGACTCAGGCCGAGCCCGTACAGCGAGTGCATGGAGGTGGAGATGGCTTTCTGCTTCAATAGGGTGTTGACATTCAGACCAAGGTTGTTGGTAGGGGAGGTGCGGGCCACCTTGCTGCTACTGCTGCTGTTGCCATTACTGCGTCCGCTGCTCTTCATCTTAGTGGAGCCAAATTTGGTGGCGGCGAAGGTGGCAGTGGTGAAGGTTAAGGGCTGGGTGGAGCGTGGCATAAAAGATGGGCTTACCGCAGCAGACTGCCCAAAAGGAGGGGAGGGGGAGCTGGACTCTGAAGAAGCCCCGACAGGGTCGCTGATTGGCATGAAGACCTGGGCCTCAGGATTAAAGCTGTTCTTGATCTCCTTGTCCAACTCTGAGCCATTTTCATTGTTATCATCCACATATAGCACCTTAACCGGTCCCTTTTCCCCGATCTGGTAGGAAACCTCAAACGGGTCAATCCACACGCTAAGGTCCTGAGGAAGATTATTCCGGACGTCTTCGATATCCAGCCCGCTCTCTTTGGCTGCCTGCTCCACCACGGGGTCCACCTTCTCCCCTACATGGATGCACCTGAACCCCGACCCTTTGTATGGCTTATCCGGATACCAGTGGCCTTCATATTTTTTCTTCAGCTGCCTCTCAAGCTCTTCACCAAAGATATTCACTCGTCGTCGAGGGAGTTTGTTGTATAAATAGGAAATAATAAAGTTGAGGGCTACTTGAATTTCAAGCTGCATAGCTGCTTTCAGTGGCAAGAGGGCTTCTTTTACTGTCACAGGTTTGCTTTTTTCTCACACAAAATGTTGCAAAAAACCTCCAAGGCAGCAGTGATGAGTGTAATGAAAAAGCTCAGCACGCGTTGCCGAAACAAATATACGTCCTGCAGCAGAGTCGAAGTCAGGACCCTGAAATGGAAAGAAAAGGGGACGCGTTATAGATGTGCAGCTGTTCACAGCATAACACAAGCAAAGCAAAACAGTTAGTTTGGGCCCATTCAAAAACAAAAACAAAAACAACATTTTAATCACTATCCACTTCCTCCCCCTCTCTCTGCACAGCAGTGCTGGCATCGCAGCTGTGTAAAAGCTATAAATACATACAGGCCACTGACTCAGATGGTGTCAGCAGTGCATGCTCCCCAGCGGTCTAGTGTGACAGATAAGTGCACCCATGGTTGACCTCTGCAGAGGGCGGTGGATGTAATGGCAGGTGTCAATAGTGAGACGGATTTTCGATCGTTTCGTATTCGCACTGGACATGTTTAGACAAACTCCAGCCTTCTTTAGTTGGATAAGCTTCATTTTAAATAACCCAGCCGGGCTATTCCAGCACTTTCACCCCCGCTGAGCTACAGTAGGTAGAGGAGCACGTACACACTCGCGAGGAGAATTGCTGTTACATAATCATCATTCAAAGTCGAACCACGGCCATAAAACCCTCTGTTACAGCAGAGCAAGAGCGTACGTGACCCTGTCAACGCTGTATACACAAACTGTCCGCTTTCTCACCCCGTCGGCTCTGTCGCTGTCGTCCACCTAGCATTAGCTGGCCAACTTAATGATGGGTGTGAACTGAAATGTGGCAAGCTAGCTATCAAGAAGGCAGATAGTGTTAATGTTTAGCTCGCCCAGCTGCTTATCAGCATTACCTCGCGGTGACATCGCGTGTGCTAACCGCAAGATATGCGCACAATGAAAGTCGATCATAAGAGGCAGTCAATGTCACTTAACGGCAACATAAGACGAAAATTGGCGTTTTTAGCCGGACTCTGGTCGACACCAAGCTGTGTAGCATTTTAATTAGCTAGGAAGCTACAGCTCGAATACTCGACAAAAATACTTTCGTTTAATAACATCTCTGACTGCGACACTTAGAAAACTAACAAGAGATATAGGAGGAGTGATGCACGGCTGTGTCAGAGTCCGAGAAATTGACGTTACGTTAATATTTACCTTACATGGAATCAGCAGGTCCTTCTTGCACGAACCAGAGTCCGCTCCAGGAAACGCTAGAATCTACACAGCTTCTAGTGTCACTTGCTAAAGAAGATAGAAAATATTGTAGCGCTCCAGGCGATTTTCTTTCTTCCGTGGGGTTACAGTTGAATTTCGATTTGCAGGCTTCCAAGCTTACTCCCCACAGCCTGGGAGTTTTTACAACTCTGCCCTTTAAAACTTGGGCTTGTTTGTTTTTATAGTAGTCCTCCGCCACGGACATGGAATGGGGTGGTGATGCGGCTCACAGGGGTCAACACCCAGTAACGCGTTTCTATTGGCCGAGCGCTTCGTCGTCATGAACAACCACACCAACTAAAGCTGTGACTGGATGATTTTGTGTTCAGTCAAACACAGGGTTCTATTTACGGTAGTGGTGTGCCTTTCATCTGTTATGGACTACTTTATCGGAGAAAGGGTATTAACTAAAAACCATTTGAAACCCGTGCGGAGAAATATGATTTTTTTTTAAACAAAAACTATTAAAAATATAATACCTGCATGGCTGAAAGGTAAAGAACTGACACTGACTGTCTGTTTTATGTGACATATGCTCTTGAGGGTTCTACATCTCAGTGATTGTGCTCAGTTGTGCATAAAACATACTGCTGGTTATATTTATTATGATTAGAATTTCGAATAGTCAGTATAGTTATTGCTGAGAGAGAGGAACAAGGCTGAAATGAGACCACACTTGGCACCACTTCTGCCACTACAGGGTTAAAGGAAGCTAGGATAACCACTGTGGCGGAGGGACACACCTGTCACTGGCTTTGTTCCCTGCTCCTCACCAATGACATTTTGATGTTCCTTGAGTGTAAACCTTGCTGAACAGCATTCTCTTACTATTAAACAACACAATTCAAACAAAACAGATTTTGTAATTGTAAAATAAAAATAATAAAATAATAATGCTATATCATTTTTCAACCTGCCATTGAATTCTCTTCATTATAATGCCTGTGGACTGTGAAATTCATTAGTTACACATTGAATCCTGGCTGCTCTCCTGCCTACGTGCAGGCTACTTGTTTTTAGCAGCTGTGCAGTGCAGGGCTTACGCTCTCCCCTGTCAGACCCAAGGTGTTTGACGCCACACTCTGCTCTTACCTAACATGGGCTCCCGCACTCCCATGTTTGCACAATAAATACAATGCCACATGAATTATACAGCTGTGAGGGAGGTAGAGGGGCAGGAGAGTAAGAGAGGAGGGAGAGAGGACAGACTGTTCTTTAGAAAGGGGGGAAATGACTGAGAAACAAAAGTATCTCTTCCTGACTCAAAAAATATCCCACTCAGTGCTGTATGCCATGTCTGTTAAATCTGAAAGCTGATTTATAGCTGCCAGCTGCTTACAGGCTCTCTAGAGGGAACAGCAGGGAAGTCAATATAATTTCAGAGGCGTATACAATTGATCTGAATCAATCATAATTCATTTAGTCTGTTGTTTGAGTATGTACCATGCCAAATCATATAGCAGTAATAAAAAATAGACACATTCCTGTTCTCGTTCCCTGTTCAGATATATATAAAATTCATTTCTAATAAAGTGTGTGTTTGTATTGCTGATTACTTCATTTCTTACTCGTGACTTATTTCTAAAAATAATCTCTTAAAAATCACGTATAAGTTAACCCATATGTGTGCACTCAGAGGTTAATTGTGGCTTATCAACAGGACGGTTGATGTTTAGCCCAGCATCACATCCCAGCACCGTAAACAGTGCTATAAAATGCAGTCAGATCATAGCCAGAGGGCTGCAGGGTGCTGCGGGCACAATGGAGAGTTCTTCCAGCCTCCAGATTGAGACTCAGCAGGGGTGAGAGATGAGCCCCCACCCACCAACGAGGAGCATGTGTGATGGATGACCCGAGCAGAAACTAAACACACCGTGGGGGCCTTGGAGACACACCAAGGCCACCAGAGCAGGGCAGGCTTTGGGTTTTTTTTGTTTGTTTTTTTGCCTCTCCTTTTCAAAGCACAGAAAATGTGCGACTATGACCAAATGTTCAGGCATGTTTCAATTTGCACTCAACTGCATCACTCTTCAGCAAGAAATACGTGTCTCCAGCGCCGTACCAAAAGAATGAGCGGGCCTGCCTATCCTCCCACTGTGTATACTCGATACACAAGTGTTAGTTTTGGCGGTGGACAGGTGGAAAAATAGCCCCACACCGTGCTTAACAATGACTTATTTGTTATTCTCCACTAGAGTATGGATCTGGAGCGCAGGGAAAGTTTCCTCCTCTTGTTGCAAGTCTGCCTGGCTGGAACCCGGAGGTAAACACAGTTAATGAAGTAAGATTTTTTAGCGTGACTCGTGCAGATTTTTTTTTTTTTTTTAAGTGAAGTTGGTCCACATCAAAGTTTTTCAGCACTTCTCTTCACAAAGCCGTGAAATCCTTTCTTCCTCTCTGGCTTTGCTGCTGCACACGAGATAAATTCCCAGATGCACTCAATGGATTTTAATTTGTTATGCGTAACCTTATGTGATTGATATCTGAGATAGAATGAAATCCAACACTGGGCGGAAGAATATCTGCCACTATTTGCTTCCTTAGTGCAACAATATGAATAAAAAATGCTCCAAAGACCACATTTTATGGGAAGAAAGTGGCTTTTGGCACATGAAATTAATAGAACTGGCACAAAATCAATGCTCATGTGAACGTGGTGTATAATGAAATGTTTCACAGGCTGCATTCATTTCTTTTGGTTATTTGACTAACACTGAGATGGCTTGGATAGATGTATTAGATCCTGTTCTTACCAGCAGACTTCAAAGCTCAAACACTATTCTGAACAATGATTTACTCTTTCATGCCTCACACGAGGGCTTCCTTTCTATCTTGTTTTCTGAATTTTTACCTGTAGGGAGGAAAAAAACTGACTTTTTTAGAACCCCTTTCAATCTCAAGTTATAGTAACTCTTTGAGCTGTATTTCTTTTTCAGCTGGTTGTGTTTTTAGCAGAAAATAAAAAGGTATCATTTGAAATGAGTGCCATGGAGTTGGAATTAGTGCCATCATGCAGTCAAATTGTATCCATATGATGAACTAAACTATCCTCTCATTGATTTTCTTAACCACTCATCCAATCCAGGGTCATAGGGTTCCCATCCTGCCATAGAATCAGGCCAGATAAACCCTGGTCCATCACAGCAAACCAAACTAATGACTGGTAAATGGTGAATGGATCAGTATGTATACTGGTCAAAGGAGTTTGCAAAGAAAAAGTTATGTATACTGGTATGTATTTCCACTTACATATTCAACTCAGAACTCTAAGTGCTTTTTACTGCAAGTCTCGTTCACCCAGTAACAGACACATTCATATAAGTGCCTTTTTCTATACCTAAGCATACACACTTACACTTCAGGTTTCAGTATCTTACCCAAGGATACTTTGACATGAAGACTGAAGTAGTCAGGAATCGATTTACATCCCTCAGACATCCCTCAGAGCTATTTGTTCTTCATTAAATGCTGTGCCTCAGATTAATTCATTTACATGTCGTTTTAATTTAGCGTGGCACTTTCAACATTAAAGTTGCAGTTCATCCACTGGCCACTTGAGGCTGGCTTCAAAAATGAGTTAATCCACGCCCACAATAAAAAGATTATATCTGAGATAGAATTATCTGACAAATTTTTATGACCTCATGTACACTTGAACCTTTCAAGAAATCTGCATTTCAGTTCAATTCTTCCACTGTGTTAGTGTGGAGCTTGCTAACCAAACTTGCAAATATTAAGTGATAACTTAAGAGCACTCCACCCTTGTCAGTTTTGGCTCTACAAAACAAATATGGCAGCAGGCAAACGGCCAGCATTCGGGCTTCACAATGTGGAGGGCAGCGGGTGATGTCAAAGTGTCCATCCTTTATATACAGTCTTGGCATTAAACGCATTTTTATAAAGCTTGTGTACCTATGTTAGAGAGCGCAGTTCCACCTTATCTAATGATTCACTCAGCTGTTAGAGATGGCTCTACTTTCAAACATTAGCTCACTGGTTCATTTCTAGGAGATGATTGTCACAACCTTTTTAATGTGGTCAGAATTATGGCTTATTTAAGTGTGGAAAGATAAGCAATACCCGTGTGAGAGTATGCAAGATTCTATATATTTATTTGCTGATCAGTTATGTTGTAGAGAAATGTGCTTTTTATATAGAATTGTGGACCTATTTAGGTGTCTGTAAATATGATTTTGTTGCATATTTAGATGCTAAATAGATGCGATCCTCCGTGGAACTGAAGTTATACTGCCACGTTACTGAAATGCAGTCTTACCCACAGAAGAGGAGGTGATGCTCAATTAGTATTCATTGCAGCTCTGTAGTGATGGCAATCTAAGATTACACTGCACACTGGAATTTATAGCTTCATGCACACACGCACAAGCATCTGCTTTATTCTTCTTCCTAAATTCAAAGGAATGACAGTCTTTAAGCACTCCACTGCGATGAAGAAAGCAGGCAGAGCTGATTTTTACACGTGTGTTTACGCAGGTTAAGCATCTAAAAGTTTAAAAAATGAGTCCCTGTGGCAGTACGTGACAGCCTTCTTGAGGGTGGAGTGCGTGGGGATCGGGTATTACGTGCCGCTTCCTCTTGAGTTGCTTACAAATGTAAGCGGGGGGAGGCCAGAGAGTTCTTTTTCACACCAGTGCCAGGAATGTCATCAATATATGCACTGGTAATATTTGTCCCTCCTCCCTCCCCAGATGTACTCTCATGCCTACATGCATGGATAAACACAAACATTTCTCTGAGTCTGAGCCTCTAAGCTTACCATGCATCTGCAGAGTGGGAGGATGGGAGGTTAGGGGGGGTTAAGGCCATGTTTATGTGGAATAATGAGCATATTCATGCCACATAGCACCCAGCGGTTTCATATTTGAGCCGGGTTGCAGTGTTTTGACCCCTGGAAAGATTCATATCAAGCCATCTGGAGGACAAGGAAGGTTACACAATAGGGGATCAGCTGCGCTCCTCCTATTTAAATACCATTCTGCTCTGCTATTTGGTTTCATGTCGGGGGATTATGTTTAGCATGCCGGGTGCTGTGTCATGAATCAGGCAGCAGAACAGAACAGAGTTGCATTAAGCTTAATAACACGGGCATGGCACGGAGACAAGATCACTTTTTGCTGCCGGCCTGGCGCACGCGGCGCGCTACATGGCAAAGCTGTGCCCTTGCAGTCAGATCGACTTTTTGAGAAATTCAATTACGCTCTGAAATGAACAGCCAAGGCTTGTGGATAGAATGGGTTTTAGACTGAGAGCCATCCATTGCAACAGGAATGTGCCACAGACCCATGAATACTGAATGGAGTGTGCTACTGTAGGCAGGCTGTCCCTGTCATTTTGATTTGTATTTTAGCCCTCCTCCACCTCAACTCACCCGCCACTGCTCTTCTTCCATCTGGACTATAACCTTCTCCCCCACACCTGCTGCGCACTCCTTAAAACAGATTTCTGTCTTTTCCCCTCAACTACGTGGGTGAGATCCTTCCCTGGGCAGGCACTGCTACGGATGATGTCAGGTTATGTGAACACCATGCATCATCATCGTCATCGGAGGATATTAACAAAAACATTTGCATCTACGAGCCTCGAAGATATCCTCGAAACACAGGCTGTTAACGCCGGCAAATATGCACAGCTCCTCTATTGAGAAGCCTTCAATTCTGTTTGCCAGAAATGATGTCAGTGTAGTCATGGCAACTATTCTTACACATTACCCCATGCTCTTCCACAGTTAGAGTAGCACTCAAGTGCTATTTTTCTGACAAATGTCAGATCTCATCTCTTAAATGGCAATGAGGTTTTTTTTTCACCACTTTGAAAAGCAGAGGAGGAAGGATGGGCCACGGAGACAAATGTGATTGCTTCGTTCTGCCTTCATAAGCAGCTGACGCGGATGAGATGGAATAATGAGCCTGAAGTCATGATCTTTCATGTGCAGAGAGGCCAAAGAGTGCTTCTGTCTATATAAGTGTTGTAAATGTCCATAACAGGATAATTATCATTTAAGAAGATAATTTTGCTAACGATAAACACGCACGGCATTGGAGTGTGCGTATTTTTTAACCTTCTCGGCAGCACAAGCAGCAGTCTGTGCTCTCTGACTTGGAGAGCTGACACAGTGCTGTTGGGGTAACAAGAGAAGGTGGAGCCATATTTCGCTGATGGATGTCCTTTCATAGAAATGGAGAAAGGTGATAGGCTGGGCGAAAAAGAGCGTGAGAACACAAAAAAGAGCCGCGGTGCAGAAAAACGAGTGTTTCAGAGGCCCGATCTGTACTGAACGCAACTGCATCAGCAGCTCAATGTTGTAATCTCCAGGGAGAGGGGGAGGAGAGTAATTGTGACATTGCTCTTTGGCTCGGAATTGCTACTCTGTGCGATTCAGCCCAGTAATCAGAAAGCGCAGGGGTGAATAGTCAAAGCGGTCAATTCAATTGGTTTAGATGATTAATGTAAAAGCAACACCTCTCTGTATTACACCTTAATGATAAAGACCCAGTCCTTTAGCAGCATTTGGTCTAATTAGACTAAATGTTCATAACTTTATTCCAATGCTTGCATAAACAATGCTTGTTACATGGTTGCCAAGTCAATTCACTTATATTACTTTCAAACATATCTCTAAATCGGGTGGTATTTACCCACCCATGCAGATGGTTTTGCGTGCCTGGGTTCTGAGATAGAGTTTTTGTTTACTTTCAACTGAAGAAATAGATCCTCAAAATGGTCCCGGGAAAAAAATGTTGGCAGGGTATTATTTGTCATAGCTTTGAGCATTGAAAAATGACATTCGCCTCAGCTGTACTGCAGTGGTGGCAGAGACGGATTTCTCAAAATTCGAGCACATAACACTCACACCATCTGCACACTGGAAGTTCAAGTAATGGTGTAACACTTGGGAAATGTGCTTTCTTAAATATCCGACCAGCGCTGAGGAGTAAGGATGGACCATTCTCATGACTGCAGATTACATACAAGTCTGGAGCTGGGAGGCAATTAGCATAGGTTAGAGAAAAATTCAAATAAAAAGTCCAAAAAACCTAGACCTGTCAGGGCCCTGGGTCTCTCGACCCAGTGTTTTGAGTTCCTTGTGTCTTTATAATTTTGTATTGTGATTCATGTTTAAGATTCTCTTTGTTCATCTTGGTTTATTCCATAGTGTCTAGTGTTCTAGTTTAGGTTTCCTGTATTCTGTTAAGTTCCCTGAGTATTTAATAGGTTCTCCTCGTACAGTTGACCTCAGTGTCTCCCTCCGTGTGTCTGTGTTTATATTGTGGTGTTAGTTCTGGTGCCGTGTTCCCACTCCTTGTGTTCTGTTTTCTCATCCCGTCATGTGCTCCTCCATAGTCTCTTTCTTCCTCCAGGCTGTCTCTGTATACTTCCTGTTTTACTTTGAAGGTCTGTGTCTTATGTTAGTGTATTCTGCTTTGCGCCCTTGTCTCATCAGCTCTGATTTCTCCCAGCTGTGTTTCCCTCCTGTTTCCCGTTCCCTGATTGCCCCTGTGAATATATAAGCCCTGTGTTTTCTCCTGTTTGCTGGTTTGTCTGTGATGTCTCCCTGAGCCTCACTGTGTTCCTTTGCATGTCATCCCGTGAGTTTTTCATGTGTGTAGGTTTTCCCAGTTTAGTTATTTCTTAGTTCCTGTCCTTGCCATCTCCACTTAAATAAATTCACTTCTCATATCAACTTCTGCCTGCACTTGGGTCCTTACTTCACCTCCACACGTCTGCCATCGCAGAAAAAAAAAAACTATCACTTGTGTTTTTAGTGGGAGTACAGATGCTATTTTACTTTTTAGCATGGCTAACTAAGAGTTCATATATTTAGATGACATGTTTAAATTAACTCATTTGTATTTGAATCGTTCCCATCAAAAGAAAAAAGTTAGCTATAAATCATCAAACTAGTAAGTACATTATTAAAGAGAAAGGGATGTTTATGCTCATCATAAACCTGAAAGCACAATTTTTTTTTAGGTCTTCATTTTAGGTGAGCACAAAGAAAAAAGAAGTCTTTAGATAACTTTTTTCAAGCTAGAAGAATTTTTTTTACATTCTTATAAATTCTCTTACATCTATCCATCCAGTCATATGTTTTCTTCTGCTCATTTAATTCAGATTCTTCGAGCGAATGGAACATACTCCAGCTGCCACAGGACGAACACAGACAACCATTCATGCTCACATTTATAGCCTAATATGCACATATTTGGACATGCATGTCCGCACTGCAGAGGAGGAACATACATTACATTTCCAAAAGTATTTAATCACCATTCCAAATGATTGAATTCAGGTGTTACGATCACTTTCATGGCCACAGGTGGATAAAATCAAGCATGCATGTTTGAAAGAATGGGTCACTCTCAGGAGATTGGTTAATTCCAGTGTGGAAATGTGATGGGATGACATCTGTGCAACAAGTCAAGTTGTGAAATTTTCTCATTCCTAATTATTCACCTTTACTAAATATTTCACAGTCCACTGTTAGTGGTATTATAACAAAGAAGCAGCAATTGGGAACGACACCCACTCAGCCACAATGTGGCCTTCAAAATTAGCTCAAGAACAGTGCGTGGAGAGCTCCATGGAATGGGTTCCAAGCCTTACATCACAAAGAACAATGTAAAGAGTCGGATGCAGTAAAACACAGTGGCACTGGAATCTTGAAGTGTTCTCTGGAATGACGAATCATGTTTCTCTTTCTGGCAATCCGATGGGAAGGTCTGGGTTTGGTGGTTGCCAGGAGAATAGTATTTGTCTGACTACATTGTGCTAAGTGTAAAGTTTGGTGGAGGAGGGATTATGGCCCCTAAGTTCCAGTGAAAAGAACTCTTAATGCTTCAGCATTTTCTGGACACTTTCATGGTCCCAACTTTGTGGAACTAGTTTGGAGATGGCCCCTTCCTGTTTCAACATGACTGCACACCGCTACAAAAAACAAGGCCCGGAAAGACATGGATGAGTGATTTTGGTGTGGAAGAACTTGACTGACCTGCACAGAGTCCTGACCCCAACCTGATAGAACACTTTTGGGATGCATTGGACCGAGGACTGCAGCCAGGGTGTGTGGGTCACAGCATGTAAGTCTAAATATTCCGAAATGTTACCTTAGTGGGTCAGTTCACCTTCTCCCATATCTCTTACCATCTATTCCCAACGTCATGAGCCTCTTTGTTGCACCACATTCTACAATAAAAAAGGCTACTTAAGGCCAGTCCAGTACAATACAACTGAGCTGTGTCAATCCCACAAAGCTGCTGGCGTTAGGAAATACTCACATGGTAGTGGGACTTAGGGACTCAGTATCCGCATCAACAGCTTAGCTTACACTGTGAGGAAAGGGAAATTCCTGTGTCCTGGTTAGTATAGTAAATACTACTGTATTAGAAATGCCACACAGGTGAACTTTCCTTCACAGTAGTTATTCATATATCATTAGTGGCATGACTCAACATGTAGCCTCAGCTAAAGAGAAATAGCTCAATAGCTACTGGACATTTCGTTCACCGTGAATATATCCCAGTGACTTTGGCTTTTTACTAGTATCACCATCACTGTTTTTTTTGTTTGTTTTTTTGTGTATAGAAACTTCAAAACAACTTTTACTAAAACATTTGTCCACACATTCATGTTCACTGTGGTGACAGCCACCACCTTGTATTCACGAGCTCTCTTGAGGTCTGTAATTAGTGACAACCCCAAACCTAATAGTAACTAGAGGCAATCACAACATCTAAATGTTGCTTAAATTATTCTCCCAACTGACACACATCAACAACTATTCTTTTTTTCCCCAAAAAAAAGTATTTTTGGCCTTTTCCAAAATAAGGGTTAAGGTCCTCACCAATGATGACTTAGAGCAGGGGTAGGGGAACTCAAGGCCTGGTGTCCTGCTGGTTTTAGATGTGTCCTTGATCCATCACAGCTGATTTAAATGGCTCAACTATGTCCTCAACATGTCTTGAAGTTCTCCATAGGCCTGATAATGAACTAATCATTTGATTCAGGTGTGCTGACCCAGGGTGAGATCTAAAACCTGCAGGACACTGGTCCCTGAGGCCTGGAGTTCCCCCAAATAAAAAGCTCCTTTGGTCAATTAAGATTAAAAATCCTAGCAGTCAACCAGAAGAATGTTGAGTAATTCTATAGTTGTATAACAAGCAATGCCTGTCAAAGAAATGTATTCACAGCCCAGCTTGAAAAACAAGTGTTAACTGCATGCGTTTAATAAGAGTTTGGTGTATGCCTCAGCTTACAGAGGTGTTAATAAATAAGCTTGTGCATATACACGTCGATGCAGCTAACCTTCTGCCTCTGAGCTGAGTCCCATCCGACTTTTACTTAGCACAGTGTTTACCGTCTGCTATGGCCCACGCTGTGGGTGGAGAAATACCCACAGCCTTGAAATGGGAGCCTGGAAGGGGATTGGGAAAAATGTCACGGGAAAGTGGCAAATGATTTCATGTCCCTGTGAAAATCCATTAATCACATATTTGCCCCGATCGAAGCGAGAGGTCAAAGAACCCAAACATGGCCCTCTGTGCTGCCTCCCCCACCTCTGACCAGGTCTTCCTCTGTTTATTCCTGTTTCTTAACTCTGTTGTGTAAGCATTTTCTATTCGACACTTAACTCAGTAATGTTTGCCCTTTCTCCCTGTGACAGTTTGTTCATCTTATCTGTGCCTTTTTTTCCATAAAATGTTCCATATTTTCCCCCCTCTGCTCTCAGTCACAGCGTGAGTGGCTGTAGTCTGGAGCAATGCCAGTACAAACAGCTTGGGCAAACCTACTTTCAGAGCAGGGTCCGTATGAGTATTCTTTCCCCGGTATAGTCCACATGAGTGTGTGTGTATCTGTGTGACATGGTCAAATCCAGGACACAGTGCCATGAGTCCATGAGGTCACAGGCATACAATCTCCCTTCTGTTGGCTTGGCTAGATGTTGTGTGTGTCAGGAAACAATGCGCACATCCTGGCATAATCAGCTGTAATATTGATAATTGCTCCGAGGCCTGCCATTACTTACTAAAGCAGCAGTACCAGCAACACACAATGACCATTATCTATAGGAAAAGCACTTCCTCAGATGCAATTACAGGCACAATCAATATGGTTAGTAATAAGGGCAGGAATCTTATATTTACATTTTAAACCTGCTTGTTTATGTTGAGAATCTACCGCTGAGCAAACAGGGCTGTTTAAGTTAATACATCTAAATGTAACATTAAAAAGTGAGGGTAGCAAAGATTTAAAGGACTGCATTAATGATCTACCTCAAGCAGCAAATAAATGTCATTATAGATCACTTGCTTTGTTGTCTGGTTTAATCTTTGTTTGCAAATCTGATAACAACATGTCCCAACATGTTTACAAAATTAAAAATGAAAGAGAAGAATGGGATTATTTTAAAGCTGCATTAGCTGTTGTTGGCCAAGCAGCGTATTGTAATACAAGCTATAACCACTGTTAATGTAGTCACAGAATAATAATGCAGACCCAAGGAACTTTCCAATTATTTTCACATTTCAGACCTGGACACTGTATCCATCATTATTAATAATAAAAGTATATGTTTGATGCTCTAATCAGAGCTTTTTCTTTTAGTCTACCGTATTTTTCGGACCATAACGCACAACGGATTATAAGGCGCATTAAGCGAAACAAAACAGTCAGATGAGTCAAACTTTACTCAGCTCATTCTTCTTGCATTGATTCATTAATGTCGAATTCTGTCGCAGCTGCTCTATTCCCGTGTTGTTGCAGTATATTAATGACTAACCTTGTATTGTGGATGGATTATCTCAGTTGTTCTCCTGACTGAAGTTTGGTCAGTTTACAGCATCCTGCCATGCGGTTGCATTTGTCTCTAACCATCGGGAACCCTCACGTTAACTTTTATCAAGTGGAAAAAAGTTAGCATTCATCCTCCAGCTTCACTGTTTATATTGTGCTAACATAGCTGTGTTGCTAGCGATCACGTAGCACATCATTAAATGCCAGCTATCCCAACTTCAGTAACCCTACAAACGTCACTGCTGTTTAGTTTTCTGTCTTCATTTACGTTGGAAGATAGCCGAGCTGTACGTTTGAATTTTTCAGAAATCTCTCAGTCAGAACATGCTATATCATGTTTAGGTGGAAACTAGCAAGCTAACTTCCTGCTAACTTCTAACTCCGTTAAATTTAATAAAATCTGTTTTCATGGATGCCTGGATGTTAAACTTAACTGTTATACCTGGTAAAGCAGCAACGCTGATCATTTTATTAAAGATGAAAGAATTTAGACAGTTTTTAACTCTCAGTGATGCCGCAGTGTTCGTTTGACTTTGGGACCTGAAATGGACGGAGTTTTGGACCCAGATTACTCCGCAAGGCTCCTGACTAGCCGTAATGCTCCGACAATCCATCAAGCAGTGCGGCTTCGTAGGTTACCAAAGTCGTACTAAAACATTTTCTGACACATTTTTGAGCGCCATGTACCACATAAAATCGGTTCGAGGTCAGTAAGCACAACCAGAATTCATACATAAGGCACACCTGATTATAAGGCGCACTGTCAATTTTTGAGAAAATTAAAGGATTTTAAGTGCGCCTTATAGTGTGGAAAATACAGTAGTTCCAGTTATTATTTTAGAGCTGTGTTTGCTCACTTTACTGACTGATTTTGTCTTCTTCTTGAGATTAGCAAACACGGTTGGACTGCAAAATATCTCGATTGCATCTAAACGGTGAGCTTCACAGTGCCCAGATACCGGCAGCTTCACCTTTCCCTGGTGAACATTCCACCTCTCAGTCAACCTGTTCTCTCTACTGTAGAAAAAATACAAGAAATACAAGAACTTAACCCAGGAGATTACTAATCACACACAGCAATCTGCGGTTCGTCTCCATATCTAAAGCCTGCATCTGTGCTCCTGAACGAGCCAGATTGCTGTTGTTAATGGCGGAAAATAAAGAAATAAAAATACAGGCATGTCACTCAAGCTGCTTAGCAAAAACCACCTCCAACAACGGTGAGTCATCACGGCAAACTCCCTGACTAAAACTCCAGACTAAAGGCGTGATAGAGGAGGGGTAGAGAAAGAGGAAGGGAGGCAGATTGTCACATCTTTCATGCCTTGGACTTAAGAGTGAGATTTTGAATACTGTTAGTAATAATATACTCAAAGCTACTTTCTTTTGCTTTGAAGTTTGAGGGGTGAATTCTTGAGCAGGCTCTGACGTAAGTTTCTCCGACACACCAACCCAAAGGCAAAAAGCAGCCCACGAGCCGAGAGAGGGAGCTTTATTCCCTTCAGAGAAACCAAAACAATAGCGATGCTACATCTTTTTTCGTGCAGCCTTATTTTCAACATCCATTTAGGGGAAACTGGCCTGACGAACACAAGACATCACTGTGAAGCTGCAGACTTTCTCAGCAGGACAGTGGGCAGCTTATGCAAGCGGAGCTCCACTTTCAACAGCAGCTGTTATCGAATGCTAATTCACAATCCCATCTTGTGTTTGTGTATCCATGTATTCATTATTGGCACAGGACAGGCTGAGCACAGGATCATAATTGTATACAGCCACTGGTGCCGTGAACGGTTTCAGGCAGAGTTGTCCTCTTCAGTAGAGTGGCGCTGAGTTGCCACAATGCGGTATTGTTCTGCTACGTGCTGATATGAGCTTTCCTGTTATCCATTTTCACCTGAGCAATAACAAAATATGGAGGGGTCGCATAGAGAAATCAATAATGTGTTTCTAGAGGGAATCAAAGTCTGTGATGGGAGAGGTTAGGATTTCACCGGGCCAGACTCGGGTGAAACTCCAGCCCAGGCCTGATCTCTGTGGGAAAGAGGCAGAGGCAGCACTGAATACTCCCTATTCATGGACGATGCCCTTGCGCTCTGTCTTTCTGTCTCTGAATCCCTGTAACATGTTAACTGTGTGATGTCCAGGCCTGATCCAAGAGGTAGCTTGGGGTGGGGTGGGGAATGAGACAGAAGAGGCATATGGACATTTATGAATATATTTAAGGATTATAAAAATATGGATTTGTAATCATTTGAGAATATAGACTGCATATAAGAGATGGTCCATTGGATAGATGGATGTTGTATTTTGAAAGATGCCTGTAGTTTCATTGTTAGCCTTTGAGTTAGCCAATGTTGTTGAGGGCTACTGTTGCATTGACAGAAAACATGAAGTACAATTCATCAAACCAAAACATGTTTCATTATCAGTCAGACTGAAATTTTAACGTTATCATTTATTTATTTATTCATTTATGTATTTACAGTGCTCCAGTATATTTATTTATCAAGGCTGTCACGCATCCTTAAACAGCCACTTTAGTCAGCTAAAACTTTTTTGATGTCTCATTTTTTTTAAAAGTACAAAAACATTGTGATGGTTAAATTATATGAAACTAATTCAATGCAAGTGAGCAAAAATACATTTGGATTTTTTTTTCATCTTGTCCTTAAGTTCTTGTGCTCACCCATTAGATTGATTAGAAACCTTAGAAAGTCCTTCCATAAGCATGTTTTGGATTCAGCCATTTTTTATTATTATTAATATTATTTTTCCATCTTGAATAGACACCTTTTATCTTTAGTCTTTCAGACTTTGTCAATTCAGAATTTATTGAGTGCCATAACCTATCCTTATATAATGTCTCTGCAAAAGGTCGTGGCTGCATGGCTACATGAATCGGAGCATTCATGTGGTGATCTTGGTTCTGTCCAGTTAGCATTTTTAACAGTTTTTCACAACAACAAAAAAAACTATCCCAGCTAATGTCACAGACAGTAAGAGATCAGCACTAGCACTAGCTTGTCTACTTTTGAAAACACTAAATGGTTACAGCCAAAATTACAACTGTAATTATAAGCATGTCTGGACACTGACATGATGTTTGCAGTTTTACCTCTGTCCACCACCTGTATAAGCTTTGAAATTATAGTCTACAAACTAGCAACTTCACAGTGGCTGCGTCCATCTTTCATATACAGTCGATGCTTAAAAAACAGTCTCATCCAGTCACGGTCGTAAAACAACCAACAGTGAATATGGGGTTTTTAGATAACAGTCTTAAACAGAGCATTAATACGACATTCATAGATAAAAAGTCTTATATATCTAAGCAATCAAAGTACACTGTACACCAGTTGTGCTACAAATAGCGCCTGCTAATGTTATGTAGTATTAGCTAAGCCTTATGTATGTATCTTATGTATATAATGTAGCTAAAAGAGAGAAAATTTGCTGTAAGAATTTTACTGTCAGATGTTTTTATCCATTAATTTGGACCAAGACGCTTCACCTGTCCATATCTGTCACTCCCAAAACTAGCTTTAAGTGGCACAGGCCTGCAAGCTAATACTACAGCTGTGTCTGGCAAACTGTACACAGTCTTTTATTACTGACATGTAAATATTTTAACAGTTTTATCACAAGATTAAGCAAGAAGTAAACTAGTAAATGCATCATCTCATGGGATTTTTGTGTGCTTGTGTTTCTGTTGTGTTTCCTCTTCATTCTTAAGGATCCAGAATGCATTCTGAGATGTAAGATTCGAGCCATTATTACCAATAAAAGTTGCTCACCCAGTACATAACGCTAAAATGGTTTCCCTGTTTTTTATTTTGCCTTACTTCCACGTTATGCGGCCCACTGCCCATGTGGATTAGTGACTCGCTCCCTGGTCTTGCCCACTCAACACACAGAATTTAAATAGAAATGACATCATGAAAATAAAAATACCTTTCCAAGCAGTGAACCCGATTTTTGAATGCTTTCATGCTTAATAATATTTATAATACAAGGAGTGAAAACTGAAGGCTGCCCTTCGAGTCGTCCTGAACAGCTTTAACGTGTAATCATTACAGCAATTGCACTGCCACTCAGCACCCAGCCCTCATAATAAATCTTTTGTGGTCCCGTTCCTTTCTCTCCCAGTCATGCCGAATAATGATGGTATCTTTACAGCAGCTAAATGTGGGAAACAAAGTGGAAATATAATCCTGTAATTACGACTTGTGGCCAAAGTGGATGGTGCTCAGCAAAACCCATATTCACACATCTTTGGGCCAGTTCACTTAGCTAACAGTCGCCTATTCACACACACGGCAGACAGAGTTACGCTAGTGTTTCTGGTCACTTGATCTGCACCGGTTTTGCTCTCCACCAACTCCTCGGGGGAAAAATTTGTTACTTTAATTTCTAAACGCTCTACTGTTTTCACAAGTTTGTTGTTAACTTTGTTGTCAGTTTGCGCTGTGCATCTTTACACACCTTTTTATGCTGATGCAAAAAAATAATGCAGTAAAAAGTAATATTCTCACTCCGATCCTCAAGAAGTACACCATGCACACAGGACAAAAACTTACAGAACAGGTAAGCAAAACATGCTGCATGCATATCAGAGAATGCATTGCACTCATGCATGAGTCTGTGTGTGTATGCAGATCTCTGTACGAGACAGCGTGTCCCTACCGTGCTCCTCTTTAGTTTCCACCCTGTGCTCAGTTTCACTCTATTTCAGAGTTGGCTAATTAATCATGCATTATTGAGAGACAGAACCAGCGAGTGTAATAGCCTTCACTGCAGTCCCAGCACAACGCAAAACCGGGTCTTAACGACCACGTGTGTGTGTGTCTGTGTGTGTCTGTGGGAGCCGCTCAAGGTCGGGTAGAGAGAAACTTTGGATTTCTTTGATTTTTCCTGTCCATTTTCAATTATTTAAGGATGAGTTCACACAAACGTGGGTACATCAGCCAGCACCTGTCACCTAAGAGTCTGCTTTGTCTGTTCTACTCTCTGCTGTTCTGCTTTTTTGTGTTCTCCCACATTTGCTGGTGACTGGCTGTCTGTGTTTGCAGTGACTCAAGACAGAGCACTCTAATCCCTCTTCATCATCTTCCAGGTGGGGATTCCTGGTTAGGTGCAGTTAGCCAGTTAGTTTATTGATCCACGGCACTTGGACGTGGCATGGGTCACCTGCACTTTCCTCTTCATATGTTTCATCTCTCTTTTCCTCTGTCAGCAAGCACCACGGTGGACGGATGAACCGACAGACTGCCCTCCCCAGCTCCTCCTCCTCCTACCTCGGTACATAACGTGGGTCGGCACACACGTGCACACTGAGCTCTGCCGCTACGTACCTTCCTCTCTCATTCGCCTCACACACACAAACGGACGTGCTCTTCCTTTTCCACACACACACAAGCACGCACAATTTCTTGGCAGGATGAAGACCTTGCTTCAAGGGTTTAATCAGAGTCGAAGGGACTCTCGTCTGCAGGCAGCCGTTCTGAGAAATAACACATAAACCGAACGGCAGTGAGGTGCAGCAGCCCACTTTGCAATCAGGCATTTCAAATACTAATCAAACATGAGGCAGAAAATTTGAATTTAACTGAAGTGATGTTGAGGAGCCATCTGCCCATTGATTAGCAGGACACCGCAGAGATCAGTCTCCTCCAGGATGGCAGACGAGACCTGCGTTTTAGAAATATTATTGATTCGGCTGTTTTTATCATAAATTAGTATGATTTCTGTGTCTAAGAAGGACACGGGTGACATTTTACACTGACTGACTGCCAGTGCTGCTGACCTCTCCCCCATGTCCCTTGATAGTCAATTTAAAAATTGAATTTTATTATCTCAATTATTGTTGCCACGTTACATTAAAACATCCCCTAACCCTGAGTTTTTCACCAATCTGAATAGCCACAAACACTTCCAGGCTGGTTTATCGTCTCAGAAATAATTCTTAGGAAGTGCTCTCCAACCAAGTTGGAAAAGAAATAGTGAGAATAGTTACACCATTTAGTCACAACAATAAAACCACTGGTAAGTTAAACAAATAACACTGATAATGTCATTAGAATGCAATGTTCTGCTGACATGTACCACCCTCCTAGGCCGTGCATGGGTCCCTCATGGAAGCACAGAAGCAGGGAAGACTGGAAAAACTGCTCAGGAAACTGCTTGCCACAGCCACATGACCCAGAGGACACCCCCAAAGTGAACCTTTGGACCTGAAAAATACAGAAGGCATCAAAAATTCCAGTTAAATTGCTTTCTACTTTCTATTCTGTAGCCATTTAAAGTACTTCTTATTACAAGCCATGTCTATCTGTTCATAAACATGCCTTCAAGTGTTTTCTTATTATCAAACACACACTCACACAGGAGCTATCTGGCATTTCGTATTTTGCCCATGGGCACTTTAGCATGTGATCTGAAGGAACTGAGGTTAGAATTGCCGCCTTCTGATTAATGAATAATCCACTCTAACTCTCGAGCCACAGCTGCAAAGGATCAAAAGACCCATAACTAATTTATCAAACAGTGGCCTATACTGGCCACATGTACTTAGACCTCCATGGTTTAAACTTCAAGACAACCAACTGCAACTATCAGGATCACCCAGGTTACCTCTCTGGGAAATGCCCATGCTGGACACACTCAAAGAGCTTCTGGGGTACAACCACAAACAGAGATCTCAACTACTGTATGTTTGTGCTGTAGACACTGCATCCACATCACCTACTGCTCTCTAGACTCAAGACTCATCTAGTCTCATTTTAAGCCTAAAACTTCATTTCACTCTTGCCATGTTTTTTACTCTGGCAGCAGAAGTTGACATATTTTGAGTAAAGAGTGCCAAGCTTCTTTAAGAATCTGCATTCATAAACTGCATGGGACATTGCTTTTTAGTCCTAAACAATAGGTTTAGACGTGTGCACTCACCAAAGCTTGAATACAAACTTCTCGGGCTGTTTGTGCCACACAGAAACTTTATTATTTCTGACAGTTCCAATAAAAATGTTCCAAAAGGTACTGAAAGTACAAATATGGTTAAGTAGGCTCGGTCAATGACTCAAAATTGGCAAATTTGCAAATATATATATATATATATATATATATATATATATATATATATATATATATATATATATATATATATATATATATATATATATATATATATATATATATATATATATATATTTATGTGTGCCATGTATAATGCTGTGATGTTGAAAACATTTTAAACATGGGAGTCTATAAAGACTCGCTTTTGTTGCCAAGTACAAATGGTGATTAGAGGAACTGTTTTTGGCACTTGGACATTGGCTTCATTTTTCAGCCCATGAGATTGCCGTTTGGTTTAATTACTGTCAGTGTGAGTTCTCAACAAAGTCTGACAGGAAAGGAAAAACCATAGGCGTGTGTTTTAAAGGTACTTTGGAAATGGAAACGTGTTCTACATGTGCTACTGTGTGTTGGGCTTCCAAAATCCAGCTGATGTCACCCTTAATACTGTGCCTGACAGCCTCTTATCACATTTACTGCAACTTATCACAAGTGATAGAGCATTGCTTGCAAAGCAGACGGCACTTGAAACCGTTGGAATGGAGTGGAATTTTCCTTTAACTACCAGCCTCGCTCTTTGATCGTGACTGGTGTAAATTTCAAGCTCCCTTGTTGAACCGTGTTAAATGCCCTCCCTTGTCTCACATGCAACTCGTCATACTTTTAAATTTAACTGCACTTTGACCCCTTGTGGCACATGATTCTTTGTTGCTATATGTAAGCTCTATCCTGCAGCTCTACTCCTCGGCTGTTTTCTTCCACTTGTGTGCATTTATACAACGCTAAATCTGCGAAATGCTGTGAAAGCCTCACCTGACCTCGCCACACTCTGAAGGCGCACAGCCCTGCTCAGCCCTGGATAATCTGAAGCCAAAAGGGAACAAAGTCAAGCCCACAGAGAGAGAGCGAGATAGAGAGGGGGTAAGAGAGAAGCAGCTGATCTATATGTCAGGCTCCAGTTACATGAGAGGTGAGCTCTCTTAATGCCTCACTGCTCCCCATCACAAGGAAGTGGTCACACAGATCGCTGACGGAGCGAGTGACCCGGAAAACGTGACTCGCTAATAAACACACTGCAGTGTTTGGCACAGTGATAACGTGAACGTGGAACATAATACACTGCTTTTTTTCTTCTTTTTTTTCAGTGACTAATCTGTAACCTCTGAGATCATCTACTGAAGGGATGTCATGGAAAAACCAACAGCTCGCTAATAATCTGAGAAATCTCTTGTCTGCCCATCTGTCAATCATCCAGGCGTGTGGGGGGGAGGGGCACACATGTCACATGTAAGATTATTGTTTATTCTGAAGTTTAACCACCATAATTAAGTGTCAAACACTTAGGTAAACCTAATTTTAACTTTAATCCAAAAACAAGTCTTAAAAAAAGAGGTGACCAGGCCAAAAAGTGGACAAACTTTCTTAAATTTGATGGTCTAAAAACTCAAAGTAGTTCAGCTAGACATTATTCGATATTTATTTATTGTATATATGTATTGTCATTGATTTTGTGTCTTTGGTTTCCTGTCACAAATGTCTCAGACTCGTGTTACTTGGGAAAGAGGTCCTTGAAAAAGCTGCAACCCACAGTCTTATGCACACATTCCCTGAGAGAGCTGAGTTTGAGAGACATCCTTACAGATGTCCTGTTTTCATAACAGTAACTTTTTATATGATTAATTAAAGCTGCAAAACCATTGCTTACCCTCCACTAGGACTGCCACATTTCAAAGTATCACGGAGGTGTTTTTCGGTCTTTTAATAGCGCAGAGATGGAGAGGGGGAATCCTGGTGGTCAGCAGAAGACTATTCCTGCAAGGGACCTCTTAGATTACAGCACAAGACCCCCTCAAGTGACTGCTGACATCCAAACATCAGGTGATATCACCTTAAACGACCCTGCTTGAGCTTCTTACGAGACTGTAAAAGATCGTTTATGGGGACTTGAGCAATAAAGCTGTTCAAGTTGGAACCTTGACTGGTAATCAGCTGTGTACAGCTGGAGGCAACACTTCAGACATTAATGAGAATATGATTGATCACATGGGGAGTAATTGAAATTGATTACTCATTGGAAAGTTAGGACTTAATCCTTGAGGTCTCCAGGAGTTATGAGGGTTAAGAGATAGTGGTGAGATTCTGCATTATCATGCACGCCGTAGGCATGCCAACAGAGGTCAACAGAGCAGACTGTGATCAATACTAGCAGAGACAGACCTGGCGGAGACGGCTGATTTCCATCCTCGGGAGGTTCAAAAGTAGCGAGTGCTGAGGTATTTGTCGACATCTTTGAAGTGTACCTCCAGGGTACAGTTGAGTTGATGGATAACGCGCCAGGTATGGACAGAGAAGTGGCTGTAACCAGAAGTTAAAAGTTGTTGTGTAATTTGATGTTGCATGCCAGAATTTGAAGATTTCAGCAATAAACACTCAGAGGCAGATATGTGCACATACCCACAACATCTGGCTCATCTGGCTCAGGCCCTGACAGGAAGTGGATTAGAGGAATGGTTGGTTTGATGAGGACAAGCCAACAGAGAATATCTATAATCTGCACAACCACAAATCCAATAGAGATCATGGCAGCAGCCACAAGTTACACTAACATCTGATTGAGGCAACCAGCTGTTATGGGGACCCAGCGTATTCCGGCTAAAGACACAGCATAATGAGTGCATAGGAAAAACAGGACTCAAACGCAGCAAGTATCTCTTCGCACCAATTAGCTCTTGATTCATGACATCAAACAAAGGTGCATTGTGACCATATGTTACCTGTGTGCAAACTGCAATAGCAGGGAACTACGTTAAATGCCCTCCTGGATTGTTTGAGCATCCATTTGCATTTTAGAGTTGCTGTGTTCTCTTGGCACATGATAGGTCCATGACTAAAATAAACCATCTGAAAGCTCTGAGGCTTACAGCCCTTCTGTCGCTCACATATTAGGTGGGCAGAGGCAATTTTTTAAAGATAATTCAAACCCGATTTGTCTAAAGCCTTAAACCTGAATGAAGAAAAATTCTCAACTAAGAAAGAGATTGTAAGAGAATGCATCTCTTGCAGTTCAAGGATTATTTATAATAATTAAGGTCTTATTTCTGTCGGTGTCTATTCATCTAAAATTTACACAGGGTTGAGAAATGAGCAGTCAGTCAAACAGCTCCCAAATTATTTGAAGGTAAAACTGAGAGAAACTGCAGTCAAAATGTCAGATATAAAATTGCACTGCACATGAGCACAAAGTCTAATCATAACTGAGGTCAAAGTTAAGTAAAAGAAAGTTTGGTAATCATTTCCCATTAAAGTAAACACTTCTTAAGTCTAGGAGCTCCTAACACCAGTCTGTCATGTTATATGTGATTTTTGGATTTCAAAAAGTTCTTTCAAGTCTTTCAGAACAAAAGATGAAGATTCCAACTGACACACATCACGAACTACACACTTTTCTTTCCCCAAAGAAGTTCTTTGTGTTTTTCTCCAAGAACACTGGGTTAGGGTCACTCAGAGTTTCCCATTATTGATTACTTTGACTTCACATGGTCAAACTGAAGCGAAAAAATAACCTGCACACCTATTTTATATCACGTCCAAAGTAAGACAACTGAAAACAAACTTCTTTTTAATTTGAAAACCAGCACAAGATTTAGCTCGGTGACTCAATCAGTTACATATTCAATAGACTGCTGAGGCTGGTGTGTCAGAACGTGAAATACTTAACTCACCAAATGAAAAGTATAACTCTGTGAGTTTGTGATTTGTCCAATAGAGTATTATGTGTTCAGACACAAGGAGTGTGAGTGTTTAATAAGTGTTTAAGATCTCAGTAGGTATAAATGTCACTCTATCACAGTAGCCTCTTTTACGATGTGTTGAAGGTGAGAATGTTAACCTACAATTCTGCTTCAATATTCTGTAAAAAAGGTACAAAGGCGAAATGGAGAGGTTTTATTGTTGCAGCAGATATAATGGTAGCTGTGGGACGATGTAAGCTTATTGCACATGGGAACAGTTTGCCTTTTGTTCACTTTGTTTAACTTTGTAAAAGTGTAAAACTGAATTCGAACAATTTAATAAACTTACCCATGTGGTCTTTGTACTAAAACCAACTTCATAGTAACTCCCACCCTAATCCCATCATCCTAACTCTATATTTTAACCTATATTTGAATATTTTTGATGTGTTTCAGTTAGAAGTATTATTTTTTTGTTCCCTGATTGCCAAGATTTGGGAGAACAACTTAATAAAATAAAAAAATTACTTATTCTGATTGGTTAAGTTTACGGCATTTACACACTAAGCTTGTAGCAAAACAGCAACACAGAATTCCAAATTTGGGGGTTGCAAACGTCTCATCCAACATAAATACACACTCAACACGTGGCCTTTTTGCAAAAAATGTGTCCTTAAAAAAACACACTGTGACCAAAAAGGCATTTGCATCAAGCAATAATAACCTGGTCTTAATGTTTCTAAACAAGAAAAAGGAAGAAACAAGGATTTTAGGTTGATCCAGTTCTCAACAGAAGACAGCAGCAGGGAGGATTTCAGAGTTTGGTCCAGGAGTTGAAGCTGTATTACAACTGATTTCGTACATACTTCAGGGAACCACATCTGAGGAGGCAGAGAGATCATTTCAGAGAGTTGGGAAGAGTCTAGATTATTTTATGATTTCCATGTCATTACTACTGCATTTGTTGCCAAATTTTCAGATTTGCTTTTGTATGTGAAAATTGTAATTTAAAAAAAAAAAAGAAAAATCTAGCTTCATCTGAAAAAATAAATTCGCAAAAAAGGTCCTGCAAATCTAATTTATTGTTCTGCATGTCTAAATAATCACTGCTGAAGATCCCGGAGGTTTAGGAAAAGTCAGAAATGTGAAAAACGTGGAAATGTCCTCTGCTGAATGATAAAAGGAAAGGAAAAATCCCACTGAATTGGAATACAAAGTGCACCGAGGTATGGACTTTGGAAAGTTTCTATGCATGTAAAAACTCAGTAGCATGAATATGTTGTTAAATAAATGAAGAAGCAGTGGTGTGGCTGAAAGGCATCATGAAGAAGGGTATTCTGAACACAGTTCAGACAAACCAGCTATAAAAAGGATTAAGGCTTAATGTTGCAGGCTTTGAAGAAGTCATAGTATTGAAAAAAACAAAAAAATGTAATAGAAAAACCTTTTGCAAGCCTACTCTTTGTTTTTCAGTTAAGATTTCCAAGAGCAATGGCAAAATTTCATGCTCAAGATCCCAGTCGTAATACACCAAAATCATCCTGTGTGAAGATCCAGACAGGACTGACTGCAGGCAATCTTCATCCAACGTGCACAGAATCAGATCCCAAAACACAAAGCCGTGTCCTTGTTTTTCTTGCGCTCGCATATTTTTTGCAAAAATCATTTCCTGCTTCTGTCGCTTCCTCTCGTAAATCACAGCGACACTTCTTTTTGCCATTTCCCTAAAGCATGTTCCTCAAAAAGGCTTCCCTCCCTGCTTCTTATTCATGCCTCAGGTTTAATGTTGTCTGCTCTGTGGTGTTTTTTAGCCTCAAACCACTGCTCAACTTTCTATCCTCCAACTCAAAATGAATACACTACGGGATGGTGCATTCAACAGTGTATCAGGATAAAAGTTTCATTTTTTTACTTTTAAATAGAGTGAAATAGATGTTCATGGCAGATGCTGAAGCTTAAATGTGATTGATATTTCCTCAAGCACACAAAAATCAAGCTTGTCTCAAGTGAATAAGGTCTGCTGGAGCTGGAATAGATCTAACATGTATAGCAGGGCTCCAAGAATAGGAAATCACTTTGAAGGCATGCATTTTCAAATAATATGGTGCACAGTCATGCTAATTTCAACAAGTTTCATTTTAATGCAATGTACCGCTGTCCCAATTAAAAAGCTCCTTCAGTCAAACAGCATGAGCCCCCAGGCATGTGGCTCATTAGCTCTTGAGCTTCTAAAGTTAGCTGTTCTGATTGTTCTTTTCAGTGATTTCGAGTTTAAAGTTACTTATAAGCAAGTACGTTTTTAATTGTTGTTATCTGTGTTACTTTGTAAAAGCTACACTTTTGTATTTTGTTCTTATTAGGCACTGAAAGCTGAACAGTGTATTTTTGGACAATTAAAACTTTAAGAGACACCATCAGAATCTGAGAGGATGGCAATTTGTATAGCATAATGACTGTATATTTAGGGCATTGAAATTTCATGCCTGCAGTGGTGAATGTTCCCTGGTTTTCTGCTTCTATATTAGCTTTGCAATATCCTGTAGTATCTTTACTAATCCCAAAAGGTTGATTCTGTTCATCTGGACGTAGCGTTTTCAGTGGGAGAAACGTTTCATCACTCATCCACGTGACTTCTTCAGTGTCAGCTGACTGCAGGTTCCCCTAACCTTATAAACAGTACACTTGCACAATGACTGAAAACAGCCCACTGAGTGAACAATGGGCTGGGAGGTCAGTTTCTTGATCATTAATATGCAAATTGTCATGACCATTGACCATTGATCAAAGACCATTGATCAGTGGCTGTGAGTACTATTCACAGAGAGTTGGGGGAACGGCTGCAATCACAGCCTTGTGAGATGGTGAAGATTCACCATCAGTGCTTGTTGATCAATGGTCATGACAATTTGCATATTGATTAATTGGAAGCTAAAAACAGTTCACCCAATGACAAATAAAGGAGGACTCAACATTAGCCAAAGAACAGCATGACCAGGATCAGTGTTGTTGAAATTGATACATACACACATTTTATATATTTTATACCATTATAGCATTGCAGTCAACTTAAAAATACTATAAATTTAAGAGGCTATTCCCCGTTTCTCTAGTGATTGATTATAGAAACTTGAAATATGTCTTTTATCCTGTCTTTTGTCCCCTAACCTCCACCAGGTGATCCCTGAGCCTGGTTCAACCAGAGGTATCTTCCTGTTAAAGGGGATTTTTTTCCTTCCCACTATTGCCGAGTACTTGCACATAGGTGCCCGTGTGATTGCTGTTGTTTTCTTTGTATTATTGTAGAATCTTTGCTTTACAGTATAAAGCAATTTGAGGTTACTGTTGTTGTGATTTGGTGCTATATAAACAAAACTGAATTTGCATTGGATTGAATTAAAATACCTTTCACATGGAAGTTGGTTAGATTGGACAACATGTAAGCCTTAAGATGAAAAGAGAGTGTGATGAATGTGGTTCTGTCTGATATCAGGCTATTAAAACCTCAGAAAGTTGCTGAAGAACATTTGAGTAACTAGAACAGGAGTTCTCAGAGTTTTTAAGACTAAGTGCCAATTAAGGGAGCCAGCATATGGACAACGCAGACATGAAACACTTAGATTTAGTGTTTGTAATATTTCTGCTCCGAGACTGTGCTTATGCTTAAGACCTGATTTAGACTGGGGAGCATCTTTGTAGAGCCTACAAGATAATCTGGACAAGTGACTGACATCGTTACCATCGTTATGCTTGTGCTGATGCATTATCTGTTAATTACCTTGTGTTTGCGTCCTAATGTTTTATAGACAGTGGCAGACAATTTTCTCTTTGTACATTCTCTCACATCAATTCTGATAGTTTCTCCAGCAAGTCCAGATGCTTTTCTTTCCAAGATTTTACACATTATATTTTCCCCTATTTATTTGGGTACTTGTTTTTGTTACCCCCAAGCATGGCTACCAAATGTTGGGTTCTAGCGGTTAAATTCTGTTGCGGACACGTAGTGTACATGGACAGCTGGCTACACAGATGTGTAGTCACTCCTGTTATGGTTCTTTAAAATTCACCTGAAGGTCAAATGCATAGTTGGTGCATTGCAGTGTTGTGTCTCCATGAACAAATATGCACGATTACAAAAAGTTAGCAGGGGCGCAGATGTCCTCTCAGAGCTTTACACTCTCATTATGGAATCTATGTTACTTGGACCCAAGCTGACCTTACTATACTTGGATGGAGAAACTATAACACACTCTTTGGTTTCTCAAAGATACTATTCAATTCAATTCAATTCAATTTTATTTATATAGCGCCAAATCACAACAAAAGTCGCCTCAAGGCGCTTTATATTGTACAGTAGATAGCACAATATTAAATACAGAGAAAAACCCAACAATCATATCATATGACCCCCTATGAGCAAGCACTTTGGCGACAGTGGGAAGGAAAAACTCCCTTTTAACAGGAAGAAACCTCCGACAGAACCAGGCTCAGGGAGGGGCGGCCATCTGCTGCGACCGGTTGGGGTGAAAGAAGGAAAACAGGATAAAGACATGCTGTGGAAGAGAGACAGAGATTAATAACAAGTATGATTCGATGCAGAGAGGTCTATTAACACATAGTGAGTGAGAAGGTGACTGGAAAGGAAAAACTCAATGCATCATGGGAATCCCCGGCAGCCTACATCTATTGCAGCATAACTAAGGGAGGATTCAGGGTCACCTGGTCCAGCCCTAACTATATGCTTTAGCAAAAAGGAAAGTTTTAAGCCTAATCTTGAAAGTAGAGATAGTGTCTGTCTCCCGAATCCAAACTGGAAGCTGGTTCCACAGAAGAGGGGCCTGAAAATTGAAGGCTCTCCCTCCCATTCTACTTTTAAATACCCTAGGGACAACAAGTAGGCCTGCAGAGCGAGAGCGAAGTGCTCTAATAGGGTGATATGGTACTACAAGGTCATTAAGATAAGATGGGGCCTGATTATTTAAGACCTTGTAAGTGAGGAGCAGGATTTTGAATTCAATTCTGGATTTATCAGGAGGCAAATGAAGAGAAGCCAAAACAGGAGAAATATGCTCTCTCTTTCTAGTCCCTGTCAGTACTCTTGCTGCAGCATTTTGGATTAACTGAAGACTTTTCAGCGAGTTTTTAGGACATCCTGATAATAAAGAATTGCAGTAGTCCAGCCTGGAAGTAATGAAGGCATGAACTAGTTTTTCAGCATCACTCTGAGACAGGATATTTCTAATTTTAGAGATGTTGCGCAAATGGAAGAAAGCAGTCTTACATATTTGTTTAATATGTGCGTTGAAGGACATGTCCTGGTCAAAAATGACTCCAAGGTTCCTCACAGCATTACTGGAGGCCAAGGTAATGCCATCCGGAGTAAGAATCTGGTTAGATACCATATTTCTAAGATTTTCAGGGCCGAGTACAATAACCTCAGTTTTATCTGAATTAAGAAGCAGAAAGTTAGCGGCCATCCAGGTCTTTATGTCTTTAAGACATTCCTGCAGTTTAACTAATTGGTGTGTGTTACCTGGCTTCATGGATAGATAGAGATGCGTATCATCTGCATAGCAGTGAAAATTTATGCTATGTCTTCTAATGATGCTGCCTAGGGGAAGCATGTATAATGTAAATAGAACTGGTCCTAGCACTGAACCCTGAGGAACACCATAATAGACCTTAGTGTGTGAAGAGGACTCTTCATTTACTTGAACAAATTGGAGTCTATTAGATAGATATGATACAAACCACTGCAGTGCAGTACCTGTAATACCTACAGCATGTTCCAATCGCTCTAATAGGATATTATGATCAACAGTATCGAACGCTGCACTAAGGTCTAGCAGGACAAGCACAGAGATGAGTCCACTGTCAGAGGCCATAAGAAGATCATTTGTAACCTTCACTAAAGCTGTTTCTGTGCTGTGATGAGCTCTGAAACCTGACTGAAACTCTTCAAATAAGCCATTCCTCTGCAGATGATCTGTTAGCTGTTTGACAACTACTCTTTCAAGGATTTTTGATATGAAAGGAAGGTTGGAGATTGGCCTATAATTAGCTAAGACAGCTGGGTCTAGAGATGGCTTTTTAAGTAAGGGTTTAACTACAGCCACCTTGAAGGCCTGTGGTACATAGCCAATTATTAGAGATAGATTGATTATATTTAAGATTGAAGAATTAATTAATGGCAGGACTTCTTTAAGCAGTGTTGTAGGAATGGGGTCTAAAAGACACGTTGATGGTTTGGAGGAATTAATTATTGAAGTTAACTCAGAAAGATCGAGGCAGGTTCACAAACGTGTGTCACCAACAACGCACAATGGATGTTAACACTGTCTTAGTTTCTGGATATTCAGTTATAAACCAATTCTCTGATTGGACTCCATCAATGTAAAACTTTATGATAACCCACCAGTACTAAAACCGATCATGGCTATCATGTTTTTGTTTGTTTTTTTAAAAAAAAACAGATGTTTTATAAGGGTTATTGCTGCTAGAAGTAAGGAAAATATGGTTGAATAGTTAAGAGGTTATACAGTTATCGCCTTAGTCCTTTTCTGAGTCTCTTGCCCCCGTGAGTCAAGAGGATCGTGGAGCTGTTGTGGCTGTTAATAAAGTATTTGGTGTATATGCAAATGCATCAAAGATGGTAAAAGTTGGTTCTCATGACTCAGTTTTCATAAATTATTTTCAAGTTCAAGTTTTATCCATCATTGGTGGAAATGTCTTGAGACAGAAAGAGGCAGGCAGAGAGGATGAAGTATCCAACTGTAGTTAAGGTGAACTGAGGTTTGTTTATGATTTTCTATTGCATGTTTTTCACTTGCTGAATGTATTCTTTTGTTATCGTCTGATCATGCTATCTAACAAAAATGGATAGTAATACTGTCAGGTTCACATTCCAAGTTGTTGGGGGGGGGAAAAATCTCAATGCAATAATCGCCAGCAGGACCCTTTGTAGTTTTCCCGACAGTTTTACTAATTAAGTTAGAATAGTCTCTGAATACATGAAATAAATATCTGCTGGCTCATGGTTTGATAAGCAAAACAACACTGGGCTCCCTGGAGGCTGAGAGTGAAGCTCTGTCTGGCCCATGAGGCTCACAGTCAACAGTCTGATTCAGGCTGACAGCCTTCTGTGGAATTGGTCTGAGGAAAAGAAAAACAGCACAGCAACAAGGTGAATCACAAACGCGACAAGGCCGTGTAAGGATACGATCAAACGACAACACTCCCTTTACCCCGGCATGTCTGCGAAGGCCGCGCTGTAATTGGATGAGCAGCCTGCATTTGAAGAAATCCTCCTTCCTGATAGAAATGTTGAGGGACCCTTCAAAAAGGTGTTGCCTAATTTAAATTGCATGCTGGCAAAAAGCCTTAAAACAAAGGGCTTATTTAGTGCTTTAGAAATTTTTGAGGCAGTTCTCTTTTGACCTGTCAAAACTAATGAAACAAGTGACTCCAAAGGCTTGTTTTCATTCATATATGTAAATAGCTTGATCTACAGAGGAGGGGGAAAAGCCTGAATAAGGAGTGCAGTTTGTTTTCAGCATCATTATTGCCTGTCAAATAAGGGCTTGTTCTAATACTTTAGATGTACAAAGAACTTCGTTTAAAACTAAAGTTTTTAAACCAGTAATCAAATCCTCTCTCCAGAGGAAGAATGTGATTTATCTGGGTTTTAAAAAGTGAAGCGTCATGCGGGCGTTAGGATAACAAGTAACCAGTACAGCGTTGATGCCGTGCCTGCCAGCTGTCAGCTTTTTACTAACAAGACAGCCAGCAGCTGATTCTAACGAAAGCTGAGTGCTTCAAAAAGCAACAGGTGAAGCGGACGACATCTGAAATAAAATCAGCCACAACGGCTGACAGAACCGAACATTCAGAAGGATTACTGCTCCTGAAATTCCAACTGCTGCAGCATCGTCAGCAAAATAAAAACGGAAATGATCTTTTTCTAATGCAAACGATCTGCAGCACTATCATCACGCAGCGGGCTACAAGGGAGGCAACTGCTCATGCCAATTTTGTGACCTGAAGTGTCATTTTGTGAAAACTACTTTTTTTTTTTTTTTTTTTTTTTTTGTTCCTTCAGTGCAACTGGAAGATTTCAGCTTTGGAACTTGGGCAACTTGCACATTTGAATTTTTCCCTAATGTGACCATAAAGCTGTTTTCACACATGAACTTCAGACGATTTCAGGGGAATCGTTTTGGGATTTTTGCTACAGCTGTCTGACCCACATGTAGCACTCAGCAGGAAATAGTCCGCTTCAGATGCATTCACTATACTTGAAATAGGGTGAGGGAGCTCCCTGATAGAGTAGCTACCAGAATGTTATCTGCCATAGAATCCACTTTTAGTTGTAGAATAACATTCTCTTATCTCCGTCATTGTTTATGGTTTATATTAATTATAAGTCACTCTATTAGTATTCCTGATTTGTCAAACTCTGTCTTGTATCAGGTTGGTTATCACTCTTTGTTTAATCTGTCTTGACTTTTAGTTATTGTTATTTTGTATTCTGATATTTTGATTCTTCTGTTAGTGCAGGGGTGTCAAACTCCAGTCCTCGTGGGCCGGTGTCCTGCAACTTTTCCATGTGTCCCTGTTGCAACACGCCTGAATACGATTAGTAGGTCATTAGCAAGACTATATAGAATTTGACTGCATGCTGAGGTGGCAATTCAGCCATTTGATTCATGTTACAGCAGCTCATGAGTGAATGAACATGGTACAATAAAAGTACTTTTAAAAGTACATTTTTCCCAAACACTTACATTTAAATTTACTTAAGTACTGTTAGGGGTTGCCACTTCAGCATGCAGTCAAGTTCTATGCTCTTGCTAATGACGTACTAATTTCATTCTGGTGTGTTGCAACATGGAAGAGTTTCAGGACTCCGGCCCTCGAGGACTGGAGTTTGACACCCCTGTGTTAGCATCAGAGATGTTTGGTTTTTGTATGTCGTAGTTTAGTCCCTCTCTGTCTATTAGTAAGCCTTTGTCTCTCATGTCTTGTGTTCAGTTTTACTTCCCTCATCTCATTAGCGTCTCCTGTTCCTCATTTGCCCAGCTGTATTTCCTTCCCCTGATTGGCTTTTAGTGTGAGTATTTAAATCCAGTTTTTCCCCAGAGTTGTCTTTAGAGTATCTCCTCCTGTTGTCATGTCTCATATTTGTGGGTCCCTGCTTTATATTGTGGACATTTACTGACTTTGCCGGTCGTTCTCTTTCAGCCATAAAAAAGGTTGGGTTGTGTTTTTATTTTATTTATTCTTTAAACCTGACTTGTAAGGGCTAATGTCTGCAGTGCGTTTGATTTAACTGTAACGTACGCCGCAGTTCAAAGACCTCTCTATGTAGCCTCAGAGCAACTGCAGTCTGAGAAGATGTTACTTTGATGTGACCTTCATCTACAGCATGTGCTCTGTTAATGTATCCCACAGCTTCTCTTGTGATCTGTGTATGTTGCAGTCAGGGGTAGTTACTTTAAGAAAGCACAGCGCGGTGCCACAGACACCTGGGTCATAATCTAACCAAAAAAAATTACACTTGAAGACATACCAGTATTTCATTGAGGCATTGATTAATTACTGGAGTGCTTTGACCTAATTTCTGTTGTCGTGTCAGCATGCACCTTTGGACAATATCAACAGTGATGTTGTGACATGTGATACCGATTTCCATTCCTATGTGATGCCAAGTAAAGTTCAGGCTAGAATATATGAGTAATTTTTTCTTTTTGTTTTTGTAAGTAGTTGTATTGTCAGTGTGACTGATTCACATGTTGGTGTCTTTGTTTTGTTTGTTTGGGTTTTTTTAGCCTAACATGTAGGAGTGACCAGCCACTCAGCACTCCCAACCACAGAGCCTTGCGGCCAATGTGACGAAAATCAATAAGCTTTTGCTTACATTAGCACATAGCTAAGCTTAGCCTCTGGCAAAAGTAAATGAAACAATGGTTGAAAAATGACTGTGACAAAGCAGTAATGAGGAAAAGGACAATTTAGCATAGCCAACAGCAGTTCATTCTTCAGACAAGTCCAGTTTGCCCAGTTTAGGATTACATCATAGATATTCTTCTGACTTTTGACCTTGGGCTGCACATCTCAGGTTCTATTTATGCCAAGTCATAAACCGCATGGAAGCAGAAACCCAAAATGCTAACCAGTGAGTGGGCTCTGTGCGTTTGCACTAGAAGAAAACACGAACACCTATATGTTACTGTTTGTCAGCTTCCTCGAAACGCTCCTACTTAAAAGCTGCAGGAACAAGCACAATATGGAAAACTGAAGTTGACTCAAGCGTGGTAAATATCTCTCAACCAATTCATAATACACCATCCAGCCACAATTCCCCTGCCTCTCAAACACTCGTGCAGATATCCTGTTTGTGTAAAGACGGCGCGTCTCATCAGTGTGGCATTATACCCACAAAAGTCCACATTAGCACATGAATAGGCATTAAAACAGTGAATTAGAGCTCCCGTGATGCTTTCAACATGTCCTTCCTTCTATCTCTTCAATCCACAAACTCAAGGCCCTCCTCAGACTCCTCTATCTCTCTCTCTTTGTGAGATGAAAGGATGAAAGCGACGAGGATGAGGGGGTGGACTATTCCTGTCAGAAGAGGGCAAGCCTCAGTGAGTAGACTGTGCGTCACAGGTGTTTGTGTTTTTTCTGGTGCTTCTCTCTGGCTGTGCAAGAACGACATTTGTTTTGCTCTTTTTTAGAAATGCTGAGCGCATTTATTGGCTTGTTCTCACAGCACTCCAAGGAATCAAGAGGGGAGTGGGAAAAACAAGGTGAAGGAGAGCTACACAGGGAAATAAAACATAAGGGAGTTGGGGAGGCGAGGGACCGTGGTAAATGAGAACATAAATCATCCGAATGAGACACATGAGTCAGTAGGCAGAATTATGCTCTGAATCTTACCATCAGCAGCTTACTGCAGTCACTGGTTGGGCAGTTGCTACTGTACTTGAGTAGTTTGGGGGGTGGGGGTGGGAACCATCCATGTCTGGATTTCCTACAGCAATTACAGGCCAGGCTGAGTCAGAGAGAAGGTTTAAGGACGATTCTGGTTTCATATCACGTGGGCTTTAGCTTTGTAGATGTGTTCATCATCCCTGTGATAATCGCAATATGCTTATAAGGAAGGCATCATGGGGTGAGAAGCAGTCATTTGCTGCAAGGCTGAAATGCAGCAGCCTGGCTTCAAGTCAGGTCAAAGTCTTTGCTGCATGTCTTCCCCGAGTCCCTCTCCTGGTCCAACTGTGGACCCTCCAATGAAGGCAAACAAGGCAAAAAAATAATATATATTATAAAAAAAACAAAGGTGCCAATTGCAGCAAGGGTTCGATTTGCAGGCCCTTCTCTTCCCCCTGTTTGTCCCCCAACCTTACTGTCTGACTGTCCTATAAAATAAGGGCAAATATGTCCAGAAAATACTGTATCCACACATATGTATACATAAAAAATTGAAAGTAGTAGCATCTCGTGCGTCAGCAACTTCTATCCACTTCTGCTCAGACCTGATTTTTGGCCCTTTCGAGATAAATTATTAATACTTGAGCAGTCTATGCTATCAGACATCTCTGTAAAATGCTTTCCAAATGTAGCCACAGTTATAGAAGTGCAAACATATTTGTCTTAGATTGCAGACGTAAAGCAGGAGACAAACAGGAACAGCGATATTATCTCTATTTCTAGAAGTGGATCAGTGAATTCACCAAACAATAGGACAGTGCACTGAGGAGGAATATTTTCAACAAAGTCCTTTTTGTGGTTATGATTTTTGAGACTACACCATGAGCAAAAAAAAGTACTGGGCCACTTACACATTACACCTACAGGAGCTGCTCGGCCATGGAAACCCACGAAGCTCCCAGCACACAGTTTCTGTGCTGCTCTGTTTGGAAGCCTGCGGTTAGTGAGTCAGCAGAGCATCGCCAACCTATATGCACTATACACCATACACTGTAACTTTCCACTTTGCAAGAATACCATTTACAGCTGATAGTGAAATACCTAGGAGGGAAGACATTGCACAAACTTGTTGCAGCGGTGGTACCCTACTACAGCACCACACTCAGATTTAGCTCTTTAGAACGATCCATTCTGTCATACATGTTTATGAAGGCAGACTGCATGGGCTTGATTTTATGCACCTGTTGCAGTGGGACTGAAAACATCTGAATGCACTAACAGTGTGGCTCAACACAGTTCTCATTTGGTCAGTGTCTCCCTCAGTCATTGCTACAGAACCAACAAACTACCTTTAACTTAATAATCACCTGAAGTTTGTAGAATTCAGCTAAAGGAGAATGGTGACCTGCATTTGTGTGCACTCGCTTTTCCTGTATATTGTTAGACTGTTTTAAACATGGCAGGTTTGGAAGCGTAAGCTTTACTTCCAAATAAAGTGACTCATATATCAAGCGAAGTGGTGCTTGCTGTAATCCACTTGAAACTTAAAACAGCAGCAGCGATATGTCCTCGTGCACTTTTTAACCAGTATTTATCTCAGCTTGGCCTCTTGTAACCGTGCGAACAGTGTTTGTTGTCACTGAGAAGTGAAGCTGACGTAGCATTGCATTGTTTGTGGTGAATGCTTGAGCGTACAAATCACATGACTTTGAACCCAGACTTCTTGATTCACATTGGTCTGTTAGCAAAAAGCAAAGACAAAGGTTTATTTCAATAGATGCATTCAACAAACACATCTGGGTGTCTAAAGAAAAATAGCCTTAGACTTGCTTTAATATGTTAAGGCTTTTATATAAATATGTAAAAAAATAAAATTAAAAAAAAAAACAGCTTTCTTCAGGAAAAGCTTTGTCTGGAAGCCTTCAAGGTTAAAGTTTTCCACCAAACCTCAACTGATGTCAGAAAACATTCAGAAGGTAACAACAAGAGTTCATCTCTCCGGATGCTGAACGTATTTCCTTTAATTAGAGAGCAGAATAAGGTAGCCTGTGTTTGTGTGCACAGGATATATCTTTGTGGAAGGGTTACTTGGTCAGCCATATCTGACTCTCAGCGACTGTCCCCCTCAGAGGCGAGTCCCCCTCCCTGGCAGCCAGTGCAATCCTCAGCTGGTGGGTAGAGAGGGATACCATGCTCACCCCAGCGTCATAACTTTGTGACCTGGAACTTTTTGATTGACCTTGTGGGGATTTGGGATTAAAGCAGGGATATAATGTGTTGTGTGTGTGTGTGTGTGTGTGTGTGTGTGTGTGTGTGTGTGTGGGAGGTGGTATTAAGGTAATCCTGCTGGAATCTGTATATAAACCGTACAAACTACACGATGATGGCCGAGCACAGACGGATAGACTGAGATCATGGTGGCTGTGTGCAAATGTTAAGTCACGAGTTATGTAAGAGATATATGCACACACAGTGTACACCATCCCACTATCACTATCTCCCGCTTACTTTCCCCTCTCTCTCTCACACTCCTACACGTGCAGAGTATGCAGGACCCGAGGCTCTCGGAGAGGTTAATATATTTTGACCGATCGCCATTCCAACCTACACAAAAACCTCAAATAGACTCGGGACATGTAGCATGTGAACATTCTAAAAATAACATCAGAATGAATGCTATAAGCTTAGGAGAGATGCGATCATATGGCTGCCTCTGCTTAAGAACACTGCAGAAATATTCGAGCAATTCTTAAATTGAATTATTGAAATTTCACCCTTACTGAGCACCCTTACTTTCTATTTTTTGACTCATTTCTTGGTCATCAAATAATCCTCTAGCATGCTGACTTAGCCTCTGGGGCAAACAGTCCATGACTCAGGGCTTTCAGTTTATTAATGCAGAAATTTAATAGGCATAATAAATGTAATCATCTAAATGTATCTAATCTATCTAATAAGAAATGTAAATCAACATCAGATTATAGGTCAGTGGTTTTAAGATTGAATTTTGGGATTCTGCACATTGACATGCTCTGTTTATGATCGGTTTAAAATCACAAGCAGACTGACACGGAGGGAGAAACATCAGTGGTTAGACTTCTCTCTTATTGATTGGTATCTTCCAAAAACAAGAATGTCATCGCTTATTAAAAGACCTGAAAAGCCTTATTTATACTTGATTATTAAATTAGTTTCAATAAACTGAAATAATAATAAGTAAATAAACTTCTAATGATTATTTAAAATTTATTTTGACTAACACAGCTGACAAGGTATGAGTGTAGATGGCATGACTGACACACTAACAAAAGCAACATTTGTTAACCCTTTGAGGTCTAATATTATGTTTTTGTTCTTTTTAAAAATGTTCTCTCCAGTTTTGGCATTAAAGGCACACAAAACATGCACCAAAAATTGTTTAAATTTTTTTGCAAAATTGTGTTTCTTGCTTGTCTTTGAGTTACGGTCAGGATTGCAGTAATCGCTGATGATGGCTCAGACCTCAAAGGGCTAAGGCCAGATACCACAGCATAACCTCAGGGGTCTAGCAGAGCGCAGGGCTGTTTTGCCAGTAAAAGTTGGATTAACACAATATCAGGCAGGTGTTCGTAATTTTACGCCTGATCAGTGCATAATGGATTTCTTCTCGAATGTTACATTGTAACTAAGCTAAAGTAAAGGCCCATTATTCATCTGTCTTCAGTTTGGCTTATATGCCACCATAATTTCAAGAAGATTTAGTGTGTATTTTTCACATTTTTCTCAAGTTTTGTTTTTGCAAGTGTTAAGGTGAATCCATGCTTTTGTATGATTCATGCTTCTTTCAGTAACTCAGACTAACGAGGCAGATAAGGCATGAGGGCAACCAAACAGATGGCTGGACCTGCCACCATCCCCTAACTAATGGTGCATAAGATTTTCAGCTTTGTGTATGAGACTATTATTTCATATTATCCAGAAAGAAAGGAAAAAAATGGATTATTCTTCCTTTTTTAATCAAACTGTAGATTTAATAAGTGCACAAAACAGCTTTTTTTACTTCCTTAACAGGAACATGATTCCAGCAGTGGCCACTAATCTTGGCTCCTGTGCCACAATCACTTCGTCATCCCATGCTTTCCTCTCTCTCTCTCTCTCTCTCTCTGGAGTGTTTTTGTGGGGGGTTACATGCTACTTAGCATGGCAACCTAGTGACGCTCTGAGCCTCTTACACAAGTCCATTAGCAAGCTCATGTGTGCATACAAACGCACGCATACACGCACACAGGGATTAGCTGTCGTCACAGCGAGCAGAACCCGTCGCGGCTGCTGGAATGGGAACAGGGTTTCCTCCTATGAAGAGGCTTAAATTAGGAAAGGAAATAAGAAGAAGTCAGGTGGGGGCTGAAAGGTTAAAGATACAAGAAAAGCCCTGACGACAGGGCAGCTTTACACTCGCGCACACATAACAGCTGTGCATCATAAACAAGTATCTGAGTTGACCCCAGTAGGGTAAAATTAGAACCAGACACTCAGATGGCCACGCTCTTAAATTGTATCGCTGCTGTTGCAATCGGTGGCTTTAGTGATCTCGCCATGTTAATAAACTCTGCAAAGAATAGCTCCTGTCTGAGCCGATAGGAGATTGATTGCAGCTTTTGTCCAGCAGCTCTTTACAGTGTTTGATATCTGCTTGTGTATGCAGCAGCAGTTCTTCTTTCTCCGCTCTCTGTCTTTGACCAAGGTGAAACACAGCTTGATGGAGTTTGCTCTCTCTCTGTGTCGGACTGTGACAGACGTGGATCGGGCTCTCTTTGCTACACCGATCAGCATGGATGCGGCTCTTGGGGGTGGAGGGGGGGGTGAAACTGTAGCAACAGGATGGAATTTCAACCTCAAACTTGGCATCAGGTGATTAAAATAAAAATCTGTGCCGCGCTCTCCACATCGCCATCTCTGGTGATTTACAGCGTTAAATATGCTACAGTCATCCTGTCTCTGACTGAGAAGCTGCTCAAGAAAAACCTCACGTCGTCTTCTTCTCCCAGAAAAAAGTGACTCTTTTCTGCTCGCTCCATTTGTTCCCTCACACTTAAATAGCCTTCATCGTTCTCTTCTAACACTTCCTGATTGTTCTCGTGGGAATATTTAAAGCCATTACGACGGAAACCTTTAACCTCTCAGCACTCGTTCCTTTGTAATGTTGCCGATCTCAGTGTTAAATCTTTTTAATGTTGCACTAAGTCTATGTTCACGTACAAAAGAGATCTATAAACGAAGCTGAGGTGAAACAGTTTAGTGTTTGTGCTCTAACAGAGCATTAAAATCTTTATATTGCGTCATGTGACTCTAAGTTGGGTATTAGGGGGGGTATTAGCTGGTGTTTACTACATTCGGGAAATTGCATAAACAACAGAAACGGAAGGTAAACAGTTCAGCATGTAGCCATAACACAGTGATTTAGGGTTTATACACTTATGCAAACATTTTGCAATATTAAAGGTTAGCAGCATGGTGAGAATTAAAGCCACAATGGTTTGTTCGGTGGGACCAAACAAGCAAAATATTCTTTTCCACAGTTTCTGAAAGAGCAAACGACAGATGATTAATAATGAAAATATCCCTGCTGTAATTTTTAGCTATTACAAGCAAGTACAAACAAGGCAAAGTGGGAAAATGCATCAGAGCGACTGGATGCTCCAGGCTTCTTGTGACGATTAATTTGAGGTGCTTTAATTCTAAATCTGGCTTTTCCGGAAAATACAGGAGCAAGACATATTCCCGGGGTCCTGCATCTTATAGGAATAAAAACAAAAATGAGTGAGGTTTGGACCATCAAATGAATTTGCAAAAAATGTAACTAGGAGTCAGTCAAAATCAGCCACTCCTGATAGATCAGCTTATTTCAAAGTATGGCAAAATCTGTGTGGCAAATCTCATACAGGCTGTGCTATTTCAGCTGCTATAGCCTGCACAGGCGTTGCACATCTGCAAGCTGCTTTGCAACACACATTTGCTCCAGTTTTAATTCTGAGTCTGACTTCATCGCTTTCATATCTGTTGCCCGCTCTATGCTGATGTCTGGTTGCTCCCCCTGCCTCTGGCTTTTCATGCGTGCACATGAAAGGTCCCAGAAGATAGAAAGTACGTGGAGGGGATTCATTAATTCAATCTCTGGATTCATTATGGCAGCATCCTGCCTTATCTGCCCTGCCCTGCTTGACTCATCTTAAAAAAAATAGACCTGGTACTTCTGGGAGTTCTGGGTTACACTATGGCATGACTGCGGGAATCACAAAAATTGTTTTGGGTGGGTTCAATCATCTCCAGTTGCCTCTGGTGGCCACATGTAGCCAGAATGTAGAGCAGCCATGCTCAGTGTTTCTCCAGATTTTGGTCAGGAGAGGTATATCTACAGTATATATACTATCTATGTACCTATGATTTGGACACAGGACCTGGGCACTTTGCAGTGATTGGTCAGGTATTCTGGAGTCAAATGTGAGGCCACTTATCCTGATCCCAAACAAATCTATAAAAGAATGACCGACAAAGAAAAGAATTAAGCTCTCACAATGATCTAGTCCAGGGGTGTCAAACTCCAGGCCTCAAGGGCCGGTGTCCTGCAGGTTTTAGATGTCACCCTGGGTCAACACACCTGAATCAAATGATTAGTTCATTACCAGGCCTCTGAAGAACTTCAAGACATGTTGAGGAGGTAATTTAGCCATTTGAATCAGCTGTGTTGGATCAAGGAAACATCTAAAACCTGCAGGACACCGGCCCTCGAGGCCTGGAGTTCGACACCCCTGATCTAGTCAAACACTAGACCTCAACCTGATTGAAATGTTTTGGTGGGCCTCTAAGAGAGTTGTACATAAACAAACCTGCAAACTTCAGTGAACTGAACTAATGTTATAGAGAAGGACGGGTCAAAATACCTCCACAGTGATATGAGAAACTGATAAAGTCATACAGAAAACAATTACTTCAACGTATTCTTGCTAACAATAGTTCTATAAACTACTCAGTCTGCACACCTCTTTCAATATCTATATATCTAACACTAGTAACCTGAGTTATCCTCAGTTAGCTGAAGATTTTTTCTTTGTTTTTTTCCAGTAAAATTCCATTGATTTCCATCAGTGTTGTCTCCTTGCAGGGCTGACCTTGACCTGTGGTAAAGGAATAGGTCCTAGAAGTCTATGTATCTTTGCTGATGTGGCAGATTATCTAAATTTCATCAATATATGAAAATCAGGAGCAAGTAATATTAGAGGTGCTAGAATTACTTTGAAATAAACTTTTAAAGAATCCTCCAATTTTGAGCTGATTGCTAGAAGTTATCAGTTAAGCACTGCTGGCATTGAACATGAGAGTTTACAGATCAATAGAGTCGATGGTGTGAGTAAAAACACAAGCACTCAGGTTGACATTGAAGGAGAGCCTGGGTACTGTTTTGCCCTGTTCTCTCTAACCTGCTATACAAACAGCATGGTGTCGGGGGGAGGGGGGCGGCCGGGACGCTGCAGCACTCTGTCGAGTCCTGGAGGACAGCACAAGTCCATCTCATCTCTTAATTACTGTTGTCCCTGAGAACCAGCCGGCTAATAACTGCCCCACTGCTGCAGCAGGCGGAGGACTCCACTGAGCATGAGCAGATGGAGGAAGAGAGAGAAAGTCTCTGCTTCACAGCGAGCCAGAAGAGAGAGGGCTCAACTAGGCCTTTCTTGACCATCTGGACTAGCATGCAAAACACAGTTCATGCACACAAGCAGGCACGCACTTTATTTTTGTAATAACACAGGCCATGCTACACCCTGTTCCCAGTCACAGCTGATTTGTAAGAACATTTGTCATCATCATCACCTCTGAACACCTCCATTAGAGACGCCCTTGTCAGAGAGCCAGCGGCAGCAGTACCAGGTAGAGAAAGTACAGTACATATACTGCTCTATACTTAACAAAACAAGCCCTGCTATTGCTGGTCCGTGCTATACGTGGATAGCCAGATACAGTAGCAGCCACACTGTAAATAGCAGTGCATTACTGTAAATACACACAGCTTTAACCTGGTCAGTGTGCAGAACTCCTTTTGCTGCTTCCTTTTCTAGGAACATATGTGCTGATGAGGATCAGTGGCAGATATGGGGCAGTATTAGCACGGACACTGATGCGGCTAATCTCCCTAACTTTCTAAGATGTTCTTCTCGTCGGCGTGGACGAGCGCGCGTACACTGGCACGCAAGCCGACCTCAATCCTCCCCTTTCTCTAGGCCAATGGATCCAAGGGCACAGGTTTTATTTCAGTGCACTCCTGATGAAGATCTGGCCAGCACACCACTGCCACCACAGTGCGGGTATGCAGTAGTCTTTTTCTCCTGTGTGACTGGGAAGACTGAGACAGAAGAAACACATTTATATATGAGGAGACTCTGCAGTGGAGAGAAATACTGTCCAGGCTGCAAGACTTTCTGGAGGCTTTCATCTCATCTCAAAGCACACACCATCCAGAATATTAACACTGTGGATTTCATCCAAACCCTAAAAAGAAAAATCTGTCAAATCACCGCAGGGGGATAAATGTAAAACCAGGAACACTTTGGGATACATTAATTAGAGATAATTAACACCTTCCTTAAAATTGAAGGGGATGATAAAGATGCTCACCCCTCAATGCTTCAGTGTGAGGCGATAAACACAAGGGGAACCTACAAAGTATTAGACAGATGGTTTTAATCATGCAGCTCATTGGTGTATGCCGCAGTTGCCTTGTCATCTTGAGGTGAAAGAGGCTGAATACGTTTTCAAAGTAATCTATGTTCTTCTGTGCTTTTGTGAGAAGTTCAAATGTATTCTGATACTACAGGAAGGTAGGGAAATCGAACGACTAACTGCAATATCCAGATGACAAAACTCAAAAACTAAAAGCCTCAAAAACATCTTTTCTTCCTCCTGCCAAGTCTTTCCTTGACAAGAAAAGAAAGTCAGTGTTGCTGCCTTGCCTAGCTCAGGTTCATCTCTGCTTGTTATGCGCAACCTTGATCAAACTATGAAAATAATTTATAAGACTGGCAATTCGAAGAGGCGAGAGCGCAGGCTTTTATTTTCTCCTTCCCTGCCAATCACGGCTTCTGAAGGAATTCTCGCCGTTTGCTGTTCGGCTGGTGTCGAGTCGGGTCATCTGTCAGTCTGCTGAGATTCCTGAAGCCCGTTCACCGCAGGTAAGGTAGAGCGGTTTTCCAGTCACCGTGGAAATGCCAAACACTCATTTACACAGATGTGGTAATGTTTTTATTTGGGGTTTCTTTTTTTTTTCTTCTCCATCAACAGACGCTGACCGTTAAAGAATAGCATGCTGCCTGCACTGTAAGAAGACTAGTATCTCTCAGGTATAGTGAACTGAACAGGTGCTGCAGACGGTGACAGGAACTCGATTTCTGCTCACCTCTCTCTCTCTTACACACACACACACACACAGAGAAAACAGTGGCCCGCACAAACAACAGCAGCCCAGAGGTAATGCAGATAAGTCCCATTATCCTTTGCACGCTCGCACTCGCTGCCTCTCCTCCTGTATCCCCGGCTCCACACTGTCCTTCAGTGTTTCCATCTCACTCATGAATGTTTGATGGTGCTGCCAGCTGCTCTCTAGTCTGAGGGCGGCACTTGCTCTCGCTCACAAACACAGGCTCTGTATTGTTTGTGGCCTCAGTGACTCCTGGAAAACAACGGCTGCATGCATGTGTAAAATAGGCACTTTTATGATAACCGTGGAATCGCATGAGAGCGCTTTTTTAAATACACAGGAAAGTCATTGTTTTGTGTCCAAACGCGGGTAATGGCATGAGGCTCATTCATTGGTGAAATCTTATACAAATGAAGTGTGGGCAACTTTCCCTCCCACACAAATCACTCATTTGTCTCCTTCTTTCTCCATCCTCTTGTTTTTTCTGATTTTCAGAGTGCAGCATCCTCAGTCATATATTCCTGAGCGCCTGTTTGCCAGGAAAGATCAGTTGAGGAGGTGGTGGTGGTGGCAGGTGGAAGGGTGGGGCTGTTGGCACACACTAAAACATTTGCACTGTGCATCAGGATGCTCGATAGCACAAAAGGACCAAAAGATTTCTCTCATTCGCCCCACCTTGCGCGAAACACTCAGCGAGAGCTTCCACCTTTTCTGACACCCCGAGGATTCTCTGAAAGAGCCATATGTCTCCTCTGCGTTGTCACAGCAACAATATCGTGCATTTCTCCCTTATCATGCAAATGAAGTGGAGATCCAGACCTACTGCCCTGCGGGGAAAATACGAGAGTTGACCGGTTGCTTTATGCTCGCATACTGTCTGGGCCATAGAAATAAGCCAGGTGTTCAGTTTACAACTTGCATATTCTCTCCTCCTATATTTATCCTTCAGTGGTGTTCATTTGTTTAGAATGGATTATAATCCACTCTTATTATTTTTAAATCCCTATCAGATTTGCCAGTGAAGCATTTAGATATTTCATCTTCTGGTTACGAGCAGCAGCTAGTTTTGTAGCTGTTTTATATTTATGTTGACACGTGTAGTCAGACAATGAAACAACCTATATAACCAGGCTTTGCTGTATGTATTTTACACTTTTAAAATAATAATTAAGCTGCTTTAGCTGGCTCGCTGTTCAAATTGAAAGCCACTTTGCAACCCACATAAACCCCAGCCGTTCCTTTCATCCTGTGTCACTGTTGGCCGCTCTGGTCTGTGCCTCTGGTCTGTGCCTCTTGCTTTCCATGTCTGTGTGTGGCAGGGCCGGCAGGTCCCAGAACACAGCCATACTACCACATATAGATTAATGCAGGTGTAAATAATCTTCTCTTGACTATAGTTGTCCTAACTGAAATCTAATGAGCAGAAAACTGTTTCTAGTAGTCTGCAAACTTACCATTTTAAATTGTTTTCTATTTTTCTTCCAAATCTTGTTCAGAGCATTCCTGATTAACCTCGATTCTTTCCTGACACCAAAGCAAACTGAAAGATTTTAGTTGGAATATTTTTGAGTCGTAGGGTGTGTATTTGCTGGCTTTTGGTACGTACAGTGCACCCTGAAAGTATTCAAGCACTTCACTTGTTCCACAGTTTGTCATGTTACAGCCTTATTCTAAAGTTGATCAAATTTATTTTTCACATCAGAATTCTGCAGCACTCCTCCAATCAGGCTTCTATGCTAGAGTGGCCAGATAGAAGCCCCTCCTCAGTGGCCCACCTGTAGAGAATTTCGTTTCTCATGATCTGAGAGTCTTTCGGGTGTTTTCTGGCAAAAATTTAACTCTTTGGTCTGAATACCAAGCGGCATGTCTGGAGGAAACCAGACAACGCTCATTATCTGGCTGATACTGTTCCTACTCTAAAGCACGGTGGTGGCGGCATCATGCTGTGGGATGTTTCTCAGCAACAGGAACTGGGAGGCTAGTCAGGGACGAGGCAAGGATGAATGCAGCAATGTGCAGAGCCTTGATGATAACCTGCTCCAGAGCACTCTTAAAAAACACACAGCAAAGACAACAAAGAAATGGCTTTCGGACCACACTGTGAATGTCTTTGAGTGACCCAGCCAGAACACAGACTGTATTTGAACATCTCTGTGCACCGACCATCCAACCTGATAGAGCTTGAGAAGTTCTGCAAAAAACAATGGAAAAAGCCTAAAAATAGGTGTGCCAAGCTTGTAGCATTATCTTTAAAGACTTGATGCTGTAATTGAGCAAAAACTTCAGCATGACGAAATGTGGAACAAATGATCTTGCTGTGATGGATGAATATATAATTGTTTTATCTGCATGCATCTGACAACTTGTTCCAAGTCATGAACCAGCCAAGAAGAAGGCCGAGGACAAAACGCTGTAAAATTCCTCCCTTACAGACAATGTCTTATTGTTCACATTTGGAAATGTTTCTGTCTGCTGTAAAAGTAGTTGTTATCCACCCCTACAGCTGCTTTCACTATTCAGAAATAATTATATATAGGTCTCTAAATCAAAGAGGAAGCAGTCCTATCATTATCCCTATGCTAAACTGTTTTGGATGTGAAAAGTCTAAATAAATAAAATTTGAGGAAGAATTTTTTCACCTTTTGTATTAAGTATTTAAAGTGTTTTGGACACTGACACTGGCTCCTTGACATTTTTCAGGGGAGGAAACTGCTTTTCTCATTTACTAAAGCAAAACACATATAGTTGCCAATCTGGGGAGCTGAAAGGAAAAATAACACAGTGGCTGTTTTTGTCCCCTACTGCCAGTGAAACAGGCAATAATTCATTAGTGTTATTTTAAATCTTTGCATTGCCTGAAAGCGGTATGTTGGGGGTATAAATAGCTATGCAGTACCCTAAATAAAACTCTGCTCTCTAGTCCAATGAAATCTCTTTTCTCTTAACCCAGTCTCTCATGTCTAGTGTTCGTCTCCTCAACAAACCTCCACTCAGCCAACTGTCCAGACAACAGGAAGACAGAACTGGGTCATGGCAAACCTGAGGCTTGAAGCTCTGGTTATGTTACCTCCAGAGTCGGGACCTCAAGGCCTTGAACGGGATCCAAACGTCAAAGTCTGGCTCCATCAGCTGAGCTGGTCAGCAGAGCTGCTTCCTTAGAGCAGTTAACAGAAATTATGATTTTTGGAACCAACTCTCTGGTCAATAACAAACTTTTCCAACTCTAGACAAGTGATTGCGTAGTGGCTCGTTGTGCTGATGTGAGCTCAGTGTGTTTTATTTGGGTCACGGTTGTGCAAACTTTTGGTCTGGGCTGCAGGTGTTCTAATGGTGATAGATTCACAGAGCCGAAATTTACTTAATTTTTTCCAAAAGCAAGTGTTAGAGGTTCTTTGTTAAAACCTAGTACGTGCAGTACAGTTATCAAACTACTTTGAAATCTGACACTGTGTAAGATCACTTTACAGGATTCTTGACCACAAGAATACAAGAATGGTTTTTAGCTGCCTATACATCTTTGTGAAGATACCAGAATAGATCAAATGCAAAGTTTGGTCACCTAAGGACCTTCGCAATAAAACCTAATATATTATCAATACGTGATAAGACATTGCAAGGTTTTATGTTAAATGTGCAAGAGAGTAGCCATCTTTTACCCTTCTAGCAGACCCACAGCAACATTCGCAGTTATGAGCAGCTTTGTTTTCCATCAAGAAAACCAAAATATGTCTGATATCTGCTCTTTTTTAATTTGTTTTGGTCTCATTTATAACTTATGAGAAAAATATCAGCTATTTAATGTCGACATCTACTGACTGCCTTTACCTGTATCCCATTTGCTCCTCAGTGAGTAGTGTACAGTGTGTTTACCACACATAGGTAGCATGACCAGGTGACCAGTGGAGTTGTCAGCTAATGCTAGCAGGCTGCATATGCAAATTCAGTGCAAGCAAACACAGACTTACATATAATATAACCAGCTACAAGTTACAGTTCATATGAAAAACACTTTCAAGAGGTCCAGTTTAGTGTCTAGTACGAGAAGAAGAGAAGCTCAGCAGACAAGAATTGGTAACACTGGCCTGTGTTAGCACACCAATACAGCTAGCAGTACTAGCTAGTGTTAGCAGCTACACCCCATTACATGAATAGCATCCAAATAATGAGCTATGGAAAACACTTTGTTCAGTTCTTATTAAACAGGAATTATGAGAGCTCTCTAGTTTTAAAATTTAGCTTAAAATTTAGCTTGTTTTTTGATAAAGCTTATAGTAGGGCTGAATCAGGTGACCCTGAACCTTCTGCAACAGGCCTAGGTTGCTGAGGCCTTCCCAATACCCACCGAGTATTTCATCTTCACTCACCTTTTTTTCCAACCCCATATGTTTAAACACCACTCTGCATTTAATCATTAGTTATTATTTATCTGCGGAGTTTTTCCTTCCACTGTCGCCAAGTGCTTGCTCATAGTTGGTTATCTGATTGTTGGGGTTTTCTCTATTATTGAAAGGTCTTTACTGCACAATATAAATTGAAATTGAGTGCAAAGGTGTTTTTTTTTTTTTTTGTTTGTGTGTGTGTGTGTGTGTGTGTGTGTGTGTGTGTGTGTGTGTTTTGAGTAGGCTATAAATGAATTATTTTTACAGTTGAAGGTGAGCATTTTTACATGGGAGTATATGGAAATACACTCACTTCTGAAGCATGGCTCAAGTGGCCATTAGGGAAACTGCTTTTTTTTTTTTTTTCCTTTTTCCAGCCCACAGCTTGCCCTTGATTTATTACAGACAAATAAGTAATTACATGGTTTGTCGCCAAGAATGGAGTTTTAGCTATTCGACATGAAGAGAAGACTGGAGGATCAAATCATCCCTGTTTTAGGTTTTAGTGTTGTCTTCAGACATTAAGATTGACAACTAAGGCAGCAGTGCATGCTGGGATGTGTTTGATTCCCATAAACAAACATCAGCAATCATGTCACTGAGTGATGTTGAGTATGCTACAGCATATAATAAACTATATCTTCTTCAAATGCTGTGAGGAAATTGTATTTCACAATATGTAAGCTTATAGACAGGAGCCCAAATGTTCCTTAAAATGAGGTGATTGCCCATAATATTGCTCAGTCAGTTAACTGATGCATCACTGTGACTAAGCGGGCAAACATATAACTGAACAGTGTGAAATTGTGGTCTATTATTGCACTCCACATGCATAATCTTGTGTCATCAAGACTCCACTCTCCATGGTTATTTGCAGTATTTTAAGAGAGAGGTTTGCAGTCAAATCAGAGGTTGCTCACATCGATTAACCCAACAATCTAGATATGTGCTCATGCCCAGCTCCCCGTGGCCATCCTTAAAACAGTGTTTAAAAATTGTTGACTTTAAATTGGAGCTTCTACACTGTAATACCATTTTCCTTGTTGCACAGCAAACATTCACAAAAGTTAAGACACTGTATACTTGACATTTACAAGGCCAGAAAGTGGGCAAACCAAAGGTTATTGTATATAGTACAATCTTTTTGAATAACTCTCTCTGCAGACATTTTCCCCCAACAAGGTTGCATGTTGTTTTCTAAATAAAGTGCTATGCATTTGACCTTGAGGCAAGGTCAAATGGACTGAAAATGACAACAGGAGAAAGTGTTAGTGTTACAGGAATCCTGATCTCACATAGCACAGATGGATCATTTGAAGACTGGTGACTTTCTTCCCCTAGAAAATGATCCATTAATATCTGTCAGGCATGCAAAACAATTTACAGATCCAACAACTATGTGATCAAATTTCCAACAAACAACCCAACAACCCAACTAAGGGCACAGGAAGATGATGCAGTGGGAAGGAGGACGGAGGGTAAATAGCCCAGAAAAGACGGCCAGGTACACACACACAGAGTATGTGACTAGAAGTCGTGTGTCCTTACGCTCTGCAGGCCAGAGGTAAGGACAGACTGTTTTCTTCTCTTTTACCCCAACTTCCAAAACAGCAGTGCTCCCTGCAGGCCTCAGTCGTACCTCACTGTGAAGGCAGAGACCATGAAACCCACGCACCGTCCTCAGAGAGGCCTTGAAGGCATCGAATACCAACCAAAGTAGGAAGTAACTATAACTACTTCAAAGCCAAGCGTTATGGACCCTGCGCTGCCTCCGCTGAGTGTATCTGTGACAGCACACAGTGCCACAGGATGGGTCAGAGAGCAGTTCACCATGGCGACCGCCTCCAGGGTTCAAAAGAGCGGATACATTAGTGACTCTGCGTCTGCTGAGTCAGCCTGAGGACTAGCAGTGCTCGGTACATCTATACCCGCACCTCGACAGCTTTCTTATGAGGACAAACAGCATCGCATGTGATATAACACTACTGTATGTAAAAAAACAAAAAAGAGGAGGGGGGTGACAGAAGGATGATTGTATTTGCCCTCTGTGTGAGTGTTATGTAACTTATATGCAAAAATTCTCCTCTGAGGATTAGACTGAATAGAATGATATTCATGGTTTAATGTGGCTGAAAATTAAATCGACAAAAGTGGGAGAGACTCATTTTTGTTAATCAAAGGGACTTGAGAAGATGTAATATTGTGTGCTCCATGTCGATGTGGCGTATCATTAGATTACATTTGGTCACGCTGTGAGTGACGAATCACTGGGAGCACCACAATGGCACGCTGTGCAGCTGACAGGTCGAGTGCAGCTCTCGAGTGTTTGAGTGCGTGAACCACTGTGTGGATGAAAGTTAGAGCACAGCAAGGATGGTGTGTGTGTGTGCGCAGACGAGCTGTGTTTGACTTCACTGAGCCCAAAGGGTTTCAGAGGGTGGAGTGACTCATATCTCACCCTTGGGCTCTGACTCTCAAAATGCATCTATTCCGCTTTTCCCTTCTAACCTTTTTTTTTCTCCAGTGTTCGTTTTTATATCTCATCAGCAAACTTCACTGCGATCTGAACTCGGAAGCGATTTAAAATCATCTTTCCACATCATGTTGAGTGAAAGAAGAGGGAGGGGGAGTGGGGATGACGAAAAGCGAGAGAGACAGGCAGACAGACGAGCAACGGCGAGGGCAGAGAATGGAGCAATTGCTAAAGGCTCATTCATCCTGACAGTGTTCATGGCACCAGTCAGAGCGTCCCAAAAGACAGAAGGAGGATGGACCAGACCTCTGACACACAGACAGCCTGTCCTCGCTGACCGGCTTCACCTCATCTGAACAGGCGGTCGCATTGGGAGACTTATCCGGGTTCTGAGGAGAGGGCTGATACGACAGCCACATAGTTTTACAATTTGCATTCGAGCAGCCTGTGCATTTTCATAACCTTTTCATGTCATTTGCCTACATTTTGTTTTTCTGATGACTTTCCGTCTGAATTCAATGTAAGCCATATTTGAACACTTCATTTTCATCTCAACCTTGTCCACGTGTTCAGGAACTACTTGTGATTTTTTTGTCAGTTTGAGTGGCTACATATGACACAAAATGTCAGTGTCTCTCTATGAAGACTTTCCATTAGCACGTTTTCATGTAGTACACTATGAGCACTATGTACTTGTGTAGTAAGTACATCTCATTGTCATTAGTCTTGCCATTAAATATAATAGCCACTGCTATTTTATAAACTTTTTCAAATTGTCTTGCCTCTGAACAAACATTAAGACATGATAGAAATCCTTCTACAGGGAAGAGAAAATTCAATTCAATTCATTTTTATTTCTACAGCGCCAAACCACAACAACAGTCGCCTCAAGGCGTTTTATATTGTAAGGTAGACCCTACAATAATACATACAGGAAGAAACCAGGGGTGCAACGATACACAAAATTCACGGTTCGGTTCGGTTCGATACTTTGGTGTCACGGTTCGATATTTTTTCGATACAAAAAAATGTTCATGCTTTTTTAATTTGTCATTTATTAAAATTATAAATATATATTTTAACTCAAAAGTACAGTTTTTAAATTTAATATTGCTGAAACGACAAAGTAATAAAAAAATAAATATCTGATGGAGAAATCCCTTATCTTTGGAAAAAAGAGTTTATTACAGAGAAATGGCTCTTTCCAAAATAAAAGCTATACTATAGCTTCTTCTGGGGTATACTCTCAGCAGCATATTAAACATATCAGGTCCCCATAAGGAGAATCATGTGCTAACGGCTGTCTAAATGACTCGGGTAAAGTTTGTAGCATGCGTGCTTGTTGTTTTTGTCTGCTTCCACTTGTCTTTGCACTAGGATGATGTCGGAGTAAATGTGCAGTCATATTCATTGTGTTCCCACTAGTGCTGTCAGCGTTAATCTGAAATGACGTTAACCCCACAACACGGCAAATCTCCGTTAACGAGCTACTGCGGATCGCCCCGTGCGTGGGGCTGGACAGCGTCAACACGTTAACGAGCAAACTGCACTAACGCACTAGTTCCCACCCATGTAATTGAGCATTGCGTGGCACATCTGACATACTGTTTTACTTTTGTCCATGATGCGCTTACCTTCAGGGTCATACTTCACGTGAAGACCAAAATAGTTCCAAAGGCCAGATCTGAATGAGGGTGGGGGAGGTTCAATTTGCCATGCTGCAACGAGCTTAGCTTCTGTCTTGCTAGCTTGCGCTGCGCTCAGTGGATCTGCGCTCGACAGTGCAGCCTAGGCGGAGTAGTCGAACGCAGATCCACTGAGCTCTCAACACAGACAGCATCGTCAGAAGAAAAGTTGATAAAATAAATTAAAAATTTTGTATTGTTCGATACACATGCGTACCGAACCGAAAGCACTGTATCGAACGGTTCAATATCGATACGAGTATCGTTGCACCCCTAGAAGAAACCTCTGGCAGAACCAGGCTCAGGGAGGGGCGGGGCCATCTACCGTGACCAGTTGAGGTGAGAGAAGGAAGACAGGATAAAGACATGCTGACATTAGTATACAAACATAAAACGATGCTGCAGCACGTGTACAGTAACGTGTGTTACATTACAGCTGCTGCTGTTAGCTAGCTAGCATTGGCAGAGATGTAGTTCTTTTTATTTTAACTGAACACAAAAATAATAACTAATACATTAATATCAAATAATAATACCCTCAGCCGAGACAGGACTCACATATTCTCATTTCATGCCTGATCCTTCTGACTTCACTGTGGCACAAGTCACTTTAACACCCCTCTTACACAATGTACATTCACAAATTTCGAACTGTAAATTTCCAGATTGTTTTATTTTATTTAACTTACTTAATGTATATAATTCACTCACTTATTGCACATAATGTCCTCTTTGTATATATTTACTTACTTACTGTATATAATGTTTTCTCTCTCTTTTTTGCATAGTCGAGGAGCGTATTAGGTCACATTTCACTGTGTGTCATACTTGTATAACTATTCACGTGACAAATAAAAGATCTTGAATCTTGAAAAATAAATATGACTGAATATTACACAAGCACGTGAACAAAAAAACACAAGGCTGACAAAGCTGGCCTGACACGAGGTACAGAAAATATCTACTGCACAGTCTATAGTCTGAACCCAGCATCACAGATTTGGGTTCTTTGATCAAACCAACTCTAGGTTTCCTTCACTTCACGTGGTTGATGGTACCTTGTCAAAAATTAGCAGTCATCATTTAGTCTTGATTTGTAGAGGGGTTCCTAATCAAACTATACAACTTTTTTTCTCTGTTAAAAGAAATCAAATGATCAATCGCTTATCAAACTGGCAATTAATCAATGTCAGTCAACTCATACGTTAACTGATTGGTTTCAAGGGGAAGTAATGAAGCTGAGTTGTTTATTTGAGGTCAACAACTCCTTGAATATACTCAATACGCAAGTAGGTGAATCGAGCCTTGATCTACTATATGTTCTATTAATTGTACAGGTGAGGTGTTAAGAAATCTCCATAATTATCATTAAAAAACTGAGATTACAAGGCTTTGGGGGATACTTGCCTCATTTTTTTTAAATAAAAAAATATGACAGCTGGTATTAATCCTGATTTAATTGTCTTCCTTTCATGGGATTACTGATATCCTGTTTTAAATCAAAATTTCACTTCTCCTTTTCCTCATCTTTCTTGTCATGTTATCAGAGCAGAGCACTCACCAGTGCCGCACTTTTTTCAACCTTTGCATCTAAAGCCTTATTATTTTTAAAAGCTACTTATGTGTTACAGTTATGCATTTATCAGTCACATCAAATGTTTACATCTGCAATAGTCATACTCATGCATTTAGGGAAAAAGTGAACTTTCCATGTATCATTTACCTATCTACCTATCTTGTTAATAGATGAGATTGATAAATCTCAACACTACCTGCTAGATGTTGTCATATAAGGACCATGAAGGAAGGTGTTCGTGGACAATAGCTTATACAGATGGTGCAATCTGAAAGAGATATGAGAGTGCAAGATGGAGGCAAGGGAGAATGTATCTGGGCAGCATCAGATGATAGCATGTAGGATGAAAACCAAGAAGAGGAAGTGAGTGAAGGCAGAGCCAAGGATTAAATGGTGGAAGTCGTAGAGGGAAGAGTTTTGCACAGAGTTCAGGAAGGAGTTGAGACAGGCTCTGGGGAATAGGGAAGTGTTACCAGATGACTGGGAAAGTACAGCTGCAGTGCTGAGAGAAACTGCCAAGAAGGTGTTTAGTGTATCCTCTGGAAGGATGAAAGACGACAAGGACACTTGAATGAATGACAATGATTGTGGAAGTACAGGAAAGGACTCTAATAAAGAGGTTAGCAAAGAAAAAGTGGGATAGCCAGAAAGTAGACACGAGTACCGAGAGCCCAGGCATATAACTAAGAAAGAGGTGGGAAAGCCAAAGGAAAATACTTACAGTGAGTTATATATGAGGCAGGTCACTAAGAAAGCAGAAAGGGACGAATCAATTGGCTAACCAGAGAGATCGAGCTTGAAAGGATGTGCAGCAGGTTAGGGTGAAAATAGATAGAGATGGAAATGTACTAGCAAGTGAAGGGAGTGTGCCGAGGAACAGGTGAAGCTATGAAGAGTGGAACGGTGGTTGGTCCTGATGACATGCCTGTGGAGGTATGGAGCTGTATAGGACAGAGAGCAGTGGACCTTTTAACTAAATTCTTTAACGTGATCTTGCCTGATCTGGTCATGCCTGAGAAGAAGTGTACTGGTATCGAGTTTTCAAGAACAAGGCTGATGTGCAGAGCTGTGGTATCTACAGAGAGATAAAGCTAATGAACTATAGCATGAAGATATGGAAAAGAGTTGTTGAAGCTAAGCTAGGACAGAGGAGGACGCTCGGTATAGGGTGAGATCGAGGCAGATGATCCACTGTTGATCTTTTTAATGCTCTTCTCCTTGTCTATAATCAAAACAGTCATTTTCAGATCTCTCTTGCATTCATTCTCACTAAAAATCTTTCCTTTCACTAAATATACAGCATACATGTACAACAAATAAACTCTAAATAAAGCCTATGCTAGCCTACTACTTATGAGGCATAATTTGCTGCTCAGTCCTCCATAAATAGTTAAAATAGTTTCAGTGTTCTATAAATCAGTTGCATGTGATTCATAAAAGTTTGTCATGAATTTGACTTCTTTCATTCACCAGGAAGACTCTTCTGCTGGACATTTCAAGTATTTATTTTGTGGAAAAGAACTGCATGGCACAAGGACCAAATTGACAACTTATTAGCATTTATGACTCAAAGACTTAATGCTCAGCAGCTGTTAGGCCTGAATACAATACAAAGAATGCAACAGAAATATGCCTTTATGGGTTATTCATTCATTTATTTTAATTAAATTCCACATTTTATCAAGCCTACCCTGTTTTCCTGTTTTTCACAATTTTAGATCCCATTTTTGGGCTGTTGAAGGAATATACTGACACTTTTTTGCCAGGAGTTTTCAATAGAAGATTTCTTTCACTCTATTTGTGCAACGCAAAGCTAGTGAGTTGCCACCTGTGCAACGAGTCCAAATGTGAAATTTCCTCGCTACTAAATATTCTACCGTCGACTGTAGGTGGTATTATAACTACGAACTTTGTGTACCCTTCAGATTATTATTGCCTTTCTGATGGGCAAGTCTGGGTTTGGTGGTTGTCAAGAGTACAGTACTTGTCTGACTGACTACGTTGTGCCAAGTGTAAAGTTTGGTGGAGGGGAGATTACGGTGTGGGGGGTTTTTAGGAGTTGGGCTCGGCCCCTTAGTTTCAGTGAAAGGAACTCTTAATGCTTCAGCATACCAGCACGGTGGAGCCTGCGAGCCAGGACTTCTTGTCCAACATCAGTGTCTGACTTCACAAATGTGCTTCTGGAAGAATGGTAAAAAAATTCCCATAAACACTCCCAAACATTGTGGAAAGCCTTCCCAGAAGAGTCTACATCATATTAAGCCCTATGGATTAAGAATGGGATGTCGCTCAAGTTCGCATGCATGTGAAGGCAGACAATGTAGTGTATATGACAGCCAAAGTTCAAAGTCTGAGCAAAATAAATGCTGCAAGTTAGTGTATCTGGAAGAGAGATTTGATAAGTGAAACACAAAGTGCATGAGAGGTTCTCTCTCTTTGTCTTTGCCTCGGGCTCGTGGATGGTAAAAGAGAAATGAGAGTACATGAGTGTCTGTGGATTTGCATGAACTGAATGTGTGTGCAGACCTCGTGAAGCGTGTTTTCAAATTTATTTATGTAGTTCTAAAAACCAGTGGAGGCACAACAAAAGACATGTGAGGCTTGGGTTTAATTAGTCCTGATATCTTCATCCACACTGTCATCTCACTTATAAGGAGCCTAATGTCACTCACACAAAGTAAAAAGCCCCACTGATGAATGCGATGATCATCATGGGAAGGGAGACCTGTCGTCATATAAGGAAAAACACGAAGAAAGACGTGGACTAACAAAGTGGAGCGTGAAAAGAGCGATGAGAAACGTGAAGAGGACGGAAATAGATGGTGGGCCACTCCAGCTGTGTGTTTATCCTGCACCCGGGAAGGCTGTGTCAAGCCAGCTGAGATGACATAGCAGATGAGGGCCATGACATGCAGCACAGGCGACAGACTGCGTTAAAAGCACACACTAGCAAGGTGGGTGCTTGTGTGTGTTTGTGAGTCACTCACGATTCATGCTGAATAGATGCACAACAGCAAATCTGTCTCGAGGAGAGGGGAATTTTTGGAAAGCAGCAATTTCTACTTTGCACATTTGCCTTCTTGTGGCAAAACAGTGGCATTCAGCAAACTCAGCGCCCACCTCATTACACCCCTCTGACCTTCTTTGAAATATTGCCTGTGAGACCACATGCACACACAAAGACGCGGTTTAAAACCTCATTTTACGGCATTTTCTTGGCTGGATTTCACCTCAGAGCAATTCTGTGTTACTGTAAACAGACATGTGCGGCGGTATCAGTAGGTCAGTTGACCTGGAGCATCCAGGGCAGCAGTTACCACGAGAGGATCCAGAGGTCATGGTAGTGATGAGACCTGGATAACCCACCATCTGGCTATTTTACGTAACTGTGGAGTAGACTCTAAAATGGTACAGTTTGGTTATGCAAAATGTCAGAAGAGAATTTCTCTCCCGTTTGCAGGCTGATATTAATGTTTGTGACCTTTTCAGGAAACGCATGATTGAAGGGAATATTAAAATGATAAATTTTATCATGTGGGCAGCTTGGTCCCACAAGTCTTAAAGGTTGCATTCTGGAGAGTAGTGAAACTATACAACTTACATGGCTTAAAAAAAGGAAGAAAAGAAGATTTTTTCCTAAGTGAAACAGAAAGATTAACTATAAAATAGATTTGTTAATGTCAGTACACTCACAGGTTACAGCTTTCATTAGTTATTGTAAGCAAGTGTTAGATATTGCTGTGTAACTGGCATTATTGATCCAGTTCACTGCACAATATAAGGTTTCCATGAAGGAGCAAGCTTTAGAGCAGAGGTTTCAAAACCTACAGAGCTCCACAGGCCACTATGTAGTTGGCTCTGGAAATATGAAATATGTACATGCTAGTACAGAGAATGGTTTTAGTCTGTTTAGCTGAATTACACGCTCACTGAAACTGCAAAGGTTGGGAAATTGTATATAGCTTACACATTTATATTGCATTAAGACCTAAAGGTATCCATTGTTTAGGTTTGCTAGCCAAAGTTAGCATAAAATGTTAGCAGTGAATCCTTACAGACACATTAGACATTACTAGCATTAGCTGGTAACGTCCATGCTGAACCCATACACAGTATGGGACAGATGTAGCTAATGAGTCTGTTTAGCTAAATCCCATGCTCACTAAAACTGCACAAGTTGTAATTTTTTTTATTTAGCTTACTCATTTATATTATATTAAGACCTAAAGGTATCCATTGTTTAGGTTTGCTAGCCAACATTAGCATCAGATGTTAACAGTGAATGCTTATAGACACAGTAGACATTGCTAGCATTAGCTGGTAACGTCCATGCTGAACCCATACACAGTATAAAAAATGGATGTGGCTTATGAGTCTGAAAAGTGAAGCCAGCAGAGAAGCGTCCTAAACCTGTATTATTTTTAATGACCACCAGGGGACAGTATGTAGTGTTGTAAAAAAGACTATAGAAGAAGTCCTATAGAAGGAAAAAAATGAAAAAATGGCTTTTTAACTTGACATTTTAAAACACAGTCCCTCATTTAGGGTCATATTACATAAATTATTAAATGTATTTTGTAAATTTTGGTTACACTGCATTTTACAAAGGAGGATTATCTTTTATATTAGCCATAGCTAGAGTTGTAGTTGACATGTTGTTAGCCAGTGAGCAAGCAGTTTCACACTCAGACTCACCCTTTTCTCATCACATCCAGTTTTAAAATAACTAAATGGCAATAGTGAAAATGCTCATCGGAAGGCCACAGAACAGGACTTCATATATCAGGGTAACTACATCCGTCTGTTTATGCCTCTATTTACCCTTCCATCCAAACATGTTAAGTTGCACAAAAACAAGATGTTGACTCAAAAGTTTAACCTCAGCAGTGATGATGTCACAGTGACTAGGACCATCTTTTATTTGCAGTTTGTTTTTTCTTTGTCTGTTTCTTGTCAATAGTAGTCCTGTGTCGTTAAAGGTTAAGAAAATTTGTATTACTCTGTTTTATTTAAAAAAAAAAAAAAACAACAAACTGGTGCGAAAAACAAAGAGTCAGCAAACTTTTCTACTCTCAGCAAGAATAAATATCCTTTTAAAATCTCTGGGTTTTACCAGACTGTTGTTTAGGCTGTACTAAGGTTAAGGCCACAAATATGAACCTTGTTTGGAACATACTATTAATCCTTGGTTAAGTGAATTTTTAAAAATTCTACAATATGGTGTGTTTTTATTGTTTCTAGGATCCTATTTATATATTTTGATGGGCAGGTTACTTGAAAAGAACATAATGCTGAAATCTTTACATGCGATTTAAATGCTGTTGTGTAGAAGCCTTAATTTAGTGCGAATATACTCTTTTCCTTGAGCGCTATCGGTCCTCTCAGATAACTACTTAGCTGGGTTGATTTTCCCCCAAAATATCAAACATCTAATTTAAGGTCACATCTTCCGTGCAATAGATGTCATATTCTCTGTCTGAAGGTCATGACAGGGAGTACAAAATCAAGGTTGAGGGAGAGAAAAAAGGAAATCCGCTGTATATGCATCACTTAACCTCCTACTCCGCTATCATGACTGTGATCCATGACAGCCAGGCATTCTGCAAAGAGCTTGGGAAGAGATTAAAGCCTCTCTGTCTGTCTCTCATGCTGCTAAGCACCAGTTCCCCCTCATTCAAAGGGCTGAAACCAAGGCTTTGAATAGAACAGTCACGGACCAATCGCAGGCAGGGGAGGGGTGCCTCTGTCCTTCTAATAAAGTCACTGAGAAAACATTCACACTCTGTAGGTCGAGCACTCCACCTAGTGTTTGTGAAGAAACACAATCAGACTCTCTGAGGTGATACAAATGGGTAAAAGCAAACTCCAAATGTGCCCGCACAATGAGCACATTCAGAGAAACACAAGGTGATTAAAGGAAATCCAAAAGGGCTAAGGGAAGTTTTACAAAAACACAGCTTATTCCGGAACCTGCCATTAAAAGAGACACCACCATAAACAGCAGAGTATTTTGGCACAACGTCGAACATGCCGAGGAAACGTCTAAGCTGGACATCAGTCAGCTTATTTAACTATTTATTTTGATAAATTAACACCCTAAATAAGTAAGTTTGGTGCCAAGTAAATTTGCTCCCTCGATTGTAGAAAGTGACATAACAGCCTCCATGTGGTAAAAATGTTTAAAGGGCTTCAAACTGACTGAGAGGCAGCGCTGTCTTGATCTCTGCTATGTCGTTAAGTTATTAGCCCTAATTAAACCTGACTGCACTAGAAGCACCAACACTGACTAAAGATATTCCATTCTGTTTGTTACTTCCTTCAAACTGGAGAATGTTAAATGCTCAAATTTTATTAGATGCAAGTGGCTCAAATCCTGAGAATAAAAGAGGCATTTTGTCAGAGGTATCTTCCTCCCCACTGTCGCCAAGTGCTGTCTCAGGTAAGTCCTGAGGAGTCAGCTGAATGGTAAGAAGAAGATCCGGGCTATCAATACCTACACCCTGCCCGTGATCAGGTACCCTGCTGGGATAATAAGCTGGCCAAAGGAGGAGAAATATCAAGATCAGAATGCTTCTGACCATGCATGGAGGGTTTCACCCCAAGTCCAGCACCCTGAGGCCGTATGCTAAGCGGAAGGAAGGAGGCCGGGGACTAGTGAGTGTCAGCACCACAGTCTCGATTGAGGCAACAAACATCCATGAATACATCAGGAAGATGGCCAGAACTGACCGCATGCTCAGTGAATACCAAAGGCAGCAGAAACCCAAGAAAGAGGAGGAACCATCATGGAAGGACAGGCCCTGCACGGTATGTACCACCAGCAGATAGAGGAAGTGGCTGACATCCAGAAGTCCTACCAGTGGCTGGACTGTTAGACAGCACAGGAACAAGCTCTGAGCACAAGATCCATAGAGGCTGGGGTCTATCACACCAGGCAAGACCCCAGGTGCAGGCTGTGTAAAGATGCCCCAGAGACAATCCAGCACATAACAGCAGGGTACAAGATGCTAGCGGGCATGGCATACATGGAACACCATAACCAAGTGGCTCGCATAGTATACAGAAACATCTGTGCCGAGTATGGACTGGAAGTCCAAGGGTCAAAATGGGAGAAATGGTCGAGAATGGCCAAGCTAAGATCCTGTGGGACTTCCAGATATGGACGGACAAAATGGTGATGGCTAACCAACCAGACAAGCAGAGGAAGACGGCCATAGTGATAGATGTAAGATAAGATAAGATAAGATAACCTTTATTAGTCCCACACGTGGGAAATTTGTTTTGTAGCAATAACAAATGACAGCAACATCAGGAAGAAGGAACACGAGAAGCTGGAGAAGTACCAAGGGCTCAGAGAAGAGCTTGAGAAGATGTGGAGGCTGAAGGTAACAGTGGTGCCAGTGGTAATCGGAGCACTAGGTGCGGTGACTCCCAAACTAGGCAAGTGGCTCCAGCAGATCCCAGGAACAACATCGGAGAGCTCTGTCCAGAAGAGCGCAGTCGTAGGAACAGCTAAGATACTGCACAGGACCATCAAGATCCCAGGCCTCTGGTAGAGGACCCGAGCTTGAACGACAGACCACCTTCAGGGGCGAGAGGGGAATTTTTAAAATAAATATATATGGGTTTAAGGAGCTTGGAAAGATAAGATAACTACTTTGTTGCTTATTTTAGACTGGACTATTTTTATCCCTTATCCTGGTGCTGTGACATAATGATTTCCCATGTGGCACCAATAAAGTCTCCATTTATCAGTTTGTCTAATAAAATTTGTGTTAATAATTACCAGATTTCTTTGTTTGTTTTAAACCTTTTTTGCGCCACGGACCGGTTTGTGCCTGACAATATTTTCACGGACCGGCCTTTAAGGTGTCGCGGATAAATGCAACAAAATAAAACTAGTACCGGTACCGGAAAAAAGATTTATTCATAACACACGTGAAAAGACCCAGGAAAACAGTTAACGAAAAAAACGATAACAAAATAACGCTAAAAACCGATAAAAACCCTGAAAACCATACATTTCACACCCGAGTCTCAACTCTTGCGGCCCGGTACCAAATGACTCACGGACCGGTATCGGTCCGTGGCCCGGGGGTTGGGGACCGCTGTTTTAAACCACCAAGGAGTCATTGCCGATCAGTGAGCCCATCCCAGGATGTCAAAAACTGCCGTTTAGGTTATGGTTACAAAGCAACTGGCATCTCAGAAATATGCCAGAGTTATCCTTCAGCTCATGCCTCCTGTCACAGACATTGTGAGGTCTCCTTCCTAATGGCTCAGATTTGGATCTAAACCGAAATCTTTTCCTAAATATAAACAATTTTAGTGCCTAAATGAAATGGGACAAATGGCAGCCTGCAGGTTCAGTCTTGTGATTTTTCACTACCATCTGGCCAACAGTGGATACAAAATGAAAGCACCTTAAGCTGGCCATCGCTGTAAACTGTTGTCCCTTTTCATCACTACCTATTCAACTTGACACAACTCGACTAAAAGAGCTACAAATAACATCGAAACTGAATAATAATTCAAATATTAAAAACATTAGTTCTAATGTTTAGTAGCAATACAAATAATATTACAGATTACAAAACACGCAACATTTCATTAATAGTTTACTGTTGGTAACAAAAGTTCAATTAGTGATTTACAGTTTAATGATGGTGTAACTCTAAAGTGTTACTGGATGGATGGCTCTTTACGTAGCCTCCTTTTACAATCATTACACTTTGTGATGTTATAACCTAGTCTGGCCATGATGTAAACCACAGCACAGCCCTACCATACCATCATGGTTCATCTTGAATAGAAGTGTGCTTTTCATGTATCCCAAATCTAGATTTCTGTTCATTTCACTTTACAAGCAGAGCCACCATGTGTATAATAACCAATAATAATAATCATAATAATATACCCAGCAGACCAAGCTTGCCCACAAAAGTTGCTTTAATTGATTGTTAAAAATAAGTAAGGCTATAGATGCTGCAGACGTACAAGATGTTTGTACTGCAAACATGGAGGAGGAGGAGCCCCTGCTGAGTTAATGAAAGCAGTCGCAGAGGGGAGGGATGACACAGCTGTGTGGAGGAGCTCTGCTGAAGACTCTACAACAAAGTTTCCTCTGTCGTGCTGTGATGGGATGGAGCTGCCCAATCAGTGCCTCCCAGACTTCAGTTTGACTTCATTTCCCACGCTGGAGGTGGAAACTGATGCGTCTGCTGACAGGCTGCAGGGCTTCTGCTTTCAAACACCCCACGCTCACTCCGCTTCAGAGGTGCATAGCTGAGTAAAGTCATACAATAAACAAAAAACCCAAGCCACATTCATGTTTCATACATATATATAATCATATATATTCATATTCCATGTACAAAGATACAATCTGAATTGCAAAGGCTCAATCATTGTAAATAAATACTGAAATGGCTAAATTGCAATATAATTACTCTTCTCTCCTGGAGAGAAGACGCACAAACACACCCTCGCATAACGAGAACAGGCCTCCGCTATAACGGTTCAATACAAAGAACAAAACAAAAGTGCAGCGTGCTGACACGCAGGCCAGAGACCGTCTCCAGTGAACATCTGACACACTGCACTCAGTGGGGACAGACATAAAAAAGAAAAGTTCATATGGAACCTGGCAAACGGGGCTTTGCCGCCAGGCTGCGATATTGCTAATTGACACATATACATGTTCCAGTTTTGACCTCCTATTAAAAAGAAGAATTTTTGGGGGGTGGTTGGGGGGGGGACACGGGGCGATAATCCTAAGTGTGGCTTTTTTATCCTCTCAGTTTTAGGTCCAGCAGCACATTCTCTTTTCCCACACCCTAAAAATATTCCCACATATTAAAGTCTAAAAATAGATCTCATCTATACATTAGGAATTCTGTTAGAAAAACTCGCACAGTATCTACATGGAGGCAGACTCACATGCTGCAGAAAGGTGCCATCATTTAGACCAGACACAATTATTGTTTTACCATGTGGAAAACTTTATATTCTTTAACCTTTGGTAACAATCAGAGCATTGTTTTGATAAAAAAAAAATAAATACTCTGTTACACTCAAAGCCTTTAAATCAGTCCTCATGCATATCAAAGAGCCAAAGGACTCGAACTTATCCTGGATTCAGTACACGTCTGTGGTGTGTGAACCTAAAGAAAGTCCTCCTTTCTTTAGGTTTATACAGACACAGCAGCTTCTGCTTTTTATGTCATCAAATCTTCTGTCAGTGAGTTAAAATGGTAACTGCTACTGCAACTCCATTAGAGCTGCAGTTTGTGCCTCTCATTCATTAACACTGCGTTCTGTCACAGAGCTAATCATCGGATTTTCAGGAAACACAACAACCCCAACCATGCAGTCTAAAGACACGTCCTGGGAGGGGGAGAAAAATCTCAAAATCAAAATACGTCCCAAGATTCATACAGATGAAGCAGCACTACATGAAGTGCCAGGAAACCTTTTCAAGAGGACCATGAATACCTGTGCAAAACGAGACATTTTATAGTTGCTATAGAGCAACATTTGCTGCTGCAAATGCTGCAAACTGCTGCTGCACAAGAGGATGGCGCGCCATGTTGCATCTATAAATTGTGCAGGTGTAACTACAGACACTACAGTAAGACTAATCAAATGCTAGAATTTCACCAAAACCAAAGCAGAAACAGCCTGTACCTCACAGCATGATATTATTTGTCTGATAAAATTGCTACTAAAGGACAAACAGCACAAACATGATGCAGAAGTTCATTTCAGTGACTCGAAATTTGAGAATGTAAAACTCAGCAGCCTGATTGGTCACATTCCTCATTCAGCAGAGTCCAGAATTATAAGTTGCATATTTAAAAAAAAAAAACAACAACAAACAAAAAAACACTGATTGTATGTGTTTGTGTTGAACGGACTAATTAGCTGTACAGGCTTCGAAGTTATTCTCATGGGTGAAGTTGGGAATAATAACATGGAAGTCTGTGGCACCTCTAGTGGCCATTAGAAGAACTACAATCTTTGGTGCTTCCACATGGGCTCTTTTTTCCAGGGCTAGGTTCTGCAGCGTGGTGCAGATCTGTGGCCTGAATGTAGCGGCAACACACGAGGCACAAACTGGGCTACCATTACTGCAAATTGATTATTAGGATAGATAAACAAAACAGACACAAACCAGCTTGATACGTGGTGTATTGCATTTGACCTAAAGACTTTCAAAAGCAAAGTTACCAAATGAAGGCTTTCCATTTTACACTATTAAAGAGTATCACTTATGTGGCCACTTTCTGTTGTGTTTTCATTGACCGATTTTACATATGCCGAGTCCAGCATGGGCACACAGTAACTGGACTGAATGAAGGGAACCTGGAAATGTCAAATACAACAAATCAAAAGTAATTCTTCTGTCCTCAACAACCGCTTTACATTAAATAATATTAAAAGAGGCATTATAACAGATTACATTTCAAATCCATGAAATTAAAAAGAAAAAGAAAGAAAGAAAACAATAATAAAACAACATGCATCAAGGTTAACGTTGAGGAGGAGCTCAGAGCAGTTTTTGCTTGTTTTACTCTTTCTGTCCAGGACTGAGGAAGAAAAGAAAGTGCTGATTAAACTCAGAGGAGCCTCGCCCACCTCCACTCCTCCGTGGTTTGAGAGAAAAGGCAAATCAGGCCTCGAGGGGTCGGAAGCGAGAGCTCAGTCCTGAGTCACCTGCCAAACGATAAGGTGGCTGCGCTCGGCTTTAGGCTGAAGTTTGATGGGGGCGTCCTCCGCCTCCTCCATCTCTCCGTCCTCATCGCCTGCAGACACACAAGTCGTCATGTTCTCCTCTACAACCACTGCGCCGTTACTGCCTAGTCTGTAAGCACGTCATGCAATAAACTCACCCATTCTGAAGTCGATGTAGCCTTCTCCTCCACTCATCACCAGCATACACTTAGTTCCTTCCTGAGTTGTGGCATCTGCCGCCTTGTCGCCAGCTGCTTCTCCTGCACACGATGCAGATGGAGCTGCGTGACCTGAAAGCATAGAGGGACAAACTGTAACCACCGCCAGGCTCCAGATCGCATCTGCTCAGCCACTTTTTTCTAGCTTCACATTGTTAATTACCAGAATTACACCCAGTCAGATTTCAGCTCACTAGTTAGTCAGCTGTTTGAGAATGACAGGGACTATAACGAAGCATTGCCTTCCCTTTTTTACTAGTCAATAAAGGACCGAGTTGTTGTGCTAAAGCATTGGATTTTATGCCTACTCAGTTTTAATGCAGAGTTAAGAAACAAACACGAGCAAGGACCGAAAGCCGAGGTTGGCATCACTTGTTTTGTCATCATTTAATTAGTGCTGTCAGCGTTAATCTCGTTAAAATGACGTTAACGCCATAACTGCATTAACCCGGCAAATCTCCGTTAGCGAATTAGCGCGGATCGCCCCGTGCGTGGGGCTTCACGGAGCTAACGCGTTAATGAGTTAACCGCGCTAACGCATTGTTGACAGACTGGCTGTGGTCCCGTAATGTGAACTTGAACTTGAAGGGAGGCCCCTCAAAGAAAGAGCTGCAGGTGTCGTCACTGGCAGTCGCGACGTGGTAAGGGCCCTTCTGCCTTATGTTTGGGAGGGATCTAGAGTCCTTTCACTTTTCCTCATTGAATCTTTACAATCTCATACCACAATACTTTAATCATTAAAATCTAACAAATGAAACTCCCTATATTTTGCTTTTTTCTATATTCTGTTTAACTGAGCTCTTTATTGTGTGTTACTTTTCCTTCCGGAGCTATTTTGTGTTGGGATATAACTATTTTATTGTATCGTTTTCCATCAGGTTCCTGCCCCCCCTGGTTGTTAGCAGGCCAGATGAGATATATAATCTCCTTGGTCAGTTCTGGGTGTATCCTACTCTGTGAAGTGGAGATTTACTTATTAATTTTCCAGTTTTGGGGGATTAGTTGACCTGCTGCTCTTTCCTCTAACCAAGAACAGCTTTGGAGAAAATGTAACTCTGCAGTAACTAAAGACTGCAGTAATATCACATGTCTATTTAACAACAATTTGACACCATTAATCACATTGTTCAACTAAACTAAACCCTCAGGTTGTGAGAGGTTTAGAGCAGAGGATTTGGGCTTCTGCAGTTTGTTTAGTCGATTTCTGCTTGCTCACCTGGAACAGCTGTGAAGAACTTGACAGCATCACGGTGACCATGGAAAGAGAGCTGAGCGTGAGCCATGGAGCAGTACGGAACAAACGTCCCTGCTGTGACTTTGTCGCCACTGTCGTCACCATAAACACGGACTGCACTTCCTGGTTGGTTACCTGCTGCCTTGGTAACCTTGCTGGCTGCTAATGATAGAGCAGGAGTGAATCAACTATTAAGCAATATAATGTCATTACTACACTGCAACAGCTCATTCAGAGATCACACATAAGGCAGCAACACATACAGAACAAATAAGCATAACCAAAGTCTCAACTAACAGGTTAGAAAAGAACTAAACAGATCCAGCTCAGACTCACTCTCTGTCAGAGGGATGGAGATGATAACACCATTGCCAGTTCCAATCCACAGACGGTTACATGACACCATCAGAGCCGTGATTCTGACAAATGAGAAGCCCAGTTTGCCCGTGCCTGGAACACAGACAAAACTTTTATCTCTGCATTTTCAAAACAAGCTGCTGTTGTCAAGACAGACGATTGTAGAACTGACCCAGCATTTTGCTGACATAGGGCTCGATGTCGACATCCTGGAGGTGCTGGTAGGTGTGAGCGTGGAACAGCCTGAGGGTGGAGTCGAGTCTGATGGACACCCAGATACCGTCGCCGTCCCAAGCCAGCAGACGTACCTGACTGTCCTTACGAGGGTGGGCATCAAATGATTTCTGCAGTGTACAAAGACATTAGCAGTTTAGACATGAAGCAAAGGGAAGATTTCAGAATTGCTAATCATTACCACGAGGTTACTGTACCTCTATCTTCATGGCTTTAGGTTGCACCACATAGATCTTGTTCCTGAAGCCACACCACACCTTATCATGCACTACTGTCATGCAGCGGATGGAGTGGTGAGGCCTCCCCAAGTCTAACAGATGGTAGTTTGTCAGGTCCCACTGTCCATCTTACAAAATAAAGTCAAGTTAGACACCTGGATACTGTGTACACACGTTAAAGAAGGAAGTGGCAACAGCTCAACTCTCTCACCTACACCTCTGTGGAAAATGGCTAACGTGCCATCAGAGAGGCCAACTAGCACACGTCCTTTCACGTGTCTGTGGGAGGAAATGTGTGAGAATTACATGTTTAAACAGGCAAATAGGAAGGAAATAAACTCCAGCTGCCACCTGTCTGAATGCACTTACACTATGCCGAGCACAGAGTCCTTCAGCTTTATAGAGTGAAGACACTTCTTCCACTGAGCCACGGAGGAGTGCACGTACACACTGGAATCACAGCAGGTGCATCAATTTAGACAGAGGGGTTTTTTCTGTTTTTAAATTCAGTCACATACAAAAGTGTGCTGAGTGAAAGAAAAATGAAAAAAATCTCACTATCCATTCTGTGCGCCCAGCCACATAGTGGGAAGAACACTGCTCATTTTCTGAGCCTCTTCTCTCATCAGGTCCTGCTCCTCTGCACTGGGGTTCAAGCTCACGCCATCCTTCAGCAGATCGCTCTCCCTGCTCGTCAGAGAACACAGTAAATACAGTGTTTACATCAGACGTCTGCACTGGGACGGTTTAATCTTATGTGTTTGGACCCGAGTACCCAAGAAGGACTGATTGTGTGTGTTTATTGTACTTCAAAAGAGCAAATAGTCAGTCATTATGCTTGATCACCAAAAGGACAAAGTTTTCTAAATGAGTCCTGTTTGTCGTCTGTCACTGTGAGTCTTAAACTTAAAAAGTGAGTGGATTAGTCACGCCGCTTCAATCAAAAGGAGACAAATAAAAATCTCGGACTGATTTTACCAACTTTCTTTTCAAGGAATAATGGATTAAATGCTTCACCGCGATGCACTGGGGATTAAGATACAGTACTGAGCAAAAGTCTCAAGTCGTCCCACATTTCTTTCCCTTTTGCTCTCAACAAGCAGCCAGATTTCAAAGGGTCCGGAGCAATAGTTCTCCAAGTTTTCTGAAGATCTTTCAAAGTTCTTCTTTGCACATTAGCTGATAAACAAAGGAATAAAGTACGTGCCAGATATGCAGCCATTAAACATGCAGATCAGACAGTATATAATTCAGTATAGATCACGTTTCAAGGTAAATGGCACACAGTCGATGAGCGATACAGAAACAGAGCCTGACCTGAAGCTCTGATGCACTGCAGTAATCATTCACTAATGTTTACATGTAGCTCACGATACAGTAAATAGTTTACAGCAAGCTATTGTTGCTGCTCTGTGGTTTGTTTATGGCTCTGAAACAAAGTGAAGCTTTTATTAGCAAGACTGAATCACAACACCACTTTGCCTCTTGATGTTACCTCTGAGAGTAGTTGGCTGGCGTCTCTACTTTGTGCTGAGCTCCCAGTGGATCTGTGAAGACGTGCTCAGTGTAGATTTCCCGCAGGCTTTCTCGCTGGTCAGCAGATTCTGCACTGGTCTCTGTCGCCTCTGTGGCTTCTTCCGCTGGTCTGGATTCTGGGGAAAAGATTATCTCTTAGTGAACCAATCATGTAGAAGCACAGTAGTTTTCTTTTTGCAAATGTATCAGAAGAAGACTCCTTTGCAGTGATCCCGATAGCTCTTACCGGCTTCTCCATCTTTTCCTGCTGTCTGAGGAACAGCTGTTATTCCCTCAGCTTCACAGCCCACCACTGTGATGCCTCCCAGCACGCTGTCGCCACCTGCTGAGCTGGTACTGGTTGCTGAAGAGTTGCCATCTCCCACCGGTCCCACCTCAGAGTTTGGAGGCACTTCTTCTCCAGCTGGGTAGTCTGTCTCTCTCGCACCTGAAGGAAATTAATACAGAAATCGTGCTGTTCTTTATAACTGATGTGCGTTTTCTGAAGGCCAGTGAATGCCAAGTGAGTTATCTCCACAAAAAAGACAATAAAAGAAAAAATGTCTCCAACTGTGGGATACAGATACACTGATTAACTGACCTGGCACGCTTGCGATGCAGAGGATGTGAGAGTTACAAACAAAGAAGCTCTCCAGGATGTTCCCAGGCTGGTTGGCATCAATGACGACAGCTTTAGTAGTAGACTTGGTGGTGGTGCAAATCCACACAAGTGACGACAACTCCTCCTGGTGCCGCTGCTCTTTCTGCTGCTCCTGGATCCACAAAAACAGAGAAGCGGAAAATAAATTACTTATTAACAAACCTTGGAAATCAGCATTTTAGGTCAAAGATCACATCAAAGTGTGTGCGTATGTACCCTGAGTTCTTGATCCAGCTTATCCAGACTGCTCTGAGACCCAATCTTCTTTTTCGGGCTCTCTGGTCCTGACACGTCACTATAAAACACACTGGCCCCGACTATTGAACCTCCATCTCTGGTTTTACCTCCAGAAAGATTCACACAGGTAGCACACCACAGCTGAAGCACAGACACACAGATACAGCAGTCAGATATATGAATAATAAGCTAATAATTTACACCACACTACTGAGACAAAAGTCTCAAAATGTTCATATTTCCTGTTGTGAACCAAATCTTTAAAACCTTCATAGAAGCATCTTTCTCATCTAGCGGTCTGAGGAAGACAGGAACAGGTAGACTCTTCATCTTGCTCTCTGTCTGACCACCGTTAGCCTGAAAAGCCAAACACACAAACAGTCACTGCATTTAAAGCTTTGTTCGAGTGCGAACTTGCCTTTGGTACAATTGATATTCTCCTTTCCTTACTTTGTGCTTCTTAGGGAGGCTCCAGCCGTACGCCTGCAGTCTGCCATCCTCCTTCTGGACATGGGCTTTGACCTGCTGGTATTGAGCCCTCTTCTGTTCTCGCCTGGATACCACACTATCAGCTGGCGCTCTGCGGGACAAAATAACCGCTATTAACTCGACTCCATGTTGCATTTCCCCATCTCTCTTCTGCGCTAAACTTTGCTCCTCTTCCCCTGCTACATACGGTCACAGCCACTGAATGAAGTTCAGAGACAGCGGACAAGAAAAGTTAAGAGAAATTATTGAACTCATAGATGACAAGGCTAAATAAAAGAAATGAAAATTTTTCATCGATTATTTTTCTTTTTTCCTCTTCAACTGAAGATTTGCTTTCTTTCATTTCAGTAGCCACTATACTACCGCCTCAGCTCCTCTACACAGTTTATGGCTGACTAAAGAAAGGTGACTACAGATCAGGGCATCCGCTTCTCACAACAAACATGCAAACTAAGTCAGACTGAGGTGCAGGTAGGCTGCTATGATTTCGAGCGAGGTACAGGAAACTGCTGAAACACTGATGACTTACCCCTTGATTTAATTACTGATTTGTTGTCCATTGTGTCTTCCTGCAGATTCTCAACTTGTCTCACTTCTCCTCAACTCACACGTGTTTCTGTAGTTTGTGGCTGCACTGACCAGAGCTCAAATCTTGACAGCCTAAATGTTTAATTTATCAAATGTGAGTTGAAGGGCAGCAAGGTGACGTGGTGGTTAGCAGTGCTGCTTCACAGCAAGAAGGTTCTGGGTTCAGCACCACGTGGCTGGAGCCTTTCTTGGATTTTGCATGTTCTCCCCATGTTCGTGTGGGTACTCGGGTTTCCTCCCACAGTCCATAGACATGCAGTTAGGTTAACTGGTGATTCTCAATTAACCATAGGTGTGAATGTGAGTGTGAATGATCGTCTGTCTTTATGTGTTAGCCCTGCGACAGACTGGCGACCTGCCCAGGGTCTACCCTGCCTCTCGCCCTATGACAGCTGGGATAGGCAACCCTGAAGTGGAAGGCCATGGATGAATGGAACATTTGAAGTGGGATTTTTATTTCCTAGTGTAAAAGTTAAATAGCAAAGCTAAAACAAGCTGAATACTTTTGGACACTTGGATCAAAGAATTTATCACTGAAGAAAATATTTGGAAAAATTAAAAATGAATATGAGTGGGATGTTTGTGATCTTTGGTCAGTGCTCCAAAAGTAATCTCAGCAAACACGACTAACAGTGTGTGCGTTTTCTGACTTACTCCTCATTGAGGAAGTCAAAGGCTTTGCTCTTGTCACTGGGCAGCTGCTGCAGGGTGCTGCTCTTCTTCTTGACGGACGGCTGAATCTGAGAGGTGGGTGCGTTGTACTTGACGTTTACTGGGGCCTCCGCTGCCGGCTTCTTGGCTCCTCCGCCCGACGAGCTGAACAAACGGCTGAAACTGGAGGTGTAAGGGCAGGGAAGTGGAAAGGGAAAAAGGGGGGGAAGGAGGGAAAAAAAAGCACACAGACAAACATATAGAGGGGCGGACACAAAAGCAGTAGCTCCAGCAACACAGGTAGGGTTTAACATTTAAGAATAAAAAAGGTTCCTCTCCCAATGCCAACACACCATGCTAGCTTTCATTCAGACCAGGGAATTAATTCGTCTTCTAAACAGAAATGCATCAGAGCACCTGTAAATTCAGAATGCTGGAGAGCAGGGAGTGCGGGGTTAATACTGAGCACTGACTAGGATGTTAGTCAACACAGAGCAGAACAGGCCTGACCAAAAACAACTTCACATTCCCACAACTCCTCTACAGTAAGCAAACAAGCTTTTTAGCTATCTACATATAGTGATAAATGTTTACCATTTTTCTAATTAACATAGGAAAATATCTGTCAATTAAAGTGGACCAATTATGTTTTTCCTTAGTGTATATATGATATATATAATTAATGTATGTGCAAGCAAATCCTCTGAGGCCAAAGCTGAGGCCTCACACTGCTCCAAATTCTTCCTTTCAGACTGTTTTTTTTCTACTTTTGGACTTTTGTCAGAGAGACTGGAAAACCCTAATATGGTCATCTCTGGAAAACTGCCCACTGTGAGCACACCAGCTCCAACTGCTATTTATATCTTTTGTCTGTAAGGGACAGCCAATCAGGAGAAAGCTGGCTTAAATGGATGGAGAAGGGAGCTAAAAGCGCTCGTTACACACAGTGGATTAATTGAGGTGCTGCACAGAGGCCCAGTACCAGATAAATAAGAATCGCTTTAAACTGTGAATCATGCAAAGCTACTTTAATTTTTTTTTTTTTTAAATGTGGTGTTAGACTCTATTAAATCTATTATATCTTTAACTGTTTTAACCAAAACACTCCACCCATATTTCTGAGTTCCCTCCCCACTCTACACCAACCCTCCCAACACACCTCCTGCACACAGACGTCACAACATCAGGCAGAATAGAGGGACACACAGGAAAAAGGCAGAGATGCACATTTGTCAGATACGGTTTTATAAGTGCAGTTATTCCAGTCCCAAAGAACTGTTTCAAATAGTGCTCAGCCTCAAACCAAACTCAATCCTTATGGACACTAACAAAGGAGAACAACAGCTGCCTCAGAAGCTTCTGAGGTTGATTTTTACAACCTGTTTTAAAACGTAATCAAGAATCTACGACTGGTCTGAGAACTGAAATCAGAGGCACTGCTCTCTGGATTGCTCTCCTCTGTTAGGGGTTTGTTATAAGATGAGAGCTTCGAAGGTCAGTTATGTTTATCGTGTCAGATTTACCTACATCCTGGAGAAACCATTCAAACATGGAATACAGAAGAAGAGCAATAAATATTAACAATCATGGTAGTTGTGATTTAAGTCCTCAAGTTAAAAAACATAAAAACACTTAAGCTTACAACTGCCAGAGGCTGGACTTCTTTTTCTCTGGAAGAGTTGGGTTCTCCTTTGAAGCCCTGAAAGAAAAAAAACAAACAAAAAATTCTAACAATTTCTAACAAACTTCCTGTCTTAGCATATATTTTACTTCAGCTCTGTGTGCAGAAGAACATTTATATATGGACTCAGATGATCATGTTACCGGATCATCTCCGTCCATCTGACGGCCTCCTGCAGCTCCATGAGTCTCTCCTTATACTGGTTCCTCTCCATCAGCACTCTGGCCATCTCCACTCTGGTGAAGCGCTTCCTCTGTGCTGTAGGCACATCACTCTGCAGGCAGGAGACCAATCTTTACTTAAAGATAATCATACTTATAGCAAGTCAAATACCTCGACATTCTACGCTGCTCAGACTTGTATACGAATGCAACAAGCAGAAATAACAAGCGCCAAGGACTCACATCATCCTCATTGTCATTCTTGACCTTCTGTTTGGCTTCGTCCAGCTCTGCTCGAACTCTGCGACAGAGTAACAAAGTACACACTCAGTCTGTCACAACTGTAAAAATGCAAACCCTCGACTGGTGGGCAATTCATTTATACATTGTGTTTTGAAGCCGACTCACTTTTTAAGTTCTTCTTCTAATTCTTTGTTTTTTTCCTCCAGTTTGGTCTTGGCGTGTGTGACAGCATTCAGCTCTCCTTGCAGCACCTCCTTCTCACACGACAGCTCATCCACACGAGATATCAGGTCATTCTTCACCACATTCAAAGCATTTCTGAAAAGTAATACATATGCAGAAAAAACACACAATCTGCTGTAATATAAATTTTAAACACAAGGGGGCACCATTGCTCTGTTCCTCAATATTGGTTATTTCTATATTCATTTAGCCATAAACTGACAAATTTTAACTCTGTGGTAAAAGTCTATCAAGTAGAGCCAAAAAAAGCCCAGCTGGTTATTTTAAAGGTGGAAACGTGACTCCACTCATCAGCCATTTTTAAAATAAAGTAAAGCTGAATTTATGGTCCCGCATACTCTTTTCGGTCGGACAGAGTGCAGGAGAGAGATCCTGACTGCATGCTGCTGGAAGGCAGATGATGAATCATGTATGCATCTGTCAAATGTTAACTGGTGCCAAAGTAGAGCAGGGAGCAATAGCACGGTTCATCGGGAACGGGAGAAACACGTACCTCAAAGATCCAAAAATAAAGCATGAAAAGCAGAGACAGTGGCTGCAGAGGACGATTTTCATTGTTTTTAACACTTTCAGCTGTTCCTCTGTGCCGTTTCACTTCAGTGCTTTGCATGTTACAACTCCGCTCTTTTTTTGCAGGTGGCTCACGGACCAACAATAACACGAGCAAGAAAGGCCCACAGACCAGCTGTAACCAAACCTAACTCACTGCAGACAGACAGGCGGACAGCGAACACACTCTCTCTGCATGACCATAAATTCATCGGCAGCCACATTGTGCGTGCACCAGGAGACACAGTGACATATTGGACCACAGATTTATTAACAGCTTGTGACAACATAAGACCCTCTTATGCCTTTAGAAATAAATAAATAAATACTTATCTGGCTTTAACTAGCGAGGCACAGTGTCAGTTTATGACATGTCTGTACTCACTGGTGTCTGAAGCTGTGAGTACAAAAGGTCCAAACTGTGGGCTGTAACTCAGTCCTCACACTGTATTATAACTGTACTGTTGTAGGCTCATTAGTGATTCTAAATTAACCGCAGGTTTGAATGTGAGTGTGACTGATTGTCTGTCTGCAGACAAGCACAGCGGCTCACCTGTCCAGGATGCACCTTGCCTCTCGCCCTGTGGCAGCTGGCAGGTTTGCAGCACTCTGGGATACACTTATTTTTGCTGCTCTTAATAGTCTGCATTGGTCACCATTGAAATAAAATACTTGTGTACTAAACTGGCACACCTTGAACAGCTCACCTCCAAAACTTTTCACTTAGAAAGGTGCTTGCTTGTGATTGCTGCCTAACACCAAATTGTACGGCTTGGTAAGCGCAGTCTGTCAGTTTGCTGGCTCTTTGCTTGTACACTGAGATGATAGGTGGCTCTTCAGTAGTTACAGTGATTACTCACTTGGTCTCTAGCAGCTGGGTGTTCTCATGGATAAGGTGTTCAACTTCGCGCCCCATACCTGAAAATGATCAGAGAGCGATATTAAATCAAAATATCAATCAAAATCTTACTGACACCTATTTTTTTATTCTATATTGTGTAGTATTTTTAAGTTCTTACACATGTATGTCTGTCCTACACACTAACTCTCTCAGTCTTACCTAAAAAGTTGTAGTCTGAGAGTCATGCAAAGGGGAATAAGAAAGCGCTTTATGAGACTCTGCAAGTAGGTTAAGTGCTCTCGTTTTAACACGTCTAATTTATAACATCACGGCTCTTCACAGCACAGCAGGGGCACTATAATTTACTCTGGATATCCAGGAAAGAAACGTCACAGAGGGGACACATTATACACACAAATGAGGAAATCGATGAGCTAGTTAATAGAGTGGGAAATTCACTGACACACACCAGAAAACTCATCTGTATAGATGACAATGCCCGACAGCCAAAGAAAAGACAATTCAGAGAATACGAGAGGAGGGTAAAATTGGTAGTAAAATTAAAGACTGAGGCTACATCGTTACTCCTGACAGAGTGAGACTTCTTACCCAGCAGGTCAGCTCCTTCATCCACATCTCCTATGAGGTCATTTCCTGCAGACGACAGCTCCTCAAACAGAGAGTCGGTGTTGCGGTCGAATGCTAGATTCTCTACGCCACCTTTAGTTGGTGTGCTGAATGGACAGGTGGGACGCAGAGGAAAGGGAGAAAAGGATTATTATCATGAAGAGGAATGCGTGATTTTGCAATACTTTAACACTTTTATCAGCAATAAAGAGGACTGATAAGGTGAGGCTCATTAGCGAGGTTATAATGAATATGATGAACATGAGTGTAATTGTGTATATATATATATATATACACACATATACACACACATATACATATACATATACATATATATATATATATATATATATATATATATATATATATATATATATATATATATATATATATATATATATATATATATATATATATATATATATATATATATATATATATATATTTTTTTTTTTTTTTTTTTTTTTTTTAAATAGTTGTGTAAAAGCTCACAGATAAACTGATGAAGATATATATTTTTAAAAACTTCATATTATTGATAAACATAATTATTGCTTATGCTCTTAGATTACTGCTGTACCTTGTTCCTCTGCAGCCAGCGAGGTCCATGTCCAGCTCAGGGGTGGACTCTATGATAGCCTGCACCTCAGACTTCTCCAGGCTATCTGCTCCATCTATAACCAGCACAGATTTAATACTGGAACAGTCTTAACTGAGAACAATTACAAGGCAGTGCAGTCATGTTACCGCAACAGAGAACCTGTGATAACAGAAGTACTGACCATCCTCTTTAAGAGGTGTAGTATCAGACTCAGGACCCTTCTGCTGTCCTTCCTGCACCGCTGCTATGTTCTTATTGCTCTCTGGCTTTCCACTGCTCCAGTCCAGGTTTTTGTTGTGGCCATCTGAAGTTTCCTGGTCCTTTAAGGGGGTGTCCACAGACTCCATGGCAACATCAGAAGCAGACCCTCTCCCAAGACTAGACATGGGACTCATGCCAGTAGAACCACCATCAAAAGGAGACAGTGGTGTGGTGGACTGAGAATTATTGCTGTAGTTAGATGTGGGGGTGTTTGATTTAGAGGCACCCCCCAGCGAGGGAGTGGTGGATTTGGACCCTCCATCTTGTAAAGACACAGGTGTTCCGTTTTTAGAGACGCTTCCCTGGTTGGTTTGCGTGTTGGACTTGGAACTCCCACAGTTCAGTTGGGACAGTTCATCCTTAAGGTGAAGGAGGAAAATGGCAATCAGAAGATACAAGGTAGCAAAAAATAAAACTATGAGCCTCAGGCTCACTCCTTATCAATTGTAAAAAGTAGGTTATGTGCACCTCACTGCATTCATAACAAAGCCAAGCAAAGTTCACTAAAAAATGACTGTCATTCAATTGTAGTTCCACTAGGACATCATCAGTAAGGAGAATCTACATTTCCTTCATTCAAACAGAATATTATGTGTTAACTATGTTAAAATGGGAACATTTTACCATGCAGATGCGGATACACAACAAAACCCAACCCAGAATGCAACATGCTAAACAAACCCTTTATTCAATTAAAGCTAAAATATTACAATACCATAGACGAACAAGGCATCAAATGAGTGTCTAAAAAACAAGAAGAGTAAGATCATGGAGTGGCCTAGCCAGTTTCCAGACCTCAATCCTGCCATAAAAATCTGTGGACGGAGCTGAAGCTTTGAGTCGCCAAGCAGCAGATTTACAGAGTTTCTGTAAAGACGAGTGGGCCAAACTCGTTCCAGAGATGTGTGAAAACCTGGTGACCAACTAGAAATGTCTTACTGTTCAAAGTGCGCGCCAAAAAGGATTTCTCCACCAAGTACTGTCATGTTTTGCTTTGGGATTAAATAATTGTTTCACTTAATGACATGCAAATCATTTTATGACTTGTGTAATTTGATTTTGGGGTTTGTTTGTTTTTTATTTGTGGTTCATGTTCTCTCTCTTTCTCACTCTCCATTAAAATGAAATTACCATAAAAAACAGACTGTTCATTACTTTAAGTGAACATACTTACAAATTCAGCAGGATAGCAAATAATTATTTCCCCCGCTGTACATATACTTCACTAGGCTTATACTGTAAATATGCCAAACTACTTTTTTCCTCTGTATTATGACTGTGCTCCAAGTGTTGTTGAAACTACTCCATCCTGCAGTTTTCATCATCTTGTTTGATGTCATCTTTACTAAAAACCAAAAATGTATCTCAATGAAATAAAAAGCATTTTTATTTTGGCACAAGCTGCTCGAGCTTTCCAGTCAAAACTCCGTCCCCAACATGGGCAGGATTATTCCGATATAAGAAACGTCACTTTTGACTGATTTTCAGTTACTTATCTGACCTCACCTCCGACAGTCTTCAGTTTACACTGTATATTCCGCTACAAGGCATTTTTTGCTGCTGTAATTACTAACAGTCTATACAGGACATCATTCCAAGTTTAGTGGATGTCGCATGTAGTTATCTGCTAGTTAACTGGATCACTTGATAACCAGCTTCTTGATCAGTTTTCTAGGATCCTCAATGCCGGGCTCAGAGTGGTGCACTGTTACAGGTCTGGTGCAGAGTCCATTCTGCCTCAAAGAATATTTCCCCATTTAAACAGGTTTAAGAACTACAAGTTTCCCTCAATCTGGGATGCAGGCCCCAAACAGCTCAACTTCACAAATCTTTTAAAATATCTTTTAAACCTGAATTATTGTTTCTAGTTAATTTAATAAAAGAGGCACTTCCCCTTCTGATACTGCTAAAACACTCCATTGCTAGGCAAGCATCGTGCATTATTACTGGGACTTAAGGTATTTTTAGTTTTTAGTATGAGCAAATATTAAAACACACACACACACACACACACACACACACAGAGCAAAACTTGCAAACCACCTAAGACACAGAGCACAGAACTACATTAGCCTGGTGGATGCACAGGCTATAGTTTCTACCTGGTCCTGATCAACATCCACATTGGGAACATTCTGTGGTGAACTTTCACCTTCCACTGTGACTGGAGAAAACAGTTCTTCAAGCTGAGAAATATTGGAAATGAATTATTCACTAAACACACTATATAGTTTTACTGCTATATAGTGGCCACGCTAATGTGAAACCACTCTAAGGAAGATGAAAAGCTCAAAAGCCAACAACAGGAAAAGTGTGGGAAAGGCCTGAACATAGCAGTGAGTCCTGTTCAAGGCTTCCTTTGGCAGTAAAGGTCACCTCTTTGCCGAAGGCTCTCTATAAAAGTCAATCAAATCAAAACTTTCAAGTATTACGTTCGTACTCTAAAGTTCACGAGCACTTAGCAGAGGCATTTCGATTTTCTAAGCCTCAATTGTTTTGATCCTCTAATGCCGAAGACCTCTATCCCATAAATAGGACAGTGCTGATGCAAAAGAATCAATCAGGACAATAACACCATCATCCAGATCCCTCTGTCATCTTGACAAACACAAAAGGGATAAAGAGGCGTTCGCAGACAGTATTAGAGAATGAAATTATATCCATGCTACAGTTTCCTCTAACATGATCCCTCTTCCCTCTCCGAGTCCACCTATTCTCCTCCCTCTGCACCGGTGGGAGTATTTCCTTTCACGTTTCTTGTCTGCACAATGGCGTCACTCCATTGTTGCTATAGTTACACTGTACGGCCAATTGGGGGAGAACAGTGCTCAACTGTTGACTGTGGCTCTTTCCTAAGCTTCCAAAAAAACATCTGCACATAAACGCACACACAAGCTGCTGAACGTGGCGGGGGAATGGGATCATTAACTCTAAATCTTCTGAAAATGTCAACTAAGAGGACAAAACACAAAGGCGCTGCTGTGCAGCTGGACTAAGAGTGAAGTGTAAAACTGTGTCATTGTGTAAAAGCTAAGTTGGAAAAAGGATACACTGGGATATACCAGCATTGCAAAATTTTGGTAACTGAACGTTATTTCACTTTCACACTCTTAAAATGTCCTCTTGACCCAGTACTAGTGTAATTACTACAAATGAATACTTATTAGATGCTCATAAATATTCATGATGGAGCTTTGCTGGAAGCATGGTTACCAACAGCAACAATGTGAAGACACACTGTCCTTTCTACCCTCCCCTGAGGTTAAAGGCAGGCCCCCGAATGGTACCACTTTCCCTGTTTCCTGGGCTCCACGCCACCCCATCTCTCTCTCTCTCTCTCACACACACACACACACGCGCTGTTAAAAATTCTGGACACACTGAACAACCCTTTCTCTCTGGATGGAAATGTATTCTTTCTTTGGTGTTTCTGCTGGCACTGGATGCTTTCGATTTGGTTTCACAAACTCTTAAGCGAACACGAGATGATGTCATGGGTCTGATCCGTGGGAAGCTTGCTAACTTCACACTTTGGAATCGTTGATATGAAGAGAAGTCTTTCTTTGGAATGAATTAACAGTGCAAACTGTGACCTGCCTATGTCATACCTTGAGGCTGGTGTTAGACCGTGGATGGCTAAGGTTGTTGAATCTCCATGGTTCAGATGGGGTGTCCACGGGTTCTCTGTGGAGGTCAGGGGTCATGCCATCAGCTGCAGGAAGTTGGAACAGGCCCATGGAGACTGGACGCTCCTTCCTGGAGACAGAGAGATGCAGAAAGAGGGATAACTCAAAAGTGATGAGAACAACTTTGGAAGGAGTGAACGATTTTCTAAGGGACTGGTCAGTTAATGTTTTACAATTAGCCATTCCAACGTTAAAAATCCCAACGGAAAATGTGAAAATCATCCAAACACTTTCATTAAAACACTGAAACAAGATGTAAATGAATAATTTCCTTCAATACATAAAAGGTATAAAAGATGTTCAGAATAAAAAAAAAAAATTAAAAAGGAATGAGACACATATTTTTCAGTTTGCAGTTTGTTTTTATTTGTTCCAAATACTAAATATACTAAATATACTAAATATTTAAACATAAAGCCTAATTACATAGTAGAAAATGAAAACTCTTTATTTCTTACTGGAAATTAACTGCTGCAGCATACCTACAGTGCCATCAGAGCCCATCAAGGTACTGTCCTCAGAGACGTATGTGAGCTGGTCTCTGAGGTCAATCTTTAGCTACGTCCACATTAATCATTTTAATTTTCAAAGGCATAACCTTTGCACAAAAACAATAGTGCCGCATTGACAGAACAATAAAACTCCGGGTCTACGTTTTAGTCTGGCTGCTCAGAATGTGAGGCTTTAAAAACAAAGCCACATAGACTGACGTTAGCTGCCACATGGGTACTGTGGGTTACTCCCACAGACTGTATAAAAAAATATCTTCCAAGTTTAAAAAGTAAAGTGTTTTAAGCCTGCATTCTTTCTACTGACCACAACAGCAACACCTGTAGTTACAAATATACTTCCAAGCTCTACAGAAAGGCCATTGGTCATTCCCATGGCAAAGAATTATCCATGCACACGTATGTCTTGGCAATCACAAGTTGTAAGCTAATAATTATTTAGTAGTTGGTCTTAAACTACAGCATTAATTAAAATTAAAATTCTGACCTGATTATAGTGCTCATAAAGAAAAAGGTTAAGGTATCACTAAAGTTAACAACTTATCCCAAGAATATTATTCCTTTGGCAAGTGACTGACAAGGTCTGTATGATAGATAGAGGATTTTACGCTTTGTGCAAATCCACCTTGAATTGGCTTAGTAAGTTTATCATGACTGAATTTGATAAGCTCCATGAATATCTATACCAAATTTTAATCATGTTTAATCCATTAGTTGCTGAGATATTGTAGTAACACTGCTAGCAGAGCTAAAGATTACATTTATTTTGCAGCAGAGGAGGTCTTAATTAAAAAGGAACCACAGAGAAATGCAGGACGTGTACATTAATGAGTGTAGTTTATGTGATACTATACAAACCATGGTTTCTTACTGAATTAAATCCTTTTTATTCTGTTTTGTTAAACAGTTACTGTTATACACCCAAAAAATCTTCCATTTAATTTGATCTTGCTAAATTAAATGGACATTTTCCAGTGCAGTGAAAGCAGATCATCATGATGTAATCAGTTAGACAAAACAACAAAGTGTGTGAATTTTGTTGTGTGGGGATTTCACAGAGAGGTGTTGTAGCAAAGACTCCCTTGGCACTGAAGTGGTGGGAGGAGAAAAATAACTTGTTGCCTCATAAACTCAATTAGCTCCCAACTACTAGGCTCAGGCAAGTCACACAAAACCAACTTTACCAGCCTCTACCAGAGAAAAGGTGCATTTTGTGATCTGTGTTATTAATGTACAGCTTAGGAAGAAATCATCTTCAACTTCAATAAATAAACTCTGGCAGCTCAGCTGCCTGGAAGTGATGTACACAAACTTTGACAACAACTGTAATACAGCATTCTCCACTGCATCGAGCTAATACACACAAGCAGCTTTTCACACTACAGTGACCAAAAAAAAAAAAAAACTGTTGTAGAGTGAAGAGAACAATGGCTGCCATGGGGAATAAAGCAGCCGGCAAGCAGCCATTAAAAGCAGCCCTAAAAAAAACAATAGACACAGCAGTCACACGCAGGCCCACTGATGGTGAGCAGCACTCGTTTTTGTTTTTTGAAACATAACAGGGGGAAAAATATATTTTACATGTTAAGCTTACCAGCACCAGTTTTACATTCAAAAGATGGTTATTATCAACTAGTACACCCACCAAAACCACCAATTTCAAAGGTGAAATTGGGAAAGATGATTTAGTCAAGATATGACTCATGCCACTCACATCCCTCTCTCTCTTTTGACCTACTTTTAGAGTGCAGTCTGATAGTGTCAGACAAACACACCCACATGGCAGCAACACTGCAAGGTTTCAAAGACTCTGTCGCTGCAATTACTGATTTCACACAACTACGCACTCACATAACACAAACAAACATATTTTGTACCTGCTGGGTCTGGGTAAGGAGGGTAAGGAAGGCAGGGCAGGTAAGCCTCCGGTAGAAACAGAGTAGTGAACCAGCAGCAGCACTGATAGAGAGACCAGCACAGCAGAATTGATGACCACCGCTCCCCCTACAAAGCCAAAAACAAACAGCAGCATACACCCGGGGCTCATGGCCCCCCCAAATCATGGCCCCTCGCCGGAGACAGGTAACCGCACTCTGCTGTTTTCGGTTTTACTACTGCGGGTACATCTACGGCAGAAGTCAAAGATGTTGTATCCTCCTAGGTCAAAGTCCCCAATGAGTGCAGAGCTGTGGGCTCTGCAGCTCAGTGCTGAGGCACCAAGAGACAGTGGGAGCAGGTCAGAAGCGCAGCAATGTGTCAGCAACAATCACAACAACAGTAATCCTGGTGGCTTCAGCACCAGTCAGAGATTAGAGCAGCATGGCAGATGATCCGGAGCAGAGAGAGACTGGTAGCTTCAGCTCTCGTTTCACTGTACTCCACTGGAAGGTGATTGTTTTTCTTGCTCCTTTCCTCTTCCTATCCTCTGCCGAGATGCCACACGGCAGCCACTGTGCAGTCTAGAACACTCTGACGCTTTCCCTCTCTCCGTGCGATAGCACCCACTACCAACCCTCCCTCTCCGTCTCTCTCTCCATCTCCCTCTCCCTTTTGGATGCTGAGGCAGCTCGTTCCATATGCCTCTTCTCAGGCTGCAGCTTACTGGCTGCAAAATGAGGAGACTGATCAAAACGAGCGTGCGTGTGTGTGAGAGTGCGTGCATCTGCATGTGAGAGTGTGTGTGTGTGTGTGTGTGTGTGTGTGTGTGTGTGTGTGTGTGTGTGAGAGAGAGAAACTGCATTCACTGAATGCATCAGGTATCTAATGTTAAATTTTGTCAACAGTAAAAAAAAATGCTGGACAAAAAGAAAAAATAAGGGGGGGGCCTTCAGTTTAGCTCAGGGGTGTTCAGGTGACTACAGGCTGTGTGGCCACAAAGCAGCGGCCTGGGTTTGAGTCCAAAGTTCAAGTCCAAGTTATTATTAAAATTAGATTACTAAATTTAGATTATATATGTAAGCTCAGTATAGGAATCTGTATGCATCTGTGCCTGGAACGTGTTGTATGTTCAATTACTTGAGCACAGCCATGTTAGGTTGAGCTAAATGCTAATGTCACAAGGCTAACATGCTTCATGCTGATGTTGTAGGCATCTTATTCTGCTCATTTTCAGCTCAATATTTTAAGTCCTGGACTCCGCTAGAGTAGCTTTGTGTGATTAGCTCTTCATAATAATCCTTATTGTATATATGCCCCTTCACTTTAAGCCAACTGCTTTCTGATTGGCTGCCCTTTGTAAAGAGAAAGTTTGAACAGGAGGTGGGTGGGGCTTCTGAGCCAGAGCTGTGTGCCCGAGCTGCCCACATTAACCCTTTACCTCTTGAAAAGCTACTAGCTGTAACCTTTGAGGCTCTTTTCTGAAATGAGCAGCTTCTGCCTATGCAGCTACCCTTGAAAAATTCTATTCAAATGGTCATCAAATTAAGTTTTTATTGATATACACTGAGGTGTCAAAACCATCATTAAGGGTACAAGTGAGGCTGTCATTTGACGACTTCCCCTGTACTCTTAATGATGAGCACAGTAATATCTGTATGATGTTATAAATAACATCATACAAAGTCAAGAAAAGAGGGAAAAATGAAGCTTTTAGAGAGGCAGCGATAGCTTCCAATCCTGTAGCGGGATAAGTTATCACAGAAATTGGACTGTTTACCCTGCTTGTAAGTGTTTTAACTTAACAGTTAACAGCATGGACTCACTATGTTTACAGCATGTTTTAAGTGCAATGAAGACTCTCCGCTGGGTAAAAAAAAAAAATCATCTTAAATGTGCAAATTGTTAAGCTGGACCTTACTAACATGAAGCTGTAAAGTTACAGCAGCACAAACTGTGCATTCCCACTGTTTGAGATGATGATGCAGAAAATATAAATGTTGTTGTACTTGGTTCCAAGTCTCTTTTACATCACTGGAATAACAGCGCGCACACACACATAATACTTGTCCAATAAATAAAATACACTTTACATTTCCACGTCTTTAGTGGGCTGTGCGACTGTAACCTTTACTGTTTTTAATGTATCCAGTTTAAAGTGTCAGAACTCTCATGTACGCCTTTCACCTGAGAAATAAACAGCAGCGCCGAGAACACACTCAGCGTTAAAATAGTTAGCTGCTATTTCAGTGCTCATGTTCACTGCTAAACACCAATATTAACTAGTCTCATTAATTTCTTGTCTCGTTTGCAACAGTGCTGCTGTGTCGTAATACTGTTACTTTTTAAAATAGATTTTATAGAAAATTTTTAAAAATCACAATTTCATCAGCATCACCTTGTTATAACATGTGTGGCTGGAGTAGGCAACACTCCTAATGATCATTTTGCAGAGTAATAGGAAGCATGGATTCCCATTTGTGGGTGAGCACATGCAGAGCCCAAAGCAGAAAGCCCGGGTTAACAGAGGAAGTTGGTAATCATCACCGTGACACCAATTATCTCCTACTGGGATTTTGGGGTTTTTTTAAGCCTGCAAAGACAAACAAAGCCTGACTGCTTGAACTTCCTTTTTATTACATCCCTGTGGTGAGGAAGGTAAAAAGTTTTCAATAAATAAAAAGTCTCAAATGTGAAATATGGACTCTCAGGTACCTGTGCTGGTTCAAATATTGAAGGTACCCAACTGTCTCCAACTATAATATGAAACAAGAAAAGAGAGAAAAAAAGAAAAAAGAAAAACAGTGCGGCTGTCTAACCGTGTCCTGACTGATGTTCCTGTATCTGAGGGCTCTGCTGTCATCGCTGCATGTTGGTGTTTAGTCCGCTCCAGATGCTCCATGTAGCTGTGGATCATCTAAAAGATATACAAGCGAGACGATCGTGGAATTAGGACATGAAATGATCTCACTGATACAAACTGCACTAATGAATATGAAGTGCTTTGGGTCCACAGCTGTGACAGTCAGCCTTACAAAGAACCATGTTGATGCAGTGTGTAGGTGACAGCCTTCATTAGGCTTTCATCTCCCCTGTTCAACATTATTCAGATTAGCAGTTGGCTGCTGAGGCCTCAGAGGTTTATTTGGACATTAAGGCAACAGTTAGTGATAAATAATGAACAACAGACAGGGACAGACTGAAGGCTCAGCAAAAACCTAATTTACAGTCAGATTCTTCATGTTTAAAATCATTTTTCTTCTTTTCCTCAACAATTTGTTGTTACATTTGTTTTTCCATTTAAGACTCAAACTGATTCTTGATGGTCTCCTGAAAAAAGAAAAGGCTCGACTTTTGATGTGCAGTTACTTATGATCCATTACTTATCATTGTATTTGAAAACACTTCATTGTGTGGTCACAGGTAAGTCCTCCCCACATATGAAGGACATGAATAACTTTGAATAACCTTATAAACTTGAATATGCAGGTAAAGAACAGGTAAATGTACACACAAACATACACATTAGTTCAGTGGAAAATTCTATCATGCTGAGATTATAACCTGTTACTTTGATTGATGTTTTTTGGGATAATGAGACATATTTAATATCATTACACTGCAAAATAATCTGATCTTAATGTTTTCACGTTTTCACTTATTCTTTATTTATATGCTGTGCAAGTTATAAAAATAATAATATTACTGATTTTTCCCCACAGCTTACTGTAAAAGCATCCATACAAACATCTCCTCACACTCTTACCTCAGTATGTCTCTGATGAAGGGCATTGTACTCTTTTTTGAGCTCTGCTTCTCTCTCCTCCAATCTGCTAACTGGATAAGAAACAAAGTTCATATAATGAAAACAGGAACAGGACTAGAACCAACTTTACTGAAAATACTGAAAGACTAGACTCTATGAGAGTGGGAAATCCAATATTTTTACATGTTATGTCACTGAGCATGATACAGTTATCTGCTGCAGTAATATCTCAGAGCCAGGAGAGGGCTGCCATGCACCAACAAAATCCTCCCGAGTGCCACCAAAGAACTGGGGGCAGATGGACCCACAGCTCTGAATACCCAACGTCAAGTCCAAAAGGCATCCTTTTTGCTTTTCCATTACTAAAAATAATAATGAAATTAATAAAAAAATAAATCATCATCACTCTGAATGTGTATCTCCTGCATGTTGAGTAGCTCAGTTGGCTAAAAGACAAATGCTTTGAAGAATGCTTTAAACAGCAAACATGCGAATGGAAACAGTTTTAATCAAAGACACAATTTCAGGTTTTGTCTAAAAGCCTAACTAGAATCTAACCGAACCCTCGGAGCTGTTCATGAAACAAAACCTATTTATGAAATAAAGTTCTGTTAAGCAGTCTGAACTTTAGGCCTCAGACCAGTGATGACTGACAACAGTTTGCTTACTGAAGAGTTTTCCACGATTCTCTTTGCTTTATAATTTTACATCTATTAGAGAGTGAAATGTTCTGAAATACTGTTAACCTCTTGTTAATCAGGTCAGAATAACAGCTAGTTAACTAACTAGTCTGAGGTTTTTTCTTTGTGTGTGTGTGTGTGTGTGTGGGGGGGGGGGGGGGGGTGCTGATTCCAGCTGTTTGTAGTTTTATTTCATTTTTTTTGGAGTCTTTCTTCTGAGTTTACTACAGGACTGATCTAACAGCAAATGACACTGTAATCCTTAGAGTTGAGCTTTCAGGCACAGTCACAGTTTAAAAGCTGGTTTTCAGCTAAGTTTTCAATGTGACTTACAGAAATTAATAAACTTTACATATAAGCCTAAATTTAATATTTGATATATCTACTTAAGTGTGTATCAGTGTGCTAACAAAGTAAATGTAGAACTTGACTTTTTTAATTATAAAAATAGATTACCTTTATTAAGAAGGCCGAGTTGTGCGTCAGATGTCGCTTGATCTAAAACCTCATTCATAGACAATATAGTGCAACTACTGTCAGTGTCATGGAGATGAACCTGTTAGCAACATGACTGTTTACACCTTCATATTAAACACAGAATGCCCTGAATTTAACAGAACGAGGTCTGCAGTAGCTGTATCCATGTCTGACAAAAGCTAAAGGAACTTCAAGGAATAAGAATGGAAATGATGCATCTTTATAATTAATAAAAAACAAACACATAAACATTGCTCTGAGTTCTATCCAGCCAGTTGAGGACAACTTACTGATTCCAGTGTTTGGTCCTGAATGAGCAGGACCACCTGACAGCCACAAACAGTCGGGCAGTAGTTTAGTGTGTTATTCAGATTCCAGCCATGCAAGTGCACTCCGTCAAAGGTGGCCCTAAAAGTTTGCAGAAGCCTGAGCACTAGCAGCACCCTCTGCCTTAAACATGCACAAAGTTTCAAGTCCAAATCCGCAGATGTTTAGCAAAGCTTGATTCGAGAATTCTTGAGAATTAACATGCACGTTAGCAATGACGAGCACCAGAGCAGCTGCATATTGTGGTGAAAACTGTGATTTAGTGTGGGTTTTTTGAGGGGGCTCATAGAGGAAGTAGATGTGAAAGAGTGCAGCAGAAATAACTGCGGTTTTATTTAGAGGTGTGTTCACAAAACAGAGTGATTGTTAAGGAAAGCCCCACACGCAAACAATTAATCCTCTCACAAATAAAACAAGACTTGATCTGGTTCTGATCGTGACTTGTGTTAAAATCTGGCTCACTTGTGTGTCAGAATTTGCACATAGTCTACATGAATTCACAGTTTTCTACATTAAAAAAAAAAAAACATTGTCAGATTTTTAAATCAGTTTTCCAATTCAGATGTCATTTAGTCAAACGTCGTCTCGCCTATTAAGGCCTGTTATGTGCCAGGAAAAATGCTGAGATTGGCAAAATAATAAAAACATGAAAACCTCCTGATGGCAAATGTCTTGTTGTCAAAACACATTATCCAATTAGAGCTTGGAGCTAAATTTGGTGCGATTTACACAGAGTGCACATGTGTTTCCACTGACAGGAACACAGTGCAGTGATGCAGTTCTCTCTGCTGCTAATTCTGACCATGAACATAAATTACAGACTAAATGAAACTGGCACAATGACATAACCAGAAAAAAGAGGAAGCATCAAATCGAAAGAATTAAAAAGAGATTTGCTGAGAATTCGCAAATTTCCCCTGAGCATGGAAGAAGAGGTATGTGCTGCGATACTGTGGTGGACCAAACAGACAGTGACACACTATGTCACCAGTGGAGTATGCCAACATCATGAAGGGTTTTTTTTTTTTTCATGCCTTTGAAAGGCTCCCACACTGTGAGGGATGATTTCATTCTTAAGTACTACTTCAGAAATAAACTTATTATATTACATCTAAGATATATTATTTTTTTAGATTAAAGCCCAGTAAAACTTTCCTGGGCTTTAAACGTACTCTATTTGAGCTCATTTAGTAAGTTAAGCACTTCATAGTATGTCACTAATAGCCTTCATTCAGGTGGTCTATCTGCCCTGCGGCACATCAGGAAAATAAACATTCACAAAAGCTTCAAACTGTTGATGCTGTTCACAGAGTGTGTGTGTGTGTGTGTGTGCCATTACAGTAAAACCAATGCAAATTCAACTTACTCTGATCTGCATAGTTTCTAGTTTTTAGCTCTAGCTGCCGTGTGTGAGATTCCAACGTCACCAGTCGACACTGGAGATCCTTCTTCTCGCCATCCTGGGAGTCTTCCAAGGCGATGTACCTCTGCAGATTGACACAGTGAAAGCAGATATTTATTGCCACAGCACTAACATTAACAAGAGTACTGTAAGCTACTGTAAACACGAGAACATCCACTGATGATTTGTTTATGACAGCATCAGGAGGAAAAAATGTCACACATGCATGTGAGCGGTCAGCTTCCTTAGCCAGTCAAGCAATCATTGGCATCTATTACACAAGAATGCCTGAAAGAGAAGAATGAAATAGAGCTGTGTGGACTAAATATTGCATCTGTGTGTACCTGAAAACAATCTGGGTGATACTAATAATATTAATACAAATAGGAAACAAAGCACAGTGTCTGTCTTCTGTTCATTATCAAAGTTATCCAACATCTCAGCACAACAGGTGCAAAGCGACAGCTTCCTCACAGCCTGTGCTTGAGTGCTTTTCTGTGTACTATTTGATATCCGTATCAGGATTGTTTTTCCAGTCTTCACAGTAGCAGCTGTCAGCAACCTCAGTCCTCCTCTAAAACAGTCCTGGACATACAATCATGTTAAATCATTACTATGATAAGATAAAGAATTTTATTACTTCACTGTTCCAGGAGGTGGGTTTCGATTTTCAACCCCTTTCTTCAAACTGTCTCCAGCCAAAAACCCATCAGTCAACATAAAATCTAACACATAAGATGAAACTGTAAAGAAATCTGGTAAAGTGGGTTTCTAAAGGATCCAATAACAAAAAAGAAGTAAATGAAATTCTTAAAAAAAGCAAATAAGATGAGATCTGACCCAAAAGACCACAAGAATGCTCAAAACAGGTTTATGAACTTGGAGTGAACTCCACTACGACAGTATACAGTAGTTTTGTTTAACTACAAGCACGAACCTTGTGGCACCAGAACAAAAGTCTGGAAATCACCATAGATGCTGACACTGACTGTTTACCAAGGTGGTGGAGTAACCAAGCCAGTAGAGCCACATTACTAGTGTGACCATAAAATCTTCAGTTATTTCAGTCTAGCACTCATCATTTTGCTCTTGTGGTGTAACATACTGTGCCGCAGTATGTTACAATAAAGCAAGACTCTTATTACATTATAACATAGAAATCAGTAATGCTGAACTTGATTCATGTGGCACTATCAGTCTGCTACAGCGGTTATAATGAAGAACAGAACAGCAAACCTCAGTATTCACATGATAGGGTGGGGCTAGGTTTCACAATGAGTGAAACCTTGGCTGATTGTGACCCACACCCGTTTTCACACCTTGACTTCTGTGATTAGGTAGAGGATCAATAGGGGGTCCATGACCCTCTTGCAGACTCTCCACCAGTTGCTCTTAGAACCGAGGAAGCTTCTCGAATGAGAGGTGAAACATCTTCAAGGAAACTTAAAGTCCAGATGCTTTTCTTTCCAAGCTCCTTAGACTACAATGACCTGGATGACTGAGAACCTTCACAGAGAGAACAGCAAAGCGTTTTGACCTAAGTGTATTTCTGCACACACAGTGGGTGACAAGAAAATTTACTTCCTGCTTTACTGTTTATACCAACAACAAAACAGAGTTAACATTGTTCATACACAACAAATAAGGAACTAGTCAACTCGCTTTTATTAACGGACTTAACTGAAACGGTACCAGCTGAACATACAAAACTGTTTGAAATTAGAAAATCTGTCTGTTTCCGTATTCTTTTTTCAAGCTGGCAACAGTAGAGTAATAAGACACATTATAAGGTAAATTAGGGGTTGCACATCTTGTATTAGCCAAACGGGCTACTAAGTATAGGCACTTATCCAGTGCATCGGATCAGCATGTGTTTAGGCTTTGCTGCTAATGCGGCAATTGTTTCTTACATGAATATTTTCTGTCTACAGCAGAGATCAAATGTTTCAGTAGATCACTCAACAAATAATTAAAATAATAAAATGCTGCTTTACTCAGATCTTTGGGAAAGTAAGAAGGTAGGGAACTGTTAAGAAAAACTTAAAGGGATGGGCAATCTTATTGCTACAGGTCAGAATAACTGCAACAATAAAATACAGTAGGTCCCATTAGACAGCATCAAACATGACAGACAGCATCACTGTTAGAACCGTTTTGATAACTAAAGGTTAAAGGCTACAGCCAAACTTCTAGTAAAAGGGAATACACAGGGTACTGCTGGCCTCTTTGTCTCATTTGTACTGATACTTCAGCTGAATCAGGTGTCTGATGCTGTAAACATGCAGTCTTGTGATGCAGATGTGAATAAGACACCCTGCAGTAGAGCCCCGGGCTGGTGGTGAGTGTCATCTGCAGAGAGATGAGGGTCACCTGAGAAGCCTGTTACAAGCAGCCTCTTATTTAAACATGGCCCATTAAGACCTGAGGTGTATAAAAAAAGGTGTTTCATCAAGAAAACTTTGTGATTTTTTAAAAATAACACGGTCAGATGTCTTTATCTGTGGCGCCGCAGTCTGCACATGTACATAACAAAGACACGAGGTAAATAGGTGAAGCAGCAGGGGTCTGTGTTTTAAAAACCTTCTCCAGTTCCCCCTAAGACTTTCAACAATTAACTTTAAAAGACACCATTTACCACCATAAAGGACTAACTGACTCTACAGCTGACATATGTTGACCCCCACCCACCCAACACACACACACACACACTGCAGCAACACATTTATCTGCATAATTCCCAAACTCTTTCTCACCACGCTGCTCCTCATATGACCTGGGAAGGAGGCTTGCACATATGACAGCGCTCCAGAGAATAAGTGTTCCAGCGTTTGACCATGCACTCTTCCCCCTACGCTACACGGATAATGATCTCTTTGTCCCTGGGTGCCAACACACACTCTCCTACTAACAAACACATGTGCTTCCAGAACAAGTGTGTGCCTACCCCCACACAGGGCTTCACTGTATTGGCACTCAATTGACAGAGACTGAAATCAGCTCCTTTTTAGAGGTTTTGGCTGCAGATTCCTGCTGGGATGTTTAGGACAGCTGGGGGCATTTGAGGTCCTGGACACCAGATGCAGTAAAGGGTTAGATGATCTCCTGAAGTAGTCTAATAGATTTCCAAAAGTCATGGTAAAATAATTTGTCTTGTAGATAACACTGTTTTGACAACATACTGTGGGATCCTACTCATCTTTCTTAGAACTGCAATGAGTCGATTTATTAGTCAAACAAAACACCAACTACTTTCATAATTAATCTTCACACAAAATTTCACCAAAACCACTAAAACTTTATTCTCAGATGCCAGAAATGCATCACAGTGAATTATTACTAACATTACAATAATCACTGGTAGCACTCAGTGTATGAGAGGCTGTATTTACTGCAGACTCACCAGCGCTTTGAGCTAATACTAGCATGCCATCCCTATTGTCAGACTGCTGTTGTGCTCTTTTGGTAGTTTGGTTAATGACGAATGAACACACAAACAAACACACCCTGACCTGATAACAGACTTTTGCAGTATGCGTGTACCAAATTTCAGGTGATCACCTGACATAATCATAGACTGTGAATGGCACAAAACTGTGTGGCAATTACACAGCAGATGTTGTGTTATTTCTCTAGATGGGGGAAGACTGACTTTTTAGCAGCACTGGAAAGGATCGCCAAAGTCATAAGAGTTCATTCTCCGCACTATTATCTGAATCAGATTTCCATCATGATGGAGCTAGAGGAAAACGTGGAATATAACTCAAGTCTGAAAGGATTCATCTACTTGAGACAATTTAAAATTGTGCACAATCAATTCAACAGTAATTGACACATTTCTATCCCAGACATATGTCTAAGATTTGGTTATAGGCCTATTTGTTTGGCAGATATTCAGGTTTCACTTTGGGTATTGGGATATTTGATATTTTTCAATGCTGAAATATGTACCATGTCACATTTCTAATGTTACAGCAGTAATCAACATGCTTTTGTTCACCTCACTTTTGCTAATTTTCATCCATAGTGGAAGCTGATTTGCTTGTCGCACATTGAGTATTAAAGACTGATGCAGCTACAGCAACATCACCAGTTGGTTTTGTGAACTCCCGTTTTAAAGCCCAGGTTCCTCTTGCCTATGTAACCTCCTAATGTATTTAGTATCAGCTCATATGTCCATGACCAGTATTCACTCTCATTGACAGTTGCTTCAGTCGCTCGCCTGAAAACTGAGAAAAGTTTATCTTGGGTCCGCCCGCTTCACTTTTCTGGCAGTTTAACTAATATGGCCAGAAACATCTGTCACAATTCAGTCTTTACCCAGTATTGGTGGCTCCTGGTACATGTTAGTAATTCACGGTGATCAATCAGTTGGCATTACTCGTCAGTAGTGTGCGGCCTCTCCCACATCAGCAGCAGACAACCATGGACGGACAAAAGAACTGAGGGAAGTGCCGCTTTTCCCAAAGAATTTCCTGCCTTGCCTTTTCCTCCTTTCGCTGAGGCAAGCCAATGAGAGGAATTCCTCTGGGCTTGGAGGACAGAAAAGCAGGACTTGGCCCATACGGCGTTGATTTGGTGAGATTAATCTGATTCTTTTTTCCAAGAGCGACTTGTTTAAATGAGCAGCTTAATAAATGAATCTGTGCCACACTGCTCATTAGCCTTAGAGAAGGCAGTTGCTTTGGTGTGGGCTGTGTGCATCTACACGTGGGTGTAAATGTGAAAATCACAGCTATCTGCATTGGAACCATCTACAGAGAGAGCAGGTGTATCCCTACAAAAAAAATAATGCATTGATGCAGAGTTTTTTCTGAGTGACGGCACCTATCATTCAGCAGAAGAATACATTTTGTTGTATGTGCAGTATCAACAATTTTCAAACACTCAAGTCACAATCATGTTGCTAAGTGCAGAATGACATGGGCTGCTTGTGATCCTGTTCGCTCAAACTTTGTGAAATCTGTCTCCTACTATAACAGAGCATGAGATAAGTGATGAATAAGAACCAGGGAGACTTTCTTCAATAACAATCTCAAAAACAACACTTGCTATTTAAACAGCTGATGCAATAGGATCAGTCATCCTGCATAGCTTAAGGATCAGCTGGTAATATGTTTGCTATGATGGTTCTCCGTCATCTGAGCACATCAGTATTTATGTTTATGACAATATGAGCATAACACAAGTTGCCTTGAGTGACACTAAAGACAGTCTATTTGACATTTTTGACAGTGATTTCGTAAAGGTGTGCTATTTGTTGTGAAATAACAAGAGAGCAGGCCTCACCTGGTCCTCAAACTGCATGATAATTGTCCCATTAATTTGGAACCTGTTAAACTAGGAGACTGTGTATAAAAACATCTATCATTCACACACATATTGATTTGTCTTTCTGTCTGTGTCCAAACATTACAGAGGGCACAGTAAAGCAGAGGTGAGAAATTTCACACAGCTGGATGAAAAAACCCTCAGCATACTGATGGAAAATCCTATCTGCACAGGTCTCAAAGCTGAGGGAACATGTTACAACATGACATCAATTATTAATGCACTTCTCTGTGACCTGTTGCGCTTGTCATTCAACATTTAACTGTCAAGGCAAATGTCAACAACTGGGATTAAAAAACAGCACCTATTCACACATGGAAGAATGGTTTACTAATGCAATCTAAAATAATTTAACAGTTTTTTTGCAGGGAAGTATTATTGCAACCTCTATTCCAGTTATCGGTTGTGAGTAATTCAGCTTGGATTGTTAGCATACTGTCTGGCAAACAAGTCAGATCAGAAAACCTCTGCAGCAGTTCACAACTTTTGAGTTTCATGGGGACTGCTCATGTGAATAACGGTCAAAAATGAAGATGCAACTATAACCACAAAAAAAAAAAATATATCAAACTAAGACTTGCAAGGATAATGTACGACTTCTGTTGAGAAGGCGTACATTATCTTTAAAATTCTCCTCAGTTGTAGTTAACTTTATTTGTTTTTATTTTCTGTTTATCTAGTATTTAATTTATAATTTTATTTATAAGTACACCTTAAGTCCAAGTGATCATCAGCTGAATAGAACAAAGCCTGCATTCAAGGCCTTGTTGCCTCTGCAAGCCCTAATACAAGATACATAACGAATATAACAGTGAGGATCACTTGTTTTTGCTGTTATTTATATAAATGTTAGATTTGGTAAACTGTATCCAAGTGATTTGGACTATGACTAAACAGAGCTTAACCAGATATAATTGAGTAAATCCAGCAGCAGTCATTCACAGTACCTCATTCAACACAGAAGCTCAAGGCTGCATCAAATCTGTACAGTAAAATATATATGAGTATAATACCTATTATGTGCTAATAGCTATGTGTTACCATAGCAAAGTACAGGTACCCGAATCACAGAATGAAAATGAAATTTTACTGCAAAGATTTTTCCATGTAAGAGATGTGGGAGTTCATTGATTTAATGATTCTCGCCACCGGATTTCTGTGTTATTTTAAGGGACCTCTGTGTGTGTTTTAATTAGACTGTTTTTAACATTTTGCACACTTGGAATTTAACAATACAGTATTAGAAACCTCTTGATATACCTGGTTTAAACACAAAAAAATGTGGTAAATGGCAAATGGATGAGTTCTTATATAACACTTTTCTACTCGGAGCACTCAAAGCATTTTTCACAACTTGCCTCATTCACATAAACATTTATCTATGCAAGTGCTTTCTAGGTAACAGTCACACACATTCATACACAGACGGATGCTTGCAAGGATATCTGGCTTGCAGACTGAAGCAGACGGGGATTGAACTGATGTATTAGATGATAACATTTTCAGAATGTTACCTATTTAAGTGAAGGCACTCGCACACTTAAGATTACATTGGATTGTATATGGCCAACAAACTGAAAACAACTTTAACAGTCCTGATTCAGCTCTTTGAAGGAAAGTGAACTTTTAGAATGTGTACTTATGCCTAAAAATAGACACTGAAAGTGAAAGACAAAGGGGAGCACACATGTACACAGAAGCACAGATAAGAGTGCCTGTAGACAGCCAATCAAACTCATGAGCATGCCTGCAGCTGCAAAGAAACAGTCCCAAATTTACCCAGCTCACAAAAGCAAGAATAAGGAGTGCAAGCCACAATGCACCAGGGCCACACTGAAGCGGTTACAGCATACTACATAGCTGCAGGTTTTACACCAACTCTCTTAAATAAGACGACGTGATGAGGAAACTGAGTAAAAGACAATACAACACTGATCATCTTTTCACTTGCTTCAGTTTTACTCTAAACTTCAATCTGAGGTAATTGTAGACGTTCAGGTACACGCCCATGCAACATGCCCCAAAGTTCCCAGCAATAAATAAGAAAAGCAACCACTAACACTAAGTGCTGCACAGTGGTGATGCTTGCAACAAATCTAGCCCGAGTTTCAAATAATGAGGTCAGGTTATCATGTGAACTAAAAGCTCAGTCTTCAGACAGTTTAAATCCTATGTGTCAGACAGTTTTTCTACTATTGGATCTTTACAATATCAGAGAAGAGCCATCTTTAAAAAGGCCATCTCAGGGATGCAGCACTGGATGTATGCACAGTCCACCTGTTGTTGAAACTTTGTGTTTCTGAAGAGCAGCCAATCATAACTCTTTAAGGCAGGGCAGACCTCAGAGAGTGGATGAACTGAAGGGCTGCAGCAAAGCTAACTATGAATTACTTAAAAACTGAATTGTGTGAAACTCATGCAAAGCTACTCTAGCAGTCAAATGCGGGAAAAATGTATAACTACAAATCTGCATAATAAGCTTGGGTTTCAGACCCAGTGTGCAAGACTGTGGCACCTAAACAAGTGTTTCCAACACAAACCGCCCTGTAGTCATGAAGAGCATGGCAACGGGGGTGTCATTTGGGCGGAATCAAATGCAGGGTTAGTGAGACAGCCATGAGTCATGAAGCTCAATCTGATCACTGAGATTCAAACTTGTTTTTGGTTGAGGCAAGAGCAGCCAGCTGGCAAATAGATCACTGACTGGTTTGCACATATCTGACACTGCCAGGTTATGCGAAGTACAACAAACTACACAGTGGTGCATAAACCCACCATATAATGCAACTACTGGTCCCAAGAGACCCTACTGTGGCGACAAAACTTGAGCACTGTAGTGTCTCAGAGCTGACCATAAGGGATGGCTCGGGTACAGAACAATCTTTATAAGAAAATAAAATGCTAGTGTACCGAATAAAAGAGGCCACCAAATATACTTTATAAAAAGTACAAAAGGATAAGTAATACGCTTATGTGTACTTGAAAAGCATTGCAACAGTGAAGTGGCCAGATTTTCCAACTGACTTTGGCACAAATCCTTTCATCGAGCGCATAATACACGCCTTTAATCTTTAATCCCGCTTGTAAATTAGTTTGGCGCTGTTGCTGCTTGTTTTGTTTTTTTAAATCAGACCCACCTCTTCTGTGTGTTTTCTCAGTGCCTTCTCTCGCTCATACTGGGTAACGAGCTGCTCGTTGTCCTCCTTCAGCAGCTCCAGCTCCACTTCGTGCTCCTGGTTGACAGCGAACACCGAGTCCAAGTTCTCCAGCACGGCGACGACCAGCGGCATCAGCTCCTTTACCACATCCTCGTCGTATTTTTCTATGAGCCGTTCAAACTCCCTGTATATTGAACTGGCCAGACCTGAGACCCGCTCAGACATCATGGTCGAGTTGCCCGAGTCGTCCTGATACAGGACTACGTCGTCCAGCTCCATTTTCCCGACTCCACTTGCACTTCTTTCCCAGCTAACGTTAATGAGCTAGCCGCAAGCTTCGGCTGACCAGAGGCTACCCACCTTCTACTTTCGCGGCAACAACAAAACTGTGCCCCTAAAACATCGCTCGAATGTTGTTTCTCATGCAGCGAAGGCGCTGTACTTCATTAACAAAGTCCTATCCCTTAGTCGTGTGGACGGCAGACTTTAAAACCTTGCTAGCCTAGAAGCTAGCAGTACTGAAAAGTCTTTACTTGGCTCCTGATTAGTTTCCCTATCCAACAGATGGGCTTCTGCTGCTGCGTTCACGTGCTGTTGGAAAGATGGGAACAAGCGAAGTTCAACGAATTAAAAAAGTAGTAAGCGCAACATAACAGAACAAATTATTTAGCAGTTATGGAAAAACAAAACACTAAAAGGTGACAGTATAGCCCAATAGCCCTGCTAGCAAATATAGCTCGTGCTTACAGAGCTAAAAAATAATAATAATAATGGGATTTTAACTATTGCTCATATATAGTTACTTTTAAGTGACGTTTGAGGGGCGGAGAAAAAATCGTTTAAAAAACTGGTTTAAAGAAAAACACTTGTAGCTTCGTCTTCTTGCATATGCATAAAACCCAGAATTAACCCGTAATGTTCCCTTTAAAGGATATCGATAATTATTTAAATTATTTAATTGACCGGGTTAGTATTCACTTCCAACTTCCAATTCTAGCACTGCAGCACAAACAAAGCAGTTATGTAGGCGTACCATTTGATTTCCTTCATAAGTCAAACCTGGGATGATGTCGTTTGGCGAGCGTTAGTAACGCATTGAATAACCGCTCTGTCATTTCCCGAGTCAGTTTGGAAATATGAGCTCGCAGGGATCACTTGAAGATGTCATGTTGGTGACGCTGACGTCACATCCCAGAGTGGGCTGCGGGGACAGAGTGTGAAAAACTGAAAGTAAGACACTTTTTTAAAAATGAAAAGATGGTTCAATAAAAGAATGTGCCTGTCTCACCAACTCCTTTATCCACACGGTATTTTACTTTCATGTTCAAAATTTACATCCCTTTACATTTCCAGTACTATCAAGAGAATATGCAGTTGTTTCTAATGCGGTCAGTTGTGCAGTCAGACTTTCAGCCTCTCCTGCCACTGCATCACATCATCTTTTCATCCAAGCACATATAGTGACCATTACTGCAGTTTTCACAATAACAAAGCATCCTACAAAATGAGCAGAAACTTCACCCTCATTCTATCAGCTCTCCATACTGTGATCTACTTGTTAAATTATTAAGTGGATTTGGTCATGGCTTTTACCCTAGGGAGCACAAAATAGAGGTGGGATTTAAGATTATTTACAGCTGTTTCTACCTGTGAAGATCTTCTTTAACCTGCCAACGTCTGTTCCCCAAACGACCAAGGCAGATGAGGTTTCTGCCGGAGGTTTCTTCCTGTTAAAAGGGGTTTTTTTTCCTCCCACTGTCACAGAGTGCTTACTTATAGGGGGTCTTCTGATCTTTGCTGTTTCCTCTGTATTCCTGTGGGTCTTTACTTCACATTATAAAGCACCATGAGGCGACTGTTGTTGCTATATGGCACTAGTTAAGCAAAAATCAACCGAACTGAATGTGTTTACAGGACAAATTTATCCAATTTGGAACAGAAAAAAAAAGTGTTTTTAGGGATATGTTGTTAATTTCTTTTTGATTTATGGTAAACACTTCCATAAAAGCAACCTTTTATACCAAACATCAAAGTTTAACACATTTTATGTTTCTTTCTGTCTTTATGTAATATATAGCCTTAAGTATAGCATTAATGCAGAGGTTCTAAAAAAGATAGATAGATAGATAGATAGATAGATAGATAGATAGATAGATAGATAGATAGATAGATAGATAGATAGATAGATAGATAGATAGATAGATAGATAGATAGATAGATAGATAGATAGATAGATAGATAGATAGTAGTTAAAACTCTTTATTACTGCTTACACTGAACTCGTTGCCTTTCAAATGAGCTGTCTGCATTACATAACAGTCATACTTTTTTTTCTTGAATTTGTGTTTAAAGTTAAAAATAGGGTAAGAACTAATGCCTCCTGGCCTGTTCATAATTACATCCCCCCAACTGACTCCTGTGGCTTCAGTCCGTGGATTAATCCCATTGTTAAGCCTTATAAAACTTGCTGGCGCTAAGATCAACAGGCTCCTCTCACTGAGAAATTCATTGTTTATTCAGAAGAGGGAAAAAAAATGAAAGAATAAAAAAGGTGTGCTTCACAAAAGAGTTTAATTGCATCCAGGAGTCCAATGCTTTCTATTGAGGATTTGAGATTGTTATGCAGGCATATTATAATATAATATATATATATATCACCTGAAATGAGCAATATCCATGGCAAGTAAACAGGTTCCCACCTTTTGTTTAAGTACAATCTTTCTACTTCTTACACCAACACATTTATGTCAAACACCATGCACTATTCAAACTGCACTGAAGAAAAAAAATCTCACTGTAAACAAGCTGCGCTCATCACCGTGTCTCTCAGCTTGGTTTCTGTAATGCATAGGCACTGTTCAACCTGATGTCTCAAGACATTAAACACAGGACAAGCTAACCACAGCTACTACACAATGAAGGTGTGAATCTGGTACTGGTTTCTGTGGTGAAAGCTACCCTTATATCACTCTGACTCAGTCTGCTCTCACTCTTTGAAGAGAAAGAAGATAAGAAAGGAGGGGGCAGCCTCTTCCAACCACACACCGCTCACACAGACACAAAAATCAACAACACCGGCATCACGGTAAAAACTGCAGCACTGTCAAATATTGTACACAACGCACATTCAAAGATCATGGCATTCAGTTGTTCAAGGAGTAACTCAAAGTCAAAATACATAAAATTATTTGATATAAATCATTAAAAGTGCAATTAAACAAATGAAACTTGTGCTCCAGAGAGTTTCTCTTTACAAATAAGGTTCCCTCCATGGCAATCATAACAGGCAGCTCTCTACGCTTTCACGTATTCTCTGATCAAATACTTGTATATTTGAAATCTTTGAAATTTCATAAGGCTTGGAGCCAAAATATGAGGAAATGGTGTGATTACAGGCCACGCGAACTACCTGAAGCAGTCCTTTATCAGGCATCGACAAACAGAAAACAAATGATCGGCAGGTGGTTTAAACATTGCGGAGGCTGGGAGTGAAGACACAAGGAATCAGTCTCTATGGTACATTTCAGATAGCGTTGTGCTGGCTGTCGCTTAAAGATGAAGGGCACAGGGAAAAGGGCTTGTCCTTGGTCAGAGTGCCGAGTGCTCGGAGCACAATGTCGGGCATGTGATCCGTAAGCATCCTGGGGCTGATCAAAATACTCCGGAATGCCATTTCATTTGACCAGTCTGCACGGTACCGGACCTGGGAAAAGCAGGATCTAAGGAAAATAGAGGACAGAGTGAGCAACTAATTTATGTGCTTTTCTCTCATAACACTATGCGCATCTAAAATTATTAGTTAGGGTTAGGGGTTATAATGAACATGAACACGAGAAAGCCTAAACACAGTTCACAGACTGTAGATAAATAATGGAAGTAGCTTGCTTTAAAAGAATGGGGGTATTTTTTCTAATGTCCAGCAGGGGGAGACTCCTCTGGTTGTAAAATGAACTGCATAGGAAAACTGCCCTCAGCTCCTTTGATCCATGCCATCAGTAAATATTTTTCTGATGAGTTTATGTCTTCAGTTTCCAGTTTCAAGTCTTAATAAATGCAACACGATGTTGACTTTGGACATAATTTCTCTCATTAGTGTCCCAAAGAATTCGAATGGTCTATGCACAATCGTACTCCATCAGTATGCAGTAACCCTTGGTCCTTCCCCCACACATCTAGTTTGAAACACTAGCATAGTGATCAAAAATACTCAACTGGTCCTCATATGCTAAGCTAGCAAAATTGCCATTGGGTTCCCTAATTGCTTTACTGTTGATGGGGATATGAAGTACTTTTGAACCGCAAACCAGTCAGTGATCAACCAAGAATGTGTCTAGAACTTTTGCCTTTCAACACTCAACACTTGGGAAGTCTGCTGTGAATCTGCTCATTGGAAACATGAAACATTTGCAGACCCACCTCCGTGTCGGCCCATCTTCTGTGATATGCAGAATGCGTCCTGGCAGGAAGAGAGGCAAGTGTGCAGGTGTGTGGGCGGGTGATTCATCCGATCCCAGGCTCTGATAGGAGGATGAGTGGCGAATGATTAGAGACTCCTCTCCCAGGAGGGGCTGGCTAAGCTCTTGCTCCCTCCTGTTATCCATCTCAGTGGGGCAGTCATCCGGGTCTCCGCCAAACAACTCATACCAACATCCCTGCAGCAGGATGCGGTACTGCAATGCAAACATGAAAAAGGGTCCAGAATTCACAAGTGCAACTTCAAGATATTTCCAGATAGTCTAAAGACATAGGGCTATATGAAGGGTTCTTACTTTGGGTTTATTGCAGTTTGAAACTATTTTCAGTAGCTTTCTCTTCAGATCCTCCATGTTTGGAATGCTCAGTCTTAGCGGAAAACAAAACAAAACAAACAGAGACAGTTGACTGATTATAAGGTTGTCTGTGCAACATTCATAAAAACTCAAAAGATCACATTTGTCTCCAAACATTCACTAAAACAACTTGAGAAACTGGAGATTTTGTGTCGTACTCTAGTCCATCCATGCTTTTTTCCCCCCTAGTGACAGGTGGTTTCCTGGGGGTCACTGACCAGTCAGTAGGCCTGTGTCATTGGGGCTTTAGCAATCATTTTCCCAGCAAATGTCATCGAACTTCAGCAACCACTTTCAATCAAATGGGGAATATTCCTTTTATTTTTTTCCCTGGTGGCTCATGAACCCTTTTTATTGCTCGATGAACTGGTTTGAAAGAGGACTACAGTGAAAGATCTATGTTGGGTGGTAGCAAAATGTCTAAATTCACAAGCTGACATTTCCCTTGAGTAGCTTATAATCATAGGTGTATAATTAAAAGTGACATGCTTTTGAGAGTGACTTGTTGGGGTTGTTTTGTTTTTTTGCCTGTGCTGTCCAGCAGTGTAGTAATCAGAATTGTTGTCTGAAGGCCAAACAAATTTATTTCCCCAAGTGGACCATTACGGCTTTTGCTATACTGGTAGATTTTTATAAGGATTTTTTTTATTATTATTATTTTGAGTTAATATATTTTACAAATAGGGAATATTCTTTTTCCCCCTCACATTTTTTCCTAGATCAAATGAGTGTGGATTGGATTTTTTTTAACAAACAAACAAACAAATAAAAAAAACTCTACCATCAATATTATTTTTGAAAAGTCTGGAATTTATTTTACTGTTTGTTTGATCTTTGTACTGGTAACCCAGAAGTGGAAAAAGTTTATGATTAGAATATGTTTTAAGAAAAAAGGAAGTTACAGCCTAAAAAACTTCAGGTTATATTCTTCACATGAAACTTAATTCCTAAAGAAATTATTATTATTATCATCATCAGCATCATCATTTTCAAAGGTTCTCTTACCATAATACAAAAACAAATTGTTGGTAGAGTACAGGGAAGAAAATACTGATGAATCACAGACTGACGTGTGCGCTGTTTGTGAAAGAAATTTAGTAATGTACCCACTTATCTGTTATAGCAGATATACTGCTAACAATATGAACAGACAGAGCGATGGTAATGCTGCTGTGACGTCGTTATTTCACAAAATTAGCTCATAAAATAACTTGAAAATAAACAGCTACATTAATTAGCCAAATTAGCTGATGTTACTTACTTAAGATAGGAATTTGCTACTTTACACTGCAAGGAGCTAGTCTATGTTAGCAGGTGAGCTAGCATTAGTTAACAATGACATATTGCTAGTGACTGAACTAACTCTTCCTCGTTGTCTTACTTATAGGATGAAAACAAACATCACTTTTTCTTTTTTGTCCTGATTTGAAGTTGGTTTGAGACTAAGTGGACAGAGAGAACAGGCTTCTTAGATTCTAAATATTTCAAGTACGTAAAATAAAAACACTCATGGCTGTTATATTACTTGATCACATTTTTGATTCCTTAATATTTAGATCACTTTAATGGCATCATGTATATAAATACATGATAATATATTATTAGAAATCAACTTAGGGGAAATACTACAGAGTCTGAAAATGTTACGTTTTTTTAAAACATGTCACCATCTGTATTTTTACAGATGGTGTTTACATTGTTAGATATAGAAATTTGAGTTAAAATATTAACGAAGGCTTAGAAAGTAAAGGAGTGTGTCAGTTACACTTGTATTCTCCTATGTGAGTAATAACAGGGTAGAGCCAAATATAGAATCTCCATCATGCAGCAGTCTATAATAGTTTCACCACAGAACATTCATGCAGGCTTTTTGAAGACAGCACTGCTGTGTGCTAACACACAAATATACACGACCTTTATTGATCCACTGTGAACACTGAAAATCAGTGTCACAAGCATCTATTCAGCATCACATACATACTGACTATGAGCTCTGAATTTAGTTACTCAATACATTCTGTTTCCTAAGAAGTAAATAATGTAAAGAGCTTTCAGTGTTACCTGGGAACCAGATCCTTTCCCAGGACCACTGAGACCACAAAGTCCTTGGAGTAATCAGCTAAAGCTTTACTGCACACAGAGAGGAAGTAGAACAAAAAACACATTAAGAAAAGTGTCCCATACCTGACAGTATACAAGCATAATCAACAGTTCTATTTAAATATGACATTACATACATCACATTAGCTGTGTGGCAGAGCAGTTTTTCTAATTACTGCTCAGCCACCCAGCTTTTCCACCAGATCTGTCCACAGACAGCTGCCTGTAGCTGCCAAACCCGTTTAAAATTGGTCCTGACCTCAGACTTTGTCAGCCTTACCTTAGGAGGCCCCCTGGTGGAGAGAATGCATAGCACTGCAGGGTGGGGAAGGAATTGCGCAAGAGGATAGCCAGCACTGAGGCTGCACCAGCACCCAAACTGTGACCGGTGATCACCAATTTATACTCCTATGAAAAACAGGAACACAAACACGTCATCTGTGTGGCTTCAAACAGAAGAAGGGAGATAACTGCCCGTGTGCACACACATACAAAGCAGAGCTGTTATTTTTCCATATAGGAGGGAAAAAAGCAGGCCAGTTTTATATTTTCAAATTATCTCACAAATAAAATCTTGTGTTGAGTTTCCAGCTGAAACACACATTTAAGCTCTGTTAAAAACTGCAATCAAACCAACTTTGCAGCCACTTCAAATTTTAAGCCACTTTTCTGAGAATTCACAAGTGAAAACTTCAGAAAGTGTTTTTTTGGCTAAATTTTCAAGGGTGTTGACATCACCACGTGGGATAACAATGAACATTACATTTGAAATTCTCTGCACTCAAGGTTGCAAAACTGAGAAGGCTGAGTTAGAGCGAATTAGGTGCGGTTTGCAAGTTTAACTGACAACTTATGGTGACACTGTGAGACACATGCAAATTCTTGATAATCGCCGTATCATATATGGTTTTACCAACTAGTTATCATGAGCATGTGAAGCTTAGCTGATGCCGCAGAATGAATTCAAAGGAGAATATACTTTGAGTAGTAAAAATGTTTTTTCCACCAAGAATATGTGCAACAACCTACTAACAACTTCCTGATGTTGAAAAAAGTTGTTTTTCCTTCATGTTGGGCTTGGTTTGGCAGCCACAACCCTGTGATTGTTCTCTTGGATCTTGCATCACATGTTTTAGCAGATTAAAAAGCAGAACTGTTATAAAGCTTTAAGTTAGTATAAGTGGATTGAGCACATTGGATAATTTAATCATTCTTTATTATATGACTACATTCAAAGATACCATTGACTCTTAAGGAATCATGTGTTGAAGATGAGTCTCGTTTCACAATGTAGGTAAAAAGGACACCTTTGAGATCACATAACTTGTTTTGACCAAACACCAATCCCCCATTGGGATATGGCCCCTGAGAGTTTAACCAAAATGGGGGGTTTTTTTCTTTTTAATGAATTATCAGAAAACAGCTCAAACATCCAGGATAGCAGTGTTTGTTTTCTTTTCTTCTTGACATTAAATTGGTGCAGTTTTTTATACAAGTCCTGTGACACTGATGTTCAGGTGGTTATGAGGAAAAAAAAACTGTTTTTGAGTCTTGAAAATGTTATGTTGCTCTCTCTTGTGGCCAAGCATCAAGGATCACAAATGGTGGAAAAATTATGCAAAATAAAAAGCACAACATTTGGACACACCCTTGTGTACTTCAAGCACCCGTAACTCACAATGACTTTATAAATAAAACTGAATTGAATTTTATGAAGTGTCAATTCACAAGAACAGTCGCCTCAGGGTGTTTTATATTGGAAAGACCCTACAATATTAGAATAAAAAAACAAAAATCAAATGACCCTCTATTAGCAAGCACTTAGCGACTGTGGGAAGGAAAAAACCCCTTTTAACAGGAAAAAAACAAACAAAAACCCCAAAAGAAAACTACTGATTCTCAGGTGGTTCAGTGGGATGTACTGCCTGATCTTTGATGAAATGATCCAGCTGTGATAAAACTAAAATAACCTAAAGTGCAACTGAAAGGTAGCCTCTGCCCCAGTTACATTTCTTACCGGTGCAATGGAGAAAGCCTGGTTCAGGATGCCATCGTTCACCAGCCTCTTGTAGACGTAACCCGCTGCCTGGCTGATGCCCTGCAGGAGACACAGTCACCTGCTGAATCTGGCAGAAACCTCAACAATGACAACCTTGGAGAACTCTATTTAAATGAATGTTCACCTTGTGGGCGTAGCAGGCTCCCGACACTCCTTCTATAGGCAGGTTCTCACATTCAGCAGACAGGTCTGTGAGGACATCCTGCAGGAGACATGAAGTTTAACTCTCGTGTGGATAAAAATCATTCAGCTCCTTCCTAAAGAGCCAGACTCATAAGAAGAAAAGTTAAATTAATCCAAATCAAATCACCATTTCACCTACATCACTCACATGTGTCGACACTCAATGATGCAAACACACCTTCTTTCACTTCAACATTTTTTTTTTGTATAAGTGCTATTGAGTGAGTGCTGAAGGGTCACATGGCATCAGATCAGGACATGAGACCTATATTTATCAGTCTATCCTTTCACTGACTTTTCACTTCGTTGCACACAAAAAGAGGGAAGTGATACTGAAAATTAAGAGACAAGAATAGACAGTAAGCATTACAAATGTGGCTCTGAGCTTTAACTTGATGCAAAATCTGAGTGTATTCTTTGGATTTTGTATCTGCCACACAGAAAAGGCCAGTACAAAAACTGCTTTTTCAAAATATGAACAAAGGGAATGTCCACTATTAATTTGATGGTGGATAGCTCTGTTCTCTCAGAGGGATGAAAAAGAAAATGAGTTGAAAATACACATGGGTTAGCCACTTAAAGTCTGTGTATGAGGAAAGCACCACACATGGATCAGTCATGATTCTAAAATCACCACCATATAATTGTATTGTTTCATATCTCGTGCTGCCAGAAAAAGACTTCTGAAGGTGTCCTGTGATATAAAGCAAGGACACAAAGGCAGATTGGTGGAGTTGGAGTACATCTGAGAGTCACATCAAAGCCTGCCAGCAAGTAAACACAAGACAGGAAACCTCATGTCTAGCTGGTTAGTATCAACTTTCAAAATAAGAATGAGAGGGCTGTCTGTGGGGAAGGCCAGAAAAGAACAAAGATACAAATTGCTAAAAAAAGTAACAATCCATACTTAGACAGCTGATACCCCATACTATTTTTGGCAAGGGAAAAGAGGGGAAAAAATAGGTCGCAACTCACTTTCAGTGAAAGAGTTCCTCTGACAGCCACCAGAATCGCCTCCCTCTTATGGTCCAGAGCCACAAAGAAGGGGATCTCATAGATCTGCAACATACCACGTGTGCTTAGATGTGCTGTCGTGAGGCTGGAGGTGGCCTTCAACTTGAACCTTATGTAATGTAAATGGCGAGTGAAACCCCCACCTGGTTGTGGAAGCTGACGTGGATAAAGTCTCTGTACTGCAAACCAGTGGTTTGTAGGATGGATGAGAAGTGGCAGCCGAGGTGATCTCCTCCAACGATTTCGTCCTCGGCTACGCGACTCCTGCAGCTGAAACACGTGCACGCATTAGGATTTGGGTTACTTGTCTCACCAAAGGTTCCGCTGATTCCAACACGCACAGCACCTTACCAGTCTCCACTGAGCTTGCATGGACCGGTAAAGAGGTTGGAGTAAATGTACAGCGGCCAGCCGTAAGCCGCTGCAGCAAACTGCATCCAGTGGGTGGCTTTCTCCAGCTCGCCCTCCAGATCTTCTCCCTTGAAATGGTAAAAGACAAATAAGTAGGACTCTGCTTTGCTGGTTTCACAGCATGAGCTCGACTTCATCTACATGAATCATGACTTACTACAGGAGAGGAAGGGCTGTGAGGGACTACGACATCTGGATCTCTGCTTCGCTCCATCTTATCCTGCTCCTGGTGCAGCAGAGCCAAACCAGCTGCTATGTCACTTGGAACCAGATCTGTGTCCTGCAGCATGACAGAGAAGATCTCACAGTGGGTTTTGCATCAGTGGAAATTATATTCGACGCAGCTTATTTTAATGTTAAATACATTGTTTTTTTCAGCCTGTATTCTGTTTCGTTTCAGAGATCTCTTACAGAGAAGAAGCTGCTGAAGAGCTGAGCGATGCTGGAAAACGCTGCCCGGGAGCTCTCGTCCTGCGGCAGGCAGCAGCATAGGAGCCGCAGCCTGCTCTCCCACACTTTAACAGCGAGTGAGCGAGCCGTGGATAGAAACTGGGTGCCCTCGCTGCTCTGCATGTCTCGCACTCCCAGCGGCTCCATGGCAGGAGGCTGAGGACGAGGGTTTCCCAGTGGGTCAAAAACAAACACTACGCCCACGGCCGTGAACAGCAGGATGATCCAGCTGTTGCCACAACAGAAACAAGTGGAAAAAAAAAAGGTTGATCAAAGCAACGTAACTAATTAACTAGTTCAATAAACCAAAATCCTCACACCTGAACAACCTACCTGGCGACAACTGCCGAGATAACAGCTCCTACCGTGGCAGGATCACAGCCACGGCCATCATCCGACACCCAGACAGCTCCCAGACAGGCCCACACCAGCTCAGGGACATACAGTACCGCTCGCAGGTACACCAGCACAGGCATAGAGCGACGCGGGCCGGGGTTTGTAATGGTACCTGACAGAAGAGCAAAAATTAATGCACACTAAAGATACAGACAGAAGTTTCCACAACAGACAGGCAGATCTTTAAATGTGCAACATATAAGAGTGTTAGTTTGGAAACGTTCAAATCAGTAAAATTGTTTCTGCAAAGAGCCAATCACCAGCCAAACCAGAAAACATTTGAGCCAATCACGTTGTTGCACTGATGCATCCTATGGTCTGCGACAGTTTTAACTGTTTTAACTGATATCATCTAAAGTTAGTATTCTAACCAGCTATCCCTTAGCCAACATCTTTTAGAAAACGCAACTTGATGCGATCAGTCAGCTCTCCGCCCAACATGAAGAAGGAAAAGGCAGGAGAATTAAATCAAAATATTCTTCACAGCTGTCCTTTCTCACATGTAGCACACAGCATGAAAATGTGCGCTTCAGAAGTATCCACACTACTCCAAATTCTCCATTAGATTTAAGTCAAGAAGCTGCCTGAACAGAGCATGCAGGGAGCTTACAGGATGCCCACTCGCTAGCTGCTCTATTCCCACATCATATGTACTCTGTACTAGGGAGCTAGCCAGTAAAAGACTACTCATATCTGAATGACTGCAGTGATACACTCCTCTGTTGGGCATTTTCTAGAAAAGTGCAGGTGTGGAAAAAAAAACAAAAACAAAACACACCCCTTCTCGAGCACGGCCTAATGCATGGGTTAGGATTTGCCAATTTTTCCCATCAGAAAACTCTTACACAAGAAAAAGGAGATGCTCAATATATGTTGCTAAAGAAGCAAACGGGAAATGACTCAATGGCATTGTTCAGTTTAGGGTTCACTTCAGTTGATCTAAAATGCTGCTGCAAGAGTACTGACAGGGACTAGAACGAGAGAGCATATTTCTCCGATACTGGCTTCTCTTCATTGGCTCCCTGTTAAATCCAGAACTGAATTTAAAATCCTGCTCCTCACATTCAAGGTCTTGAATAATCAGGCCCCAAATTATCTTAATGACCTTATAGTACTGGGTATAGCATCACCCAATTAGAGCTCTTCGCTCTTAGACTGCAGGCTTACTTGTGGTTCCTAGGTTGTTCTGTTACAGTTCAGTCATTTTCAGGTTAAGGTTGTGGCCCTTGTGTGTGCACTAAGGAGGCAGACCTCTAATGAACCCCAACTAATTTACCTTGAGCACTGATGTAGACAATAGCACACAGTGAGAGGATGATGAGTGCCAGCACAACCAGCAGTCCAACCAGGTAGCTATGAAGAACTGCTCTCCCGTTACATTCGAAGTGACCCTTGTGATAAATGAATAACACCATGGTGCCAATCCACCTGGAGAAAGACAACAAAGTCAGTGATATTAATGCGCCGAGTTAGGCAGGCTTAGGTTAGCAAAGGTGTTTCAGTATTCACGAGAGTAATCAACACACCAAAGTATACGGATGAACAGTTCAAAGGAGCCCGGGAAGACCAGATCGTCGCTGGCTATCCCCCAGCGCCGACCAAACACCACCATTCCAGGCATTTTGCAGGTAAACAGCGGAGATCTCTCACCGAGGATGGCTTCGCCGCTACACAGTGGACAGGCTTCTCTTGAGCAACACAAAGTTCACGTCATGCATGACTTCACTGACAAAGCAACAGCCAACCCAGCTGGCAACGATCTTCACCCACTGGTGTCTCATCAAAATTCCAACGTTGCATAATTATCCCATACGATCTAGACCCCACACCGCTAACTCCACCCTGGCGCGTGTGTCAGCTACACCCGACAAGGCCGACCTGTGACTCTGTTGTTCTAAGACGTATGCGACCTGCTGGCACTTGGTTTGGCTAGCATTAGACCGTGCAACTAATGCTGTTAATGGGACAGCCTGCAGGATGTTACGCGATTAGCATCTAACCTTAGCTAAAAATACTATCGAGCTATTCCGAGAAACTAAATAAAAATACCAATGACAAGGACTATCTACTTAGCTAGTAATGTGTCAGCATATTACTGAGTACGTCATGTCGCCTGATAAATGTTAGGGAAACAAAAAAACGGATACATTTGAGTAGGTTTGGGTTTGTTTTGTCAGGAAAATTAGCAGTGTCCGTCCGCATATGCCTTCCGGTGAAACAGGGACAAACTAGAGTTCCGGTTTCTTGTTCACCATACAGACAGAAATATAGCTCTCTTCTGTTGAGAGTTTCCAGCTGAAGCACGATTTTATAACATGAGATACTGGAGGGAGTATTGTCGATACCTATACCGATACAGATACTTTTAACTTAAAGGCAGCTTAAGAGCAGCATGACATGACTTATGAGCTAAATTATCATCAACCTGTCAAAACACGTTTTTAATGACTGTTCATTATTATTTGAATGCCTGAATAGTTAATAGGTAATCAGTCTTCTAAAGCAACAGCTATCACAAAAATAAAACTTTATCTTTATTATTAGTTAATGTTGAAGTGTGACTTACTGAGAGGACCAGTATTTACACAGACATGTCTCCTTTCTGATGTGTGTATGTATCTAAGTATAGATCCTATCGCACAGTATCGATCCAATACATATGCCAGTGTTGGTATTGATTCTACCAATATTTGGATACCACTACTAGTAATGGCTGCATGGTACAAATGGGCTTCCTTCTTTGATTTCTCAAGAGTATTTTATACAATATAGCTGCTCCTACTGAGAGAGAAGCTACGGGAAATGCCAGAAACATTATCCCACCATCTCTTGGATTACTGACTGCCTGACAGATTTTAGATGAGTAAATTATCATTTTGCAACGTTGCCACAGGGGGCGACGAAGATTATGTGTGTGTGTAATGTATGGCTTCAATTCAATTTTATTTTTATAGCGCCAAATCACAACAACAGTCGCCTCAAGGTGCTTTATATTGTAAGGTATAGCCTACAATAACAGGGTCAATAAATCAATCAATAAACACTGTCCTGTGGAGTTTATGGTCTTAGTCATTAGTTATAGTTCTTATTTAGTTCCTCATGAAGAGTTAAACTGATTGTGAAAAAGACTGGGCATGTTTTAGAGCATGGTGATTTTAAGACTCTTACATATGAGCATGCAGTGTCCTTCATTCCTAAATCAGAGCCACCAATTAAAATCAACTAAAATAGATAAATAAATAAATGTGGGGAAAAAAGAGCTTCAGGTCAATATATGATGAAACCATCGATGATCAAAAAAACCTTGACAGCTTACTCTGATCCATGTTCAATGTTTTATTACAATAGTCCAAATATAACAAATCCTCTTTAAATCTTTCAAGATAAATATTACTTAAAAAAAGACCAATTTAATAGCTCATCTTCAGATCTCTCAGGATAAATATTAGAGAAGGGGGGCAATCATAAATTGAGGCTTGCCATTAAAGAAATCCAGTTTTTGTCATTCGCTGGGGGCAAAGTTGTCACCAAATCTCTTTTTTACAGCAGAAGCCATGGAGGACAGCCTCTTCCGGACACCATCACCCTTTCTGTTCATCAAAGGTGGAACCGGTTTTCTGTCGTCCTGTCTGTTTTCATCAGTGTGACGTGGTTTCACATCTCTGAACGGAGCAACCTTGAATGACCTCTTGGAGAAAAGCCTCTTCAACAGGTTGTCAGGTTTCTGTGCATACGCTGTAAGTCGTGTTTTCAGTCCTTCTGCAACAGCTGCTTCAAAGGCAACATCCCCAGAGTCCAGGGCAGCTAGCAGAAGGTATTTGGAGCCAAACTGTGTGCAAAGGTCTTTGTAGATGGGGATGAGCACTTTGTCAAAGGCTTTTGGGTCAGTAAACCGTAAGTCAAGAGGGGTCCCCGCTCTCACACGTGCCTCTAATTTACTCAAGTCCACATTGCTTGTTGGTGTGTGGGTCTTTATCTCAATGTGAGCCACCAACTGCTCGATAAACAACTTGAGGAAAAGCCTTTCCTCCTCTATCAGCTCCTCTGAAGAAGCCGTGCCACAATTAAAAGGTCGTGGAAGTGTATTTGGACGATCTGAGACGTTTGAGCTCTGCAACGGAGGGCAAATGATGTCTTCCAATTCTGGCTCGATACATCCAGGTAAAGACATCTGCAGCCTAAAATAAACAATTAAAAATGATTAAGAAAACCAAATAAGTATATGCTCATAATTTCAATTTCTGGGTGTACTGATGAGTTTAGACTTGTGACTTACACATGTGACACATCTCGCAGGCATGGGGTGGCAATTGTTTCACAGTCCAACTGAGCAGGCCCCAGTCCTCCAGCTCCATCAGAGGGAATCTAAAAAAGAAAGACAACCACATTTCAGCAAGCAAGAGATCTCGAAAAGCTCTCACTTTTAAATCATCACCTTAAAATCAGCCGCTGCTTCATGCTGCCGCTCACGAACCAAATCTGGGAGCAGGCTGCATTGAAACACCACATATAAACCCATGTGACACCGTGTGCTAAGATTATATAGCAGAAATAAATAAAGACTACATTTTTTATTTTCATTTTTTCATGTAAGAAGTCAGTGTTACTATGGCCCCTTTGATGGGGGCAAATGTTTTTGAGATGGATTAAAAATACATGAGTCAAGAACACTTTTTGTCTTACAGTAAATATAGATAACAGATATAAAAATATATTACTACATTAAAATCATGTTAACAGAATCATGCAATAAGATCACATAGACAATATATATATATATATGATTTTTTTTTTTTAAGTAACCAAAACTTTTAAATAAAGCTTTCGTTGCTATGGGGGCATTTGTTTATTTTTTTGCAAATATTCTACTGTTTCTATTGTTTGAGATGAGTTAAAAGTACATTTTACTGAAACAGATGAGTCTTACATTGATGCAGACAACAGATGTTAACAGAAGTTGCAATATTACCAGATTTAATAACAGACCATAACAGAAATACGCAAAAAAATCGTGTAAAGACCACATTTGAATAATTATTTAAAATGAAGAGAAGCAAAATCCCTCACATGTTCTTCTTCATTTTTAGGTATCATTTTAAATTTAAATGTAGTGACCGTTTGATGGCAATGCCATTAATACAAACAAGATGCCTGTAGTTGTTTGCTAGCTAGCAACCCTGACATTACCATGGGTTGTTCATATTCAGTTTAAACAAATAACCTAGAGATACAATTAATTTACGTAAGTTTAAGTTTACAGGTATCTATAACCTTTAGGCAGCAGAAGAAACATACTAAATATCCAAAAAAGTTCCCTCCTTATCTCATAATCACTTATAAAGGATTTTATCGAAAGACAAATATGAGTGGCCCTATGTTTTGGTTCAAATGTGTGCGATAAATCAAAGTGTGTATCTTTTACCTTGTTCATTTTAGAGCCGCTGTTTAATTTGAGCAATTCAGCACTTTGTCCAAAAGGTAAATTTCTCCTTCTGTCAGTTTTGCACAATCTGCACTTTTTCCAGCTATCCGTCTCCTCCGAGTACTTTCCACAACGAAGGTCAGTGAGAAAGTGAGATCCGTTCCATTTGCGTCATTTATAAAAGGTCAGGGTCGCCTTCCAGATACCTCGGAACCCTACTGTCAGAACCTAGTTCAGACTAAAGCGGGAAAAACAGGATTTGTTCGTCGCAACAGGTTACATGGTAAAATGCCAGCTAGTGGAGCCATTAAACAACCTCAGGCCTCTGCATCATGTGAGTTGATATTGTATTGATAATTTATGTGTAGATGGTAGTGGCGCGATCTTTCTTTCTCGTAATTGAATACATAAAAAATTGACATTTGCACGTGTGGTTCCATGGTGTAATGGTTAGCACTCTGGACTCTGAATCCAGCGATCCGAGTTCAAATCTCGGTGGAACCTGACTTTTTCTTGATGTTTCTGCTTGCAAACATGTGGACCAAACCCAAATGTAAATTAACATGTATCTCACTAGCACACACACACAGCTTTAATACTACTACTAAACCCCGACGTTTGGTGTGGAGTATACCAGCACACATACATGTCCTACCGTCACGAGACGCAGCAACAGCTACACGACGTTCTTTCGACCGTCGTGAAGACGTCACTCCAACATGGCGGCCTCCATTGCGCGACGTTCCTATGTGTTTTGTCGTTGTGTAGGAATAAACGTGATAAGGCAGCATGTAACATTACGGAATGTACTGAGACACACTAACAACACTTTTCAGTCGAGTGTTAGTTACGGGACCCGAGAGACAGCCGGCACACAGGTCAGTAAAATAAACGCGGACAGTTTCTGGCTTTCTGTTGTAGGAAGAATGCCTCTAAAAAGTCCCTTAAAAATTGACTAGTTTACCTACCTACTGTTTCCGAATAAAGCTTATTGGACGTATTGAACTTAGTGTATCCTAGGGTGTGTTTAGTTTGAGTAGTTTAAGTTGTTGCCATCGAGAAACACAGGTTTTATTTTGACTTTTTTCAGGAAACCCAAGTTCACATTCCAGTAGGTAAGGACAAACAAATATATTTTCAAGAGGAATCACATGTCATGTCATTTATACGGTGTATTAATCCACATGGTCTTGTGTTATGCATTAGAACGTTTGACGGTATCTTACAGCAGAAGCAGCGGTCCTGGGGGTCAGCATGTCAACAAAGGTTACCACAGTTTAATTTTAAATGAAAAATAAATGCTTTCTGGTGCATAATTAGTGCATAACATAGTCCATGTTAATAAGATAGTCTACCATTTTCAATCCACAGTCAGCACAAAAGCAGAAGTCCGATTCCATGTGCAAACAGCAGAATGGATCCCAGAAGATGTTCGGAAAAAAATCCTTGAAAAGGTTTGTTTTCACATACAGTGAGTTAAGAAATATGTCTGACTTGTTGATGTCAATTTCATTCATTTCTACTCTTGCATCACAGTTAACAGAAAATACAGTTATTCTCTTTGCAGTTTTTCTTTTAACTTTTTAATTTTCACCCCTCACTTTGATGTTGCTGTGCAGAACAAAACCCGAATCACTAAGGCCGGGGAACTGCTGGTGACCTCAGAGCTGAGTAGGAGTCAGCAGAGAAACCTTTCTGACTGCATACAGAAGATCTCTGCCATCATAGCAGAAGCCAGTGAGAAGCCCCATGAGCCAACAGCTGAAGACATCGCTCTCAGGGCAGCAAGGTACTGCTTAGAGTGGCGTTATTTGGTTGTTGATCTACTTTTAAAATGGCTAAATTTGACCTGAAATGTGTTGTGCAGGTTGGAAAAGAGGAACAAGGAGCGCATCAGAAAGAAGAAGATTCATTCAGCTACCAAGCAGAACAGACGTGTGGATTTTGATTAAGTGGATGACTGTTATACTTCTCCCTCCTGCGATTTAGTGGCTATAATAATCAATCCTGTGATTTTATACTATTTATTAAGTGGTTGATGTACATATTGGGTTTTTGTTGTTGTTTTTGTTGTTGTTTGTAAAATAAACACTGAAAGCGTTTCATACTAAACACCAACAATGTTTTAAGTGAAGACTACTTTTAACTAAGAATGCTACTTTAACACACTAGGTTCAACGACACGTATAAAATGACGCTTATAGTAATAATAAACAGCACTTTGTGGAAGAGAGCAAAGCCAAGGGTTATTCTTTCATGAAAAAACAAGGCTTAGCAGAGGATGGTTTCGATCCATCGACCTCTGGGTTATGGGCCCAGCACGCTTCCGCTGCGCCACTCTGCTGCCAACGATAAAGGGAGTGATCATTCTGTATTTAACTCAATGTTGTACAAGCTTGCTAGTTTTTGTTACATTAGTGTCCTAATCTTAAAGAATAATCGTTTTCGCTAGTAAGTTAAATAACCATAACGTTCGCGTTCGCTTGGACGGATACCATCAATCATTATTAGCTTCAGTAGGAGTTCCGTTTCACATACACAACATCTTCATTTCGTTTTGCTTACAATTTTAACATTGATTCAAGGACACAAACATTTCAAAAAACTGCTGTCGTTTGGTGGAAGGTTAGCTGTCTAAAAAGCAACTGAATCGAAAGCGAATTTGGCGGCTGCGACGTAAGCAAAAGTCGACCACGAAGGGACTCGAACCCTCAATCTTCTGATCCGAAGTCAGACGCCTTATCCATTAGGCCACGCGGTCAGATTGATAGACGAAGAACCTAACTATATCCAAATACCTAAATATATAACTATACGACGTCGGTACTTTACTTTCTACCATTATTTCAACCTCTATTACAACACAAATGATGTTATACCTTGTAGAACAACAGCGTTTTATCCTTCAGGCATTGTCCCAACAAATCAAGCCGTGCAAGTACAGTAGCTGTTGATGAGAAAACCTTCCCTGTACTCATAAAATGTGCTAAAGTCTTGTGGTTTTTTTACTACTCCAATAATACATCAGCTAAAGTCACTTTAAAAACTTTGGCACAGAGGTGGGAAGCAACAAAGTACAAATACTTCGTTACTGTTTACTTTCTTCGTTAACTTTTCAGATACCTGTACTTTACTTGAGTAGTTATTTTTCTAACAACTTTTTACTTTCAATTCAATTCAATTCAATTCAATTTTATTTATATAGCGCCAAATCACAACAAAAGTCGCCTCAAGGCGCTTTATATTGTACAGTAGATAGCACAATATTAAATACAGAGAAAAACCCAACAATCATATCATATGACCCCCTATGAGCAAGCACTTTGGCGACAGTGGGAAGGAAAAACTCCCTTTTAACAGGAAGAAACCTCCGGCAGAACCAGGCTCAGGGAGGGGCGGGGCCATCTGCTGCGACCGGTTGGGGTGAAAGAAGGAAAACAGGATAAAGACATGCTGTGGAAGAGAGACAGAGATTAATAACAGATATGATTCGATGCAGACAGGTCTATTAACACATAGTGAGTGAGAAGGTGACTGGAAAGGAAAAACTCGATGCATCATGGGAATCCCCGGCAGCCTACGTCTATTGCAGCATAACTAAGGGAGGATTCAGGGTCACCTGGTCCAGCCCTAACTATATGCTTTAGCAAAAAGGAAAGTTTTAAGCCTAATCTTGAAAGTAGAGATAGTGTCTGTCTCCTGAATCCAAACTGGAAGCTGGTTCCACAGAAGAGGGGCCTGAAAACTGAAGGCTCTCCCTCCCATTCTACTTTTAAATACCCTAGGGACAACAAGTAGGCCTGCAGAGCGAGAGCGAAGTGCTCTAATAGGGTGATATGGTACTACAAGGTCATTAAGATAAGATGGGGCCTGATTATTTAAGACCTTGTAAGTCAGGAAGCCAATGAAGGGAAGCCAAAACAGGAGAAATATGCTCTCTCTTTCTAGTCCCTGTCAGTACTCTTGCTGCAGCATTTTGGATTAGCTGAAGACTTTTCAGTGAGTTTTTAGGACATCCTGATAATAAAGAATTACAGTAGTCCAGCCTGGAAGTAATAAATGCATGAACTAGTTTTTCAGCATCACTCTGAGACAGGATATTTCTAATTTTAGAGATGTTGCGCAAATGGAAGAAAGCAGTCTTACATATTTGTTTAATATGTGCGTTGAAGGACATGTCCTGGTCAAAAATGACTCCAAGGTTCCTCACAGCATTACTGGAGGCCAAGGTAATGCCATCCAGAGTAAGAATCTGGTTAGATACCATATTTCTAAGATTTTCAGGGCCGAGTACAATAACCTCAGTTTTATCTGAATTAAGAAGCAGAAAGTTAGCGGCCATCCAGGTCTACTTTTGCTCCCTATATTTTTAAACAAATACCTGCACTTTATATATCTGACTTGTATATGGCCCACAATGCAAAATGAGTTTAACATCCCTGCCCGTATCTGGTTTGTGCAGTCAATTCTCTGGGCAGGGGATAACCTAGCCTTCCTCTTACCAGCCATCACCTCCAACTCATCCTATGGTGTGCTGGAGTGTTCCCAACTCAGTATTGTGATATAATTTCTCCAGCTTCCCCAGGGTCTCCTTCCAGTTTTGTATGACTGAAACACAATAGAGTTGGGCCTATAAATCCAAATATCAATGGTGTGGATCAATACAAGCGCGACAGGATCAATACTTTATTTCTATGCAATGGCTTTCTTCTGAACGCTTCCTGGATGACCAAACTCTTCCTATCTTGTGGCCACTTCCATAGTCTTATTATTTCCGTCATAACCAACAGCTTGCAGCCACCAGTGAAAAAAGGAATGGAGATCAACTAATTTGTGTGACTGACATTATCTCACCTGCAATAGGATTACTGGGTCAGGGAGAGAGGTTTGTGTAAGAGGAGGCCTTAGGGTCTGATCCGCACATGCATAAACTATTTCTAGAGTCAGGAAGTGTTACTTACTCAGTTTAATTATACAACAAATACAAAGAGACTGAATGCATTATATAAATGCTTTATTAACAGGGTAAAGTAAGTCTTAGTTCAGTAATAATAGGAACTAATACCAGATTAGACTAAACATTAATGCAAATGTCTTATGAAGTAATAATGCACAAGTTTCAACTGGATAATAAAAGTAAAGCAAATTAAATAAATTTATTCTGACAGTATGTTATCAACATTCACATATCGGCACTGAAAAGTAAAAAAAAAAAGAAAGAAAAACAAGAAAAAAATAAAAATTCACACAAAAATCAAAATACAAGTACAGTTTTAATGTTAGCCATCCTAAATATGAAAAGATGAGGCGTCAGACATTTTAAGTGCAATAGGTAAGTCATTACAGTACAGAAACCCCATGAACCTTGGTAGAATATAACAGGCTCTGGTTTGGCATTGCTAACACGTGTTCTCTCATTGCGCTTGGATCATTCAAAATGACACGAGCGCCGACCTCAAACGCACCACAGTTTGTTCACTAACTGTTTTCTGGGTTGCACACAAAATCCATTATCCACAGTGTTTTTTTTCCTCTTCCTAAAAACACACATGAGCCTTAAACACTAGTTTACGATCCCTCCGGTGTTAGCTGTGTCTATTTGTCCTCCACGACGCTAAAGAGCTGTGTATAAAATATATAACCGTAATAACATTCATTATAACAAAGGTTTACATATAGGAGGTTACCAAGAAAAAAGGCATAGTTATTGTATATTGTGAAAAAGGTGCAATATGTTGCAGGTTAGCTTTATAGTTTGGTAAGACTGCTAGGTGTTAGAAAAAGCCCTGGTTTGAAGCCTTATACCGGTTACACATCAGCTATTAAGTGTGAATGACTAACTATATAAAATCTACTTCCTCACAAACCTTCATGCCGTCTTCATTCAGTGGTCACCCCAGCAACCAAAAATCCTCATGCTTTATATTTACTGTATTCTGTATGAAAGCTCATAATGCCCAGGAAACAGTGAAAACAGCTATCTGCAGAGATTGTCCTTTTGCAACTCATCTCTAAGTCAGAAGCTTTGTAGCATTTACTGGGCCTATCACAGATCAGTCGGTATTAGCATTTTTGTTGTCAAATTTGTGCCAATATGCAAACTTTAAACAGAACATAGGTAGAAAAATATTACTGGGGTAATTTGGAAATGGTAGCATGGCCTCTGAAAAAGCTCTTAGCACTGCCTGCAGCCAGGGTTGCCAGGTCTTTCATTTTCCTGCACGTACTTTTTAAGCACTGTTGCAAACAGCTGGTTGGGAACAGATATTCCTTATGAACCTCGACTTTAGCATTTTGGCTGTTGCTGTCTTGTTAGATATATAGTATTAATAATACTAGCACTTCAATCAACAAAGGAGGAGCACAAGCTGTTAGTAGAATTAATCAAGTCGTGCTATTTTTTATGAAAGGGAGACAGGTGAATCGGTGAAGATGCAAGGAGTTTTGAACATAGATGAGTTTAAATCATCCAAAGCAAAAGAGTGCACAAGAGAGGAGAAGAAGAGAGTGCAGGGAAGGTGGAGTGAGTAGATTTATGACAGGAGGATAGCAGTAACAGTGAAAGCTGATAACAAAAAGACAGGCAGTGGAGCTGGAGGTAGCAGAGTTGAAGATACTGAGCTTTTATTTGGGTGACCAGGAGGGGACAGGATCAGAAGGGAGTGAATTAGAGGAAAAGCTCAGGTTTTGGGGGCCTGATAGAAACTAAGTGAGGTAAGGCTGATAAGGTTTGTACAGACAGAAAGGCGTAATAGTGGACAAAGGATGCTGAAGATGGAGCTGCCAGGTTGGAAAGGAGGAAGAGCACAGAGAATATTCATGGACACAGTGACGGAGGACATGCAGATGGTTAGTGTGACAGAAGAGGGTGCTAGGGACAGGGTGAGAGATCGAGGCAGATGATCCACTGTGGCTGAAGAGCAGACCAAAATGGGTTTTAGTACCAAATTGTAAACATGTTTATTTCCTCCAGAGGTGGGCATTTTTCCATCAGAGTTTAGGGGGACTGACTTGCTTTTGCAGCCTTAATTTTGGACCCTTCTGGCCTTTTTGTTTTAATGTTTTATCACATACTAGAAACCCTGTCTGCAGTACCTGCACCGTGTTACGTTCAAATAAAATCTTAAACAAGTACTAGTTGTATATATGCTGATCTATGCTATACAAACTGTGGATATATGCAATGTTGTCCAAATGGCTACTTAATCTTATCTTATATAAATGGATTTTGGCAGCTACCAGCTATGTTAGTGTCAGCTGGACAAAAGCCAGTGTGTGAAATGTATTGCTTGAGAATTAATAAAAAAAATAAAAAGTGACCCCAACGTTTCAAACACTTTCAACATAACTGTCATTTCACTAGTGCTCATCTCTGCTTTTGACCTGCTAGCAAGGCAACTGGCCAGCTATAGGTTTTGAGTGCACTCAGTAATGTAGAAGACTGAAAGATAAAGAATATCACCCAGTATAAAGATAATTATTTTACTACCTAGTATTAGCAACAATAATCCAGTATCAGTCAGTAATCTCTGTATTATATTCATTCACAACACTTTTGCTCCTGGGCAAAAATGACCCCAAAACCCACAACTTGTTATGACAAGAGTCGGGTTAGTGTTTATGTTAAATGAGCAGTGGCTTCATAGTAACCATACAAACGCAGCACTGGTATGGATCTTTTCATCACTTTCCCAAAATCTCAAACTATTGAAGGCGAAGCCCCGTAAACTTTCACTAAGCCAAAGTAAGGTCACACACAGGAAGGAGGAATCTCATCCAGACAAAAATGCTTCACTAGAGTTAATGTGACTAGTGATATTAGTAAAAGTAGCACCTCCAGGTCATCCTTGACATCCTTGGCTTGTGAGGTGAGGAATCAATCTTTGTCCTATTATAATCACAGAAATGCTAGTTTAGTTCTCTATGTTAAAAGCAACACATGACAGACATTGATTTGTACTCGTGTTTCTCTCAGATATGCAGTTTTATTAGTTTTTGTGAAACTTTAGCTTTTGGTGTACTGGTCAGGCCCACAAGCTGTGTAATAGTGTTTTAAGTATAGTTAGTAAGGCAGTGAAGCCAGAACAGACTTTGGACCAGGCTGAAATGAAATTGTTTGTTTTTATGCTTAAGTTCTTCAACTTTTACAGATTGATCGCATGCAAATCAGAAGGTTTCAGCTCTCGATCACAAGAGTCTGACGTGACCTCAGTCAACCTGAACCATAATTCAATTTAGTGGTTTTAAAAGTAGCACCCTCTATAAGAATGTTCGCACCGGGCACCTTCGCAACCTAACACTGAACAAGCAATGATGCCACCGTCTCTAGAGCCAGTCGGTGTAAATTTAGTGTTTACTAGATTTACCAGATTTACCAGGTTTGCTAGCTTTCGCAGCTTTGGTAGCTTTGATGTCCATCTTAGTCTTCTGGATACGAGAGAAGATCTCCTTAAAAAGGGCTTTGTACTCTGGAGTGTTCTGCCCCAGCCGCTTATCCACCGCCTCCACCTGTTTGCTGATGCTCTCGATGGCTTCAGGGGTGGACGGCGATTGGGTGGGAGTAGGGGGAGGTGCCACGATGGGGCCCATGGCACAGTCTTTCATAGACGGGTCCCTGGAGACGGGCCGGGAAGTCTGGACACCGGCGTGACATAGGCTCTCTTCGTGTCGTCGACACTTCCCCAACAGCTCCTCGTACTTCTCCAGCAGGGCGTGGTACTGCTCATCCACCTCTCTTAGGATGGACATCCCTCTTTTCCTCACGCTATTGGCGTGCAGAGCGTAGCTGCCTCTCCTTCTGCCGGACGCATCCCGGGCCACGATGGCATTGAGCGCTGTGTCGCTGCAGCTTTTCCTCACAGGACTGGAATCAGGTAACGCCTCACCTCCAACACCTCCTCCACCTGCTGTCTCCTCCCTGACGCCTCCTCCCGTCTCCCCGACCTCCACTTCCAAAAAGGTGTCGGTCTCCGGGGTGATACTGAGGACAGTCTGGGTAAGAGCCACGCCATCATCCTCACCGCTCAGCAGGAAAGTTCGAGCTCGGCGCAGCTGCTGCAGCTCCTGCAGCTCCACCTCCAGCTCCCGCACTCTCGCCTGGCAGCTCTCAGCATCCTGTGAGCACAACCAGTTAGTTTTATTTCAAATAAAATTAATTACCCACACTCCAAATAAAGACATAAATAGTACATCATAGCAAAAATCTCCTCCACTTAATTGTCTTTAATTTATAATCAACAAATCATCATTTTTGGATCAGTTGATCAAGTTACAAGGTAGTTTATTAAACTGCACACAGAGATCAGATTTAAAGAACATTCTACACCTTTCCATAATCAATGACTATTTAGTCTGACAGATGCAGAAACCTTAGGCTGAAGTGGCTGGAAAAAAAGAAGCCAGTGTGCTGAAGTGCAGAAACCTGCAGTTCTGCTAATGGCCACTTGAGGCCGCTCAAGCGAGCATGTACACATGGACTTCTGCCTTAAAAAGCCAAACTTTCTTGCAGAAAAAATAAACATGCTTACCACTTGGTTATTAAAAAAAAAAAGCTGAGTGGCATCTTATTAATATTCTACTTATGAGATAGCACTAATTATGTAGTATCAGCATCTATGTGACGTACCTCAACAACATATACATGCAGCTAGCTCACCAAGCTAGCTAGTGTGAATGTGAACACTTGAATAGCCTCGCTGTTCACATGTGGTCACACTTTTGACCACATTTGAGTAGAACAATATGATTATGATTAAGGCCATAATTCTAAATTTGAAATTAATTTGAATATTCGAAACAATACTCCATTAGTCAGTAGTTTTCATTAGGGGTGTTCAGCATTGAAGACACAATTAAATGTCATAACCAATGAAATCAAATGGACTGACAAATTAGCACTGTCACTGCTAGCAGTTAGTTTCACGTTGGTGGAAAAAAACCCAACTTGCTGATATTATCTTTTCTGCTTGTATGTTTTCCTGTATCTTAACAGCCAAACATGCTTAGTGCATTATTTTTGCACCCCACCTGCACCCGTGTCTGCAGCCGGGAGAACTCCGATATCAGGAGGTTGCACTCCCTCTCCACCCCTTCCCTGCGACTCCTCTCGGCCCGGACAGCAGCTCTCAGAGCCGACACCGCTTCCCTCAGGTGCTGGTTCTCTTCTTCAAATGGCTGACGCTTGGCTTCCATAGTAAAACTTTCAGCCCTGCCCACTACAAACTCATCCTCATACCTGACAAAATAACAGATGAGATCAATATTTAGCCGTTTATTGCTGGCATGCAGTGTTTAAGTGTGACTTTCAATAACTACTTTCCTCTTCTTTCTCATTCTATGGAAGACAAAACAGGTACCTGGGTGCTGTGCAAAGCTCCCTCAGGCAAGGGAATGAGTGGATGGTCTTGCGTCGCTCTCTCTTCTCCCTCCTGACCCGCAGTTGCTCCATGGAGCGAAGCTGCTCCACCTGCCCTGACAGAGACTCCACCTGGTTCTGCAAAGTCTCAATAGTCCCCGTTAACCTGGTGCATAAGAGATGGCAAAGTTTTATGAATGAATGAAAGAAGGCCAAAAACATGGAAAAAGGAAAGCTCCCAGTCCCGTTCACCTCTCGATCTTTTGCTGCGAGGACTTGCTGTCCATCACCAGCGTGTGGTTGGTGCGTTCCAGCTCTCTGGCTGTCCCGTCCAGCTGCTCGTACACTTTGGCATGCTGCTCGTTCATGTCCCGAAGAACCTCCAGCTGCTTTGACAAGTACTGGAAACAAACACATACACATATTTAGCGCAAATCAAAATGCACAACTTCAGGTAAAGTTCCAACAATCTTTTAGATCTCTGAAGCTAGAAGCTTTTAACTGTCACTTAAATTTGGCTTTCATTTACTTTTTACAGCACATATACAGGATTCATCACTGCAACCTAACTTCCAGAGCCACTAAAGCACCTGCTGTACAGCTTCACACCATACTGCATGATACCATTCAGCAGATGGACTTCACCAGTTAGCAGAAAATTCCTTACTAAAGATAAGCACATAAATAAGCACGTTTCATGTGCACGATGTGTGTTTCCACCCACTTTAATTTAATTCATGAATTGCGCTAAGGCATTGTGTTACACAGAAGAAAATAGTCTATAGCAGTGTAACAAAGGGACAGTTCACGGGTCACCTCATCCAACTCTATTGATAAGCTTTGTTAAGAAAGAATAATAGAATAGAACAGCCCTTTGTTTTCATTGTACATGCACACAGAAATTATGGGTGCCCTGTTCACCATAAGCTCAAACGTCATTCTATTCTAAAATGCTCCATTTAAGGCTGGGTTTTAAATACTTTTGGCTCTTTGTCACTGAGAAGTGTGAGCACAAAGGCTCCACCCACCTGCTGTTCAAATACTCTCTGTACAAGGAGCAGCAAATAAATAACAAGCTGGTCTCAAAGAAAACCAAAACGAAAGTTTGTTACAAACTGTGAACCAAGGATTTGCATCAAGGTCCAGTATAAGGTAATTTAATTAGATTAGATTCAGTTATTAGTCATGTAGAGCTACTTTACTAGAGTCTAGGAACAGGAATATGTGTACAGAAATGAAGAAAATAGGCCCTGTTTAAGATTAACCTTTAAAACAGAGAGAAGGTCTCCTGCCAAACATACTGTCTGGTGGTTCGACACAGAAGAATGTAATAGCGGAAGGCTGCGGAAAATGCAGAAGGAGAAATATGATCTCTCTTGTATTTGGAAATGAAGCCTTTTAATGGATCCATTAGGACATTCTGATAATAAGAAATTACAATAGCCTAGCCAGTGTGTACCAAATGCATAAAGTAGTTTTTTAGCATCACTCTGACACAGGAAGTTCCTAATGTAGACAGCACTGTTTAGATGAAAAACGACTCTCTTAAAAAAATACTTTTTATGTACAATTAAAGGACAAAAATAGTTCAACCCAGTAGTACTGGAGGCCGAGGTAATGCCATCCAGAGTAAGGTATCTGGCAAGACACCATGTCCCCTTCAGACACGAGTAGAAACCAACAGGCTATCTGCACTTTAATGTCTTTAAGCTGACTCATGTGGCATAAGGAAAAAAGCTGGGTGTCATCTGCATGTATTAAATGTTTGCATTGTCACCTAATACTATTGCCGAGTACAGAGCCCTGTGGGGCTCCATAACACATTTTTTGTATTGCAGAAGAATTCACTTGCAATTGCACTTCCTGTAACAATTCTGTTCACTGCTGTTACTGAGTGCCCTTGAGCTGGCAGTCCTGTGATATTAATTAATGTAATATTTGCATTGCTCCGTGGTCCACACCTCGATCTCTTGCACTTGCTCTTCATTGGTGATGTACATTTGCTGCAGAGAGTCCTCCAGCTCTTTGTTCCTCTCCAACAGAGTCTTTCCCAGCTCTGCTGCCAAGTGGAGATCTAGAAATGAAAAAGGAGCAGATGAAACATTTTTAAAGAGGAGGAGGCAGATTGAATGAGTGAAAGCAGAGAACAGGAAGGGAGAGGTGTGAAATGAACAGTGATAGTGGGGAGGGGGGGGGTTATCTCACAGAAGAAGACATAATGCAGCTGCACAATTTAGATGACTTCTGTCACGTTTAACGCAGCACACAGCTCTATTTTAAGCAAGGTTATAACTAGAATGATCCATCACATCGCCTTAGTCTGCCCCGGACCAATTCAATTACAGAGGGAAGACAGCGAGGCAGTGCTCCTCCCTGCAGCACATTTCCCTCCAAGCCTCCTACTCTCCACTGACTGAATACGAAGGTCACAGATTGGAACCCAGATTATTTGGAGTGGCACATCTGAGATTAAGATGAGAATAGAGATTTCACTCGCTGGGATGTTGGAGGCTTTTTCTCAGAGAGACAATTTACTCTGACTTTAGCACATTTTAGTGTTTTATTTATACGTCCAGGCTGCTAAAATACTCCAAATTAAGATGAGCAGCATCACACTCCACTTAAACCGTGCGCTGACTCAGCAGTACTGATGGCCTACATTACTGGCTCTGAGTCAGCAAAATGTGGCTTGCAGCCTCTCAGAAAGTGAAGGACTAAACAGCCAACAAAGTCATCTGTCATGCAGTCCAGCCTCTGGCTTAAGTAATGAATAGTGAGCAAATGGATCAATGCCAGGCCATAATACATCCAAGCAACTGATGACCTGCATCACTGCAACATTTTCCTATTGTTGCAAGCACATAAGCAGGAGTACACAGAGTAACCATGCTGTTCCCCCACAAGATCGGATATATACTCATCATATTTGTATGACTGGTGCAAAATACTTTATGATCATCTACTTCTTACACACTTTCTAAATGTATTGATTTGAGTTTGAGCTTTTTTATTCTAAGTAATTCTACATTACATTATTACATCTTTCCATTTGGATACTGTCTAGAAAATCAGTCTAAATTGTATTTAAAGTTTAGTAGTTTGTGGTTTCATTTTAAGGGAGAGAGACAGAATATGAACCACAAATCCAGAAAAAAAACAAAAACACATCACATAAAAGTCATAAATTGATTTGCATATCATTGAAATGAAAGCAAAACACGACTTACTAACTGGTAAAGAAACCTAAAGATTTTATTTTTGATAGAATGAAAGTCTGGAAACTGGCTAGGCTCTTTAGCTACTCCTTTGTTGCTGTGGGGGTATAAAGATCCACCCAAGACCGTTCTGCATTGTTCTAGTTGAGGGAAGCAGTTTCTCAACCAGTATCTTATAATACATGCCTCTACCGTTGGCTCGTTAATGTAGCAAAGTTGTCCTGTACCCTTAACAGGAAAACAGCCGCAAAGCATAATGTTTCCACCTCTGTGCTTGATCAAACACGGGGCGTTGAGTCGATGCCAAAGAGTTTGATTTTGGTTGGGCTGAAGGTGACTGACTGATTGACTGTAATCTGTTTGCCATGTGGGCACAAAGCCAATCTGTGGGAGCCAGATTTCAGGCTGGTTTGTAGGGAACCAAAAACGTATTTCAATGACATGCAAATCAATTTATACTTTTCATGTAAAGTGTTATTTCCTGATGTGTGGTTTATATTCTGTCTCTCTCCATCACCATGAAACTGCCATAAAAATTAGCACAATGTTACCCTAATTAGCGCTTCTCTTATAAATATAAAGAAAACAAACCTGCATTTTTCAGAAGTTGTCTTGGTGATGTGAAATACAGCCCAAATAAAACCAGACAACCCATAAGTGTTTGTGTCTACAAGATGTCGAAGGGGATTTGGCTGATGGAGGGAGAGTTAGCGCTACACAGCCTAAAGCCTCAGTATCAAGACAACAACAGAGGAAGAGGAGGAGGAGAGAAAAAGAGGAGGAGGAAAACAAAGGAAGAGCGGAAGTGGGGAAGAGGGCCAATCGATGAAACTCACTGCACAAGAAAACAACTTTGCAAGTTAATAGCTGTCATAGACAACTGTTTGCTCCAGACAGACCTGACATTGACCCACAGGTGACATCACTGAGGCCGGAACACCGACACAATTACATCATGCATGAAGAAGCTATCCAGACAACCCGTGCAGCCAGCTGCCAGTGTGTCAGCACTTTAGAGAAAAATAAAAGTTTATTTTTAAGAGTGTGTGAATGCATCTGCAGTCGAATCCATGCATTCAGTACAGTACGTAGTGATGTCTTCCACAGGCTGATTTTTGGGTAGGTGCGTATCACCCACGAGACTCACTGTAATGTGGAAAATAAGACTTCTGGTTCCTCTTTTCCAGTGTTTCAGACTAAATTTGTAACAGAAAAAGCACTAGAAACATTCACCAGACAGAAGAACTACGCCATAGTGCTTATACAGGCTGTAATACTGACTGCAATGATGCATACTACATGGCAAAGTAGCAATTTATAGAAACTATTTATAAAAACATCCCGGGATATTGCTCTCTACTCCTGAGTGATGTAAACAGTTATGATGTAACAGGAGTGCTTAGAGAGCTCTCTCATCAGATGTATGCAAGCAAACAGCCCCCCAGTCTCAGTTGGTAGGGCCACTTATTAGTTTCTTGGTCATCGGCCAGGAGAGGCTCAGGCTAACACACAATAAACCCAAACAAAGAAGCAACAAAGAAGCATCCCAATTACACGTCTGCATCCTTCCTGCTTTCTCCTCCTTTAAGAGTCGAAAGCTGAGACGTGACATCATGAGTAGTTTGTACAGTTACAGGCCTAGTTTAACACCTGCCACATCTAAACACACACTCAGACTTTCAGTTTGTTTTCACTCAATGTTAGCCTTCATTTTTATTGTTATTTTTGCTCATATAGCACTTTTTGTTCTTTTCTTTATTTAATCTATGCAACTAGTATATACTGCTCATTATGAAAGTCACTTAAATATGAATCATGTTTATTTCTCCAGTTGGATAAAAAGTTGGGGAAATAAATCTCTGTCAAGATAATCCCACAACGCTTCAGTAATGCTGAGGTCCAGGCAAGACTCAGGTGTGTTTTTTCCATCCAAGTATGCTTTTGCTGCATTGGCAGAGTGTTTGCAGTTTTTGTCATGCTGAAAAATGATGCCATTTTATAGTGGTTCAAAAGCTGACTGTACTTTTTCACAATGCCATTGATTTTCATCCCCAACACCACTGGCTCAAATACAGCCCCATGATGCAACTATCATATTTTAAAATATGCACCTCTCATAAAAATCGGATTATAAGATGAAAACAGGTTCAGCCACTTCTCTTATCTTCACCGCCAATATAGACACATACACACTCGTTTTCATATCTTAGTGAGGACATCTAACTGAGATAATGCTTTCCTTAGCCACTTACCCTAACCATCAAAAATGAATCCCTAACCCTCAGCCTAAACCTAACCATAACCTAATTAGAAACTTGACACTAAAACAACATTTTTAGGCTCAAAAATGACTTCAAAATCATGGGAACAGGCATTTTGGGACTGTTGGTCCTCACAAGTATAGTAGCACGGCAATGTTCTGTCCTGAAAAAGACATCTAAACATGCACACACAAGCCAGCAACCTCCAGGAACGACTGCCAACCAGTCTGAAAATATACATTTTTCTCCATAGCACCTTTTGATTGTATCATGGTCAGTATAGCTCTTGAGCAATCTGCACGTGAGCTCACGTGAGAAACCCTAAAAGGATGAGGAAGCTTTTTGCAGCTCAGCTAAACAAATGTGATAAAGCAGGGTTGGCTTTAAGGCAGGCCTACATTGTGACTGAGAAGAGGTTACCATATGAACTGACAGTGATCCTTGGTCAAAGACGGTGATGGCAAAACAGGCAAATACTACTATTACACAGTTAGTTTTTAAATCTTTTAGCAATTCTTATTAAAAACTACTAAAAAGAAAAATATCCTAATTTCATCCACCCATTCTCCCACCCAGCTACCAGGTGAGGAGCGGGGTACACTCTGGGCAGGTCTCCGGTGCAGAAAGAAATCCTCATTTATCCACATTTTTAGCCAACACTTCTGTAAATGGTAAATGGTAAATGGACTGGTTCTTATATAGCGCTTTTCTACTCTTCTGAGCACTCAAAGCGCTCAGAAGTGGTGAGAGTCATCCCAAAGAACAACAACTTACGGTGATTCCTGCATGACAACAAGGTAATACGATGAGAGTGGTGTGCCTATCCAAAGGACTCGATGCACCTAGAAATGCCACACGACTGAAGATGAACTGGGGCAGTCAGCACTTTGTAGCCCAGCACTGTTCAGAGAGGACTGACATCCTCTCTGCTCCATCAAACTCAGATCTCTCTGCACAGAGACACGGCTCGTTTCTCTGGCTCCAGCCATTTTGACTTTTGTTACACTTTCATTCCTCTCTCACACTGTCGCTCTGATTTGCCTCGTCTTTCTTCTAATTTCACTCTTTTCTTCCTCATCATCTCCCAAAATAAAGCCAATTAAAGACCTGTTTTAACCCTTGGTTTCCGTAATGTGTGACACTTGGTGCACAGGAAACAAGTTAGCTTATCAATCGATGACATCATGATGGTAAGTGTGTTTGTTTGTGCGTGCATTGGTGTTTCTAATCAGGTAAAATCACAGCATCAGCACCATTTAGCCTTAGCCAGGGGAAATGTAGCTTAGCATTATAATTAGATGAGCAGAGAGCAGGTGATTGAGAGATTATGCACGACAGGAAATGAGCTAAGTGGTATAGAGAGTGTGAAGACTCACAGCTGTGGATAAGTCCTAAAAACATAATTATACAAGTCATTGTGCTGAATGATCAGGTTCAGACTGGTTTCAAACTGGCTCACAAATATCTGCAGATGTTTCATTCATCAATAAATAGACTGTGTGACTTCATTCAAAATGTAATTTCCTGAGTCACCGAGATATAAAAGCTCCCTGGAAATGGAATATAAAAAGCTGCCGTCATTCAGATGTAAACCAGCTGATACAGGATCCATCTGCTACAACATCAGCTGCAATTTGTATGAACACTGAAATACATTTGAAAGGCTTAGTAAATGTTTATTGTATCTTCAGCTCGTTGGGCTTTACTAATTTTTTGTCATATATACAGTGTTATAATAGGAAACCCTCATATTAAACATGGCAAATATTTCAAATAATAAAGTCAGTGTATGTACAAGCTTCAGACTTGATGCTAAATGCACCAGTGTTTTCTCCTCTTGGCACTGTATGATGTCAGTAACAGAGGATATTTCTAATATGGTCATCCGAGGCACACAGCTCCACCCACCAGCAGTTCAGACTTTATGTTTACAATAGGCAGCCAATGAGGAGAGAGTTGGCCAAACTAAACAGCAACAATAATTTGAGGGACTTCACCAAGGAATAAAGATTGAAGAAGAATAAAAATTTGGAGCTGGAAATGATGACATTAGGTGTTCTTTAAATATAGCAACACTGACAGTCGAGTCCCTTGTGTTGTTACTGAGTGGAGGTTATAGTGTTAATGGAAAGACACGGGTTAATTAGCAAGCTTTGAACTGGAAGGTTATTGAGATTTTTCCTTCACAAAAGCTAGTTCAATCACAATAATGTTGGCAAACTGCAATTCTTTTTTTCCATTTATTTATTTTACAGAAAAATGTTTTTTATCTCTTTGTTTTATCTTATTTTATCATCCCTAGTCACTGATAACTAGAGCTGGCAATCACTAGACATCCCACGATATGATATTATCATACCCCCTTATTCGCCATATGAAAATATTTCGATTTTTTTTGTCCTTAAAATTAAACTTTGTCAATACATTTATTTTTTTTTATCCAGTAAGATAAAACTATCTCACATCAGATAACCATCTCAACACTGTCACAAAAACCTGCCATAAATGTCACCATAACATGCAGTTAGTCTGCCATCAGTCTGGCATCAGTTTGTAGTTTAATGGTTGGCAATTGCATGCTATCTGATAATACAGCCATTAACAGTGGTAAATCATTGAAAAATCACGTAGCTGTTGCCATCTACATGAACAGCAATCTAACTATTACATTTCTGCTCAGTAACCTTCCTGTTCTTGAGGAACATAACAGAATACAACCAGCTGGCAGCCCGCTGAGTTGTACTCATTGACTAAGACTCATGCAGACTGATGGCAACATGTTGGCAATCTGTCTGCATTTTTAATTAGACAGAAATCAACCTTTGACAACCTCACTGAGAACGATTGCAGTCAGTCCGAGTCAGACTGCAACTGTTTGCAGAAAGGTTTCAAGTACCTTGCAATCAAACGGGTCCTGCACTCTGCAGCCATTTAGTCGCCATCTATTAACTTGCTCCAAATTAGGAGCTAATTTTCTCAAGCTAGATGTTTCTAGTGTTGGGTTACCTCAGGGTGGTGGTGCATGTCCCAAAGTATTTGAATTTCTGTAATAAAATATTGATATTTGGTTTTCCTTTTTTTCCTATACTGTATCGATATTCCCTCTCAAACTCTACTGATAACCGCAACATAGCGGACATTTCCTGATGTCAAAATATAATAAAAATAATTGTGATACAGAGGTTAAAAAATTGAATGGCTCAGCTATATTTTAGAATGGGGATCCCTGACACAAAGCATTTAATAAATCAATACAAAACAAGTGGACAGGAAAAATATTTTAAACACATCGACCCAGAATTGCAACATCGGTGCATGCCTAAAGATATGCGCTTTAGTTCGATTAGGACTTCCATATGGTGGACCCTGATACGGGTGCATCACACTGATGCTGACTACTTTCAGCCATGCAAAGGCCCTGCTTGGCATGCTTTCAAAGCATTGTTGTCAAAGAAGCGCAGTCCGCTCCTTGGGAACTCCTTCGCTGTTTTTATTGATTGCGCTGAAGCAGAGCAAGCAAACGGCTCCAAATGACTTCTCTGTCGTATCTCACGACAACAGAGTCTTTGTTCGAAGAGGCCGGCTGAGCGGCCGGTGCCAGAAGCTGACAGAAACAAGGGATGCTGCGGGCAGGGAGGATAGGATGGTGACTTGTCTTACCCTGCTCCAGGTCCTGCTGGTCGTACCATGGCTCTTCCTCTTCGGTTACGAATTCCTCCATTCTCCCTGAGCTTAGCATGGGTTTCCCCGCGGCTCTGTCCGGACAATAGACGTCCTGCAGGAAAGGATCCTCCAGAAGACAGCGGTGGCTCCTAGAAGCCGGAGCTCTTTTCAGCGCTGTGTTGTGCCTCGACGTGTTTCCTCTTTCCTTCCTCTCCTCCGCGTTTCCTCGGTCACTCCCACTGCCCCCCTCTCATCCCCCCACCACCACGCACCGGCTCATCCCGGTGCTCCGACCTGCCGCCTCTGCAGGCTGCGCCGCTTCAGGAGCCTATAGACGTGGCAGAAAATAACGGCACTTCCTTTGCCGCTGTTAGCGCCAGCATGCTCACGACGCCTTCACGTACCGCTCGTAACACCCGATTATCTCCACTCGTCCAGCTTTTGTTCAAGTGCGCCCTCTACATTGATGTCAAAAGAGAGGTCAAGACATGCCATCCATAATTTAAGCTCATTAACTGCAAGCGCAACTACTGCGGGGTGACAAATTAAAGGAAAAACGTTTACCCTACACCTAGGCATTTGTTGACGTCATTTGGGTCCACTTGTTCGTTTTAGAGCAGGGAATTTTACATTGTGGGCCACATACAGCCCACTTTCTGTGTAAAGAAGTTTAACTACACATTTAATCCCTGAGATGTCTTAATATATGAAAAATAAGTGCTATTTCAGCAGTACGTCTTGGTTTTTCTGCATTGCTGCTGCCGTAAAATGAAATGGAATAAAAATAAATTGTAAAAAATAAATGTGTACACTTACAGAAAAAGTCCTGATAGCTCAGTGGCCAAACTTTCCTGTAATACTAAACAATACTAAACAAACTAACCTTTTTCCCCTTTAAAAAAATAAAAATAAAAAATAAAAAAGCACTGGGGAACAGACATTTTTTTGCTTATGTCTTGATATTCTAATGGACTCAATTCTTTATTTGTTAGGCCTGGGTATCACCTAGAATGTAAAACTGTGAAATTTTGACTTAAGTGAGGAATTTTGTGTCTCATCTCATCTCACAGGCAAAATCAATAAAAGTCATCTCACTGTGTTGCACTATATATGTTGCATGCTATCTGCACCACTAGAGGGCGAGCTGGTGTTTCATGCTTGTCATAACAACATCCTGGATCTTTCTTACAGTCCTGTGGGAAAAAAACAGCAACACAAGACCGTTTACTTTCTAATGTTTTGTATATCAGGACAGAGACTGAAAAAGTCATATAGAAAACGATTCCTTTATGTTACTGCTAAAGATGGCTTTTCAAGCTATTGAATCATGAGGTGTGCTCACCTTTTCACACACAGCTTTGGTTAAATAAATAATGGAATAGCATGTCATGCACTGTTGTTTATTAGAGGTTGAATCTATCCAACTAAGACCTACTGAGGATCATTCAAGGGAGGGACAACTTTGCATTTGGTGTGATAAGAGCCTGATGATCATGTCCGGTAAAATGGATGACACATTATTTATTTCTTACCCATTAGAGACTGAGAAACAGGAAGAGGAGCCCCAAAACTAGACCAACAAACACACAAAGAGACTTCACTCTCTTGTATCCACAGTGACTCTCCTGCCAGCCAGGTGTAATGGTTGTAGAGATAAATGAAGAATGCATGGTCTGACATACAGAGATTCCTTCATTTGTAAGAGAGACCTATATGGACTCCTCTGCACCTTTGAGCTTGTCCATTTTCACTGATTAAAGCTGTAACACTAATGAAACAGGATTGGGATTTACTTGTTGGTCATTTTTAATGATGATATGTCAAATGTATAGCATGCGCTTTCATTGACGTCAATTCACTCAAGCGCTTCAAATCCACTGACATAACTCACCCACGTGTGTATTTGTATAACAGTGGCATCTACAGCCCTGATGTGACACTGGAGCTTCAGATGGACGCCAGACACTGTGACAGCCTGCTGTGAGCTGGAGGGTCCTCTGAGGAATGTGACTAAGTAACTCAGCTGGGCAAGCAGTTCTCATGCATACACGAATACTTGGGCTATCTATACCAGCTGTTGTTGTGGTGACTAAAATGAGACATTTTCTGGGTTCACAAGGGTTAGATTTGACCTCTAGCCCCTTTGGTGACTGTTGCACTATGACAACGTGTAACATAAGGCTTCACAGGGGAGTCATCATCCTCCACAGTTGAATCTCTTTATTGCACACATTTATGAAGAGCTGCCAAACTCTGGCTACACACAACAGTTTTGATTTAAAACAGACCTCTGCTCCGAATTCAGAGCAGCTTTGTGTTGGATGAAAGCAGAGGGAAAATAACCAGTTTTGCAATTCAAATAGATGTTTTGTGTGCTCAAAGCAGTGTGTTATTTACCCCCATACATATGTATTATCAGCCCGACTATGGAGTTAATGGACAAGCTTTTCGAGCGGTTGGTGAACAACAAAAAAAGGCATCATGGCCAGTTTTGCATGATTTATAAAGTGATTAAGACTATCACAACTCTGCTGCTCACACCAAATGATTTATTTTTCCATTCAGTCGCACAACATTTTCACATGTTCACTCATCTCACACTTCTTCTCACCCACAAGCCTTCTCTTCCTTTACCAGACACGCACAACAATCTGTTGTGTGGCACAAAATCACACAACTAAAAGCTGCAGCACAGCCCTATTGTGCCTTCTACATGAGTCTCTTTAAAAAATGTTTAATGTGTTATGATCGACTAACACACACTGCGAAAAAACATCAGGCAAGTCATAACAAAAGTTTGAGCAGAAAAAGGGGAAGGAGTTGGAGTTAATGGAATCCAAGAGATTCAAAAACAGAAACTATTAAACTGAAAAAGCTGGTTTTACACTAAAACTGACAACATACACATGCATACCTTGGTTCCACAATACTAGATCAGTGAGAATTAACTGCTTGAATTTGAAATAGAAGTGGCTTCAAAGCTTTTTCCCAATTGTTTTCCTATTTTTGTCCCCAAGTAGCTGCATTGCATTAATCTCTGAAGCACTACTGATGACTGGTGTGGTCTTATGCATGCTAAAAGCTAATATAAGTAGTTATATACTAAAAAACCCAGACTAAACAAAGCTGAGGAAATATGCAGTAGTACAGGGAAGTTTTTAGTTTGCCTTTCCTTTGAAACATTCAATACATGCTGTTCCTGATGTCACAGCCCAGCTAGAAGGCGAAGACAAGACGAGGTGGTAATTTAGAAAAAGACCATTTATTTACACGAAACATAAACTAAAGGAATATGTGTGTATCAGTCAGCAGTGTAAAGCATGCACTGAGGAGTGGCAGAGTATGAGGAATGCAGGATAAAACCAAAAACACATGCTGTTGTTGAGCTAGTCTGAGTCTGGGAGACACGGAGCGACTTCAGAAAGGAGAGAGCTTTAATAAGCCCAGGTAGCACGTTCAGCTAATTACGCTCCAATTATCTCCTGCAGAACAAAGCACAGCACAAAAAAACAAGAGAAACACCTAGTGCCTAATCATTACCAAATGTAGGTTTAATCACTGCAGCAAACAAAAAACAAGATGGCCACAGATGGTTTTATATTCAAACAGTGAATTGTTGGAAATTGAGGACAAGTTTTAGGTTTTATGTGCTTCTTAACATCGCCCTGCAGTTCTCTGAATTAGACAGAGTGATGTTCGTATAAATAAATCTGTGCATGAATGCATTTTTCCATGCATGCTTTAAATTGTTATTCTAAAAAAGCATGACCACTGTCGGTGATTTTTACCAGCCTTCCTCACCTGTACGGTCCAATCCATGCGTTTCCTTTCACCACATAACGTTCAGTACTGACAGTGATGTCCAGTTTTGAATTAATAACACCCAAAGATTCCAGGAACAGGATAACAAGCTACATGCTCCCTTGTGTCTGTGAATGTTTGATTTAATGGAAACAAGAGCTGATCCCTGGTGTACTAAACATATGATGTCAGCACAATGTTTAGGAGTGATGCAGAAAATTAGGCTCGGTTTAAATGAGACAAACGCTGAGCCAGCCAGGTCTCATAACCACTCAAGCCTTAAAACTAAATGCAAATGTTAATGTTTAGCCTTTAATCACTGATTACATTAAGACAGGCTGTTCCAACATTGTTTAGTGTGAAGTGGTGCAGAAATCCAGAATTAATTCTTAATCCATTCATTCTCTTCTGCTTATCTTTATCAAGGTAGCGGGAATTTAGAGGGTGGGGGGTGGGACCAAAGGGCGAGAGGCGGGATGCACCCTGGACAGATTGCCAGCCTGTGGCAAGGCTAATGGAGAAAACAGACAGCCACTCACGTTCACACCTATTAATCCTTCATCAATTAACTACTCTGATAATCCAATCAAAAGAATTTGAGCTGCTGTTCTTTCCTAATACAGGACACTAAAGTTCATGATGCAAGAGTGTTGAGTACACTATGAGTCTGACAGCGTCAGGGGTCACAAGGTTAAAATACGATCACATTACTTGCTGTGCTTGACCAAAACAAAGCCTGAAAGGAGACTGATTCAGCCAGAGGCCTTTATTCACAAACCTCCCCATATCCTACACAGGGGTCAATGCAAATCAGCCTATTGTTACACACTGAGCTATCTGACCCGAAGCCACTAACCTTTTAAATCAGTATTAATGACATCCCTACTATAAATCTTCCACAGTATCTGTAAAGGAGACGATATATTAAAGAGTCCTTTAACTGAATGAGTTACTCACAGCCAGGAGGGAGATACTGAATAAAAAATAACAGAAAAAAATAATAACATTTAGGTGTGTAACATTTATCATACAGCATTTAAAGCTGTTCTTACTTATTTACAGTAACAGTGAAAGAGATAGACAAACGGTTGGAATTTGTGCATTTCAGCATCTTTCAGCTAACTCTTAGGTTGTCACTAACTCCCATGCAAAGTTAGCAGCTTCAGAGCATAGTGGAATGTGTAGCTGACCCCTCACCAAAAGATAGCTGAAAGGTAATATTAGTCTCCTGTTCCAAAGGAAAGACCAGAAACACAGCTTCACCTGTGCTTGATGCGAAAATCATATCAAGCCGATTTTTAAGTAATATAAATCCCAGTGCTGTAGGTTCAATTCCAGCTGCAGATACAAATCTCCTTTGGGGTTGCATCAGGAAGGGCATCCGGTGTAAAACACCAAATCAAACATGTGGCACCCTCATGGCAAGGGAGGAATTAAAATGGTATCAATACTGAGTATACTTCAAAAAGTACCTCAAATATGAAGTCAAAATTGTTCCTTAAAGTACTTTACAATGATGAACTTAAGGCATTCAAACAAAATGATCGTAAAAAATATCAAATAAACCAGGTAATTTAAGTATTTTAATTGATATATTTGATGTCCTTAGAGAAATCTTCCATCACACTATTCCTAAAGACCACAACAATAATCCTTCTAATTGCACTGCCATAAGACTTTGATGGAAAGGCTTTAATCTGCAACAAATCCTATTAGCAAATGCCCCAAGGCCTACTTTAACTAAGTGTAAGTTCTATGAAAAATACAAAACGCATTAGATGCAATCTGTGGTTCATGCACTGTTTTTCATATGCAGTATATCCCTCTGTGCTTTGTACTGGACAGTAGACTGAAAATGCTAAAATACTAAAGTGGAAGTCAAATACAAGAAGTATCATGTGAATCTGTTTTTCACTGTGAAACAAAAGCAGCGATCTGACCAAGATGCGTTATCTGAGGCTTGACGTTCGAAGCAAATTAACAGTCTTCAGTTTCAGGAACTCTGTGCTGCATTCTGGTAAACCTTTAGGAAATGACTAATGGCCATTTATGGATGAATAAGCGTAACTTGGAATGTCCACATATCCTCTAACGCAATTCCCTGTAACGACATTCACCAAAGCTTCACAACCAGCCCTATTTTTCTCTAAACAAACTGGAGAACACATCCTAGCCAGGCGGACTGGTCAGAAAATAAATAGAAAAACAGAAGAAATGGCCTGATTGTTCTTTCTTCCTTCTTTCTGAGAGACCTTCCAGTGAAGAACACCCCTCCTCTGATCCGGGAGGAACTCCCAGGGCGGATATCAGCCGCACCTCAAGTCATGACAGTTTTCTCTTTTTTCACTTAAGTGAATCAACAGCAAATGCAAAACAAAAAACAAAGAAAAACACGCTGGTAAGAGCTAAGATGGCAGGACACAAGAAGGATGGACACACACACCGCACACACAAACACACACACCACCCCCTGCTTCTTTTAGAAGCAGCCTCGTCTCCAGGGTGACTGAAGACAAAAAAGAGGCCTTGGCACAGCTGGTCTGTAGCGACAGAGAGGGAGGAGGAGGAGGAGGAGGAAAAAACAGTGAATGAGTGTTCAGATGTACAGACAGGACAGAGGGTGAGGGGGAGAGAGAGACACAGCGAAAGCAGGGAAAGAGTTGATTTGGAAACTAGTTGGAGGAGGGAGAAGGGAGGAGAAAGAGTGAGGAGGTACACAAACTCTCTGAGAAAAGCAGGAGAAAGTGAACACTCTCACAGGAGGAACAGTTGTGGTCATAAAAAAGAAACGGCTGCTGATCTGCTCAAAGAGTCATATTACGTCCAAACATCCAATGCTGCTCTCTCTCTCTCTCTCTCAGTCTGAACTGAAGCAGGCTAATTAGATGAAGAGCAGAAGACCTGCAGGCACCACAAACTAACTTATGAGAAGAGAGAAAGAAGAGGGGGAGGGAGAAAACAAGCAGGAGTAAAAGTCAGTGAAACGTTCTGGGGACTGTTTACTTCTGCCTTTGGCTCTGCTGTCAGAGAAGAGTTAACAAGTGGAAGTAGTGGCACACATTTGCTAAAGAGGTAAGAGCTTTTTCTTGTCTTTGCACATGTCAGCTTTTACTGCGCTTTATGCCAAGTTTATACAGACTAACATTTGAAGGCCACACTTACTGTACTTGTCATTCTCAAATGGAAATGCTTAAGTGCTGTAAAGAAAAACAGGTACTAAATAAGCAAACTTGTCTACATGAACCACAAAGAAGGTGATTTCTTTGATTTCTGTTACATGTTTTACTCTCGTTTGCGCCTTACCAAACATAATGTGAGCACAGCGGAAGGACAAAGACAAGAGGTTGCAGTGTGAAGAGGGTCAGCAGCAGAGGCCTCACATTCTTCAGCCTCACTCCAGCAGGTGCTTGGAATCAGCTGGAGGAGCTGCTATAAACAAAAAGAACATACACATATATTCGCCCAGGGTAAAAGTATCTGTATTTAGGCACTTATGATGAAATAATGCAGTGTTTGGGGGTATTAAGTGTGAAAAGCACACTCTGTCATGTGGAACTGACTGTCAAAAACAAATATAACAGGAAATCCGTTAAGAACTGCAGACTGATGTTTCATGACTAAAGCAACAGAACATGTCAAGTATGACAACCACAAAAAAAGAAGAAAAAAAACCTGTAGTACATGTGGTGGCACTTCCTGATCTGATAAAGAATAAGAGCCAGTAGAAATTCTGAATAATCACATAGTTTTACTTAGAGTTACACACACATTAAACTAAACAGATTTAATAGATTAGTACATTACAGCAGATGTGTGTATGCATCAGTTACTGAAAGACCACTCTAAATTAGTAGTTATTTAGTCATCCTTGGAAATAAACATACACCAAGATATACAGTGTAATACACAACACAAAGACAGAAAAGCATCAGAGCAAACAGTTTAAACTAAAAGAAACAACACGGATATACAAAACATTGCATCCATACATAAAATAGTCAAATGGTAAAATAGATAAATTGATAAATCCAGTAATCCATGACAAACTTTTTTTTTCCACATTTTTGTGACTATGTTGCCTAGCAACAAACAGCAGGACGTCTTGGGTATCCTACTTTTAATAGCTAGATATTAACTGCTTAAGTAAATGAAAAACAGTGTTTTAACTGTCAGTTTTATACACCAGTTCTGCTGCGCTTCAGCAAGATCAGTTGAGTTAACTGCTAGTTATATATATATATATATATATATATATATATATATATATATAGCATTACATTAGCTTGGCAGGCGAAAAAACTAGCATTAGCTTAACTTACCTATACTCAATGCAAGTCTATTAAATATGGCTGAGGGTTAGGAGGACAAAGACAAAAAAAAGTAAAAAATAATTTCGTAAACTCAATCAAAACAAGACAATTAGAGAGTTTGACCAATCAAAAAGTAAATGTAGATATTTTTTTTAAAAAAAAACTGTTTTGCTTTTTTACATCAAAAAATGCTAGCATTACAACAAAAATTGATAAAGCCTTTTTTTTTTTCTAGATTTAGCACAATTTATTTATTTAACAACTATTTTAACATTATATGAAAATCCAGGGCTTTGAAATTACTATGTGACATGTTTTGGCACTGTGTTAAAGAGACTGGACTCAATCAGTACAGACTTGGTTCCACACCGATTAGTCGGCAGGTTTTTAGTCCATTCAGAATTTATCGGTGATGTCTTCAGTGTCCTGTCGTGTTCCTGTGCCCTTATCGCCTCTGCAGCTTCTCCCACACACAGCTGCTCCAGTGCTGATGACAGGCCTCAGTTTTGAAATGCCAGGCCTGAAATAGTTAGCCTTGTTTATAATTAAACTGCACACGCAGGAAGGTTTCTCCTGTCTGTGGATACAAACGCACCAGGCCTGACACAAGCCTCGCACACAGTCTGTTCACAAACACGTACAGCCTAGACATGTGGTCTGCCAAATCTCACTACACATACAGTAGACTAATTAGTGGTGCTGATATATAATGAGTGAGTACTTGGAAAGCATAGAGGATTTAGAGATTGAAAGAAATTTTTTTTTTTTTTAAACCAGGCTTGAGGTGTAATTGCAGGGTGGAAGAGTAAAATCGGAGCAGTCCAGGGTGGAGCTGAACTTCTTCTTCTTTTTTTCTCATTTCTACATTTAGAGCTCTACTGAGGCCTTTTTCTTTTGGAAAAGAAGGATATTTTTTTTTTTTTTTGTTCAACTCCTGCTCCCAGAAGTCAGCATGGACCAGCAGCTGCAGGATATTTTTCGCAGGGTGTGGACCAAACTACAGGCTCTCCCAGAAGCAACTCCAGTGGAGGTGGGAGCCTTTGCCGTCCTCCTCCTCTTTATTGGTGAGTTTTAAGCACTGATCCATCATTCAAGTGGGACAATAAAGTATTGAATTGAATTGAATATGTAAGTGGAAAGCATATATGGCAAAACGTGCTTATTTATGCCTTACAAAAAATCATTTATTTATTCATTATGTAAATCTTCTGGTTTGAACTCCACCTGTGTATGATAAAACTCTACAATATATCTGCTAAATGCTGAGTAGTTATTTCACTTCCACCTCCCTTTTGATGTTGGAGTGGGAGTGTGGAGTGGATATAAAGTAAAGAACTGAAGTCAGTGGCCGGTGTAATGCAAGACAAGTCGACCCAGTCATTGGGGTCCATGGCTGAAAGCTCATTGTTGCTAACATGGATGACATCAGGAGCATTTCAGCAGTGGGTTTGCAGCGATGTAGCTATGCTTAGACATTTTGCCATTACTAGTAAAAGTAAACCAAAACAGTATAGCTGCAGGCCTCACAAATAAGCCAGTAAACTAAAAGGTACTCTATGTGGCAGGTGGGGAGTTTACATGTAACTTTATCATACATGGCCATCTAAACCAGAGGCCTGTTGTCACAGTTTGGCACTGTTGAAGTCGACCCCAATGCAGGACTCAGGAGACAGGACTTGAACTCAGAAACAGCTTTTAATGCTGAACCGTGTCCATACAGGGAAAAAACAACACGTAAGGTGAACAGGGAATTGACTTGGAGGAAACACACACGCAGGGAACACACTGCCACAAGGGGAGAACGCAACAAATAACAGAAGGAGACGATAAAAACACACCTCGTGATTATGGAGATTGGAAACACCAGGGAACAGTCAATACGAAGCACGCGAGGCATAAGACCATCAAAATAAAACGAGGACTAACTAAAACTGAGACCCAGAATAAGCCTTACCAATTTGACACAGACACAGATGATAAACACATGGACAAGATAGAAGGAGCAAAATGGGATTACAGAAGGGGATTAACAAACCTATCATCAACTAAAGCAGACAGGGAACTAATGGCAAAGAAGAACAGGAAACTTGTAAGCACAAGGAGAGTAAAGATAACACCATAAGCAGAGGGCTATGGAGCTCACACACAGTTCCCATCACAAAAGCACAAACACAGAATGAACCTTCAGAGCAGGAGCACTGAAATAAAGGCACTCAGGAATCAAAGGAACGAATAATAGGAAGCTAAATGTCAACACTAAAGAATACAGAGTCATAAAGATAAATAAGAGTACAAAACTAGAGAAAACTCAAAACGACCCTGACATCTATATCACTAGGTTTTAGATTTATCCAGATAATTTTAGGGTTAATCATGGGTTATTCAGTAATATGAAGGCAGTTTACATAAAAGGTGGGGCATATGCACAGTTGGAGATAAGAAACCATTAGGTGTAAAATCACCAGTCAGTTATTCCATACAGTAGGTCTTTTCAAGTCTTACTGACCACTTAAAGCACACAACAGTGCTTTTTTTAAATAACACACACGTCCACGCTGGTTTGCCTGCAGCAGCTGTGTTTTGTGCTTGCATTTAATAATATAGTTTTATGTTCTTCTGTAAAAATCAGTCACCCTGCTGCCAGTAGACTTATCCGCTTTAAAGGAACTTGCTTGTAGCTAGACTGATAAACTGTGGGTTGACTTGTGGAGTTGATAACCTCCTTCATGTGCCCAGGTACACTGAGCTTGCCTGAGTATGCTGTTCTTGCTTCACAGTATAGGACCCAGTAATTGTGTAGAAAATTTCTAGACTCAAAATTCTCTCCCGGCTTGTGCTGACCGCACCCCATGACTCTGTTTTGGTTTTTTTTCTCCCTCCTGTCTTGTTTTTCTCCTCACAGCCACGGTTCTCTTCATGATATTACTCTCGTGCATCCACTGCTGTTGTTTTACGAAGCCAAAGCACCAGCCCTCAAGAGTTCAACCCTTACACAACATCTGAGGAAGAGACGGGACAGAACACACCTAGAAACATCATTTCCATCCTTCTTCGGGCTTCTCTGGAAGAATTAAGTGGGTATCAAAAACAGGCAAGGATGGGAAGTTGGTGCCATGATATTTCCAGTACTGGATAAGCATCCAGAGAGCCACACCACTGGAATCCAGCTGAGAGGCACAACTCATCAAGATTCATTATAAACCAGAACAATGTAACACTGTGTGGCAGAGTTTCATTGGCAAAGAGACACAGCAACAAAGCTGATATGTCCTGAAATGTCACAGTGACTCAGTTATTACAAATGTGGTTTGCGATGCTGTTCACATTCATCAGGAATATTAGAAACAACACGGACAGTGTACATTCCAACATGTATGTGTGCTCTGGACACAAAGTTCAGCAGAAACATTGCTTTGTTCAAAAACAAAGCGCCCTCTGCTGGCTCAGTGACGCAAATCGTGCCAATGGAAAATGTGAACTATTCATTGCTTGATGCAACAGTTTTAAATGTATTCCCGTTATATTGTAAAATAGTAGTGTGACATACAGGAAAGGCAGTGTTTCTGAGACGCCACTTTTATGTGTTTTTGCTCCTTCTTGCTTTTGTAAATGTATCAGATGTTAAATACTTTAATTAAATAAACATTTCTTTGTTCTTATACCTAATGTAGTCACCACAGTCTATAAGAGCAAGAATCAAAATGTCATCAGTGACTCGTTGCTCCATCGTGCACATTCCTTATCAGCAGAATTCCTCTTTGCCATTGTGAGTTTAAACATTAACATGAGCTGTTGCTTTTACTTTGAAATGGCAGTCACCTGGAAATACAAACAGGAACTGTGCTACGTTTGCATATTCAGAACACCACTCCTGTGCTCGAAGTGAAAGTAAACTGTTATTTTGGACTATTTAAAAAAACCTTCCAGTTCGGCTTGTGGATCAGAAAAGCAGCTGAAGAGTCTAAGTTTTCTGTTGTCGTACTCTGCTGTGTTTTCACGTTCTGTTAAGACTCAGTGAGCCGTTGACTTGGCAGGACATGGCGGTGGAGAGGTGAGTTTTTGAAAATGAACATTCTAGGTGACGAAAGCCCTTAGCACCTGCAGATTAATGGGCCGTGCCAATAAAAATATAACATATCTGTTGCTTAGATATTTGGAGTGTGAAATAACTTTTTTAGTTGGCAGATAATGTGCTTCATTCAGCTCTTAGTGTCAAATGATGGTATTAATAAGATTGTGTGAGTTGGTAAATATCAGGGCAGGTTTACCTGGTTTTCATCTGGTTGATCATTCTCTATACAGTGTACTAGACCAGCAGAAACCCACAGGGTCACCTGAGGACTGGGTGGAGTGGTTCCTTCATCGTATGCATCAGGAGCCGTGGGCACTGGGTGGTATTGCCGTCATTGGAGTGTTTGTCCTGGTAATTCTCTCTCTGGTCATCTTTGCTCTGCTGTATGGATGCTGCTGCAGCTCAGGAGACAAGAAGACAAAGAGAAGGCAGAAGAATTCAAAGGACAGAGTCATTTAAGTGTGTTCAGATAAAAGAGAAAATGTACACTTTTCCACTTTTGAATTTCTTTGCTATATAGTATAGGACTCTTTTTTAAAAGGTTTCTTCAACCAAAATTTGAATGAAATTAAAATGCCCATATATTTTTTCAGTATCCGCAAAAATGGCCAGACCACATCACAGACGCCAAACCATTGTTCCACTTTGTAACGCGTCATTGCCAAGCAGCTGATTGTAAGAATTGTAAAATGGTGAATGGACTGCATTTTCTACTCCGAGCACTCAAAGTACTTTTCACTACAAGAAGAAAATATTTAAATATTGCAGTTGTAAGAAAAATAGCATGAACCACCACTAATATCATAACCCTATTACAATAATAAGTATTAAACTTTTTCTTCTAATTTATTCCAAGTTTGACTAGCATTTGTGATTTGAAATGATCCACAACCATTCTGTCAAGCTACACAAATGTTTGTGTAAATTCATATGTTTATCTAGTGAACTTTTTAGGCTCACACATAGTAAAAAGTGACTGTTTCAATGTGATTTCAGTGTGATTACACATGAAACCAGGTTGAGGGATAATAAGACACACATGAATTCAATCTAGGTATTAAGGAAGGAAGGTAAAAGAACAGTGAGGGAAGTAAAAACACAGCCCTGCGAGAAACTAACCTTCAAAATAAAATGCAAAGTGAACCTAAAGAGGCCCCCCAAAAAGCACAGAACAGCTATACTGAGTAGAGAAGGGGGAGAAAGAAAGCACACAGAAGAGTAAAATATTCAGAAACACAAGAACCAAAAAGTATGGCAACAGCAGAATCATAACAGGTTATTCAAAACCATGTCATATGTAATCAAGAGGAAACAACAGCAATTTACTAGTTTTCGAATGAGTGCTTGCTCAAACCACTTCCTTTGGGTTATTATTATTGAAGATTGATCACATTCGTTTTCCAAATGTTAATTAGTTCTTACAACTAGAGATTAAATATTCACAGTACCTTAGAAAATCATATAATCATATAAGATCAAAGAAATGCAAAATAACAAAATAATTTTTGTTATTAAACTCCTACTGGATACTGGGTGTTTGTTCTGAAGGTTGGTTTGCTTTACAGTGATGTATAAGACGTGTTGGTTTTTGTGCATCAAGTGTTTCTAGTATGTCAAAAAAAGTCAAATACCATGTTGTCAGATATTGCAGGAGGTGTATAGAACAGGTTATGTATGAAGCAATGTGTGCGTAACAGCACATGAAAGCAGAATAAAATTTAAATGAGACTTTTAAAAAGTCTTAGCATCACAACTGGACATATTAGTATGAAATCATTCAGATTTTATAAGTTTTGGTTGGCATAAATGTAGTTTAGTGTTTCGTGTCTGTGAAACAATACCTAGAAAGTACATGTGTTGGGTGTAAACTGTAACGGATGAATGCCTAAGAGATGTTTACACAAGTATTTTTAAAGCTTCTTCCTGGTACAACAATAGAATGAACGCTGGCCAACAAAATGACTACATTTCCCAGCGGCAGACCGGTTCCTTCGGTGTGTTACCGTTTTGATGACGTTAATATTCTGCGACCCACCGTTTATGCGATACTACCATTGACTACAGTCATTGGATACTACACAGAAATGGCGAGCGGTAAAAAGAGTACGCTGCTGTCGTCTTTAGCGGTCTATGGAGATGATTCAGAGCCCGACTCTGACCCTGAACCAGAAGAATCAGGTATATAAAAGTAAAACTTCCTTTCATACGTTTAACGACTATGAAATACTTTGCTGTAGTTCCGCCAGCCTTACTGCTGAACTTCATGTGGGAGCTAACGTTAGCATGTAGCTAGTTAGACGATCTTCATGTTCATGTTGTTTTGTTCGTAAAAAAATAATATGCGCATATTTCTGTTGCCAAACGGAAATTAACATGCGTCTTTAGTTAACGGAGGAGGGTGCGTTTTGTGTCAGGATACCGGGTTGTGTTCTTGACTCCGAGATAACCTCGTTCACTGATGAGATAGGCCCTTTCTCAATTCTCAAGTACGCGAGTCCGTACTCGCGTTCTCGGTGAGTCCGGACTTGCCGAGAACGCGAGCACGGATTCGCGATTTGTACAATTGGAACACCAGCGTACTTGATGCTGTCGCAGGTCCGGAGTTTTTACTGCCGTCCCCTCTTAATTTAACTGTGAGTAATATGTTATGAAGCTTAACTTTAATCACAGCTAAACCGATTTACTCAGGAACAAATAAAACACTGAAATAAACCAAACATTAATATTTAAAAGTGATCTAAGTTACTTATATATCATGTTTAACCTCAGTTGCGAAATCTCTATTAATAAAAATAGTGTACATGTATGCCTTAATAAAAACAAGCAGGTGAGATGTTAGAACGCTTTTATTTTTATTTTACCCGCAATCATTCATGTATTTTTTTTATATCCTGTGGCTTTTTTCACGGTTTGTTGGCATGCTGTGTAGGTGTGTACTGATATCGACATAACGGGTAAACATCTGGCTTTGACTATTGTTCACCTGTAGTTTGAATGCTGGAAATTTCCCTGTTTAAATCATAAGAACTGTCAGTATACAGAGATGTGCTTCTGAATGTGGACAATGTGTCTTCTGCATGCAGTAATGCAGTTCTGCTTGTGTCGAGTGATGTAAACAAACAATCGATCTACGCTATTCAGACATCAAAATTGATGATTTGATTATTTTTATGACACAGCAATGGTGAATGTTCCCACCCTCTGCTCTTTGTAATTTAACGTAATCTTTCCGTTTTCGTAGTTTGGATATGATTTTTGAGTACACCTTCGCAGTAGCAATTGACTGCAAAATAAAGCTACCGGAAATGTACAACCCCACATCCGGTCTTAAAACAGGAAGTTAGCATTTTCTCGTGCACAGGGTCTATTGTTGCAAAGCAAAAAATCTTGGTGTATGTTGTGGTCAAAAACCAAAAAATTCTAGTCTTTCTTGGAAAACGTTTGCAAGTAACCAGTCTCTTTTTTAGAATCAAAACAACCAATCAAAACAACCAGCTCGATAGTGCAATCCCATTCATTTTAATGGACGGAAAGTTTGGGGGTAGAGTCGAGAGCCCAACTTTGAAAATGCTTAAAAAAACACTGCATCTGAAATATATTTCTTCAACTCACCATTTTCACTCTGCACCCACAAATCAAACATGTTTTTCCTCAAAGACAACGGCTGTACACTTTTTTTTAACTGGATATATTTAAGGGAGATGAGTATCATCAAACTGCCTAGTACAGTTTAAATACAGTTTCATGAAGGGCCTTTGAAGAAAAGACAACCTTTTTCTTAAATTTCACACAGTTTAACAGATATGTAGTGAAACGTCTTAAGATGCTCACAGATTTCTAAAACGGATGGAGCAAGCCACAGACCATGTCCAGCAGTAACAACAATCTTATCTCAATTTGGCCTCAAATTACATAGACTGGTTAATGAAATCTTATGCTTGAGTCTTGATTGCTTTTGCAGAATGTGGGTAGTAAATATATATTTTTTCTAAATGCAGTATATTTTCCCATAGTTGTGATCCACTGGCAGTTTTCATGTTGGCCTTATTATGTTTATTTCTCATATCGTCCTTTCTTAAAGAGCCAAAGCCTGTCTGTTGGCACACAGGGAACAAATATACTGTTGATTTGTTTCTGGACTGCTGGATTATTACTTGTGACCTAAGATCATTGTAATCCTAATTTTACTAACCCACATTTCAATTTGTTAATGGACAGAATAATTATCAGATTAATCTCAAATGAAAGTAGTCATTAGCTACAGATGGATGTGCTTAATGTACTCCACTGGAAGCAACTACACCAGTAGTAAAACTGCTTTACATTAATAACCCATTGATAAAATATACATCAGTATAAGGGGACCTTTTTGTCCACTGAGCTCTTCTAATTTTAATGTGTAAAGTAAATTTCTTGAGAGCGAGAGAGATATGACATGTGGTTGTTAGTTGGCACAGAAGCTTTCAGAGCAGGGATTCATGAGTAAGTGCCAATTTAGGGAGTCAGCAAAGTTTTCAGAGTATATTGACCATTAGTGAGGTCCCAGTGTTGCTGAGCTTTAGTCTAGGCAGTGAGGGCTAGAACAGATAATTTAAAACTGAGGACGAACTCCTTCTATGGCTATTTCCTGTTGTCTCATAGGCTGGCTTACTTTGAGGTTTCAATAGTTAGAATGATATCACTCAAAATTAGTTATGTGTGAAATAAAAAAATGATTTTGCTGCCTAATTGATTTCATTTACTTCTGTGTCTTTGTGACCCCCCCCCCCCCCCCCCCCCCCCCCCCCCATCCCCATCTCACGATCAATAGGGGGGCGTGTAGGAAGCCTTGTATATCGCTATGATGAGGATGACCTGAACCAAACCATGGACCCAGAAGAAAAAGAGTCTGCAGATGAAGACAGCAGAGAAAACAACTCGGTCAGTTTTGAATTCTGAGCTTAGCTTTCTAGATTTTATTTTTACTCATCAATCAGTTCCATTCCACTGATGTCTCTAGCTGACAGAAAAACAGTTCACATGTTGTGTGGTCTCGGAGCATGTGTTGTGTTTTGAAAAATTTAATCTTCACTGAGTACAGAGGGGTTTGGAAGGCTGATTGCTTGGTTGGATCTGCATCATAATCAGGATCTCCCCGCTACAAAATCAGCATCACCAAAGTACTTTTTTTTTCTCTTTTCTTTTCTTTAGTTTTAGGTTCACATTATTTGATTTCTTTTAAGCATAAATGCAATCTTCAACATCCCCAAAAGTTGATTCTGTTTATCTGGATGTAGCGTTTTCAGTGGGAGAAACGTTTCGTCACTTATCCAAGTGACTTCTTCAGTTTCAGCTGACTGCAGGTTTCCCCAATCTTATAAACAGTACATTTGCATAATGACTGAAACTAGCACCACCGAAGGAGCAGTGGACTGGGAGATCAGTTCCTTGATCATTAAGATGCAAATTCTCATGACCATTGATCAAAGACCACTAATCAATGACGAAATCTTCAACATCAAAAGGCTAACGGTTGGTTAAGACAAACCGTGGTTCCTCCTTTGTTTGATGTTGAATGCCACATATGTAGTCTTATCCATGCTTGCTTTATGCTTGACCTGGGATTGCACGAATGCAATCTGTGGGTGGTCACTGACAGCCTGTCTGCCTGCAGAGAATGTTTGTGGTCAGATGGAGCCAGGGTTAAAAAAAAGAAACTTGTAATACAACTGATCTTTGAGCTATCTTGTCCTGTTGTTGGTCTGTCAGCAAGCTTCAGAAAAGAGCGAACTTTTAATGTACAAAGAGCTGAAGATTAACAGTGTTTAAAATCAATGAAGTGTCCACTGCAGGCGCTGTCTGTACCTTTACTGTTTTTACAATCTTTGATTTTTCCACGCTTCTCCTATTCCCGTTAATCTCTGCTGTCACACCCCTCCCTATTCACTTGTCAACCAATCAACATTCACATCCAGTGACGTGTATTTGGGATTTTGCGGTGGCAAGTTTGTGATGGGTGAAAACCTCCGTCTGTACTCTGTCCAAAAGAAAACCAGAACGCAGACTGGCACATTTTTGGGACAATAAATTATGCTTTAGTTACTTGTTAGTTTTAGAGCTTATTCTTAAAGCGCTCCATTGCAATGCTGTTTGTTTTCTCTGGCATCTTTGTGCAGATTACATTAGCTCACCAAAGTCGCAATATAGACAATGTTGTTAGGCTGAGAGCGGGTGCAGAGAAGCCATACAGACCCAAGCACGTATACAAGCATTATTATGAGAGCGGGTATTAGTGCTTTACTTTTTTTTCTCCATACTATTGCTGTAGCCACCTTTGCAAATGTTTTAATTTGCATCAAACTTCAAATGAAACTGTAAATTTTTGAAGTGTTCTTTGGGCACACATGTATCACATTCTTAAGTTGCTAGAAATCACAGTCAGCCTTACAACCTCCCAGAAATCCTTTATTTAAGGCCCACTTGTAGATGAAATAGTTGACTAATAGGTTTTCAGCCCAGTGCTGGCTGTTGGTCCTGCTGCTTGGCTCCCCATTATGGTCTCTTTTCCTTTTTGCCCCTTACAGTGTTAACCTTCTGCATTTTTGTTTTTATAGGAAGTGGACGAATCTGACGAGGGGAGGGACGCAGATGATTTTGAGGTATTTGAACACTGGGATTGATTAGATTTAGTGATTAAGCCTGATTAGTTTGTCATTCTGTTTTGTGACTAACCTTAAGCACAGCGATGGCGGCCACAACATGCAGCAATAGAGCATATTCACTAGATGGTGCTGTGGGTTCATGGATTTGAAGTACGCTATGAGTCACTGATGCATCTTCATGTGTGGCTTAAAGTGAAGAGGCGAACCAGCAGTGTTGATTCTGTAAAGCACACTACTTGGACCTTCACACCATACTAACCCCACCCTTTGTATGTGTTTTCAAACTGTATGAGCCAGACGGTGTGCCAGCTTCCTGCTGCACTGTTTGGCACAGTTCACCAAGGTGAGAGTCATTCAAAAACCGAACAAGCGCACGCAGTAAGTCAGAGGATGTATAGCTTGACTGAGGCTTTGATTTACAACCTTTCTGTGATGGCTGTCTGAGGGGATTTTGTGAGTTTTGCCTGTTGGTTATGCCACATCATGAAGTGATGGCAATGAAAGGACATTGCAGTATGGTAATGATAACTGTGGTTCATGATGTGATTTCTCAGTGCTGCGTGTATCAACATGTAGAGCTTTATTGCCATGGAAGAGAAACATTTCCAGGAAAGTTAATGAAACATATTCTGTGTACTTTGTAGGGAAACACTTCACTTTCTTCTGTTGGGATGTGGTGCAAAATGAAAAAAAATAAATAAATAAACAATTTGCAGCTCTCGTTAACCCGTATTTTATTCACTATAGAACATAAGAATCCCGCTCACACCATAAATGAAGTGCTTCAGACTGAGACCACCTCCTCCAAAGGGTCTCAGTGCAGTCGATTTGTTTTACTAGTGTGATTACCATGTTCACATCTGCACAAGTGAACTGAAGTAAGGCAGAAGGAAACCAGTTTGATTTAAATGGAGTAAACCTTCAGAGAGATTACAATGAATGTCTGATCATTTAAAGTATATTCATATAATCTGGAGAATGTCTGTGTGCAAGGGACAGTTTTTATTTTACAAAGCATCCCAACTATTTTGGAAACGGGCCCGTGTGTTTAGTAGTGTTATTTAAACCTGCTGCAAATACCTTTTGTGAGCAGTTGCATTAAAGGCAGTGGTTGTCGTGTAATTTTGGCTACGTTGGGAGAGAGAGTTTTAAAGCCTCAATGTGTTTTCTTGCTATTGTTACCATCACTAAGATATTGTTATAAAGCAATAGGATACTACTCATTTTGGTTTTGCTAGAAATTCTGCGGCGAAATCTAGCAGTGATTAATATTTGGGTTTAAATTTAGAAACCCAAAAAGAGAGTGAATGTTTATATTAGCTTTCACTCTGTCCTCAAACTTATTGTCGTTTGCAGTTGGCTTATCTGTGAATGGCAGCTGTTAGGTGTTGGTGTGATACGTGTCTTAATTGTGAGTGTGCAGTGCCTCATTTAACCACAAAGACTGTTGTACTTGATAAGAACTGTGTTTGGATATATCCAAGTTCTCCTTTAATGTTTTAGATTGTACTGTGATCTAGTCTGAGACCTTAAGAAAACATTGAGTTTACACATTCGGGCATGGGGAACGGTCTACTGGAATGGAGATAAAGGGGATAATCTGTAGTGTGAAGCCTTTGTATTGTTGATAAAGTTGATAGTTCTTTTTAGATCTGTGATAGCTGTGCAGCAGAGCCCCCTACTACAGGAGAACATTTCCTTGAAGAGCGTGCATCAGAGTCCCTATCGCTTAATTTCAAAGCACTGTTTCTGTTAGTTGGTGGTCAACTGAGATATCGAGAAGAGGGGATCTGTTATGTTTCCAGTAATGCTTATTTAATAATTGCCTGGAAGTTTTAATTTTCAGTAAAATGGATTGTTCTATAATCTTGCTCATAATTTTTAAGCTTGCTGGAGGATATGTTAATTTAAAAAAAAATATTAGACAAACTAAATGTCATAAGTGGCAGAGCTCTGAAATATTTAGAGATATTATTGTCCAACATATCTGTGAGTAGTGCTCTGAATTTTGGGATCCTCACCTTCTAGTACCATCTGGTGAAAAGGTCAGTTTTTATTTGATGTGGTGACCAATTTATTTCATTTACACATTTTTTAACCACTATCTCGACTAGGGCTGCTCAATTAATCGAATTTTAATCGTGATTACGATCTGGGCTTTCAACGATCTTTAAAAATGACTGAGCCGATTATTAGCTCCTCCTCTCGCGCTGCTCCGTGTGGCAAATCGAGCGCACCTCTCTGCGTTTCGAACACGCGTCACAACAATTAAGAGGACCTGAGGGAAGCTCGGAGAGCTCGGAAAGCTAAGCAGAAGTTATTTGGTGAGGAGAGGATAATGGCTGCTGAAGAAAGAATGCCGTTGGTTGAAAAGAGAGGTAAAACGACTTAAGTGGTGTGGAAACATTATGGGTTCGCGGAGTCAGACGTGGATCAAGTAGACATAGTGTGGAAACTTTGCTACGGTGTCGTAGCTGCACCACAGAGCAACACTACAAATTTATTCAATCATTTGAAGACCGCTCACAAAGTGACATACGCTCAAACAATGAAGGAACATAGAGAAAAAACTCTTGACAACACCTGCTTCATCCTCACAGACTTCCATTCACGCTACCCTGTACAACGCGACTAAATATCCCACCAGCTCCCAGAGACACAAGGAGATAACAAACGCGGTAAAGTTTTCCTCGCCAAAGACCACTGTTCAATTAACACAGTGAACAACCAGTATTATGCAGTATTTTGAAGTTCACTAAACATAGATGTTTACATTTTTCATTTATTTTTTATATTGCAAACATTTGCACTGTTATCAGTATTTGCACACTATTTTATATTATTTTTTGACATCTTTAAAGCCATTATTCAATATATTGTTATTGTTAAATAAATATCGTCAAATAATCGAGATCTCAATTTCAGTGAAAATAATCGTGATTATCATTTTTGCCATAATCGAGCAGCCCTAATCTCAACTATAATTCTCATTCTGTTACCCAAAATCTATGTGGTTTTATAAATCCAGGCAATTCTCTCCAGTGTTTCGTTTTTCCCATCAGTGTCTGTTTCACTTCATCTTTAGATTAGTTTAACATGCTAACAAGTAGCACTAAGGTGTTAATTGTTCCTTCGAGGCTAATGATCCTGGAGCTTGAACACTAAGGAAGGAGAAAAGCACTTGGCTGGAAAGGATGTGCAGCAGGTTAGGGTGATTAAGGATACAGATGGAAATGTCATAAACAAAAGAAGAGAGTGTATTGAGAAGGTGAAATGAGTACTTTGAGGATCTCATGAATGGGGAAAAAAATGAGAGAGCAGATGGAGGACAGTTAGTGAATCAAGGTGTGCAGAGGATTAGCAAGGAGGAGGTGAGGCCAGATATGAAGGGTCGAAAGGAGGTTGGCCCAGAAAAACGCTCTGAAGATTATGAACCATACCAGGAGTTGTTGAAGCTAGATTAAGGAGAGACGTGACAATCAGTGAGCAGCATTATGGCTTTTTTGCACTGCAGATGCAATGTTTCCTTCTGAGAGTGTTGATAGTACAGATCAGAAGGAGCCTCACTGTGTCTTTGTAGATCTAAAGAAAGCAAATGGTGGAGTTTGAAGAGAGAGAGAGAGAAACTGTGATACTGCATGTAAAAGTGGAAGGGAAGTGAGGGTGGTGCAGGACATGTATGAGCAAGAAAGATGACAGATGAGCAGTGAGCAGGTTTAAGAGAGCTGGAGGTACGCTCTCAAGAGAAGAGGAATGATTTTGGACAGAAGAATAACAGCAAGAGTAAAGGGGAAGGTTTGAGATGGTGAGGTGTGTGGTTTGGACACAGTGACGCTGAAAAAAGATGTGAGATGCAAAGGTTCTCATTGGGAGTGAGCAGAATGGACAGGAATAGAAATGTGAATATGCCAGAGGGAATGCTCAGGTCGAGTGGTTTGGATACAAAGTCAGAGAGGCGAGGCTGAGACATGTGTAGAGGAGGGAGAATTGGTGAAAGAATGTTGAATATGGAGCTGCCAGTCATGAAGAACAGACGACAACCACAGAGATCATTCATGGATGTAGTGAAAGAAGGTTATGTGACACAAAAAGGATGCTAGTAATAGGATGAGATGGAGGCAGATGATCCACTGTTTCATCTTCTCAAGGGAGAAGCCGAAAGGAGAGGGAAACAAAATAGTAATAATAATAATAATAATAATAGTAATAGTAATAATATTCCTGCTATTGTAGCAGTGGTGAATGAGTCTGTTATAAGAGGGCAGCCCACATGCTAAAATGCTGCTGCAGAGGCCTGAGTTCAAATCCACTTGGAGACCATTTTCTGTGGGTCTTCCACACACAGAACTGTTCCTGGTGACAAACAGACTGAACCTCATGTTCAGTGGAGTGCTCCTTTTAACGAGGAAGCATATCGCTTTGTTTATAGTGTAGTTGATACAATTAAAGCAATCCGGTCAGTCTTAAATCGTTTTTTCCCAGTTTGCTGAATGTATACAAAACGCTAACACTACAGTCTGATATTTCATACAGCTGTCTCACATAAATCCCATCAAGAAAGAAGAAAATGTGGAATTAGAAGTAACCCCCGTATGGTGTATTCAACACCATATTCTGTTATTATAATAATGTAGCATTGGCCTTTATTACACTGTTTCCGGTAATTAAAACTTAAATGAGTAGATATGTGATCAGTGTCCCTGCAATGAATAATCTTGTGGTATATGTGTGGTTACAAGTACGTGTTTACTCATGCTAGACAGATGGCTTGACGATGTGCACAGTTAGCTGAAATTAGAAGGGCCTGTTGTTGATCTGAAAGGGTGGTAATATTTTTGGTGTGGCCTTGTGAGACGGCTAAATTTATATTCTCTGTACAAAAGTCCTCAAAAGCTGCTTACTGTGACCTTACTGTAAGGGCGAGCTAAAAGGGGAAGCCGTGCCAACTGGAGGATCAGTGAAGTGATGAGTGTTTGTTTTTTTTGTTTTTGTTTTTTAAATTAATTAATTAGTTTATTTTTAAGCTCTGTATCAAATAGTCAAATTTTTTTTTTTTGCCGGGGTTCTTTACTGTATTTCCATGTCTTTCTGCCGCCCTCCCTCCTCCACCACCACCTTGTGATTTGGCCCACTTCAGGACAGTTCTTTGATGTGCCCGTGCAGTTGCTAGGTGACGGCATGATTCCTGTGAATAACAGCGCTGTTCTTTTGTGCTGAACCTGTGTTATGCCCACAATGCTGGCACAATAGGCGGCATATTTTAAGGGCTGTGCAAGGCTCCTCCTCCTCCTGCTGAGCCAAGGCGTTCTCTGGAATCTTCTAAGATTTACTGTTCAGGCTTCTGTTACTGCTAAGAAACTGCTGTAGTGTGTGAAGTCTGCTTCTGGGTTCTGTGATTTTTAGGTTTCAGGTATACAGAGAATGAGCTTTTGTCTTTAGCTCTGTCTTTTTCACCTGTGCACCTGTACAGTTTTCCAATTTCATTGTACCATTGTACTATGTATGACTGTGCAATGACAATAAAGAGTTATCTAATCATCTAACACCTTTGATTAGATCATTCATCTCACCAACTAAACCCTAGCAGGAATCATGGTCTCATAATATCTATGACTGATGCTGTGTTTATTTCCCACCATCGAGCACTAATGATAAAAAGAGGCCTAAATGTCCCCTGTTTTTTCATTTTTCTGCCCTCCCACTCTCACCCCTTTTCTTGTGATTTCTAGATCTCAGAAGCAGAAAAAAAGGACCCCAAGGAGCTAGTTGGTGAGTATACCCATGAACTCGCACATGCTCACGCAGAATATAGAGCAGCAATTAAAGGATTGAGCACAAGCATTACTTTAATCTTTAACTTTGAACAATAAACTGACCCTACACAGAAGTATTAGCCCAAGCCTGTGATATATTCCCCTCTGTTGTCCACAAGCTCTTAAAATGGACTTGATTAGAAGTTTTTTTTAAGACCTCATCTAATATATATATATATATACAGTGGAACCCCGACTTGCGAAATTAATTCATTCCCGAGGGTCTTTCGTAAGTCGAAAATTTTCGTAAGTCGAAGCACCCATTGCGCGTTTTGAGCGAGGCGATGCTGAACAATAGGCTATAGGCTAATTGCTAACTAGAACAACAATACGTCGTTCAAGTGGAACAGCGAAGCGCAAGTACGGAAGCCAAGGGGTTGTCACATGATTCAGAAGGCATTGTGGGCATTGTAGGCTGAGCCAATCAGAGCCAGCGGTTTCGTTACTTGGGCATTTTGCCGTAACACGGGCAGAAATATTGCCGTTCAGTGCCTTCGTAACTTGAATTTTTCGTGAAACGGGGTATTCATAAGTCAGGGTTCCACTGTATATACAGGGTGGGCCATTTATATGGATACACCGTAATAACATGGGAATGGTTGGTGATATTAAAGTCCTGTTTGTGGCACATTAATATATGTGAGGGGACAAACTCCTCAAGATGGGTGGTGACCATGGTGGCCATTTAGAAGTCGGCCATCTTGGATACAATTTTTGTTTTTTCAATAGGAAGAGGGCCATGTGACTAGGGATGGGTATTGATAAGATTTTCACGATTCCGATTCCATTTTCGATTCTGTTTAACGATTCGATTCTTTATCGATTCTCTTTAAAAAAGGAGAACACTAAGGTCGATTAGCTTAGAACTTTGTTTTATATCTTGAACAAGATAGAAATTTAGGAGTAACATGGCCTTACAAACCCAACAGTGAGATCTTAAGAGATCCACAGCCTACGGCTCTTCGATGGGGTGTCACAGGGTCCCCAGGAAAAAAAAATTGTAAATGTAAAATAATAAAATAAATATTCTTCTGTAGCAATAACAAAGTATAACATAAATTATTCAGTAGCAATTACACAAGAATATCCAGTAATGTCTACAATTAAACACATTCACTTACCGAAAATCAGGGGCATCTGCTGTGGCAAATGGGTACAAGCCTTTTACCACAAACTTAGTCACTGCTCAGTGACATTCGTCTATCCTGGCCTGAAAGGAGACGCTACCGGTAGACTGCAGCGAGAACTGCCAGCATCTGAGCCAGCCAGACTCTGTCTGTCTCATCATGGTCACCTAAATGCAGCGCACAGTAATGGCAGGTTTTGTAATAAGGCAGATCGCGCTAACATAATATGCACTGTTAGTTGATTATTTACCTGCCGCATTAACGGGAGAGGACGTGCAAACGTTACCGCTGCTGCTGGGTTGAGATTCACGAGTCCAGAGCAGAATTAAAAACACGACATTCATTTAAGGTTATCGCGTGTTTTGTGAGCAAATGCTTTTGCATATTCGTAGTGTTTCCTCCCTTAAATGAAATATCTACTTTGCAAGTATTGCAAGTTGCCCTGTTGTCATCCGTTCTCGTAAAGTATAACCAAACTTTTGAGCGTTTGAGCCGCTTAGGCACCGTGTTTCCTGCCAGGTAAATGATGCTCCGCAACGTGGTGACGTCATTCGGGGCGACTGGAATCGATAAGGGAATCGTTTGCAAAAATGGCAAACAATTCCAAGGAATTGAAACAGTGGGAACCGGTTCTCAACAAGAACCGGTTTTCGATACCCATCCCTACATGTGACACATCAAACTTATTGGTAATGTCACAAGAAAAACAATGGTGTGCTTGGTTTCAACGTAACTTTATTCTTTCATGAGTTATTTACAAGTTTCTCTTTGTTCACAGCCATTAACATGTCGAAGAGGTTAACATGTGAGGAGCGGATCGAAATTGTGTTGATATCTGGTGAACGCAGTAACCGGGTCATTGCAGCAGATTTCAATGCAAGACACCCTACGAGACCACCCATCTCCCATGCTACAGTTAGCAAACTGCTTGCTAAGTTTCGTGAAACTGGTTCAGTGTTGGATTTGCCAAAATGTGGACGCAAGAAAACTGTCACTAATGAAGAAACATCAGTGGCTGTCCTAGCTTCATTCAGCAAGAGCCCACAGCGTAGCACTCGCCGCATGTCACTGGAGACTGGCATTAGTCGAACATCCCTTCGGCGGATATTAGCTACTCACAAATGGCACCCTTAGAAACTCCAGCTACTGCAGCATCTCAACGAGGATGACCCAGATCGGCGCACAGAATTTGCAGAATGGGCAAAACAAAAATTGGGACAGGACCCTCAGTTCACGCAGAAGATTTTGTTCAGTGATGAGGCAAACTTTTATGTGAATGGTGAAGTTAACAAACAAAACCACCGCTATTGGTCTGACACTAACCCACATTGGATGGATCCCTCCAAGACTGTTGGAACAACAAAAGTGATGGTTTCGACATGTTAATGGCTGTGAACAAAGAGAAACTTGTAAATAACTCATGTTTTTCTTGTGACATTACCAATAAGTTTGATGTGTCACATGGCCCTCTTCCTATTGAAAAAACAAAAGTTGTATCCAAGATGGCCGACTTCTAAATGGCCACCATGGTCACCACCCATCTTGAGGAGTTTGCCCCCTCACATATACTAATGTGCCACAAACAGGACTTTAATATCACCAACCATTCCCATGTTATTACGGTGTATCCATATAAATGGCCCACCCTGTACATGTATATATTATGTGTAGTGTTTGATTAAGTCATATTGCTGTAAGTGCTCTGAGACTGTGCAGCGACATCAGCGGCCACCTTTGAACTCGTAACTATGTAACTGTGTTACTGACTGTAAATGAATGTAAAGATGCAGACAAGACCAGGAGGCAATCATTGCAGTGAAATGTGGATGGCTATAATTATACTCCAGTACATTAGCCAAACTTTGTAGAGAAATACAGTTTTAACATAAACTGTATTTCATATACAGTTTATGTTAAAACTGTCCAATATCAAGTGACTGAGTGATTATAAAGATGGTTTTCCAACAACAGCCTTGTTGCTTTGCTGGTTAGCCACATAGAGCTGAGATGGTTATTGCCTGGTTAAAGTTGTAATCTTTAATAGTTTTATCCTTAATAAAGCCCACCTGAAATTAATTTAAAAAAATGTGATGATATATAGATGGCTGCTACGATCATCCAGGAGGTACTAAATTGCATTCGATTTACGTTAGAGCTTGATATCTTTGCAGAAAACCTGTGATTCTTTAGCTGAATGTAATCCCCGGGAAATCCACAGTTTGCCTTTTTTAGTCAAGTGTAAAAAAGATATTTTTTTAAAAAACCAATTGTTGTAGAAAATTACACCTTTTGGAAAAAATACAGTATATATTCTGACTTATCCTTTGTAGAACCTAATAGCACTCAAAGCTGAGTGTCTCAGACATGGCTGTAATTATTTGATTAAAAGGATAATAATACATTTGTTGAATTTCTTTCAAAAATATGTGAAAGAATCAGATTTTTTTTTTTTTAAATCATGCCAGCTGGGTGTTGGTACAGTAGGTGTATGAATCACTACCTAGACCTAGTTGACTTATTCAAGCCTCTTTGTCCACTGACTGACAAATGAAGGACTAACAAGGACCTGGCAGTGGTTGGTGAGTAATGACTGATCTGTACAGGTGTGTAAGGAAACATCAAATCAGGCAGGATATGAGTGATACAGGGAGTGGCGTTTTATACACCAATCTCTTAGACTGTAAACCTCTGGCACTGACCGTCTCTCTCTGCTGTTGGTTAATGCAGCCCCCAGCTGGATGCGGATGATGGCACAGATTAGGCAGTGCGACACCCATTCGACATGTGGTAATGCATTGCCGCGAGGGTAGACAACTCATAATTACAATTAAAATTATGTGATTTCTCAAGGATTAAATGTTTTATTTTGAAAGAATGTCTTGCAGAAAACGAGTGTGAGAAGAGTTGTGTAACATATTTGTTTATAAGATGGATGAAAATAATTTTAAAAGGTGTCAGCACATCTCACTGTGTAATATCTGCCATCACTCTCCACGAGAGAAATGGCCTCTGCTCACAAATAATTTCCCGCTACCGTCACCTCTTCCAAACTTCTAGCCTGGCTCAGGCATAAAAATAAGTCCCAGAGGAAAAGGAGATGCACTAGAGCGATTTTAAAGCTTTCAAAGCAGTTGCTATTGCCATGAGTGTACTGTAGTGTCAGTGTGACTCATAGCCTGAGCCCGGACCCTTGGCATTCCTGCAGTGGAGCTGGGCTCCTCCGTCTTGTCTGTCAGTAAATGTCACAGAGCATCTGGCTAAAAGCCTTCTGTCAGCAAGCTGAAGATGGCTCTTTGTCTGTTTACTGAAGGGACGGACATTGTCTGCCTTTCCCAGAAAAAAACCCCAGGGCACAGACTTTGACTTTCTGTCTGTTTTTAGGAAGACAGATGGTGATTTAGAAACAGAATATAATCTTTTCTCTGTCTGTTTATTACTCTCAGATTCTTCCTGTTGTTTGAGAATATTCCTTCCCGTGCTGAGCTGAATAATTAGCAGGGATTTATTTATTTTTGTATTTTTTACACAGGCTGTGATTTATTCACACTTACACTGCTACTACCATCCGACGCACTTTACTTTAGTGTTTAGAGTTTGTACAAAGGCACAAAATTATCAAGTAAATCTCGGGTTGTTTTAAGTGGATTAGCAGGCTTCCACACTGTTAGACAGTGTTTGCAAGTCTTTGTGTAGAGAGAGTTTAATAAAATACCAAGCTACCACCTAATGCCTCTGAGTCATCGGACTTGCCTTGTCAGGTTTTTATTGTTTGGGGCTACAGAAGTTTTCTGTCTCTAATAACTGAGGTTTAGTGCCACAGACTATTTACACAAGACCAGTTCATGTTCACATAACTGAATATCTCTGTATATCTCTAAACTAGTTCACATCCTAGGCATGCGTATGAACCTATGCACATGCATGCTCAGCTTTACTTTTGTGTCTAGCCAACAGAGGGAACGCCCTGCCCCTCCTTTACCCCAGCGGGGGAGGTTAACTATAACCATATCAGCTATCCAACAAAAGGGAAAGAGAGGTGCTCCGCCTCTTAGTCTTCTGACATGCGGGCAATCAGTGCACCAAAACAGTATAGACATGAGCGCCTCTGTGGACCCATATGATCATGATCAGCAGGCTGATGAAAATAGAAAATGATTAGCATCGTGTCTGCACACGAGCAGAGTTCAGCTCTGGCAGATGTTGCTTAACTGTGTTGCAGTAATGTTTCTGCTCACATAGAGCCAAGATGATGCAGCCTCCATTATTTCCAAACACAGGTTTTCCACTTTGCCTCAGTCCATTTTAAATGATGGCTTGCTAAGAGAATTGTCTATTTTTAAACCTGTAACACCTGAAGTGGAGCTCAGGTTTGGTTTTTGGTCTTGTGTCAGGAATTTGAATATATACTCTGATAAATGACTTTGGGTCTAACGGGATTTTTTTTTCTTATGTTCCCTGATTGAAAGCTAGGTGGGATGTTTTCTTTTGAATTGAATAAAAACATTAAATATAAAAATAAAAGTAATTGGGTTCTGTGTATGTGATGATGGGATTTTGCTCTGCTCTGTAAGCTAAAGGGTTCAACAAGACACAGTAAGCACTTTTTTTTGGTCTTTTCATGTCCAGTCAGGTTTTTACTTGTCAGTGTTCTTCATAGAACTTCAGCAGACACGAGTTCCTCCATCTGCACATGCACACACTTGCAGCATCTACTCACCGAAATACTGACAGCTCTAAATGACTGTGTCTGTGTGATTAAGAGTTAGAGTGACACAGAAGAATGCCTGGCCTGCAGTCAGAGAGAGCAGAGGGAGACAAGTCGAGCAAGGAGAACAAAACAAAGGATACGAAAGGAGTCTGCCTTCTCTATACAAGCCCCAACAGCAGCCACTCCCTGCCTGGGACATGCTCTCTTCATACCACACTGCCCTGTAAAACTTACTGGCACACACTTAGGAGTAAGATGAACACAAAGGTGCTCAGGAATTCTCCAGTAATACTTTGACGCACATTAATCGAGTTTCCTCTCCATGTCCGTATTCCACCACCTTCTCTCCAATTTCTCATTTGGTAGATGTACTTCTTCATTTTAGCTGTCTAACGTAGCTAATCCTGCGTGTAAAGACACGCAGGGAAAAGCCACAGAGGTGAAAGCACATTAGGCTTATGTTTATTTTTCTTTCCTTCCAGCTCTGTTTTCAGAAAAGGTGAGAAACATGTCACCTGACGAGATCAAGATCCCCCCCGAACCCCCTGGACGCTGCTCCAGCCATCTACAGGTACACAACACCACTGTTAAACGTTCTCTTAACCACATACATTTCACTTGCAGCACACGCTTTAATGCTGTTGTATCATGCAAGCAGCTTGAGTAACACCACCCAGGCCACAGTTATGTCTGCTAATCAAATTGGGGGGAAAGGGTATGTGGTTAAAGCTGGGGTTGTGGGTTTTATAAGGGCTTGATGGAATAATCTGGGGTTTTTGTAGACTTGTTTATGTGCCGGATAACTACTTTCCAGGTAGTAAATTCATCCTCCTAAAAGAACTTGTCATTAGCTTAAAAAAGAAGAAATTGGTTCCATGGAGAGAGAAAACAGTCTGCGCTCTCACAGCCTTGGCATAAGATCAGATTTAAGAACCAAGACTTCAAGTTTGAAACGCTAAAGGTTCGAAGCTGCCTTATCCATACACGAAACATATGGGATGTTTATGCACTGAAAATAATCTCCTGTTGACGCCAAGCGACTCATTTAGCTTTCACTTGTTCCCTCTCGGGTTAGAAATACATTCTGGTGGCGACATAAATTCTGAGGCGCACCCCTGTAATTAAACCAGCACACAGTGTCATCCTCAGTCTGCTCAGCGTCACCACCGCTGATTTCTTTTCGCTGCTGTGCATTTTCGGCTTTTCCAGCTTCAGTCAGTTAGGTTTGTCTTCTGAGGAGCAAAGGCAGGTCAGGACATACAGCTGACTTAGTAAGTGAACAGCTCAGCAGTATCCCCTCTGGGCTGACACTCCCCCACCTATCAGACGAACAACTAATGATTCACCTTCACCATAACAGCCTGGATATCCCTGCCCTCTGGGCTCAGAGGAGCTGCAGCACATGTACTCTCACAGTATGGTTTAATTGGATTTCGCAAATATTCTGTTTTTCCTGTCAATTCACCAGCGCTGGAATGTAGCCACTTTGTGAACTGTTTCCAAATGCCTTTTGCAATCATACCGTGACCTTGGGATTAGAGCAGATTAGAGCGATCCACTGGCTGCCAACTCACTGAGCTCAGTCTGAAACTCGGATATCTCTGGAGAAGATTTCTGTTTTAGGAAAAGCAGACCACAATATCTGTTTTTATTTTTTATAAGTCTGCATTTGACAAAATTTTGCTGCTGGAAATTCAAGTGAAACCTTCTGAGGGAGAGGCAGGAAGTGTCCAGACTGGTCCAAATCAGAGCAGCAGAATCACTGTCATGTGTTAGCTTAATTTAAAAAAACAAAACAAAAAAAAAAACACTTGCAACAGCTCCAATAGTTTTATCAGTCACAAGTAGGTTTGTTGGGGCTTTACATCAGTGTAAAGTAGATATTTGAAGATTGTACCTGTTATAGACAGAGTGTCAAATTGGAAGACTTGTAAAGATGTGTTTTATTTTTGTAGTTTAAAAGTTAAAATGTGACAACATGGTGTAGACAGTCTGCAACAAGTGTCACTCAAGGTTTCCTCTTGTGCATTTTTGGCTACTTCTTTAATAAAAAGAGAAATAACATCACTGCCAGTGAGTGCTTAAATGCTGACAGTTGTCAGCTATACTTGTATAGGTTATCTCATCTACATGCATCAGTGCAGAAGTATAAATGAAGCTCGGGCTTCTAATGTCATTTGTCCAACCAAAGTAGTACAACACCAAAGTGTTGCTCTCATAACAAATGTATAACTTGTAACTAATTCAGTTTAAGTGGGGCATACAGTTACTTTAAGGGTGCAGAGTGTCCATAGTGACAATGCTGTGAGCATGTTTGTTTTTGCATTTTCTGTGGGAGTCTATAGGGATGGACTCATCTTGGAACAAACTGCATATTTTGGTGCTGATCTGTTCGCAACATTCTCGCTGCTTACCTTCAGCCATTGCCTTGTTTATTTCACTGTTTATTGACATCCTATTTGTGGTTTTACATGTGGCAGAGGGATGCTTATTGAACCTTGAAAGTAAATAGAATTCATTATAGTCCAGATATGTTTAATATTAGTGTGCTTGTTAATCTCAAGACTCCACACAAGATATTTTAATTAAGTCGGGGGTTTATTGTGCACATTTAAAGAGTTTACTTGAGGAAGGTCAGCTAGTACATCTTATCCAGTCAATAGGGATGGCTTTTTAGAAAACACTAATATTAGAAGCACAGGAATTAGTTTTGTTGTTGTTAACACAGTAACAGTGAACCTAGACATGTAGTGATGATAGCGATACCTCTACGGATGAACAAGAGCACTATCCTCTTATTTCTTCTTTTTCTATATTAAGACCTCATGCAGCACTGTGGATCTGGGTACATGTGCCAGCTCTGTGGTTTAGTTGAACGTGGATGTGAAATATTTCTCAGCAAATTCAGGAAACTCATCTACAGTAACTCCATTCCTGGTATAAACATGTTGTTTATTTCCTAAGTGACACTGTATTGTGACACAAGTAAAGTGAATTGTAACAGCGGTGACTGTGCGTGTGTGTGCGTGTGTTCTCTTCCTTCACCAGTTTGTTTGTTTTGTAACAGGAGAAGATTCATAAGCTGTATGAGAGGAAGCTCCATGGAGATTTTGACACAAACGCCCATATCCAGCAAAAGAAGGAATTTAGAAACCCAAGGTATGTGAGAATGCACCCACACCGTCAAACGCACACATGGACTGTCAGCTACACGTGACAGCAGATGTACTGTTTGACTCTTATGAAGCTCCTCTTTGTTTTCAGTATTTACGAGAAGCTCATTCAGTTCTGCGCTATAGATGAACTGGGAACCAACTACCCAAAAGATATGTTCGATCCTCATGCCTGGTCGGAAGACTCTTACTATGAAGCTCTCGGTAAGTCTTTTTATTTTCGCTTACTTGTTCTTTGTGATTTCATATCAGCACTCATAATTGCTTTTAATCCTCCAGCCAAAGCTCAGAAGGTGGAGATGGACAAACTGGAGAAAGCCAAGAAGGAACGGACCAAGGTGAGCCTAACAACAAAGAAGAGTGGATTACTCTGTCAGTCTGCATCAGGGGCAAGTCTCCACCAGCTGTACTTCATTTCTACTTTACCTCCATCTGACACACAGAAATCAATGTTGCCAAGTTGAGCTCTCGTAACAGCAGCTCGGGCCCAGCCCAGGGCAGATGTACTTGTCGGCTTCACCCATTCTGGGTTGCTACATAAAAACCCACGTCTGCTCCCCCCGCCCCCCCAGTATGTCTTTCTTTGCTATGGATTCTTTTGACTTTATGCTGGGCATCATTTCAGACAGCTAAATGCTGGGAGAGATGTGAGATGGGAGTTTCCAAGGACGATGTTGTTTAAAAACATAGTGATACCTGCTGCCATCAGCAGCATCATTCCTGCTGTTGCACTGAGCTGGACTTGAATGAACATGTAGAGTACAGCAGCTATTCTGCCTGATGTAAAATGAACCCACTGTTATGTAGCTACAGTATTCAAGCTAAGAGACATCAGAGCTGTTCACAGTATTTGTAATTGTGCAAAATGCTTCACTTACATATTATTGTAACCTCTGCTGTAGATTCTTAAGTTGAGCTTTTCAGTGACTGCAGTCAAGTTGTTTTTTTAAACAATAATAAATCAAACAATTTAAACCAGTGTTTTAATATGTGTGTGTGTGTTGTTGTTTTTTCCAGATTGAGTTTGTCACGGGGACTAAGAAGGGCACCAACCCCTCCAGCACAGCAGCCTCCACCACTAGCAACACCACAACTACATCCACAGGTAAAGCACTGCAACATCTGCTAGCTTCAGCTTGCTCCAGTAGTAGTGTGATCAGATTGGACCTCAGGTGTACACAAACAAATGAGGTTATTGGGTTAGTGAGGTACAGTCCAAAAATCTTAAGCCACTTCTTATTTGTTTCTATTTTGCTTCCAAGAAGCCGGTTCTTTTTTTTCTTTGCTGCTTTTTCAGGCTTTTTTTGTTTGTTAAGCCATTGTTACAGATAACTGACACAGTAGCAAATAAACAATTTTAAAATTAATATAATTTTTAAACGCTTTGTTGCTAGCAGGCAGTCACAAAAATGAGATGAACGATGCATCCTGCCAATCGGGTTAATCCAGAAAACACAGACCTGCTCTTACTGACTCCTCCCCTGTGTTTACTATGTCACAGATGCCCAGAAGAGGAAAAGTAAGTGGGACTCTGCACTCCCTGTGACCCTGGCCCAGCCCACCCTCATCACAACCACAGCCACGCTGCCCGCCGTCGTCTCTGTGACAACAACAGCAAGCGGTACCAAGACCACCGTCATCTCCGCAGTGGGTACCATCTTAAAGAAAGCAAAGCAGTGAGGATGATGAACGGGCTGCAGCGTGACCGATGGTCGGTATTGTGCTGCAGCCGTTATATATGTGATGGACACATTTTCAGAACCAGCCCACAAATTCTTTCTGCTCCTCGTGGACTCACAAAGACTAAAAACTGCCTTCTATCTCTGGGATTGTATCTGCATTATGGCATCACAAAGCCAAACTGAGCGTGGGGACAATACTCCTCTGTAAATCTGATGCATGCAGATCTTTCTAAACAAGCGACTATGTCATTGTTCTTTTTTTTTTCCCTTTATTTGATGGCAACATTTGTTTATTTAAGACAGAAAATGGTTGAATCTGTAAAAGGGTCCCTCACAGATGTAGTTGAAATGTCTGAAGTTTATTTTTCTATCCATAGTTGTGGTACAGTATTTTCATGCCTGCTGTAGCACTCGATTGTAATCGTTCTTCTGTGGCACAGTGAATGACTCTGAGCTGAGATGTTTGTTTTTGTTTTTTTACTCTTGTACGTATGTATTGATAAGAAGGTGAATAAATGGATGAGATGTTGCCTTTTCACTTGGTTTCTGGTCATTTGCACAAATTGTGATCACTCAGTCCTCTGTCATTTCACATATGGCTGCTTCTAAGAGAGCGTTACGTCTTTGTGCTTTGAAAGGACGCTCCGTGGTTATCCAGGAACAAGCTCTTATTGACTGCACGCATTGGCCTGAATCTGGACTGAAGACTCTCTCTGGCTTTCGTGCAGATGCCGCCAACACATTCAAACAGTTCTATCTTTTCTTTCAGAGCGAAGCATCTGCGTTCCAGGTGAGGTTATGCTCACTCTAACCTCACACTCCTCATCTGACTTCTCTGGAAAGGGGAGTGTCAAGACATTTATGTGATTATGAGGTACTGTAGTGGGTTAAAGCTGGCAAGAATCAGCAGGCTCTGAGCTGCCTTGAATTTTAAAGCAGCAGCACGTCCCATTAAGTTATTTTTAAAAGCTGCACATAGTTTTTCATAACCTTTCATACTTGGAAGGTGGGTGCAGTCCTTTAACTTGCCTAACTAAATATCTGAAATATGCAAAAGTAAATGTCTTCCTTGTTTTCCGGTTGTTTATCAGAGCCTCACCCTGCGTTCCCAGTCATGATGTTGTCGTATAATCATCCACGGTGGCCTGCAATTAGACTGATTTAAATATACCGTGCACAGCTTTGCGATTAACTTTATATTTTGTCCTCAATCACAAGCTGACTTCCTAAATTGGCTCTCAGTCATTAAACCTTTGGTATTAGAGGCTGGAGAAGACTCTGCGTTCTGAATCTGAGCTGTCGGTGCGACTCCTGAGGGAGGTTTAAAGTGCAGATTATGGTTTAGCACTGACTCATTTATGACATTCAGTTGAATCATACCCACATTTGGCCACAAGCCTTTATAGAAGTCATGCATTTGGTAGAGTTGCATGTTCGTGTTCTTGTTGCATCTCAACATGTTTTTGCAGAGCCTGGAATGCAATGAATGGCTGAAAAACAAGACTGCTGGTGGCTCCACTGTGATTTCTCCGAGCTTCAGTGATTGAGGATAGAGGAAATACAATTAGAGCCAGACTGGAGTTGATTGGATAGTTGTTTTATCACGTTTGGCTGATGTTATCTGACTTGAAAGCTTATAACTTGAGTTTTCTTTACAAACATTACCTTATTTGTGCCTAATATGTAATTTAATTCTATTTTACTATTTGGGCTTTTTAAGCCTTTTATCCACCTGTTGGACAGTATTGCACATTTTATGTCCAGTAGTTCTTGGTTTCTGGATTGTTCTTAATTTTATTGATGTATTGTTATTGTTTCTGGATTATTTTAAATGTAATTTTTGTTTCCACGGTGTTTTGTCTTTTTACATTTAAATTTTTTATCAATATTTGTTTTTGCTTTTTTCCTTATTGCATCTTATTACTGACTTCTACTGTGGAGCACTTTGAACTGCAATAACCTCCATGAAAGGCGCTGTTATGAAGGCCCTGTGCTTTGGCGGGGCCTGCCCTGTAGTGCTCTGTTTGTCCCATAGTCATGCCTTGCAGGTTCCTGGGAGCACCTGGCAAGTCTTCCCGGTGCATTTAACAGCTGGAAGTTGCAGTCTTAGATCTCGCCATTGACTCAGCGTTATGCTATTTGCTTGATGGGCTTTACTTTAGCTTTCACAGTTTACACCACCATACTCTTGATACATTTAATATTCAAACAGTCATCCAACTGCTAAAACCCTGATAACACTGGTAGAATTTGGACGGAGAAAAGTTAAAGGCCCCTCTTTCCTGAAAACTGTCACATTAATTCAGCCATCTAGAAGTTAAAATATACATATGAAAATGGGCATGTATGTAGCAGTATATTTATAAGGTGTTTTTATAAACCTTCATACACAATTAAAACCTTAGTAAGGTTGATTATTCATTTTTATTTAGTTTTTTCTTTTTAAACCTTTTCCCCTTGGGTTATAATTCAAAAGCAACAAGAGAGGGCCTACACTTTGGAGGTGAGCCCGCCAGACACACCCAATGTACAGCTTGTACTGAGCAGGTTACAACTTTACCCCATTTATCCACTGTCGTCACGATATGACTCAAAAATGTGTACACAAAAACCCTTATGTTAATACATTTTAAAACTTGCGTTAATGTAGCTAAACCTGATTAAAAAAAACCCTAGCCACTATTTAATAAACCCCATTTTTTCCCCTAACCCTAATTAACAGCTAGCTACAAAGGAGTACACGGCTAAAAAATATCTATCATTTTGGCAATAAAGTCAAAAAGTATTAATATTATTTTGAGGGGGAAAAAAGTCCAAATGTGAACATTACAGTTTATTTTCTTAATGTGGTCCTAATACTCCGTCGTAAATACTAGCTAAACCTAATTAAAACAAGTGTTACTTTTCCTGTTAGCATATAGCATTTTACCCGTAAAATGACAGAGTAGCTGTGTTTTTATTGAGGTAATTATTCACATAGTCTGCGTTACTACATGTCAGCCTCATTAACACTTAACATAGCTTTCTATTACAATGTAAAGGGTAGTTATTTGGGCTTTTATATAGATATTTGACATGAGGAAAATTTTCTTGCTACACTTCAACGCTCATAATCGCGCACAGTTTTACCAAAGTTATTAATTGTTAGCATCATTGTTTTGTAACATACATGGGGTTATGTTACTTTTCCACGCGTAGTTGCAAAGCTGTGTGTGAAATGTGTGCGTAGTAGCAGATTTATTAGTGGGAAAAAGAAGAACGGGGAGACGCCATTATAAGTGGTGAATGAACTCAGTGATCCAACAAGCGCAGTTTTTGTCATGTAAATTGGCAAAGAGTGGGCCACTGACTCAGACTGAAACGTGGAGAGGGGAGCTGGGAAATGGGGACATTCTTGTTGGGCTTCTTGTCTGAATCCAAAACTTTACTCCTTTCTTTCCAGCTGCCTGCGGTAGGGAGAAAAAAGCTCCATCTATTCTGCAGATGAGTCCAATTCACTACAGGAGCATCGTGTAAACAGTAAGTAATGTCTAAACTCATAATTAGCATGTCTGCATACGCAGGAACCAGCAGTGTATTTGTGGTCCTTGAACGGTTTATTATCAATTTTACCTTTAGTTCCCACTGAGGGTGAATCATGGTAACTGACTGGTATATGTATAACCATGTATGTACATGTATAATTAGCACAAAGCTTCTTTCACATGATCCCTTGCTTGATTGTACAAATGATACAGCAGGTGTGCCACACCTTCCCCTTACCTCGTTCAACATCTGAAAGGGCTGTTTAGATTGGCATCTCTCCTTCAGCATTAGCCAAAATACAAAAAGTGTTGAATAAGAAGAGTTGTTTCTAACAAGTTTTGTTCCCCTGGAGAGTCAGCCATTGTCTCAAACCAGATCTGGTTGCTAGGAGTGTGGCTCTGCATGTCCCCATTCAGGCTGCTCATGTTGTGAAAGGGAAAAGAGATGTTTTCACATTTGAGTTTGAGTCCTTAAATCCCAGATCTGGTCCACGCATTGGATAAGATGTGTTGCGGAGACAGTAAGTGATTGTGAATAACCTTTAACACCTGATGTGTGGTCTGCTGGAGAGCAGAGGAAAAGCCTTTCCAGATAAATACACATAAAATTGCTCAATCGGACTCTGCCTCTATCTGGGATTCCTGCTACTTCCTTTTGAAAACTTCATGCAATGCAAGAAATTTATTAAAGAGCAAAAAATTAGACTGAAGCAAAGATTAAAGGGTTAGTTACAGTAAAAGGGCAGAGCGGGGGTTTACTGAGAACGTTCAACAACAAAACAGTCCAGTGATTAATGAGAATCCTGACATCTAAACAAAAAAGCCTGAGGGGCATGGGTTTTGAAGGAATGTAGGCAAGTAAAAGATAATAGTTGAAGTGTTTTAAAGTCCAAAACAGACATCTAATATGTGGGTTCTCATAGAACTCAACCGGAACACAAGCATTTAATAGCGAGCACACAGCAGCACAAGTGCTTTCCTGTGGAGATCACTCAACACTGCAGCAATATAGTGTTAAAATGGAAATGATTCTCACTCATAGGCAGGGCTGGATAAACATCACAAGGCCTGGTGGCAGGCGAATTGCTTTTGGGCCGCTCCCTACGCTATAGAACCCGAGTGGCTTTGAACGTGGCATAGCTGTTAGGTCAAAAAATGCCTTGTTGATGCTGGAGGTCAGAGGAGACTGCTTGAAGTTGATATGAAAGTGAGAGTAACCAAAGGAACCAGTCAGATGGCCCCGCCCCTCCCTGAGCCTGGTTCTGCCAGAGGTTTCTTCTTGTTAAAAGGGAGTTTTTCCTTCCCACTGTCGCCAAAGTGCTTGCTCATAGGGGGTCGATTGTTGGGTTTTTCTCTGTATGTATTATTGTAGGCTCTACCTTACAATATAAAGCGCATTGAGGCAACTGTTCTTGTGATTTGGCGCTATATAAATAAAATTGAACTGTAAACTCATCTCAAACTGGTTTCTTCAACATGAGAATGAGTTGTGTGCTCAGATGGCCTTCACAGCCATCAAGTCGAAAGAAACACAATTTCAATTTGGGACTATGTTGCTAACCTGTTGCTAACCCAACCAATAATAAATATATGCTTCTTTTACTGACCAGTGTCGTGCTGGGCAAATGTCAATTTAATAATATTTGCAGTCCTCATGCAGGAGTCTTGAAGTGCAAAATCCAAACATGAATAAAATAAATAAAATTCAAAAAACGTGACCCCTAAAAGAGAAAAGAAAACAGATCAAACTGAAAATGTTCCCTTTAAAAAAAATGTTTTGTTTCGCACTTTAGGACCTCCATACATAATTTTGAACAAAATGCACAAACTATGTCATGCAGAGTTGGAACACCGAGCTCTTACGAGCTGCCCCATCAGGCATTAATAGACTTCTTCTTGTTGTTTGGTTGGAAAGATGTTTCAACAAATTGTGAGAATGACACTTGAATATATTTAAACATTGAAACTGTGAAATTTTCTGTACCATCAGTTTAAAATGTACCTACACTAAAAAAAGGAAACACAGTGAGGACTGTGAAGTGTGGCAATCAGTACATTAATATGAAATACTGGAAGATGTAAGTACAAGAAGAAAATGTGCCCTGCAAGTATGAGTACACGGTTGTGTAAACACAAATCACAGAACTGTTTCCCGTAGCCTGCAGGCAGAGCTGCTCTGTGTGCCACTCCCAAGAGCATGGGAGGAGGCTGCTGAAGGAGGGGACTGACTGCAGAGTGTCAAGCCCACACAGGTGAACTCCTGCTGGTTGGAATGTAACGGGGGGGCTGACGCACAGAGGTGTGGACCTTTTAACTTAACAGGGTGGGGAAGATGGAGGTGGCGGAAGGGAGTTAACTCTATCTGTTAGAACTACTCACCTGGATAGGAAAGTGTGTGTGTGTGTGTGTGTGTGTGTGTGTGTGTGTGTGTGTGTGTGTGTGTGTGTGTGTGTGTAAGCATGTGCGTGAGCATGCAGGAGCAAAAGGAGGGATCAAGTCACAGCCCTCGCAGTATATTCACTCAGCTGCTCTCACTGCGTCTCATATCTCTCCCACATACACTCTGAGACACACACACACTCACTCTTACTTGAGTGAGCGGAGTTTGAGGGCAAATAAGTCAATATTTGACCAGAGTGGACTGTACAGGAACAAAGAAAGAGAAGAAAGTGGAAGCTGGAAGTGCGTCCGTTTCTGTTTGTAAGGGGAACTGTCAACTTGGTCACAAGGATTTGAAGTTTTTGGGGTTTTTTTTCCTTTTTCTGCTAACAGGTGGATACAAAAACTCTTCACCAAACTCCTGGGTCAAACAAAGCAGAGAAAAAAAAACAGGGAAATAGTTTTCTTATTTATTGCTGGACTTTTGGACCTGGACTGGGCGAGAACACAGTAAGAGGTTTGTTTGATCAGTAATCTCTTTGTGTGCGGTTGTAAATTGCCTGATAGCGCCATTGTTTTCAGCGTCCTCTTTAAACGATAATCGCAGAGCTTCGAGAAATCGACTGACTACTCTACCTGTTGGTGTTTGCATGACTTTTGAGCAAAGTGTCTGGCTGTGAAACGTGCGTTATATAACTTTATATCACGCCACATGGTTTTAGAATTGCATGCAAGACCGATGACTGAGGTTTAAACAAAGTTGCTTTAAGTTTACTTGTTATTTTCTTTTTTCTTTGTGTGTGTTTGTGAATTTGGCTTCTCGTTCTGCATGATTGCTCACATCAAAACCCAGACTGCAGTGTAGCACAGGTGAAGTGGATCAGCTATGGGGAGAGTAATCCTTCTTCTTTTGCTGATATTAAACCTCCAGACCTGTTGTGTTGCTGCTTGTTTTGTGCTGTTTGTGGTTTTAAGGGAGGAATTTGCAGATAGCAGGGGGGGTTTCAGGTGTCACCCTTCAAACATGTTACAAAAGACCCTCCTGCCCTTTCACTGATGATGTCAAGACAAGGTCGGACCCGCACCCAGCGGTGGCATGTTCACCTGGCGGGCATGTTGTTGTCTGTGCAGAAACAAGCCCAGCTTAATGCCCCGCAGAATCCTCCTGAGCAAAGGAAAAAAACAAAAAACAGCACGAATGACTCTGCTCTGTTTTCTGTCCCCTCAAAGCTGTAATTTGTGTCAGTGTCAGTGTCATAAATGCCTGCGTGCCTTTGATTTTGCCTGAGCGGGAACAAAATACAAAGTTGCACTTTTTTTAGCTCATATTCAGCGACTCATGATTAAGTTTAGGGATAAGAGCTGGTTTGTTCTGTGTTTCAGGCCCAGCTCTTTATGATCTCCATTGCTCACTCACACACCTGCAGCCAGCTCAAGTTCACACCGAGTTGCCAGGTTGCCTTTCCCATGTGTTTTTCAGGCCGTGTTTTTAACTCGCACAGGTCATTCTCTCGCCCGAAGGAGAAATTCCTTTTCAGGGTTGTAAATCTTCGCGACGCGAATCACCTTCTTTTCTTCCTTTTTTCCTTTTTTTTTTGTGTGTGCACTCAAATCGCATCTGCCCACTGCAGCAATTACGGAGACATTTCATGCCACACAGCGCCCTTTGTTCAGTGCCATGTTCAGTGGAGTGTTTTTTGCAGCTTCCATCCAAGATTCCAGAATGAAATTATAAAGTGGTTTTGTTGTGAAGAGTCTGCACAGCGTGCTGCTGCGAATATTTCCAGGTCCCACCCTGCATCCGCCCTTTCATGTCAGGATTCGATCAATCACTCTGCTGCAAAGATAAAGTTAGCTGGGAACCTTTTTTTCTTTATTTATCTGCATCTGAGATTTCCACCTCCACCATTACAGTGGAGCTGTATTGAATGTGTGTAGTGCAAGATGTACGGTCCCCAGTATTGGGCACGATCGACCTCAGAAGCAGCTTTTTCTAATGCTGAAGTTTCTTCTAGAGAAGTCAGTTAACAGTTTGAATTAGAGTTGACGATTTATTTACTGTATTTGGCTGTACTAACATATTCTCTCTTTGTTAACACTCCTAAACAATTTGTAAGTCTGCAAATCACTATTTATTAGCACATTCAGGTATTTTAAAAAGTGTCCAATGTTTTAAAGAATAGAAATCAGTGGAAGCAGAATGTATTTTAATAGGGTCTAGTGTTTGTCTTTGGAAGCTGCTGTTTTCCCAAACTGAAGTGAAGGTAAGGGGAGCATCTGGGCCTGGTCTCTCTTTCTGGCCCCGAGAGTGCAGGTGGTTCAAATTACACCAGAGGAAAGTAGATTCTCTGACCTAATTTTTTTTTTCTTTTCTTTCCCTAAAAGTGGATTTGAGAATTCTTCTACATTTGATTTTTTTCAAATTTGTTTTCTTTCTCTTGCAGGAAGGAGATGGGGAGATGGACGTTACATCTCTCGGTAGGGATCGCGCTTGTAGCGGTCCTGTTGACCTGCTCCTATGCTGAAGGTGAGAAAGGCCAGATACATGTTACCTCAGCTAGACACACATTTATTTATTGAGAACATTTATTGTGAAATATTTCTCAGTGCTGTTTGTTTGAAGCCACTGAGGTGTAGATTGACAGAACCTGCGATATCTGCAAACTGTCTTGTGATCATTTGCAGATTTTCACCAGATTTGTGCACTGATTTCATTATGTCGACTAAATTACAAATTGATTACTGAAAGCTATAACTGACACATTAATTTGTTTTATGAATGAAGAAGTTGGATTTTACCTTAATTTTATAAAAGCTCTATTAAACCTGCTGGTTTAGCCAACTTTTATGGAATACAGGACCAAAATGAGAGACAACAGATTTGAAGATGTGCTTGGTGTCAGTTGAGCTGCTGTTCACAGGTTCGGTTCTCACTGCGTTTCCTCTCTGTGATTCCTTCTGAGAGTATTTCATTTTTTTCTGCTCCAACAGAGAACTACTGCTTTGCCTCCAGGGCCAGCTCCTGCTCAGAATGTCTGCAGGCCGGGGTCGGCTGCGCTTACTGCTCTGAAGAGGTGAGAGTAAAAAACTGCAGAAATACGAAAGAGCAGAAAGACGATTCATTCTCAATGTTCTCATTCTTAGCATTTTGAATTTCAGGTGACACTGTTGCCTTATGTGAAGTAGTGAAGTTTATCTATTAGTTATTAGTCAACAACGAATAGATAAACAATGACATTTAAATGACAGAAAAGTTCCTGTTTTTCAACTATACACTAAAGAAGTGTCTGGTTTGTTTTTTTTCTTGAAGTAAATCCACAGAACAAAGGATATTTTCTGTGAATGAATGAAAACTTTATGTTTTATAATTACAGGACAGTTTGGGCAATGAACTGCAAAAACCTTTTCTGTGATTTTATACATTTATCATGTAGTTTCACTGGTTCGACCCACTTAAGTCTGTTGTATATGTTCTGTATCATGAGTGTCACATCCCTGGTCTATAGACTGAATGTATTCCCTTTCTAATCATCTTACCTAAGTGGTCAAATAAAGATTCTGCAGGAAAGCAGTCTTCACAAATCAATCTTCCTTCTCACTCAGACCTATAACGGCCCTCGCTGTGACCTGCATAAGAACATAATTGTCCATGGCTGCCAGGCTGCAAGCATCATTACAGTTAAAAGCAGCCAGGAGATACTAAAGGTAAGTCCTGATCACTCTTCCACCAGTTTGGCCTCAGATTAATTGTTTTCAGTCAAAAGAATTTCTAGATTTCAACTTTCACTCGTTCTTCTTCTTCTCTCTCTCCTTCTGCGCAGAAAGAACGAATCGACGTGAATCTTCAGAAGTCTCAGGTGTCACCACAGAGTGCCATGATGACCTTCCTGCCAGGGGAGGAGAAAAACATGACGGTGCAGGTGTTTGCCCCAGAGAAAGGCCCTCTGGATCTTTATATTCTTATGGACTTCTCAAATTCCATGGAGGACGATTTGGACAACTTGAAAAAAATGGGGAATGAGTTGGGTGAGCATCCTTGCAAAGGTGATGTGTCGTGATGAGTGTCGATGTTATACTGACTGGGAATGTATTTCCTGTAGCTTCGCTGGTGGGGCGCCTGTCGAATGACTACACTATTGGATTTGGAGAGTTTGTGGACAAAGTGATAGAGCCCCAGACTGACATGAGGCCCATCAAGTAAGAAAAAATGAAGAAAGTTGAGCACAGTCTGTACGTGCATTAGCATAGTCAAAACATAATTTCCTCTTTGTCTTTTTTCCATCCTCTTTGTCAGACTTAAACAGCCATGGCCCAACAGTGACCCTCCGTTTGCTTTCAAAAATGTCATTAAATTGACAAGCAACGTAAATGAATTCACTGAGAAACTTCAGAAGGAGAGAATTTCTGGCAACCTGGATGCCCCAGAGGGAGGCTTCGATGCCATATTACAGGCTGCAGTGTGCGGGGTAAATAAAAATACTAAACCAGTGTTGCTATGCCTACATTTGTGTTAAATTCACAGGTCTAAGACTGTCACCAGGTCCGTTTTCTGCCGCTTGTCTGGGCCAGGTCGCAGCGGCAGCAGCTTAAGTAGAAAAGCCCAGTCCGTTGAACAATCACCTCCTCCAGCTCATCCACTGAAACACAGGCATTCCCAGGACAGCAGAGAGACGTAATCTCTCCACTGTGTGCTGGATCTACCCCAGGACCTACTCCTGTTCTACCTCTCCGGGTAGGACATGCCCAGAACACCTCAAACAGGAGGCATCTTTGTCAAATGCCCAAATAGCTCCGTTCTTCCTCAGGAAGAGGCAAAGCCACCTGTCGGAGAAAGCTAATTTCTACTGTTTGTATCTAGAATTGTATTCTTCTAGTTACTTCCCAGGGCTTGTAATCACAGCTGAGGGTAGGTTCATAGATTGACAGCTTCACTTTGACTCTCTGCTCTCTTCACTACGACGGACCTGTACATCACATCACTGCAGATGTGATACAAGTTGGTCTGTCAATCCCTCTCTTTTCCCTCTCTCCTCGTTTGTGAGCAAGACCCTGAGATACTGAAACTCCTCCGCTTGGGGCAGCAACTTGTCACTGACCTGGAGCGGGCACTTCACCCTCTTCCTGCTCAGAACTATAACCTCAGATATGAAGGTGTTCATTCTCATTCTAGCTGGTTCATGCTCAGCTCTCAACTGTTCCAGTGCTGGAGATCACCACCTAATGAAACTAAGAGAACCACATCATGAACAAAAAAGCAGAGACAAGATCCTTAAACAACCGAAGTGGAAGCATGATGTCCGTCCTTTACAAAATTCTGAACAGCACTGGCGATAATCATGCTCAACAAAGACTAATTAAAATACATGCTGCTGGGTAGTTGAAGTAAAGCCTGCAGCTTCATTCAGGCAGACAACTTATGCTGTACTGTGTCATACACACTAACTCTCAGTATTCTCACATATAACTATACTTTTGTGCCAGTTTATAATGTTTTGTAAACATATTTTTTCCCAGCAGTTAAAAAAAGAAAAAGAAAAACAGAAAAACAATCTCTACAATGCTGCATTCCTCTATCATAATATGAACTGAAGTGTGACGTAATGAAACGAAAACTAGTTTTTCATGTACAAAAGGTTATTTAGGTCCTTCAGGCCATATTTTGAAAACCCTGGTGGTAATTTTACCAAGTAGCTTATAAACACAATAGCTGTTTCCTGTCAAATAGATGCTATTTCCATTACAGTTTAGTTTCTTCTGCCTCCAAGTGGGCAGAAAATGAGGAGTTATTGTTTGAAGAATATTTGGAAAGAAAGGCTTCTGACCAGCAAAGGTTGAACATGCACTTTTTCCCTAAATGTCCTTGTAATTTATTTACCACATATCTTTTGCACTACATTGTATTTTGTTATTCTAGGATAAAATTGGCTGGCGACAAGGCAGCACACATCTCCTGGTCTTCTCCACGGAGTCAGCCTTCCACTATGAAGCTGATGGCGCTAATGTGTTAGCAGGCGTCCTGCCACGCAATGATGAGCAATGCCATCTCAACGAGAACGGTTCTTACACAGAGGCTACAAAACAGGATTACCCATCAATACCAACGCTGGTCCGTCTCCTGGGAAAAAACAACATTATCCCAATCTTTGCTGTCACTGACCACTCCTACACGTACTACCAGGTTGGTGGGCTTTAGATCTTCATATTTCACTTAAGTCATGCCGAAAGTCTGTGATAAATAGATAACTCCTTTTTTATGCCATGACATTTTTTTGTATTGTGTGCAGAAACTCAAAGAGTATTTTCCCATTGCTGAGGTTGGTCTGCTGCAAGAAGACTCATCCAATATCCTTCAAGTCATGGAGACTGCCTTTACGGTAACAGCTTACAGTTGCTAGCACTTTGTACCCTGTTCAGTCAAACTCTGCATGCTGATAGGTTTTCATACTGTGTGTCTTTTCAGAATATCCGAGCTAAGATGAGCATCCGTGCAGAGGACAGGCCCAAGGCTTTCGAGGCGAAGTTCTTGAAAGAAAGTGGACAGATTGCAAAATACGGGGAATTTAATTTCCAGCCAGGAAAAATTGTATGTGCCAAAAAAAATATAAACAATTATTTTACTAATGAATGTATTTGTGTAATAGATTATTATTTTTGTTGGCAACAACTGGGATTTTCAGAATTTAAATGATGTATACACCGCACTCCCTATTTTACTGTAAAAAAATTGATATACATAATTAAGACACACTGCAGTTAACTGCATGATAAAGCAAACAACAAAAGAGTCATAAAATCAACGTGAGGCTATTCTATCAAACATAATAACCATTTTACTGTGTTGCCAAATAGTAAATAATAAATTTTCACTAGTGGCATGTGGTGACTTTTACAGAAAGGCAAGCAGAGACAATGAACCCCAGACATTTTGGCCAAAGTGGTTACTAAGAGAAAATTCATGTTACAGTGGAAAAGGATACACTGTACAAATCATTTACAAATCATTAGGTTTTGCTTGCCCTGGCAGAAAACCACTGCTTTGTACACATTTTTGCCCTGTTAAACATCCATAGATCTATTTTCTTGCTTATCCAACTTAGCTATACATCGCCAGTCTTTAACAGGAAAGCAAGAGAGAGACAACCAAACATGCTCATGTTCATGCCATGGCCAGTCACCAGTTAACCTAATAAGCAATGAATGATGAAACCGATGAAACTGGACCCAAATCAGAGTTATAAAAGGAAACCAGGCCAAAACAGTTTTTAATCAGGTTGTAAAAAATGCATTTTAATACTGTAAAGTCTGATATTTTCACATGACAGTCTGTGGGGATTGATTTACTTTTTTAGCCAACCACAGGAAGCAGGAACAGGAGGAACTACCTAAATGGATTTGGAAACATGATTTTTGTGTGTGTGTGTTTGTATGATCTCTAGGGCAGTTTCATGATGCAGCTCAAAGCTCAACGGATGATTGATGAAAACCACGTCTGCAAAATGGACCCGAATGAAAACAGGGGAGTAATGAGAGTCAAACCGACCACCTTTAGCACCGGGGTCATGGTTGATGCCTCAATTTTGTGTCCAACCTGTGACTGTGAGAAGGTTAGAAGCACACAAAAAGCCGAGTTAAAGTCACATTTCTTTATGGCAGATCATCTTTAAAAGACTTTATCTTTAACTCTCCTCCAGTCACCCATTCGTAATGCACCTCGATGCAATGGAAAAGGAGACCTGGTGTGTGGGAAATGTCGATGCCATGGTGGCTGGTGAGACTTAATTATTCATTCTATAGAAATAATTTTAAAAAACTTACCAGGATGGCACATATGACCAACGATTTCAGACTTTTTGGTTTAATATGGTTTGCTGTCACGTCTCCTCTCCAGGGTGGGTCCTTTCTGTAATTGTTCAGGGAGTGGTTCAGCTGCAGACATCAACCAGTGCAAAGCAAAGGAAACGGATGAACCTTGTTCCGGACGCGGAGAATGTCAGGAGTGTGGAACCTGCATATGCTACAACCCAAATCAGTTTGAAGGACACTACTGCGAGTATGACAAGACCCAGTGTCAAAGGCATGCAGGTTTCCTCTGCAATGGTACGCCAGACTATGATGTTTTGTGACTCTTGCCACTGCAAACTAAGAATAATGGATGTAGTCACGGTGATGTCACCATATGACTTTGTCATTTTGTGTATTTTACCCTAGAAATTATCGGCTTGGCGCTACTAATTAGTGCTAGGCAGCAGGCTAATAAAATACTATTTTTAGACAGCCTCAAGTGGCCACTAGGGGAACTGCAGATTTTTGACACTTACCATGTTAGCTTAATTTTTCAGTCAGAAGTCAAAGTGACATTTAGCAGATAAAGACTTAAGTAAATTGTAATTGTGTTTGTTTGCTGGGTTTGTTAGCTTTGTCACCTTGATAATATTGATATTAGCGATCGTATTTTCCAGCAGTGTTACTTCTGAAACTCTCTAAATGTACAAAAATGTTACATCTCATTCTTTCCTCTCTCATCAGACCGTGGCTCTTGCGTTAAGGGTCAGTGTGCGTGCACTGAGGGCTGGACGGGAAATGCTTGCGAGTGTCCCACGAGCACCCAGACCTGCCTGGACAGCAAAGGGGTGAGCAGAGCCATTTATATTTGTTAATTATATTGAATTATCATGTATCTTTAAATATAACAAGTGCATGACTGTGTCCTTGTGTGTGCCAGGGTATCTGCAATGGTCGAGGTAAATGTGTATGCGGCCGGTGTGAATGTTCAGACTCTGGGATGGAGTTGACTTCAGCCTGTGAGCCAAATTTCCAGGTGTGTGGATATGTAGATACGTAAATACTTTTTAGCCTCAGTTAACATCTGAGTGGTCTTGCTTGATCTTCTCTTCGTGTGTTCGTAACTTTTCTAGGCTCAGCTAGGTGTGTGTGAGGGCACGAGGAGTTGTGTCCAGTGTCAGGCCTGGAAGACGGGAGAGATGAAGGAAGCAGAGAAGTGTGACAAGTGTCCGTTCAAAGTCATCATGGTGGACGAACTGAAAAAAAGTAAAAACCTACAAATTGACTTAAACAATGATTATCAGCTATGACACTTTTAGCAGTAATAACACACACTTAATGATCATGATTTGCGTTTTCAGAGGAGGAAGTGTATGAGTCATGCAGTTTCCGTGATGAGGACGATGACTGCACGTACCACTACACCGTTGAGGACCCGAAAGATTCAGCAAAGAAAGAGTTGGAGGTTCAGGTGCTCAAGAAGAAGGGTGAGTGTTTGTATTTTATATCTGCTCTGTGCTCTTGTGACAACAGCTTGTGTGTTATAATATGTGATATTGCTGAATGTGGAGGAATCCTACATGATCAGACAAATTTCTTTAATTTAAAAGTTCTTGTCATGAGTGTGATAAGAGTAGCTTGGAGAAAATTAACTGCAGGTGTAGTGTGTCATGTGTTGTAATACTATTAATAATAATAACCTTAGGATTAATTGTTTTTTAACTTTATGTGCTCTTTATTTAGGCAAACGTATTTAACCACACTAAGAAGTGCAGTGAATCTTATCGGAGCCCTGGAGTAGATGGGAAGAAATAAAGATTTGCAGCAGTATTCTGTGACTGCTCATAAACAGATATCCATAACTGTTTTCAACAAAAGATTTAATGATATCACACAGACTTTAGAAGAGGTGTAACAAAGGTGCAGCTCGAGCAGCTGTGCTTTCTATGATTTTGTTTCTAACTTTATCAATTTCTCCTGACGACTCTTCAGACTGCCCCCCTGGGAGTCTCTTGTGGTTGCTTCCCCTCATCCTGTTCCTCTTGTTGCTGTTGGCTCTTCTGCTGCTTTGCTGCTGGAAGTATTGCGCCTGCTGCAAGGCCTGCTTTCAGGTAATAAACACTCACATTTGGAACTGTAAATAATTAATTTTCCATAAAAGTCACAGGGGAAGTAATGGTTTCTGTCTTTTCTCAACACAGAGCTGTCTGGCTCTGCTTCCTTGCTGTAGGAGAGGTAAGATGTTTATCATGTTGTATATTATTCATAATTTCCAGCAGGGGTTTGTGTTGAAGGTGAGCGACCTCATGTTGAATTCTATTTTCAGGCCGCATGGTTGGATTCAAAGAAGATGAATATTTGCTCCGTCAGTCTCTGCTTACCTCAGACCATCTTGACACACCGATGGTGAGGACCGGTCCACCCAAAGGTACCGATGTGGTTCGCTGGAAGGTTACAGACAATGTCCACCGTGGACCCAATCACCCCCAGGCTCTAATAAAGCCAAACCCTAAAGAGACCAGTGAGTTCTTTCAAAAGCAGAAAAATTGAAGAAAAAGTCAAGTGGAGTAAAAAAAAAAACTAACTTTTACACAAATTTTTTCTCTGTTTTCAACCTTTGTAGTCCCATTCCCGATCTCACTCCGACTCAACAGGCTCTTCTCTGAGAGCCTGACACACCCTGATTCCAGAGAGGGTGACCAGCTCCGCAAGGAAGTTGCAGATAATGTGAGTCTTTTGGATTGTTTGTGGGCATGTATCAGTGTAGGAACAGTTTCACTTAGCTGTTTGTTTTTCCATTTAGCTAAATGAGTTGTACAAGCAAATTCCTGGGGCGCAGAAGGTGCAGAAGACCTCCTTCAGGTAAGATGGACTAAATGTCCAGTAACACCAAACTATGTGAGCTTTTTTGTCATCAAAGCTGGAAACAAATGGTTGATTTTCTCAATAATTATTGCTTTTTCTTTGCTCTTGCAGAACGCAGAGAAATGCTGGAAAAAGGTATCATTAATATTGTTATAATGCAAGAAAACGGTACAGGTTAGTGTCTTCTTAAGGAACCTAAGGTGATTCATGTCTAACTTCTCTGGCCCTCCTGTGCTCTTTAGGCAGGACTACACCATCATGGACACCGTCTTGTCTGCTCCTCGCAGCAGCTACCCAGATATCGTGAAACTTACTGAAAAGAACGTCCAGTCTGGAAACTTCCACGACCTGAAAGTGGTGCCGGGCTACTACACAGTAGCTACAGATAGAGGTGTGTGTTATTTGCGTGCCCAAATGGTTAAAATGGATCTTTTGTTTGCAGCAAAGCCAAGCTATACACTTATTACTGCCTGCCATAAATCTGCTCTTCTTCTGCAGAGGCTGCTGGAGCCATAGAGTTCCAAGAAGGTGTGGAATCACTAGACGTCCACGTGCCGCTCTTTGTCAAAGATGAAGACGATGACAAGAAACAACTGCAGGTGGAGGCTGTAGATGTGCCTTTGGGGATTGCAGAGATTGGAAAACGTTTGGTTAACATCACCATCATCAAAGAGCATGGTGAGGAATGTTGAGTTAAAGTTTGAGAGGCCCTGTGGTTTGAACATATGTTTGATCGTATAAACTGATTCTTTCCTCTGTTCCTCCACCAGCCACCAGTGTCTTTTCATTCCTCCAGCCGTCTTACACCTACAGCAGGAAGGATGGAGTGGCCAACATCCCAGTCAGCAGAGAGATCATTGAGGACGGACGCACACAAGTTGCATACCGCTCACGAGACCTCACTGCCAAGGATAAGAAGGTGAGCTGCTGCGTACTGATAGCATGTGTGGCTTTTTTATGTATGATATGGATGGGAGTGAAAAATGAAGCCAACATAGCACTCACAGACATCCATGTTAAAAATCCCAACTTAAGCAAAGACATTAACATGTTTACCTTACCATGCCAAGTCCAAAAACTGTATCATCTCTACAACTTGTTAATAACAATTGTACACTGGGTGAATGTTTTATAACTCATCCATTTGGATGTTGTTGGGGCTTCAAATTCAAAAAGATTTTATTTTATTTATCTACCAAATAACCAAACAGTCGCCTCAAAGTGTTTTATATTGTAAGGTACAGACCCTACAATAATACAGAGAAAGCCCCCAAATCAGATGACCTGATACAAGCAAGCACCTGGTGAAAGTGGAAAGGAAAAACTCCCTTTTAACAGGAAGGAACCTCCAGCAGAGCCATGCTCACGGAGGGCCACCTATCTGCTGTGAATGTTGGGGGTGAGGGGAGGGAGACGGGACAAAAGAGTGATGTATAAACACATAGCGAGTAAAAAAAAAGATGCGTGAAGAAGAAACACTCAGGGCATCACGGGACACCCCAGCAGCCTAGAGCTATTGCAGCGTAAACTAAGTGGGGATTTAGGGTCACCTGATCCAACCCTAGCTATAAGTGTCATTAAAGAGGAAGGCAGCTTGTTAACCATCATCCAAATATGGTCACGATTACCTCTAAAAATCCAAGGACGTGACCAAAACACTAAATGTATTATTTTCAGCCAGATTTAAAAAGCAGGAGTCTCCAACTCCAGCCCTCGAGAGCTACTTTCCTGCAGCTTTTAGATGCATCCTTGTTCCAACGCACTTGAATCAAATGAATGGCTTTGCCACACTTGAGGTAATTCAACCATTTGATTCTGCTGAAGTAGCTGACACTAAAAGCTGCAGGACAGCAGCTCTCGAGGACTAGAGTTGGAGACCCCTGCTTTAGAGCCTTTACAGGCTTGTGCCAACTTCTAATCACAGTCAGTGTGTGTGGTATAGGTCAGTGAGTTTTTCACATTACCAAACGGTTCCTCCATAATGTATTTCAGGACTACTTGAATGTAGAAGGAGACCTGACCTATGGTCCGGGTGAGACTCAGAAGATAGTTCCTGTTCGTCTCCTGGAGCTGAGTGAGAAAGATGGTCTACTAGAAGACAAACAGGTCAAACAGTTTGTCATGGACCTCAGTAATCCAAGGCAGGGTGCCAAGCTGGGACGCTACCCGAGAACCACTGTCACCATCGCAGACCTGCCAGGTAAATGGATGCATAAGTGTTCTGATCACAGCCTTGATTCTAAGAGAAGAACTGATCGCTAAAGTCGCTCCTCTTTCCCACATTATCGTTCTTTATCATGCAGAACCCAGTGTGATGATGTTCAAGAAGGGCACCCAGAACTTCACCACAACAGATCCAACCTACACCATTCCAGTGGTCCGCACTCGCAGCCCCGAGACCCCTGCCACAGTGAAATGGCGCACCAAGAAGGCCCAGCGCTTTGAGTTATGTAGCCCTCTGAAGTTTGCTCCTGGAGAGACAGAAAAGAACATTGTGATTGATCCAAAAGCCTACCCCGGACCCATCCAGCCTGAGACCTTCCAGCTTGAGCTATTTGAGCCAAGTACCAACGCTTCTATCGGAGACAGGAAGACCACCGTTGTCAATGTCACAGATGGAGGTAAGACACACGTGAGGTGATGTTGAGTGAACTGTTAGTTCCACAAACACATTCATCCAAAGAATTACTGAAATGGCATTTGAGAAGTTTCAATCATTGTGAAACAGAATTACTGCATGCTTGTTTATCTGGTAATTCCTTCCAATCCCCACAGTTCCAAGATCTCCTGAAATAGCACAGATGGCACAGAAGGGCTTCATAAACAGGAAAGCTGCCTCACCTGGTGGTCACCTCCTCTCCCCAGAAAACCCTAAGGCTGTAGCAACTGGACCCAGAAGCATTCGCCTCAACTGGGAACCTCCACCTGGTAACCCCGTGGGGTACAAGGTACGCGAAATATCGCTGATAAGGCCTTGAAACAATATTTATCAAACTCACTGACTCCTAATCGGCCGTTCACACTGCAGAAGCGAACAAATTTCTTTAAATCACGCTTGATTTTTCTGATTTTTATGCATGAAAAAAACAGGTCTCACCAACCAGATCACTGTATTTGGGAGCTTTTTTTAGGACAAATTTTCTGCAAAACACACAACTTTCAGTCAAGTTCTAAAAAATTCAGGATTTTATTTAATTTTTTTCGCAACACGCTCGGTGTGTAGACGGCTTTAGTGTAAGAGCTGAATCCCGTCAAGAAGATTTTTGCAATATTTATAAAGTGCTGTGTTTTATTTTAGGTCAAGTATTGGATCTATGGTGACCCAGAGAAAGATGCCCAGGTCTTAGATGTGAAGACTCCACATGCTGACTTGACCAACCTGTACCCCTACTGTGACTATGAGATGCGAGTGTGTGCCTACAATTCAATGGGAGATGGCTACGATACTGACGTCGTCACCTGTCAAACACTGGAGGATGGTAATTACTGTAAACCTAGTAAATTTCTGTTAAATGCAACTTCTTTTTTTTAACATTAAAGCCCAGATTCCTCCAGCTTATAGCAAATAAGGATGCCGTGGTTCAATGCAATCATGTTACGATACAATTTACCCCCCACGTTAGAGCTAGTTTGTGTGGAACAACCTGTCTCAAGGCTAAATTTAAACTCACAAGTGGCCGCTGTGGGATTTTCCCGTAGTGCCCGGAGAACCTGGTCGTTTGGCCTTCAATGTCATCAGTCCAACTGTCACTCAGCTCAGCTGGGCGGAGCCTGCAGAGACCAACGGCAACATTACGGCTTATGAGGTCATCTACACGCCCATCGATGACGATATGAGTAAGAGACCCGCTCGTAAAACATGCAAATTCTCCACATGTGCTGGGAGCGCCAAAGTTTGATTCTATCCTGTTGCTTCTCGCAGAGCCAGTAGGACCAGCTAAGAAAGTGAAGATCGACAATCCTAAAAAGCGAATGCTGTTGATCGAGAACCTCCAGAACGCACAAACCTATCAGTACAAGGTCCGTGCCAAGAACAGCGTGGGCTGGGGTCCCTTCAGAGATGCAACCATCAACTTGGCATCACAGCCAGCCAGACCGCTGTCCAGTAAGTCTGTGACAAAGACTTCCCCAGAGCGCTCAGCCTCCGTGAAAAATCATTTACCCCTTTCTCTTTCTTTCTGCCCCCAGTTCCCATCATTCCAGATGTCCCCATTGTGGATGCCGAGGCGGGAGATGAGTATGACGGCTACCTGATGTACAGCAACGAGGTGCTGAAGTCACCTGTAGGCTCCAAGACACCCAGTGTGTCTGGTGACGGTGGGTATCCAGAGCCAAAAGCACAAGCTCCTCTTAAGAGCTGATAGTGTCAGAGAACGAGCTGTGACTGTAACGTGGATCCAGTTATTTCAGTCCATACTCTTGATGCTCCGAGGCATCTTGTGTTAGGCAACGTGTTCTTTATGCAAAATATGCTGGCCCTTCTGAAAGAGAAGGAACATACATACTTTTCCTTTTTTGGGTTCTTTCTAATGTTTTCAGGTTTTTAGTATAAAACGGCTGAAAACATAAAAAAGACCTACAAGAGCTCTGAGACTCAGAAACTGTGTTATTCTCAAGGCTCTGTCATGCTTTTTTAATACCGCTTCCATCTGGCGGCCTTTTTTTCCTACAGGCAGCGCCCCAGTCAAGCAGCAGCAAAAGTCTGCTTCCACTGCATCCGCAGAAACATGCAGTAGATGTCTCTGTGATCACAAACCAAAATGTCTTCAGTCTGCTGTCACTCTCCTGCTTTTTCCAGCCATTGTGTTGCTCTCATTTTTCTCCAGTAGTGCTAAAGTTGCTACTCGCCTCCGAGATAGTTTGCACTTAAGCGATATATAATCAGATGTACAGTACATGCATGCAGTTTCTCTTGTAAAGTACTCAATAGCAAAACAAACAAACCCACCCTTGGCCTGCTTGCTTCTCCACTGTAACCACCAAATCAAGGCTGGAAATATGTCAAGTTGGTGGGGTCCAACCTGGATCTCCGTAAGGTGTCGTGGAAAAGGCGAGTGGATGTCATCCCCAGTCGGCTCAGCACAGACACAGAGACGAGCTCAGATGAGACTCCCAACCCCAGCTACACCAAAACACCCCTGCCAGGTGAAGACCACTCCATCCGACCCCGCAGATAGGCAGCCGGCATGCCAGCTGTTACGCACGGCCAGTCATGCTCCCAGCAAGGCAACAACGTTTCTCTCTGCTTTCGTGGTTTAAATCATACTCAAATGTTACCACTTGTCCTTAGTCGGCACCTGCCCCATCTATCCTGCCCAGAGACGAGCACTGGCATCAACTGCTGCACCTCCAGTTGATGATCGGGTCTATTCTCTTTGTGTCCCACTGGGGAGGTTGTGATCTGGAGGCAGCTTGCCTGTGGTATAAAGCTGTATTACAAACTTAGTTAGTGTGCAGAAGCACAGAATAAACAGGCTTTTTTGGGAGGTTTTTAATAATTGAAATACAGTTTCATCTCTGCGGAGCACTTTTCTCGCAGCTGTTTTTGCTTTTATTTTCGAATGTGCTTTTACATATGCGGCTCGGTTATTCACATTGAGGCTGCCAGTATTTGATATGTTTCCTACACATTATGCGACAGCATTAACAGTTTTGCTTCTGTAGATGAAGACATGCTCACTTCTCTACCTGCTTATAGAGAAAGTACTTTAGTTTCATCATGGGATACTTTACTTTATCCACAGGTCAATGAAATATCCCAATATTAACTATAATAATTTGGAATGGCTAAACTTTAAGACTAATAATATTTCTTATCAGCCTAAGGGGAGTGTTGTAACACTAAGGAGTTATGTGTACTAACATGCTGAGATTATATAATAACTCTGTTTGCTAGTGTGTGTTAGCTTCCTAGCCTTTAACCCGAGTTCTATTTTGCTGTTTTATTTCTGTGATTTTTGTTTTTATTTTTACTAACCAGCTTAAACAAAATCAGTAAAATCTCTATGCTGTAAAAAAAAACATCCTTTGAGCCCGCTGTCTTCTGGCTGGCTCTTCCTTACGTGGCTTCCCCAAGTTGTTGTACACCTGGATACTCACTGGTGTTGCAATACAATGACCATATAAGGAAATCTGCACCATCTCCGAGTTTGGCTCACATCGATTATTTGTACAAACTGTGACATTATTTGTAACTTTGGCGATGTTTAAGGTGAGCGTCCATCACATTAACAAAATAATAGAGATCCTTCAAAGTATGACACTATGACCTGCTGCAATACAAGTAAGCATAACATGTGATTTACTTGGAGAAAAATACAGTCTTCTAGCAATAAAAAAGAAGTGATTTCAGCTTGATTGAATGAAAAAGTGCGGTTGTAGCGCTCACCTCCTTATTGCACATAAGCCGGACTGAAACTGTTGCTGCTTTACTCTCCGCGTTCTGGCTGAGGCTGCTTCCCATCAGTGGCACTGAGAGTGAATGAACGCTTTAAATGCTGCAGATTGTATATTGTGTTATTAACAACCCCCGCTCTCATTGTCGTGCATCACAGATTATATGATGAACGGGAAGTGGGAACAGAATTTCCTTTTCCCCGGAGGGTCAGGAACACGTAACCTGTCAGCATCGTCCTCTCCCATGTCCACTCTGAGCTCAAACTACAGAGGGGCGGGCGGCTCCTTTACCACGGAAACAACCACCACCTACTTGTCTGGGCCAGGTATGATGGAAGGGCGGGAGCAGCGCTGAGAAAAAGTAAAACTTCATAACACGTCTTTATCCTTCATCTGTCTCTCCTTTCATGCAGGAGGCTCTCGCAGACAGGATGTGATCGGAGGTGTCCACACCTCTGACGTTATCCTGAGGAAGCGTTCGGAGAACCGAGGCTACATGGAAGAAAATATCCGTGACTCTATCGTCATGGGAGACCTGTCAAGCAAATTCCCAGATCTTGGTCAGTTTTCACCGAGGTTTGAATTAATTTAGAGAAATTGAGAACAAATTATTTCTGTTCTTCTGGCTATGAGAGACGCTTTTTATTATTTTTTGGAGTGCAACAGTCAAGATGCCTCAGCAGGTAAACTATGCAAGCGCATGAGCCCATTGGTTTGGACATCTGTTAGCAGGGTTGGGGCTGTTGGCTGCACAGCAGACTTTGCAGGAGCTAAGCTGACTATCGCTGTTTCTCCCTCCCTCCCCTCGTTTGTATTCTACTTCTTTTTTCTTCCCTCCTTATGCACTTTTCCTCCCCCTTCTGTTTTGCTTCCATCATTTTCTTTACCTCCTGGTGTCCTGCTCCCCTCTACCCCTCCCTCCTTTCCTCTGCTCAATGCGCCATCAGGTGGGTTCGGCTACACTGGGATGCAGAGCAGCTCTCAGAGTCACTTCAGCTACAGCCTGTCTCAGGGCTCGAGGGCCAGGAATCAGTCTTCAGACGTCAATGAAGCCTTGTATAGTCTGGACAGGGTTCTCCATGGTAAGTCTGCAGCATACAAGCATGGAAGCACTGGAAGGGTTTGCTGGGTGTGATGCATAAAGCACCCCTCTTCAGTCTTCGCTGCTTCTTTAAACGTGTGGAACTTTGCCTCGCTCTGAGATCCGATGTTCTAACAACTAGAAATCCCTTTTGTTTTAGATTAACACAATATTTCATTCATGTATACGTATCACATCACTATTTCAAGGGGAACACACTCATAAAACATACTTGAGGCTAGCAATTGATATCATAAACTCAATCACCAGCCTCACCGACAAAGGGAATCGAGAGCTTAGACTGACTCCTTGTCGCCCCCCGCTGGCCGTTAGAAAGAATTGTGCCTTGGCATCACTTTTTTCAGACCTAGCAGGGATGCTAATAGTCAAACACACTACAGTTTTGCTTTTTAGTGAATTTATTCATTTGCTTAACAGCTAGACTTTCTCCCACCCCAACCTGTCACGGCAGATGGCCCCGCCCCTCCCTGAGCCTGGTTCTGCTGGAGGTTTCTTCCTGTTAAAAGGGAGTTTTTCCTTCCCACTTTTGCCAAAGTGCTTGCTCATAAGGGGTCTTATGACTGTTGGGTTTTTCTCTGTATGTATTATTATAGTGTCTAACTTACAATATAAAGCACCTTGAGGCGACTGTTGTGATTTGGTGCTTGAATTAAATAGTTTGTCTCAGGAGTTGGTGGAGATGAATATTGGGTTTATTATATTTTTCTTGTAGCCAAAACCACCAAAACTCGTATGTCATAAAAGGTCTGTGAGGGAATTTGATGTTAAATACAGTTTATCCTGCTGCCTTTAATCGCAGTGCTATTAGGACTACGCAAGAGCTGTAATGTATAATGCAATATATAATCTGTGACAGTCTTAAAATCAGTTCCATCGCTACAAAGCACTCAGAGTAATGGAGATAAACGGCTTTGTGAAATTAGAAAAGTCATTTAAATCTAATCTGTCCCCTCTCTGATCTGAAGACGCACATCTGTTAGGATGCTCATGTTTTTGTGTGTTATCTCTCAGATGCACGACTCGCCCCCGGCATTCCAGACACCCCGAGCAGACTGGTGTTTTCTGCTCTGGGACCAACGGCCCTCAAAGTCAGCTGGCAGGAGCCCCACTGTGAGAAAGACATCCTGGCATACTGCGTCCTCTACCAGCTCCTCAACGGAGGTAAGTGCAAGGAGCACAACGTTGACGTGGAAGAGCGAGAACAGGATGCGCGTGTATTCACTTCCTGTTTATGGAGGCAGCTGACATCTTCTCCGATGGTGATGCTGACCACGCTCTGCTCCCTGTAGGTGAGATGAAGCGTATCAACGTGACAAACCCGGCAGAGAACTCGGTGATCATCCAGGACCTGCTGCCAAATCACTCCTACCTGTTTAAGGTGAAAGCTCAGAGCCAGGAGGGCTGGGGTCCGGAAAGAGAGGGCGTCATCACCATTGAGTCTGCTGTCGACCCCAAGAGCCCCCTCAGCCCCGTGCCAGGTGCTCATTCACTAATCAGTCCACAAAAACAATGTCTGCTTATCTTAACAAAGGCACTCGATCTAATATTTCTCCTTCCTCATGCTGTCACTTGTCACTTCTTCCTCCAGGTTCACCTTTCACTCTTAGCACTCCCAGCGCTCCAGGACCTCTGGTGTTCACAGCTCTGAGTCCCGATTCGCTGCAGCTCAGCTGGGAGAAACCACGCAAGCCCAACGGAGAAATCCTGGGATATGTAGTCACCTGCGAACAGCTGCATGGTGGAGGTGAGGCTTTCCGCACAAAGGTCACTTGCTGTAAAGCTGTTACATTTTAAATTGTGTGAATTTGGTTTGACCTCTGTTTCCTGTTTCCTGCAGGTGATATGCGTTCCTTCCAGGTGAACGGCGATGGTGCTGAAACCAGTCTGACCGTTCCCAACCTGACTGAGAACATGCCCTACAAGTTTAAGGTCCAGGCTCGAACCACACAGGGCTTCGGTCCGGAGAGGGAGGGCATCATCACCATTGAATCTCAGGATGGAAGTAAGATAAAGCCCGTACTGACAGATTGGCGTCTGATATTAATTTTAAAAATACAACAAAAAAAACTCTCAACGGTTGTTGCTAGAAGCTGAACTAGACAAAAAGCTGATCCCCTCGGAGGGATGAGCGTAAATGTCAGTCTCTTTGTCTGTATTGGAGTGCAGGGCAGCTTCTGTACAGAGTTGACATTTTAGACTGAGGCTATGCAAGAGCAAACATTTTGGAGTTATGTAACAGGGATATGCTCGATGAATTTTAAAGCTGGTACCAAAAAAGATCCATCTTCTGGGAACCTCTATGGGTAATTTATGATCCTCTCAGTCAAGGAGAAATATTGGCATGACAGTGGCGCTGCAAAGGTCCAGAGGTCTCTGTAATCCATCAAGAATTAATAGAAATTTGTCCAGCGATTCTTTCTTTTAGCATAAATTGACAGAAATTATTATTTCCATGAGTTAATATGCACTTTTAAATTTTAAAAACTTAGATTCAACATTAAGAAAAAAAGCTTTTGTTTTGCTGCTTTGCACAATAGAAGTTATTGAGTTAAATCTGAAGATTGACAGGTGCTTGTTGACCTCAGGGTTCCACTTACAAATAGGGAACCTTACATGACACCCAAAAGAAGAACGCGAAAGTGCTGTGGATTCACTAATATTTTCAGTTTTTCCAATTGAAAGCTCTTCCACTCTTATTGCTTAGGAGTTAAAATGTACAGAAAGTGCTTCTAGTTTAGTTCAAATTGTTTGAATCATAGAGAGTAAAATACTGCAAGCGGTTTAGTTCCAAAAAGTCAAAATGAAAAGTTTCTTTGCCTGTACAGCTTACTAGGGCTACTCTAGGAAAAACACAGGACCTGTTCTGATGGTCATTAAACCACGTGGTTATTGATTTATACCGAGTTGTCAACTCCCGTCATTAAAGGTACTGTTGAGGTCACCAAATGTCGTCTTTATGGGGGAATGAGTTAAAGGGCGTCCACACAGGAAGCAGTTGTCTAGTTGCACATCTTGTTGTGCTCGATGGTTAGCTAGAGGACATTGTAGATTCAGATTGCCTAGATAACTCTCTGAGGTGTTCATTGTTTTGGCTTTAGTCGCTCGCCTTGAACTTGCAACGTTATTTTGGTAGCTGTTCGAAGTCACTGAAGGTCTCTTCAGAGCAGAGCAGCGGTAACTGTCAGATTTGAACAAACAGCATTTCCTGTTTGGCAATCAACATATGGATGTCCTTATTTGAGGAACTAAGAGTAGATCCTGATTTGGTTTATTTTAAAATATAAGCTGAAACAGTTTTTAAAGAGGCATGAGACATGCTCTTCTTTGTACTACTGTTTGGGCGCCACTTACATTTTTCTGTCTACATTTTTTCAAAAGTTCTGGGGTTTGAGGTTTGTGTGTGCTCCTGGGTTTTATGTAAATACCTGTATTTCAAAAAAAGTTATAAATATGTCTTATGTTGAGGAGATATCAGGTAGGTTAAACCTAGAGTTGGGCTTTGCTTTTGTGCAATATCACTTTATACCACAAGATGGTGCTGTTAATTATTATAACCTTTATTTAACCAGGCAAGCCATTAAGATAACAGTTTTGTCCATAAAGGCAGCCTGCCAAAACATAACACCTCCTAATATGTCAGAAATTAAACAACAGCGCACAATTCAGCTACATTTCAACACCAGTTGTAAAATGCTGCCCCCTGGTGGTGAAAGTTTGGTTAAAATACCTCTAAAAGCTCATGTAGGATGAAGCATTGCAAATTAGCTTAAGCTTATATGATCATGTAATGCTCAACGCATTTCTGTCACTCCTTCTTGGAGATAACAGACTTCTCATCCATCTGTTTTTGTCCTTTCTTGCCTCGTGTAGGTGCTTTGTCCCAGCACAGCAGCCAGTCGATGACGCGGCGGGAGGTTTTCCACATGCCAACGGAAGTCAGCACACGAACTAACATCTCCCACACCATGCTCGACGACCCCTTCTTCTCAGGTACAAAAATAATAAACTAAGCTTCATTTCTCTTCTTTTTAAAATAGGATGTGTTCGCTCACTGTTATGTACCACTGTCTGTCCAACAGATGGGATGATGATGACTACGCAGCACACAGAGACTAGCGGCATGGTGACTCGTCAGATCACCAAGGAGGTGGTTCAGAGGGGCGTCATGGGAGCAACTACTGTCACAAAGAAGATGTTTTATGAATCTTAAAGGGCGCGTTTGACAAACTGGCATCCAAATGTTCGACATAATGAGAAATCATATTTGAGAATCTCTTTTAAAAAGAGTCGACTTCACAGTGCTGAGAGTTTTTTTTATATATGTACGAGGGGGTGTAGCTTTCACTTTGCAACCAAAATAAGAACTCGTGTCTGTTACAATCTGCCGTCATTTTCTTCTATAAGTTCAGTTTGTTTTAACATATCCATACTTATCAAATATCAAGCTACGTCTATGAACTCACTTTGTGTTGCACATTTCCTGCTAACGAGGAAAAAGCCTGATTTTCTACTGCAGGCACATGATCAAAAATATAAAAGATGTAACATGTTTTTGTATTTCATATATTTGAATTAAGTTGGTATTTTTCATGCTTAAAGTTTTTCTTCTCCCCATGTGTTTAGCATTTTAAGAAGTTTTTGACAGTAAGATATGTGTACGGTGGTCCTGAGTTACAAAACAGATGCACACACAAAAAAATAACAAGAAAATAAAACCATTTCACTTTGCCTAAAAATTTTGGGACACCATTTTTTAAATGGAAGTCCTAGTCCTTGAAACAGTGGACGATATTGCAGTTATTAGGGAATATTTTCACAAAGGATATTTACCATTCAAACCCTGAAATCAAGAATTAGGCCTGAGCATAGAGGCATGAGGAAATCTGCATTCGTAAGAAAGCAAGGTACACCCTATAAACAGTAAAATATTATTTGTTGCATTTAAGAGTGATAAGGATTTTTAACTGTCTATACTGCCTGTTGCCTGTTGTTTTTTGTTTTATTTTTTATTTTGCATCTCCAGGCCCCCGTACAAATGTGTGTAAAGACAGAAAGATTGTATTTGCTTCCACTGCAAGTGCTACTATGTTTGGCTTTATATTTTCTTTGAAAATGCTTTTGTGAAACATTTTTGAGGGAAGCTCCTTGGTAGGAAAATGGATAAGTGGATAAACGTTTCACCAAAAAACATTTTCAGTAGACTTTTCCTGTTCTTTCGATCAATTATGTATCTCTTACTTTTTAACAGTTGAACTTTTATTTTTATTTTTTTCAACTATTTTATTGCACATAATAAAGATTTGAAATGATTTTATGCTGGCTGATGGTTTGTGCAAACTTGTGCAAAAATAAGTGAACCAAAAATAATACAAATAATAATACAAATGCAAAACATTTGTGGGGGTTAAAACTTGACTATAGGTTATGCTAAGAGTTTGGAATTTATCTGTGACAGTTAAACTTTGAGATAAGAAGCTTAGGAATGTTTCAGTGCTGGGGTGTCCAACTCCAGACCTCCAGTGCCGGTGTCCTGCAGGTTTTAGATCTCACCCTGGGTCAACACACCTGATCAAATGCTTAATTCATTACCAGGCCTCTGGAGAACTTCAAGACCAGGTGACATGTCTAAAACCTGCAGGACACCGGCCCTTGAACGCCTTGACTAACAGGGAAGAACTTTTAGTCAAAATTTGAGAACCCTTCATCCAAATTAGGTCAAAATCAGCACTAGACTTGCTTGCATTCACAGCAGCACAACCACCAAGTCTGAAGCAGATCAGATCCACTGCTGTTCGCATGAGCGAAGAAGAGACAGAACAGACTTTCAGAGATTTCTGGAATTAATAGTAAGATTTATTGAGCGAGAGAGAGAGAAAAGCATTGCCATGTCTTATATAGCACAAATAAACAAAAACACAGCTGCAAAAACAAGCTCATGCCTGACAAATGTTTGCAGGAAGCTTGAGACAAAGAATCAAATAATCTATAATTCAACTAGTGGCATGCGTCAGCCCGGTCTGCAAATATCTTCCTCGTCAGCGGCACTGTTTCACTGCACTGAAGCTAAAAGTATCATCATTCACAGTGCGCTCATGCTGTAACTTTTTAATGTTTATTTGTCATCAACAATAAAAAAAAAATGTAAAAAAAAAAAAATGGATGGATGTAACATTACAGGTTTAAACTGATCCCCAACTTTATCCAATAAAGTTTGAGAGGAGTTTAAACCCATGGGGAAAAATGTTGTTCATTCTTTAAATGCTCATTTTTAAAATATAAAGAATCAGATACTGTATGTTTCTATGAAGGCAGAGTAACAGGAAAGTGTTTAGCAGATGAACATGTCAAAAGAAGAGCAGTTCCTGTTTGGCACCTCACAGAAAGACTTTAAGTCCAGAAACAGCACACGCGATTCTAAATCAGTAGAATAAAAGCGTGAGCTCTGCGAGCTGCCGAGGATTAGGACTGATCCGTTTCAGTTCCAGAGGCAGGGCCCCGGGCACAGGCACCGCTGTTTCGCATCAGCAGGCCTGATCACCAGGTCTTTGACCACCTCCACAGTCCCAAACACAGGGTACAGTTCCTCTGTGAACTTCTCGGTATAGGTGTACAGGTGGGAGCGCTTCTCCACGTCGTAGAAGGACAGCTGGCCCTGCTCATAGTCCAGATAAATGCCGACTTTCCTGGGCACCAGGCTTTGAGGTAAAGGCGTAGCGGGCACCGTCAGGGCTTTCAAATCTGTGCCTCTCTCCAGACGGAGGGTCAGGTATCCCGTATCTGTGTTCAGCGAGCGGAAGCCCTGCCTCACGGCCGAGGCTTTGGCCACTCCCAGCCGCCAGTCCCGCTCGCCCACCTCCACTTCCCAGTAGTGGCGTCCAGAGGCGTAGCCCTCCTGGCCCACGGCACACCACCAGCCATCAAAGCGTCGGGGGCATCGTGGGATGTCGCGACGCTCCAGGCCGCACCGCATTCGTTTTTCATCATCTGAGATGAGCAGGCCTGGGTGGGCCGATTCGGAGTCCAGGGTGACGTCCTCTGTGGAATAAAAGGGCGGGATTACCTACTGCAAAATGATGTCACAGTAAGGTGACAGAAAAGAGATTTTCATACCTGCTGCATCACAAATCCAGTTCCACACTGCAAAGAAAAAGAAGAGAAACTCCGTTAGCTCATTGTTTTGTAAAGCGACTTAAGTATTTTAAAGAAGGCATGCAAAATTTTACCTTCACACGATAACACACGTTTTCTTTGTCCAGAAAAAACACACAAGCAACTTACACCCACCCCACTCTACTTAAAGCCCTGAAGTACAAAGGGGGCTGAAGTACTTGTGAAGTATTACTTTATAAGTATAAATATAACTACATGTAATTTCAAGAGCTGAAAAACACATTAGTGCTTTGTACAAAAAAAAATGCAACCAAATGAATTTTACGCCCACTCCCCTCACAGCCGCTGTGATCCAGAGCCTTCTGTGTGCCCACTGAAAACATTTTGAAAACTAGTCCACGGCTTAAAGTTGTTCAGTGTGATCAGTCCAAACTATTATACAGAGCATGAAAAGTCCAATGTATGCATGAGCGTTCAAATATGACTATATGTGCAATTTCTTTTGACAAAAAGAAGAATAACAGCTGAAATGAGCCCAATATCAACATGGAGGTAAAAGGAAAACTCTTTCTTGTCACAGCACTTTGTTAGGTTTTCTCACTGAATTACCAGAAAAGTGATCAAACATCCAGAGTACCAGTGTTTGTTTCTGTTATTCTGTGTCATATTTACATTAAAATGGTGCAGTTTTCAAACTAAGATATATTCTATGATACAGGTGCTCCAAGGTGGTTGTAGAAAAAAATCATGCTGAACATAAGCTAGATTTTGGATCTAGTTTATGACATTTGGCATAAACATTTTTTCAGTTAATCTTATGTGTCTTATGTGTCTATTTTACAATTTTGACTCCTCAAAATTGTAAAATAGAAGAAAGGGAAAATGTTGCCTGGTCTGATAAGACTCCAAATTTGAGTTAAGCAACATAAAGGATGGATCAATCCTGCCTTGTATCAACAGTTCAGGTTGATACTGGTGGTGTAATGTTTTCTTGTCACGCTTTGGGCCCCTTTGTGCCAACTAAGCAGCCTGTCAACCTGAGGACAGGTGACTTCCTCTATGACTACAGTATACCCATCTTCAGATGACTGCCTCCATGTCAAAACGCTCAAATCATCTCAAACTGTTTCTTGAGCATGACTTCACTGTACTCAAAGGCCTCCACAGTCACCAGCCAACAGTCAGACTGTACTGACATATAGTAAAATTGATCAAGTGCATAATCCAGTGGTGAACCATTAAAAAAAATGACTGCATTTGCTAATAATCAAGTTGAAAGTTTATCGTTACATACTATAGATTTCAGATCATATAATCCAGCCCCAAAGCCACAGACCACATGTATGTATACAGCGATACAGAAACATTAAAGGGGTCATTCATTTTATTCATTACAGTGAGCTTCTAGACTTACCGCCGTGGGGAATGTAGCGCACAGCGTCTGAAAGAACAAAGACCTTACTCTGATTAAAGACAGACAAGTGTTCCACTCACAACTCAAACCCTCCTACAAGCTTGTTTCCTAACATGCTTCTAATCACATTTTTATAGATTAATTCTAATTAAATATTCACTGCAGTGTATTCTGTTACCACACACAACAGCCACATCACCGAGTGACTGTGTGACTCGTTTCACATCCTGATTTTGCCAAGTGGTTTTTGTGCTGAGACCAACATTTTCTATGTCACCCACTCAGTCGTCTGTGAGGCTTTATAGCTGCGCCTCACTTCAGCCTAGTCGGCTACGTTTTAGTTTGGCCTTAGCTCTGAAGTCAGGGTTAGTCAAACTATGATCATCAAGTGTTATTTTAGCATTATTTTAATTAATTAGAGAAAGATAAAAAGGTCATCAGTTTTAGCTGGTTGTAACCCGGGCAACTTAGCCTATGAAAAGTAACACTGCCTCATCATGGAAAAATGCTAATCCTATGAGCTAAGATGTAATTTAACAAAAGCCACTTTCAGCTTCTCCTTTATTCACATGGGGTCACACGGCAGGTGGCCGTTTCCTGTTGGAACCTCAAGGATTTATGTCTCACCATGATAATAAATGTGTACTAGTGATAAACAGGTCTGAACACCTTCACACTGGTCTAAGCTTTAAACTGACCATTAGACTAATGGTAGAATTACTGCAAAGCTAGCATATTCTTTATTTATTTGATGAACTTCTTGTTTTAAAATGTGAAGTAAGTGACTAAGCCCATAAATTTATTAGGAAAATAGGGTTGCAAGCTGCCAGCATCAAAGAAACATTCAGTATTTTTTCTGTATTATCAGAAATGTCGGTATCACATATTTTCTGGAAATATTGTGATATAACTTTGAGGCTATGACGCTGAGTAAGAAGTTATGACACCCAGACTCTGCTTCTTCTACAGAAGGCATGTCAGTGTGACTGAGGAGATCCTCAAAGTATTCCTCAACTGCAGCGGTGTGAGCAGAGCAGAATTGCTTCAAGGCCAACCAAAAATCTTGTTCCACGGCCTCACCGGACTCCTCCCACACCTGAGAGTTCGCTTGAACTTCTGCCAGAGCCACACTCTGCTTGGCCTGCCACTACATGACAGCTGCCTCTGGAGTTCCACAGGAGAACCAAGCATCAATCACTGACCTGCGACCAGGGTTGTTTGAGTGTCACCTGCACTTGTGCACGCCTTTTGAACATGGTGTTTGTTATGGACAAACTGTGATTTTTCCAGAGAACATAACAGAACTCCACTCAGCTTCAAATCAGGATCAGTCAGGCGGTTCCTCCCAGTCATGCTCCTCCAAGTCTCACTGTCCATGCCCATGTGAGCATTGATGTCTCTTAGTAGTACAATGGAGATTCCAGGTGGGGCACTCAGACACACTAAGAAGACTAGGTACTCTGAAGTGTCACTGAGTAAATAAGGGCAAAAGGCAACCAGGACCTGTTTACTGGCCCAAGGACAGGAGGAAGCAACCCTCCCATCCACTGGGATGAGAGGGTTGAGCCTGAGCTAGTGCATGAGGCTAAAAATATCCCAATATTTTTTTCTTTCAGACAAACAAAACAAAAACAGATTTATCTAACATTTGTCATGCATATTTATCTACTTGTTCACTCTCTGCTTGACTCAGTTGTGGTATACTTTTACAATACCACCAGAATAACATATATAAAAAAGATAAAGACCCTATTCTTCATAATTTAATTAATTAAACCAAATGTATTGTCATTTTATTCCCTACTTTATGTTAATTGGCAAGGATGGGGAGAATCCCTTTTTTCACTTGTGCAGAACAAGTTTTTGGTCGAAGCAGCAACAGGTATCGTACAAATGTTGGTTTCTGGCTCATGACCACTTTGAAAGATCAGGATGTTTTGTTTCATATTGTTAAACTGGATGGGATCCACTCACCAATTTTCTGACTTTTCTGCTTCTTCACCAGCCACTGCTTTGTCACATCCACCTACAAAGACACACACACACACACACATGCAGAGTATGTCAAGGTAGACAGTGGACACATTCAGGACAAGGTGAGCTGAACAAAGAGATAAACAGATTAGCATGATTGTCGTGCAGCCTATATGCAGCATGCTTGACACACTTAGCCCAGATATCTAATGTGAGAATGTCACGCAAGTGTCGTTCATGTTTCAAATCACCTAAGTTAGCATGCTTCTTATCCCATAAATTACACCACTGAGTACAAAAACATTTAATGACAATCACTTAGCGACAGATATCAAGACCTTTATGGGGCTGTCGGCGTTCAGCACGGCCAGCATGACGAGCTCCATGGCCGGGAACAGGTTGGGCAGACGGCCCCTCTTCCACTGGAACTCCAGGTCATCCAGCATCATGAGCACAGGCTCACCTGGCCACACAGTGGGCTGAAAAAAGAGGTTTAGAAACAGTTACTTCTAATTTATGGCCAGAGCTCAAGCACAGTCCGATTATCATGAGATCATTGTCAAGGGCACGATTAAGCCTAATCATCTTTATCAGATGCAACAACGGAACTGGGTCAGACTTTAATAACCAGCCATGTCCCGTAAGAAAGTCACCTGAGGTCTGCCTTTAATATTCCGGGTCCAATCCATGATGACCCGTTTATGGGGGCCCATGTCGTACTCGCCGCCTCCCTCCAGCATGCAAAGAAGGTGTCCCTTCCAGTCCTTCTTCTCAGACTTCTCGTACTGGTAGTCTGATGTGGTTATCCTTGGCTGAATAAATAGAGACTTTTAAGAACATCCATAAAAAACACAATTTATTTCTGTAAATGGCTGCTATCTCATACCTGCACTCTTTTCTCCAGCACAGCAGCCCATTCCACGATAAACTCCTGGCACACGCTGGCTGTCCAGATGTCCTCTCCGGTCCAGATGTGACACAGGATATTTGATCTCTGAGGTACAAAGGCAATGCGAATAAATGCAGAAGACTCTAAGTAATAAAGAGCAAAAAGGGAGAGAGGAGAAGAGCTTACCTGGCAGATTCTGTTGAGTTCCCGGGCCAGCTCCATAATAAACAACTGACTTTCCACCAGAGGCTCCTTCTTCTCAAGCTTCACTTTTTTGCGAGACTCCTGGAGCAAAGAAACAGAAAATTAAAAGGGAAAAGAACATCATGACTTCCAGAACATTTAGCCCCCGCAGCAATTACTGTGGGAGGATTTGTATACCTTGAGTCGGATCTTGAGCTTTTTGGCTGGCTCGATGAGGAACTGCAGGCACTCTTTCATCATGCTGGCAGCTGGAGTGCGGGGCTGATGCCCTGTGGTATGATAATAAAAAAGCTTTAGCACGCTGGCACTCATTCTGTCAAGAGCTGGAGCTGACTGCGCTCCGTCGCCCACACAAATCGATGAGGGTGCAGAAATGGCTAACGTGCGAGAAGGTGGCAAAAAGGTGAGGTGGCGGAGAGAGGAGCACTCACTGCAGAACTTTTATCACAGCTCTGCACTCAGAGTCCACAGAGAGCTCATTAAGATCCCCACCGAGCTATCATTAGGTGTTGAGCCCACTCGCTCAGCCCACTCACTCCGCATAGATATATATATCCATGAGACCACACAGTGGGTGGCAAACAGAGATGTAGCAACATTAAAAAAAATATTGCACAGTAACAGGATTTCCTGCATGTGCGTGGATCGATGCATCCTGAAAGTGGAAATTTATTCCCATGGAGACGTGAGCACAGCAGAGCGCTTTTAATAAAAACACCGTGGAGCCATGGTGGGGGTGGAGGAGGAGGAGGAGGAGGAGGGGTGGGGGGGGGGGTCCTTGGACCAGTTTGCTGTTGAATCAGCAGTCAGTCTGACAAGCAGAGGGGATTTGCTGTTCTTGCTGTGATGTAGAGGCAGCAGGAGAGCTAAAAAAAAAAAGAAAAGAAAAGAAAAAAGGAGGCAACAAACACAGAGGAGCACAAACTCAGGACTGAGTTGACCTTTTAGTGAGCAAATTCTGACATTCATAGGTATGCCTGCTTTCTGCCTATTGAGTATGCATATGAATTTCTTCCACCCGCATCCCTGAACTGTTAGAAATGGTTTTATGGAAAGGGGTTTGGAATCAGTTATACAGTGTTATTCAGCTATAACTTCCAATCAACTCCCTTCTATAATTTTTAAACATTTATTTACACCATCATGAGTTTGCGCATGTCTGATACCAACACCAACCACACTAATGCATCTTGATTTGTAGTATTTATTAATCTCTCTTTCACTATATATGAGGGCAGCAGATGTCAAAGCGTTGCTTGTCTGTAACTGACTCATGTTTGGATGGTGGGTTTATTTCTGGCAGCGGAGGCTGAGCGTGTAGGTGACAGAGGAGCTGCAAGATTAGAGGAAATCCGGGATTATCGGTGCTGTACAAACGCAGGTAGTGACTTTCTATATTGGGAGTGAGTGACAAATCACTGCATGCAAGTTGGCATCAGAACAAACACACTGCACAACAACAGGCTCACGTTACCGTACAACAGTGTATCCATACACACCGAATTTAATTATTTGTTCCCAATTTGTAAAATATTATTCTTAATAATAAACAGAACAGAATTTCGAAATGCCAGTGTTGTAAGGTTAAAAAAATGAGGCCTCCTGCACATGAAGCGATGTTTACAAAATAGGACATAATCAATAGCAAGCGTACACATTATTTCATGTAATTAGGCCCTGTGCACCGGCAAAATGCAACCAGTTTACCAGTTGTTTTTTAATCACCTCTCTCTAGAGGAAAATAAATAACATCTCACCTTGTAACGGATAAAATTCCTTCAGGAAGAAAACTCTACGCGGCTTTTCTGTGATGCTTTCGCGAAACTCGGTTTAATTTTTTAGTGCTCCGCCATACTCCACAGCCTCACCGCTTCCTTCACCCATCCACAACTGCGGCACGAGAGACAGCGCGCGTGCTCTTATCAACCACCGCCTCCACTGAGCGGCAGTTCCAAAGGCGGGCCGCTAGAGGCCGCCAACGAGCTTTGCAGAAACAGAAGCGTCGCAGAGTTTTTTTCTGTTTAAAGATTAATTTACTTTTAGCCCGAAAATACATTTTATTTATTTATTCCAATTTAAGTAAGTCAGCGTAAAATAGTCCAGAAAGAGCACTGCGACAGCAAACAGCCTGAGGTGGACTCGAACACACGCCTTTGTTTACCGACGGAGATATTATAAACGAGAGACGCAAAGTACTTAGATAAGGCTGCAAGATCACCGCCCAAATAACTAATACTTGTCTGCAAATGGTGAGCTTCGCTTCTAGAAGGACCTTGACTATATAAACTCGCTGGGTCTTTATTATCGTGTCCATAAAAATCTTAAATTAACGACTAAGATTCCGTTTATCTGTTTTTCTTTTCTTCCTTTACATTCCCGTAGCCTGTATAGCTTCTGTCACGTTTGAAAATATAAATAAGTATTAGCTACTGAAGTGAATGGTTGTAAACACGAACCTACAGTTTGTTTGGTCAACAAGGCGGGGTCTCTGAAGGCAGCACGACAGGTTTACTGTCAGTCAGTGCGCAGGTGTACATGGTTATTATTTCAGGCGCCTGTGTTTGCAGGTTCAATATTCCTTCGCTATTTATTTAAAATAATAACTTAATGACAGCAACACATCGCCCGTCCTCGCTCACGGTCTCGGGCAGGTACAGTGGAACTGGAAGGTGTTTCTCGATATGTTAGCTTCACGGAAGTGTGTATACAGCGCGCGTCCCCAGAGCGTGCTTAAATGACAGGAGGATAGAAGCGGCGCGTCTCTTATAAAGGACAGGCTTTGATCACAGCTGGACGATCAACATGGCACCCAAAGACCCTCTCCTTGGCTCCCTCAAAGGTAAGCATCAATAATAGATGAGTGATGGTACGATGCCATTGGATCACAATTTCAGTAAGCAGCTGATCGTGACGTATTCATAATAAAACGTACAACTAGAATTGGGTTTCATTTCTGATCCTGCAGCGCGCTATTTTTATGCCAAAAAAGCTTCCGCTACGTTTTCTATCGTCAACACAGTCTCTGTTTTAGTGTTGATGAGTGAAATGGCGATGATCACATGCTTTGCAAAAATGCAGTTATGTCATGCTGATGACAACAGATCCAATGTGTGTTGCGTGTTTTTTTCCCTTCCCACTCAGTGTGTGTCCTGAACCTGCAGTCAGATGGAGAGACGGTGACAGATTCCAACCCTCACCTCGCCTCCTGCTGTGAGCTGCTGGAGCTGGTCCTCAGGAAGGGACTCCAGCGTCAGTATCATCATTTTGTGTAGCTGAATTCATTTTGAAGGAGACTTTTGCAGTATTCACTCAGGGTGTGTTTCATTTCTCTCCAGAGCCAGTTCTCAGTCTGGTGCACAGAGATTACTGGCACTGTTTCGAACAGCTACCCCATCAAGATGCCTGTGGCAGGTAACTACATCCTGCTTAGATGAGCAGATAGGGAAGATTATTATTTTTTTTTTAGTGACAGCTTCACTCATTAATGCCCGTCACCTCTCTGTCTGTCTTCTCCCGTGCAGTCTGTCTGCTCTGTCCTTGGCAGTTGAGCAGACCAGAGTTTGCAGGAAGCTGCTCTCAGCTCAGGGCCGAGGGCGCTACCTGCTCAGGCTGGCCCTCAGCCGCAAGGTCCTGCCGCAGTTCTTCACACACCTGCTGCACACTGCCAGACTCCTGGAGGTCTGATACATGGACAGATGCATTGTTCCCCAGTGTTGAGCACACAAAAATGGGATTTTAGAAAGTGTGTTTCTCTAACAGACTTGCATAGTTGTGATTAACATTGTTTCTCTTTCCTCCAGTGGTACAGCCCAGATTTATCAATTCTCAGGAATGAGGAATTTGTGGGTGAGGTTACAGCAGCTTGAACAAAACTGAGGAAGTTCTTGTCAACAACAAAATCTTAAGAGCTGCTGTTCTTCCTCTTCCAGAACCTTTCATGTCGCTGCTGCTGGTGCTCTCACACATGGACTTCAAACTGGACATGGAGGTCAGAGCCGCTACTGTGATTTTTTCCAATCACTTTGAACTCCGATCTAATAAGAATTTTCTTTTCTTGTATACAGAATTGCAGTTTTCTGGATGAGAGCTGGCTCCTGCCGGTAAGAGCTTCACAGTAACACTGTTATTATGTTATTTGTCTTTGGTTATGATATAAATCCATAGAAGGAAAGAAAAAGTACAATCTTAAGGAGGTGAAAGACTGACTGCTGGCTGTTTGCTTTTAGGTGTGTGAGATATACGAAGTTGTGCCCTGCCGGGAGGTAGGGTTGGTTCTGAGGTTAGTATGTTCCAGTCTACAAATATTTCCATTACACTGAGCACATGGACTAGTAAAAAACATCTATGGATCTGCTTTTTAGGTATCTCAGCGGGCGCGTCTTTGTTCTTGACCTGATTCCCGGCAGTCAGGCTGACGTCGACAAGTTCATCTGTGCTGGTGACATCATCGATGAGATCAATGGGACCTCGCTGAGGAATTCTAAAAGTGGACATGTGAGAAATCCCTCAGATATACAGTGCCAAAAAAACAAACAAACAAACAAACAAACAAAAACAAAAAGATATACAGTGCCGTACTGCATTAGGGCTGTTGTGATATTGCATTTTCATGACACAATTATCCAGCAAAACGAATTCATGTTAAATATATCATGCAATATCCGTGGATATTTCGTGTTTGTGGATCATCTATATTTTCATAAATGACATAGATCCAGGTCGGGCAGTCTCCGTGAATTATGTTTTGCAGATGATGACATTGTGATCTATAGTGAGAATCTGGAAAGATGGAGGTACGCACTGAAGAAGAATGAAAGTTGGTGGGAGCAAAACGGAATACATATATGTGATGAGAGGGAGACAGATGGAAAAATAGTGCACAAGAGAGGTGAAGAAGACAGTGCAGGCAGGGTGGAGTGGGTAGAGATGAATGTCGGGGAGGGATTTTTGACAGGATAGCAGCAGGAGAGTAGTGATAGACAGATATAGATAGATGTAGATATTTAAGCTCGAGCTGCCAGGCGAGATGGAAAGGTGCTGCATATATACACTTCTTTACCAGACCTTTTTTACTTGCACTCCCAGGCCGGTGCAGTTCTGTCTCGGTTTAAGGGCTGCCCTTTGTCCATCCGTGTTATAAGATGGAGGGCCCACGACGGAACAGTGTATAGACCCCTTATCAAATTCCTGCGGGCCCTGAGGACAGAGAACCCCACCCTGCAGCTGGGTCCTGCTCCCTCCCAGCAGACAGCAAGCAGAGACCAGAAGCCTCCTCCATCACAGTGTCTCAAAGAGGGAAGGCAAGTGTTAACACGCCATCGCTGTGATCTGTATTCAAGCTGCCGTCATGATGTGACATTTGAGGAATACATTCTGAACAACCTCTGTTCCACAGGATTGTTTACATAGTGCAATTCTTGGGAAAGGCAAACATTGGAATGGTAAATGACAATTTGTTTTTACAGCAATTTCAAACATTCTGCACACACCTCCTGTAACCGTCATTTGTCTGCTTCTCTCAGTTTGGAGGAAAGGAGGTGCTCCAGCATGCAATCCCACAGGTGTTGCAGAAAAGCCTACCTAGCAAGGTAATGAAAGCTGTTTCCCCAATTTTCTGCAAAGCACTTATATATGCGTAACCCATTTAATTTTCCCTGCAGGAAGTGCTTTTAGATTTGAAGGAAACGCATTTGACGTGCACAGACAGAAACAGTAAATTGGTAAGTAGATCTCGCTCACAAAGATTTGCCTGTACTTTAATTCTCCTAAAGTTTTGTCTTAATTTCTCTCATCAGGAGTTGTTTGAGCACCATTATCCCGAGATTTCATGTGTAGGGAGATATGCACAGCCAGACTACACAGTATTTGCCTTCTGTGTGGCGTAAGTATCACATTTTATATGAAAGCCTTTCACTGATATTGCAGTACATCCTGGCAAAATACCATAATCTAAGCTTTTATTATTAAAGGCTTTTCCACACATCCCTGTTAAACTAGGCTGCTTGTAGTTTAGATCACACTCCTCCTACGACAGGATGTCATGATGCAATATACAAGCCTTGTCATTGGCTGGGCCCCCATGTCATCTAAGCACATGATTGGCTGTGTTCACAGAGACTCCCCAGAAACCCCTCAGTCCACAGGCTTTTGCTGTGTGGTGCTCCGAGCCAGCAGCATCAAGGAGTGCGAAGACATCGTCTGCAGGATTGGTGAGGCATCACGGTTCTCAGACACAGTCATGTGCTTACAGGCGTGTCACTCAAACACTAAACACTTGTATTTTCCCCTCCTACAGCCACTGGGTTCAAGCATACGGAATGGTTTGTATGACAAACCAGCTGCGACCAACTATGTGTTGTAAATAAAAGATGTGTATTGACCATATAGACCTCTTCACTGTCTGTATAGTAAAAAACAAAAGGACACACCTCTTACTACTCATAAAGACCTTTAATAGAAAGACATGTGACAACATTTCATAAATAGTATTAAATGTAGCTGCCAAGATTTTGTGTTGGAAAAAACATGTTAAAAAGCCATCAAGAATATATGCAGGGGTTTGCCATGCTCTGTTACCAAGTATAGAGAATCAACTGAGGTAGCCAACACCCCGACACTAGGCCTTACTGAGCATGACACGCTGGCATTTTGTGGTAAATGGATTAAAAATCCTGCCCCCCATGGAAGATGGACCCCCCCATCCCCAGAAGGAGCCCGGCACCCACAAGTTTAAAGTCAAGTGATGTTACATCTTATGATATGACCCACAATGGATAATCTGAAGCCCCCTTCAGACAAACTCTGTCTCCATTGATGGTACTTTGAGTGAGCACAAAAGTTTGTGTAGTGACATGTAAGTCTCATTCTCAAAGTGAACTTTGTGATCAGATGGGCGCACAAGATTACAACTGCTTGTGCATCTTTGTGATTTGCTCAGCTCCCGAGAAGAATGCCGCTACCCAATCTCACCACAGCAAGGTACAATGAGGATTCCTAGTGATGCGCTCCAACTGAATAGAAGTAGGATGCAGAGCAATTGGCTATAGGAGGATATAGTTGGGCTTTGCCCCTTTGTGACAATGGAGAACTTATTGTTTCAAACAGTAGCTACACTTTAGTCAATGCTGATAGTTCATATTGCATTTGTGGCAACAACCCTTTTGCTCAGTGGACAATTATATGCTTCATAGCTTGCTCGCAACCATTGCTTGCATTAATGAAGCTGGGACATTAGAGCAAACCTAGTCCATATCTAATGATAGACAGTTGTATGTCTGCAAGGGGCTCGCACTTGCGGAATGATTGATTTGTGTCAACCCTAAAAAAAGTAAAAAAAAAGAAACTGTTTAAAAAAAAAAGCCAAGAAAATAAGAGTCCACAAAATGGTTAAGTATGATAAATAGGATCATTTGTCATGACAATGCAGTCATTAGCCACTTAGGCCCTCTCTCCCCTTATCCTACGTGCCAGCTGGATGTCTTTGGGCATGATGGTGACACGCTTGGCATGGATTGCGCACAGGTTTGTGTCCTCAAACAGACCCACAAGGTAGGCCTCACTGGCCTCCTGTTTAATGAGAGAGAAAAAGAAATTTAAATAAGCTTCTCATTACAGTCCTATTACTCTGCAGGTCAAATGTAAATGTTTCACGTGCCTGAAGAGCGCCAATAGCAGCACTCTGGAAGCGCAGGTCAGTCTTGAAATCCTGAGCAATTTCCCTCACCAGGCGCTGAAAGGGAAGTTTGCGGATCAACAACTCAGTGGACTTCTGGTAGCGACGGATCTCCCTCAGAGCCACGGTTCCAGGCCTAGCAGATGAATCGAGCAGATATTCAACACTGTAGGCCAGGAAAAATTTATTTCTGTTAAGGGCAACCAGAGTACCACACACCTGTAACGATGGGGTTTCTTCACGCCTCCCGTGGATGGCGCACTCTTCCTGGCGGCCTTGGTCGCAAGCTGCTTCCTTGGCGCTTTTCCTCCAGTAGATTTACGAGCAGTCTGCTTGGTACGGGCCATATTGTACTAGCTTTTAGGATAAAAGAAAAACAAAAGTCCAGGTCAGAAACTGCTACATCAATAAAGCAGCTCGGCAGAAACAACAGGTACGACACCAATTAGTCAAGCTAGCGTGTTAGCCTAGCCTACATGGCTAGCACCGTCGGTTCCCCCTCCCCCAAGGCGGCCAACACCAACATAAGCAACGCTACTTTTATACGCCACCGCAGCTTATGTAACCGTTTCCACTAAAGCGAACTAGTGATGAGGTCCTTTAACGCGTTTCGCTTAGCGTGTTTATTAACATACTGACATGAACGATTAAAATTATTCTAACGGCCCAAGGTAGCCGCAAACAATGGCGTCAAAACAGTGGGAGCCCGAAACAGCCCAGCCAGTCTCTGGTTTTCGACTTCGCCATTTTCAGTTTCTCGTTGTACCTCAAACAACATTGCTTTAACTCTACAAATGTTAGCACAAACGCGTTATATAAGCTGTTAGCCATTTCGTAAAGATATCACACTCAAATTTCACGTAACATTTAAACAATTTTATCATCGTTTGTGAGTTCTAACTTCACTTTATCGAGTCAATGGTGACATTAAACGACGAACCGCAAGACACTCCATTGTTCTGTTTTTAGCTAAGGCTATCGTTAGCAAGCCGACACTTAAACCCAAAACAAAAAAATCACAACACATGTCACAGCAAAGACAATACAATCATTAGACGTATTATTAGCAAGAAGAAATACTCACGTTACCTTTTCGACTTTAGTTGAGCGTGAAACTAATCACGAAGACAACACCTACAACACCGGAACCTCCGAAACGGTTTTCTATGACAGAGGGCAACGAGGCCGACTATTAATACTTTGTCGTGACGTCATACTTGTAAAACGCTACACACTGATTGGGTCAATGGATATAAGGTACAGCCAATGGAAGCAAGCAAATAAAAAAATAAACGTGACCTCGATCATTCCTTATTTTCTCCAGTTTCACTTTTGTGCAAATGCCATAACTCTGTGACAATGTGACAGTTAATATCTTGAGTGTTTTATGACTTTCACTTTAGTTTTGAATCACAGCTTTAGTCACGTTATAACTGAACTTCAAGTCCCATAGTTCCGTGTTATTAGTTGTCCCTTTGCTATTACTTCCTCTTGCCCTGCGCAGGCTCACATCGCCACAGAATGCGGATTTCGAAGCTAATGAGAATAGCTAGCCAGTAAGCTAAAAACAAGCTTCTTGTTGTTAGGGTTTAGAAGGGTACAATGTCTAAAACGTATCCACAGCCCCCGTCATCTTCGGTAGCGACGAGTGCCGGAGGACCCTCTTCGTCCTCTTCGTCTTCGCCTGCAGGGGGGTCAACATCTCCTGCAACCGTGTTGAACGTGCAGCCCGAGAAACCTCAACATTACACGTACGTAGCTAGTTAGCGGGATTAGCTTGTGTACACAAGTGTACACAACCTCACGTGCACTTAAACACAGAAAACAACTGTTAAAATGTATTTAAGGAAACTCCATGAATAGTAAACGTGCTTAAAATGGACAAAGCAAATAATGTGCTTATTTAGCGCTGTAGGTCTCCATAAAGAGGCCTAACGTTGGACAGTAACAGTAGCCATTTCTTACAGGCTGTGCGGTGGAGCATCGTTTAAGTGCTTTGTTGTGTGTGTGTCACGACAGCATTCATTAAGTCTTTGTTTAGTGAAAGTATATATATATATATATATCTCCGTGAGGAATTTTGCTCACTGCTGCCGAGACTGTGTTGCGTTAAGACAGTAATTATTTTTATGAGATTATCTTCGTGAAAAACTCAATGATATCAATATATTCCTATTTGTGTAGGCCACTTCAAAATATGGTGACACCGTACAACAACTTATTTCAGTCTCTTTGGCTGTTCACCTCTTTCCCAGATATCTGAAGGAGTTTAGAACGGAGCAGTGTCCCCTGTTCGTACAACATAAATGTACACAGCACCGTCCTTTTTCCTGTTTCCACTGGCACTTCCTGAACCAGCGACGCCGCAGGCCAATACGCAGACGGGACGGAACCTTCAACTACAGCCCAGATGTTTACTGTACCAAATATGATGAGGGAACAGGCACCTGCCCCGACGGAGATGAGTGAGTGTAACAAAGGCTTCAGTTTAGCAGAAGATACTTGCCTTGATTATATTTACAACAGAAACAAAAATAGGGATTTGTGTAAGGGGGAAGTTTTGTTTTTGAATGGCATAACTGGCCACACCATGTCTGGGAAGGTCTATATTAGGGGTATGTATAGTCTCTGTAAGGTTAATTTAAACAGAAAGACATAGTATTTAACTAAATGTCCACGTTTTCAGGTTTGTTTTAGCAGCCCTTTCAAGTTTAATCTGTCAGGAGAATGTCAAATTCAAGTTCTTTATGAAGCGTATTGTGCAATTGTGTAGGTCTCTGAATGTCAATAGACCTTTATTATCTCCATTAAAGGCATCAAAGTGGTAATTCGGAACACAAATGGGCCAAAACTGTATGGATGTATGTCTAGTAGATGCTTTAGCACCTGTACTCTCACTCTGAGGGTCTCCCTCCAATGAAATGTGCTGTACAATCCTCACAATGACCCATTTTAATATTAACAAAGAAAATGGAGATCTAAAGGATGCAACATGATTCCTGTTCTGTGACATTTTTGGTTCAGGCAGCCCACCATATAATGGCATCTTAGTTGTGGTTAGTTATGGTCAAAGTAGCCATTTATTTAACTTAATTATGTCCCTCCATCTATTTTCTTACCACGGACCCCTTCTTCTGTCTCTTCATAAGTCTCTTTTTGGGACTGATGTCCCTCCTCCTGCACTCCTCCAAAGCTTGCAGCAGCAACTGTTTGTGACTGCGACTTCTTACTAGTTTTTGCTGGTACTACTGACGGTGCAGCTGCTAACATATTGCTTACTTTGGCACATTTTGTTGCATTTATTTCTTGTTTCTCTTTCTTTTTCTCTCTCAGCTTTTCAGCTCCATGCTTTACCTTTTGTTTAGCCATCTTTATCAACCACTTCTTCCACACTAAACTCTGTTCTACAAGGTGCATGGGTGCACAGGGAAGGTAGGGGAGAGCCAGTGATGGGGCAATCCAAATTCTAATAAAAATGAACCAATGGGCTGCTGTCAGTGCTTGTAGGGTAGTGTTAGGGTGCACAGCGGCCCATCAAGCCGACCTGTATGCTGTGTGCATATGGACACAAAAAACATAAAAAATTATATTTACATGTCATGCCTGATTACCAGTCCAGTCCTGGTTGGCACCCATGGATAAAGGTGGAAAGGGTATATATTTTATGATTTGAGCTTCAAATCAGAATACAAAAGTGTGCTTTAAATGTCGTGTGCTTAAAACATCTCACAGTCCTATTTACATCAGCAGTTGCCACAAACAAAGAATTATGAAGTGTGTTTTTCTTTACCTGTTTTTTTTTTAATATTATCCATACAAAACGGTTCATAATTTAAAAAAAAAACATTTAAAGGCATGCATGATTTGCATGCCTTTAAATAAATAATTTAACATTTTTGAATTTTATTTTTCTACATTCCAGGTGCCCATTTCTGCATCGAACAGCAGGTGACACAGAGCGCAGGTACCATCTCCGCTACTATAAAACTGGATCGTGTATCCATGAAACTGATGCAAAAGGCCACTGCAGCAAGAACGGCTCCCACTGTGCATTTGCTCACGGATCACATGACCTACGCAGCCCCGTTTATGACATCAGGTACACCAAATAAAACATGGAAGCGATCTTTGAAGTCGTTTCTATGTGTGTGGCTGTGTGTTGACAAAGTTTTTTTCTCATTACGTGCTACACAGGGAAATGCAGGTGATGGAGTCTCAAGGAGGCTCAGGGACCACAGAAGGAGGTGGAGGAGATGGGCAGTCGGGACAGGCAGCGAGTACAGCCCTCATAGAGAAGATCTTGAGTGAGGAGCCACGCTGGCAAGGTAACATCTGGAACACCACTTCAGGAGGAATTCAGGCAGAAAAACAGCTCACTGCTCAATCTTTGCTATGTACTATCCGCTTTGTGTTCCTACCTAAGTACTAAGAGAAAGATCATATGTGTGTAGTCATTAGGATATGGATTGTGTTGGTGTGTGGGGATGTAGCTAGTAGCTGTAGATCGTTTTCTTAGTAGTACACAAACCCTCTCTTAATAGAACACAAAGCAAAGATGAAAACCAGGACATGGAGTCTTAAAGCGATCACCACAGTGATTCTAGAAACATGAAGACGTAGAAACAGAGGCTGTAGCCTGACTGCTCATCAGTTTACTTGTTGAAGCTTAGGGTCTGGCTGGTGGGCTGGGGTCAGCGCTCACTCTCCTTTAACGTCACTGTGGGTTCTTAGCTAGCTTAGCGTTAGCATGCTGTCTGTGCAGATGGTTGCAAAGAGCTGAAGTTGTGTTAGCAGCATAATGCAAATATCCATGCTGTAGGCTGTGCCACTATTTTCCTCCAACACATGAACTGAAATCAGCTGATTGTAACATCAGTGCAAGTGGAACCGATAAGCAGGATTGATAAGCAGACAGACTAACAGTTACAAATAACTGGACTACTAGGAGCTGGATCTCTACTTTTTTTTTTTCTAATAAGAACATGAAAAAATTGTTAGTCTTCCTATACTGACAAACACAGTAATACAGGATTACCTTAGCTTGTGTACTTTTATTAGCATATATCTGCTATAGCCTTTTTGCAACAATTCAACTTGGTTGGAGTTATGCATGTTTGCATGAACCTATTCTAATGTGTTAGTCTGAGTTACAGCACAAACTGATTTCTAATCCTCTGCAGAGATTTCAGTTTCCAAAACTCTGTTGTATCCTTTTAGAAATCTGATATGATGCCGTTTGCTAAACAGTGCTTACAGGTGTGAAGTAAATTAGGTTGTGTTTTTACAAAACCTCTTAAATGTTATTTAAAAACATGTGTTTTGCTTTAATTAAATGTATATATCAGTTTTTCAAAGGTCGTGATAACGTACAAGTTTGAACAAGTCTTGAATCTTTTCAGGTCCAATCACCATCCATATTGGGCTGTATTTTGAGATTGTCTGTTTATATAGATTTCCAGTTGCTGTAAGGTCAAATAGTCTAAGGAGCTTGGAAGAACCTTCACAGACAAATATTTTTACCTAATTTCCCTTGACCTGCCCTTACAGTCTGCCTGCCTCACTGTGTCTTTCCTCTCTTCTCTGTGTCTCCTCAGATAATGACTACGTGCTGTCCCATTACAAGACAGAGCTCTGTAAGAAACCACCTCGCCTGTGTCGTCAAGGTTATGCCTGTCCGTATTATCACAACAGCAAAGACAGGAGACGCAGCCCACACAAGCACAAATACAGGTGCTGTGTTTCATTGTGCTAAAGAAAGAAGGCATTTAAACATGAGGCTATTGTTGTTGCTCAATTGGGGGCTCAATTGTTGAAGCAAATTGTTTGTTTCTTACCACCGCAGAGCGTTGCCATGTCCTGCGGTGAAGCAAAGTGAAGAGTGGGGAGATCCCAGTAAATGTGAGGGAGCTGAGTCATGTCAGTACTGCCACACGAGAACAGAACAACAGTTCCACCCAGAGGTTTGTCTCCTTTAGAGGAAATTTTATAGAACTTGACTGGAAATCACCCAAGATGTGAAGCAGTGTCTTTCGTTTTCTTTTTTTTGGTTACAGATCTATAAATCCACCAAGTGCAATGACATGCAGCAGTGTGGCAGCTGTCCCAGAGGGCCCTTCTGTGCCTTTGCTCATGTTGAAAGTAAATCCCCACAAAACACCTGTGATCATGTCTCAGAAACCCAAGGCGCCTGATGAGTCAACTTGTAATTTTTGTTTTTCTTCCTCCTCCAGAGCCCTTTGTTCCAGAGGAACCATCATTCCCCAACCCCAGCTCCCCTCCACCCCCTAGACCTCCAGACCCTATTCCTGTCCAGGAGGTTTCTGCCAGTCCCGGTTGTCACAACATGGGGTCTTGCTCTATCTCGGACCCCTTCTCTCCTTCTGCAGGCTCATGTGTAGCAGAGCAGGGCTTGCTTGGTAGCGTTTTGTCTCTGTGTGAGGACATGAGTGGATCTGCAGAACCTCAGTCTCCGTGGGCGGGAGAGGGAGGGTACGGCAGGGCACCTGGCTTTGAGAGGGAAGATCAGGTAAGAAGGACGCGCATAAGAAAAAGGGAATGTGGTCGTATGAGTTCCTATTAAGATATACTAAAGAAATATCATCTCTAGAATGACGACATTACTGCAAATTTGTCCTGCTTATTTAAGGTCACTATTTTTCAGGCCAAGCAAAGGGGTTTTGCTCTAGAGCAGCGGCACAGAGAACTAGCATCAACTCAGAACAAACAGGTTTTCTTGTTTTCTAATACGATCAAACATTTTGAAATGTATTTTCTTGCTTATTTATTTGTTAAAGTAACAAAACCCTTTTTTTTTTTCTTTTTTTTTTTACCTTTTCTTCATAAGGACCTTCAGGTGTTTTTGCCAGTTGGCAGCCCTTTGAGTCTGTCCTCCAGTATCCCCTCTAGTCTGGCAGCCACACCGCCTAGCCCTGCTCCTCTTGGACCCCCAGGATCCAGCATATCCTCTGGAATGAATGCTAATGCCTTGCCCTTTTACCCGACTAGTGAAACAGTGGAATCAGTTGTTGGTGAGTAAAAGTGGAAAAATAAAAAGAAAAGAAGAAAATCCACATATCTCGCAGTTGTGACAGTAGATCTGTAAGTTGTGGTGTTTTATGTGTTACAGAATCAGCCCTGGATGATCTTGACCTGAATGACTTTGGTGTGTCGGCGTTGGAGAGAAGCTTGGAGAGCAGCTCTGCTCTGCCCAGTGTGGGAGTCATGCTGGGTATTTGAAAGCATGAACATACACAGGATTATCAACATGTGAATATCTGTCTGACATCAAACATTATGCACATGTATGTAAAATCATTCTTTTTTTTCTCTTGGCCTTCACAGGAGGTAGCCAGCTTCAGAGTTCTGCCCCAGTGAACATCCCAGGGTCTTTTAGCAGCTCCGCTGCTTTTAGCTCACCTTCACCATCTCCCCCAGTCAGGCCGCATGCTTCACCATTCTTTTCTACTCATCTGTCCCAACCTGGCCAATCAGAGAGCAGCTTCCTGGGACCATCTCATAGCTCTTTAGGTCTGTAGATTTTTGTTTAAATGATCAAATAGTCTCATACAGAACATGATTTTGCTTATATTTATTTGTTTCTTTGTAGGTCTGAATGGTATGAGTACTAATATCTGGGAGCACTTCCCATCAGGCCAGGGGTCTCCTGGTACACCTCCTACCCTACTGCCCTCTGCTCCCTGTGCAGAGACCTCCAGGCTCAAACAGGAGCTGGAGGAAGCTCACAGGACACTGAAGCAGTGGGGTCACAGCTGGAGACACACAGCTCAGGTAGGTAGGTAGTGGGGCATGCAAATGCGAGCGTGTCCCTGAAACAGCAGTTTGTGTGCCGTGACCTGCAGAAATGGAAGAAACGAATCCCAGTTTGGACCGCACGTCATTTGTTCCGCCTGCTTTCTCTCGCAGTCGTTTGCGGCACTGAAAGCGGATGCAGAGGAGTCACGTGCCCATGCAACGCGGTTAGCCATGGAAGCAGAAAGAGCCAGGCAGGCTGAGGAGGAGGCGCAGAGACAAGCTACTCTCCTGCAGGAGGCGCTGGAGAGCTTAAGGAGCGGAGATAATCCTCATCTGTCACTGCACCAACTCCAGCTACTACACCGGCTGCCGTTGGAGTCGGTCCTCAGTTTACAGGCTCAGCTTTGTACCTGCTTACATGCTGTGGAACAGGTAATACCCACAACCTCCACGACCTGTTAGCCTCACACTGCTTGTTTTGACTCGGCTGTTTTCCTTCCTAAGTCGAATAGCATCCACTCTAGTGTTCTAGCTAACCAACACTTTTTGGCCACATGTTTCCATAGAATATTAAGGAGTTTAGATGTTTAGTTAATTAAGTAAGTAGGCAGTAGCTTACTCAGAAATCCTCAGAAATTATCTTTCCAGTCAAAAAAAATTGGTATCAATGTTTTGATACTGATACTGGCTTAAAAGAAAAAAGGAAAATGTCCCAGTTATGTGATATTTCATATCTGATAGCACATGTAAGAAGGCTAACACACAAAGCTGGCCAGCCTATCTCAAAGATGGAACAAAAATGGTAGATGAAGGGTTATTGTTCGGGATGCTTTTACCTCAGTATCTGAAATGGTACGAAGCACAGTGAGGGTTACAGTCACACCACAATCCTCCAGTTTGTCTTCTTAGCAACGGAAGTGGAGTAGTTTAATTAGTGATCTCATGTTTTTTATTTGTTAACCTAATTTTCTATCAAAACTTCCACCACACACTTAGAATTTAATTAGAAATCTTGGCTACATGAGGAAAGCAGCGTTAATATAATTCTGAAATTGGGTTGAAATTGTTTTTTAGCATGAAACATGAAAACGGGACAGTGCCACCCACAACCAGAAAACGAGCAGCCGGGTTTTTAGAAAAAAAAGTCACACAAACAAGAGGGAAATGTTCATTTTTTTGAAGGTAGCATCAAAACTGAAAACGTTCTGGAACTCAAACATTCTTCACCATATGTTATATTGCCAAAACTTGAATGACATCTCATGATGTTGTCCCACTCTTTGCAGCTATAACAGCTCCAGTCTCCAGTATAATTAATCCCAAAGGTCAAAGGTTGAGGTCAGGACTCTGTGCAGGCTAGTCTAGTTCTTCCACACCAAACTCTCTCATCCATGTCTTTGGGGGCTTTGTTTTATGAACTGGAGCAGTCATGTTGGAACAGGAAGGGGCCATCCCCAAACTGTTCCCACAAAGTTAGGACCATGAAAGTCTTGGTATACTAAGCTTTAAGAGTTCCTTTCACTGGCTGAGTCCAACTCCTGAAACATTACCCATAATCCCCCCGCCACCAAACTTTACACTTGGCACAGTGCAGTCAGACAAGTACTGTTCTCCTTGGATACCACCAAACCCAGACTCACCCATTAGATTACCAGATGGAGAAGCACGATTAATCACTCCAGAGAGCACGCCCTCACTGCTCTAGAGTCCAGTGGTGGATGCTGAGGTGCTTTACACCAATGTGCACTATGCACCTCAGCTGACCCCGCTCTGTGATTTTATGTGGACTGCTACTTTGTGGCTGAGCCGCTTCTGAATTGATTCATTCACAAATGTTTATAGAAGCAGTCTGCATGCCTAGGTGCTTGATTTTATACACCTGTGGCCATGAAAGGGATTTTAACACCTGAATTCAGTGAGTATAAGTATAAGTGAGTGAATACTTTCAGCAATAGGGTGTGCCTGTGGTGACTTAAATAACCTAAGATCTGAATTGACTGATTCCTAGTTATGGTCAATTCAATAAGTTGAGACAGATTCTTCAAGATTAGGCAGTCCATCAAGGTAATTATGTTGATATCACTTGTAAGGGGGGGAAATAAAGCCCTCTGGAAAGTCAGAGCTCTCTTAAACAGATTGGAGCATGCCCTGATGTTCCTGTCACAGGCCGGTGTCCTGTATGGCAATGGAGAAACCAAATCCCACAACTTCAAAATTAGACAAAAAAATGTTTTTGGTCTATTATACTAACTTTCAGCTCTGTATTTTTAGGCTCTGTGAGAGTAAACTGTATGATCACAGTTGAAAGTAAGGCTCATCTTATCTTTATATTCGACCTCGATTTACCCCATCATTACTTGCCTTTAAGCCCACTTTTTTCTGATTGGCTGCTCCTCAGAAACAATTCTGGACATGACCATATTAGAGAGATCTTGTCTCTGTGTGACATCCTACAGAGCCAAGTGCAAAAAATAAGTGTCTGATACAGAGATTTAGGTTTTAAACATGAGCTTTTGTTTATAGAACTTGTTTTATATGTGCTGGCTTCATTATTTGAACCTTTACCTGTATTTAACCTGAGTTTCCACTATTGTAACCATCCATATATGGCAGAAAATAAAGGAAAGAATGATAGATTGTCTTTAACTTTATTCATACTGATACAAATTAATATAGATAAAAAGCATTTTACTACAACAAGACTTGTAAAACGACATATCTGTAAGGTACTGCAATGGGATACACGTGTGACAGTAACTTACATGTATGAATGACTAATACTGACAAACACCCAGTAACCTGATGATTTACTAACAGTGTATATGAACATACCCATGTATTAATGTCTTTGTCCGGGTTAAGAGGCGTTAAACATGTCCCTCTTGTGTTTATTA